>NC_047092.1:37121932-37726932 GCF_902459505.1 Geotrypetes seraphini | reverse complement strand
TTACAAGCACTCGTTGCAAGTTCAAAACAGGCCAAGCCTCAAAGCTGTGAATTAAAGAAAAGGTCTCCTAAACTACAAAGCATAAAAATGAAAAATCCTTCCCCTCTGTTTTAGATCTAATTAGATGTAATAATATTTAATTATCTCAGTTGCTAAATTTAATTTTTTAATTCAGAGAGTAAAATGGTAAAATAAGTAGCGGCATGTCAGTTTCCTAAAACCTAACACTCCCATGATGCATTGCAGCTGATGGCACACAGTACAGAGCTAGAGGAAGTTCTAAAATCTGCCATTGAAATAAATGTGTTAGAAACCATTTAAGGAACATTCTATAGACAAAGCCTAACATTAGGTGCTGGGGTTGTGAAAGCAGGAGTTCGCACCGTGTGCTTCTGCAACAACCCAGCTAATTCTGTCTGTAAGAGTCCCCTCAGCTGCTCCTGCAGTGATGGTGTCGGTATCTCTATAGGTAAGGGTATAGGGGGCTACGTCAAGTGTTTAAAGCACCAGTAACCAGCAGGGAGTGTGTGGCGCAGTGGTTAAAGCTACAGCCTCACCACCCTGAGGTTGTGGGTTCAAACCCACACTGATCCTTGTGACCCTGGGCAAGTCACTTAATCCCAACAATATACCTCTTCCAAATCACATTATTGACTGAATGGTTAAGAGATCTTTTTAATTATAGACTGCTTATTAGCATGGGGAAAAACCTCAGATTCCCGCACGCCTCCAGAGCGAATCTTGTGGAAATGCTAGATAGGGATGTTACTTCATAGGCTCAAAACCCCTTCATAATGTAATTCTTAAATTCTTAGCAAAAATTAATGCAGTGAAAATTCTTAACTGAACACTTATTCAAAAAACACCAGTATTATTCATAAACCAGTGACCTTATCTGGCTATATTGTGCTGCGGGGTTCACGCTGCTGTGGTCTGTATGTGCCAACGAGGCAAGCCACCATTTCACTCTACAGCTGCGTCAAGGCAGGAAGTCCTATAGAAAAACAGTTAGAAAAAGTTGAAAATCAAAATAGCAGCGTTAGTAGCGTATATGCAGTCTAAATCTTTACTATTCACAATCTGGCGCATAAGCTCCGCATTCACACCACCACTACGATGGCTGCGGGGCAGAGACGCTGTGCTTACAGAGGCAGCGCCTCACGTCTTCAAATGATGCGTTCAACCAACAGCTGACTCACTGATCTCAACTGATCAGTCAGTCACAAAAATTCACTTAATCCCCCCCTCCCCAATTGCCCCAGGTACATTAGATAGATTGTGAGCCCGCCAGGACAGATAGGGAATGCCTGCGTACCTGAGTAAATTTATGTAAATCATTCTGAGCTCCTTGGGGAGAATGGTATAAAAGATGAAATTGAATGCATAACCCCACTGAAGAGGCGTGTTTCAAGACAGGTACCAACTTCTTTTGTTGTAGCTGTCTCAGCAAATCCTGCAGAGGCAGTGCCAACCCCGCTGGTGATATGGGCGCGGTGGGCACTGGCTGCCTTGGGTGTCGAAGCACCAGCAACCCCACTGAATAGGCCTACTTCAGAATTGACACCAATGCCTGCTGCAATCGCTCTCATAGCTGATCAGGCAGCAACGGTCAAATTCAGTTTCAGGTACAAAGGAAATGTAGTTGTAACTAAAGATAAAACCAGAGTTCAGAGTCTGCAGCATTACAACGGGTCAGAAATTGGTCAGCGTGGATGAATCTTAGGGTCTTTATCTGTATGTTTACATGTAGCTCCAAATTAATAATATGGCCACTTACAGTAGTCTTTACTGTGCAAATGCTGCCATCTAGTGTTCAATCTGTATATATCAAGCACTCTATTATAAAAGACTCCCAGAGAATGTAATGCTTAGGGCATAGCATACACAGAAAGAAACTAGAAAAAAAATTTTTTTTTTTTTTTTTTACATGTTGAAACAGTAGCACCAGGTGTCAAGGCTTCAATTTTGGCGACCACCTATTGACCCTGACAGGATTTTGCCTCTTGTGGCTTTCCTGTGGTCTTGTAGTCTATAATTGCTTGAGATACACTATTTATTATCAAGATCTTTAGTCTTGGAATATTTTGTGTTTACTACACACTGTCTGATCTTCATCAGGTCACATATGTGTCAGAGAAGTTAATTTGGATTTTGACCAGAATTAATGTTTTGTGTGGTCTATTGTTTCTATCATTTTCATCATTTACAATGATTTGCTTTCACTTTTTTTTAAATCTACATACACAATGATCTCATAACCCTTCTTTCCTTTGGAAAATGTGTGTTCCTGTGTGCCTCCCCTTCCTCCTTTCCATTGTTTCAGCATGTAATGTCCTTATCCATACTCAATTTTCTGTACCAAGGGAATCCCTGCAAAGGTATTTTCTCTGGGGCTCCACAGATGTGTGTGTGTGTGTGTGCATTCTTGAGAAAAGATTCCATTAGTTCTCCATGGAATTTCATGTTTGACTTGTTCACAGGCGTTCTCAACCCAGTTCTCAGGAAACACCCAGTCAGTCAGGTTTTCAAGATGCCCACAATGGATTTGCTTGAGATAGATTTGCATACAGTTGAGGAATTGCACGCAAACTTCTCTCATGCATATTCATTGAGGGCAGTGGCGTAGCAAGGATGAGAGGTGCCCAGGACAGTGGTGCCCCACCTCCCGCCCCCGCTCCTTCCCCGATCCCACTGCCATGTGTGCTCCCCCTGCTCCTTCCCTGGTCCTGTCTGCCACGTGCACCCCCCCCCCCCCAGTCCCTTGTACCTTTAGATGAAGTTGTTGCTTGCAGCGGTCAATATGCTCTTCATGTCCCCATCGGCTCTCCCTCTGACATCATATCCTATACGTAGCACCCAGAAGTAACAACTTCAGCTAGAGGTATGGGGGAAGGGAAGGGGCGCACACGTGGAGGGGAGGAATGGGGGCGGAGAGGAGGAGGCGTCCCCACCAACATGGCGCTCAGGACGGACTGCCCCTTTCACCCCGCCGCCCCCTTACTACACCATTGATTGAGGGTATCCTGAAAACCTGACTGGCTAGAGGAGTCCCAAGAACTCGTCTGAGATTCACTGATTTAGAAGCGACCTGTATGCCATGAATCAAATGGCCCATTTTAAGAAATTTGAGCAGGGTGCACTTAGCGCTGATTCTATAGACCAGGGGTAGGGAACTCTGGTCCTCGAGAGCCATATTCCAGTCAGGTTTTCAGGATTTCCCCAATGAATATGCATGAGATCTATTTGCATGCACTGCTTTCAATGCATATTCATTGGGGAAATCCTGAAAACCCGACTGGAATACGGCTCTCGAGGACCGGAGTTCCCTATCCCTGCTATAGACAGTATTAAGGCGTACTTAACACTTTGATGCACCAAAACGTAGGCATGACAGCTAATGCCAGACCAATAGCAAGAATAAGCTGGCAAACCTAAGCACACCATGCAATGTGTGCATCCTATCCTGTTCTGTGAGTTTCCATAGGGGGAATGCTCGAATGAAGAAAGACTGAATAAACTGCGGCTGTACTCACTTGAGGAACGAAGAGAGAGAGGAGACATGATTGAAACGTTTAAGTACATCACAGGACGTATCGAGTCGGAAGATGAGATCTTCTGTCTCATGGGACCCACGACCACCAGAGGGCATCCGCTGAAAATCAGGGGAGGGAAGTTCCATAGCGACTCCAGAAAGTACTTCTTCACCGAAAGAGTGGTGGATCATTGGAACAAACTCCCACTGCAGGTGATTGAGGCCAGCAGCGTGTCAGATTTTAAGAGAAAATGGGATACTCACGTAGGATCCCTAAGGGAGTGAATTCGGGGGGGGGGGGGTATTTGGAATAGGCAGACTTGGTGGGCTATAGCCCTTTTCTGCCATCATTTTCTATGTTTCTATGACATGCCCAGGCTCTGCCCACAGCTACAGCCATCTGCTGTTATGCACCATGTAACTAGTGTGCCAATTTCAAAGAAATTGCACCATCTCCTGAGCCAACCGTTTATTTCTTGTAGTTCACTCTGCCTCCGTGTGTCCGCTCTCGGTACAGGCAGGATCTCTGAGAAGGCTATCTTGCATGCCCTCAGTTTCAGTTTTCTCCCCAGGATCCTGAACTGATCAGTTAGTGCAGTCCTCTTGTAGTCCCTCCTGCCGATGTCGTTGGTTCCAACATGGATTACTACAGCTGTCTCCTCTGCCTCGGCCCCTTCCAGGATCCTTTCAATTCTGTTGATGATGTCCTTTGTTCTTGCCCCGGGGAGACATGTCACTAGTCGGTCCTCTCTCCCTCCTGCTATGTCACTGTCCACTTCTCTCAGGATCGAGTCTCCTACTACGATAGCAGATCTCCCCTTCCTCAACTGTCTCTCCGGTCTCAGGTCAGTGGCTCAGTCACCTAGTCCTTCCTCTGTGTTCTGTTGGGTCTTCTCCTCATCTGCCTGTCCAGTTTCCCCGCAAGGCCCTACTTCCATGGTGTCATTTGTTAATCATGGTGTCATTTGTTAATCGCTTTGAAATTGATAAAGCGATCAATCAAATACATATTAAACTTGGAAACTTGGAAACTTGGTGTCTGGTGGAATGTACGCATCATCACCAATTAAGGGCACCAATCCTGCACATATATGGTTATATTCTATAAATTTTAGCATACAGTTGGTGCTTAACGTTCGACGCTATTTGTAGTATTGACTAGAAATTCCACATGTGCTAAAAAAATTAACACACATTAGCATTATAAATACTGAGAGTAGTCTGAGATGTGCCTCTTTTTCCTTATCCTCTCCCCAGCTATAATTGAGGACTTATAGAGAAAGTTGCTATAATATATTTGCTTTTTGAATTTCAATGGGAAATAATATTTAGTGAATTGTTTTGTAATTAGCAATATGCTTTCTATTTCTTAATGCATTTTTATGTTGTATGTTTATTTGAAATTCCATAAATAAATAATTTAAAAAAAAAAATAAATAAATACTGAGAGTAATTGCTCAAAACTCGCTGCTGCTGCTGGATTGCATCGTTCACTACATGGGGTGCATTGGATCACGGCCCCTACTCTCTGGAATTCGCTGCCAAACCATTTGCGCAGTGAATCCGAAAATAAAACAATTTAAAGCAAAATTTAAAACATTCTTGTTCCAGGATGCCTTTGAACAACAACTGTCCTCTTAAGGACAAAAATTAAAATTATTACTTTTTACCCTAACCTATTGTGTTTTCCCTTTTTTGTTTCACTTCTCTTTTACGATTGTAGTTCTTCCCCTTTTTTCCTATTGTTTGAAGTTGGTCTATACGTCTTATTAGTGTTTTATTAAGACACCTAGTTTTTATCTAGTATCCCCAGTTTTAATATGTTTTTATGTAAATTTTATATTGTACACCGCTTAGAAACCTGATTAAGCGGTTTAAAAAATCTTTTAATAAACTCGAAACTTGAAGAGCACCAACCTGCAATGGGGGAGGAAGGAATAGTAGATGGTAAGTAGAGAATGACACGGTGACAAAATTCATCACCGTTTCCGTCCCCGCGGATAACCGCGGGAAATAATCCCATGTCATTTTCTAGTGTCTATTTCAACCTCAGTCCTTCTATACCAGCATTCTTCAAAGCAAAGCTTGTGGGTCAGTGGTTGTGGCCATTCATACTCTGATTTTTCCCTCTCTCCTTAAAGAATGACATGAAGATGGTTTCCCGCGGTTATCCGCGGGGACGGGGACAGTGATGAATTTTGTCACCATGTCATTCTCTAATGGTAAGGATAAGCAGACTGGATATTGTCTTTTTCTGCCATCATTTTCTATGTTTCTAAGCAGACGTGACTGAGCTCTGCAGAGGTCATGTCCCATTGCATAATTTACCTGTTTTCTAGAGGTAAAAGTTCTGCTCCATTTATAATTGTTCCTGAGTTATCATGCCTTAGTGCTTTTTGTCTGGGAGAGACACTAATGCATGCCACTCCACTCCCCAGCTCAATAAGAGAGCTTTTATGTACTCTGGCTGGTTCCGAGGAACAAAGCCTGGAACTCTGATGGGAATTTGCTGTACATTGTGGTATGGAAATAATGTATTTCATTACCATACTGTCAGAATAAAAGAAAAATTCTTTTCCTAGACCATCTCCCATGTAAGACTGAATTATTACAGATTGTGTAAAAATCTGTCGCTGGTTTAAGTGGGTCATTCCTACAGCAGTTCGATGATGAGTCACTATAAGGGATTCATTAGTGAATTTGGAGAGGTCTGAGCACCTATTATCTGAAATGGATAAAAATATCCAGCAGAGTGGCCCACCTTGCCGGTTTACAGAGCTAATAAAGTATAATACAGAACAGAAAAATACAAATAGGACAAACCCACAGAATGATCCTAACTGTTATTGACTGCACAACACACCCCAACCCCCAATGAAAAGGCCAGTTGAAAGAAAAGAGTAAATTTGAAAAAGGGGCCTCCAGCTTCAGATATAAAGGGGGAATTCCAAAGGGTCAGACTGAGCTGTGAAGCCTGAGAAAACAGATCATTATGAAGTAAAGAGTTAAGCTTCACCTTAGCCCCAGTCCACACACAGATTTAACAAGGTCACACACAGAAAAATATAATAAGCAGGTTGGTGGACAAGAAGAATCTGAGCGCAACTTTTAGAAGCATCCATAATTGAATCGGCATTTCATTTTTTTTAAAACATGATTGAAATATTAATGTTTATGAAAGCTGAGCAAATAGTAGCAAAACTGGAAGTTTCAAACTGCTGATTGTTTCAGTCAGCTGATGTTAGATCACTTGAAGAAACCACAAATGGCCTTGCTGAACATCTAGTGGACAATTGGAAAGAAGAGGTCATCCACATTTTAGATTCACCGGTTCACAGATAATTGCTTGAAGAGAAGAGAGAGACAGATTCAACCATATCTAAGAAACTAGAGCTGGTGCGGTCTATCCAATGCAATTGTCTAAATCAGCGTAGAGAGTTGCACGGGGACAGAAATCCCATCCATCCCCGCCCGGATCCTCTCCGTCCCCGCCCGTCCCCGTCAGGATCCTCTCCGTCCCCACCCATCCCCGCAAGGAATTACCTCCATCCCCGCCCGTCCCCATAAAAAGCAGCAATTACTTCTGACAGGATCATCATCAATTCCACAGTTTCTTTTGTGTTTGAGCTGCTGTTTTCCTTGTGGAATCTCTTTGGTGGCACCCTTTTTTTGTTTTCTGTTCAGGTAATTAACTTATAAATCCCCTCTTTTACTAAGGCTGACGTGTCCATTATATTATATGGATGAACCTGCTTCCAAAGCCTTCCATCCCCGTGGGAGTCCCGTTGGCTAGAGGGGGGGTCCCCGTGGGAATCCCGTGAGCCAGAGGGGGTCCCCGTGAGAGTCCCGTGGGGTTGGGGGGGATTTCTGCGGGACCCGCGGGATTCCCGTGATCCCCATTCCCGTGCAGACCTCTAAATCAGCGCCACATATAACCCCAGGAACCGGTCAAAAAGCCCAAAGCACCAAGAAAAAAAAATGTTGTTGGCCTGTGCTATGGCAGGCTGTGGCAAATCGGTATTTTGCTGAGACACTTAGGATGAAAGATTCAGAATGCCGGGAGCAGTTCTCCGATAGCCTATTTTAAAAGGAAAAGGAAATGGATGTTACAATTACACATTAGTCTTGCTCATTTTTTTTGTATCAAAGGGCAATAACTTGCGACAAAGGGCAACAGCCCCAAAGCCCATAGAGATTTAAAGGGCTTCGGGGCTGTTACCACGTGGATTTGTAAAAGAGGCCCTTATCTTTTTAGAGAGGAGATTTGGCCCGAGTCTGAGGGAGATCCTGGTAAGCACCAGTAGAGGCCTATAGATGTCTTTCCTTTTCAAATCTAAAAACATTCCTTATTCTTTCTATCAGATAGTTTCAAGTTTTTTTATAAATTTGATTGATCGCTTATTCAAAATTCTAAGCGATGTACACATCAATAAAATTACAAAATTTTAGGGGGCAACAAAACAAATGAAAAACTAAACCTTGCAAAACATATTAAAGACTAATCTTAAAACAAGAGGAAAGAGTGGGAAAAGAAATACAAATTGTTGATAGTAGATAAGACCATTATGAGGGAAAAAAATAATAGGAAGGTAGAGAGCAATGTACTTCAGGGAAGTTATAGAATGGAATTGAAATGAGACTCCTAGTCAGGCTTTCTAATTATCAAATGCATCCTTAAAAAGAAAGCTTTTTAATTTGCTCTTAAATTTATCCAAATTGTGTTCGTCCCTTAAATAAACAGGGCGGGAATTCCATGTTTGAGGGGCTGTGACAGAAAAGATGACTTGCTGCCGTGTGTTAATAATTTTAAGAGAGGGAATAACTAGTAAATATTGATCATTGGACCTCAGTAGTCTAGTTGAGGTATAGGGAATCAATGATTTGTAAATGAAAGCCGGAGGTTTGTATGGCAAAGATTTGAAGGTAAGCAGACTTAATTTATACATTATACGGTGCGCGACTGGGAGCTACTGTGGGCAATGACTTGTGAGGTATCACAAGGATCGATACTGTTGCCTATTCTGGTTGATATCTACCTCGTCACCAACCAAGCTGATTCCGTCTATGTGGATGACGTGCAGCTACTCGTACCCACTGAACTAGACTTGCCTACAGCCCTGAATAAACTATCTTCAACCAAAGTGTCTGTGTGCACCATGTCTACTCTTCAAGATGCTTGATAAAGGCACAGACGCCGAAACATTGCCAGTGTCGAGTTTATACGCTTATATAGCAAATTTATCGTAAAGCGACTCTAGAACAGTATACCCGCGGCTGATCACATGACATCTTAGCCTCACGACTCCATTGTGGTGTGTGCTTCCCTCGTCGTTGAGGCCTCCCCTTGGTTTCCTCTTCAGTGCCTAAACTATCTGTTTAACAGCAATTTGAGAATAGGCTTAAAAAAAGACCCACACTTTGCCTGAGCCCAAACTGAGCTCCTATGGAGAGAATGACACAGGGGCAAATTTGTCCCCGTCCCCACAGGAATTCAATTTCCCTGTCCCGTCCCCATGAGTTTTGTCGCTGTCCCTGCCACGTTCCTTTAAGCTCTGCCTTAACCACACAAGCCTCGAACACTTATGATTTTTAAGTGTTTGATGCTTGTGCAGATGAGGATGGAACTTGCAGGAAAGGGACAGGAAAAGAACTCATGGAGATGGGACGGGAAAATGAGTTCCCAAGGGGAAAATTGTGTCCCCCGTGTCATTCTCTACTCCTGTGAGTCCCTAACACCAGTGGGAACACACCTGACATCAAAATCTCTTTTGGGAGATATGAATTGTCCCTTAAATTACAAGTCAGGAACCTTGGGGGATACAACTAGACCTAATTCTTTCACTGATTCCCGCAAACCAAAGCAACTTTCAGGAGCTGTTTCTACCATCTGCAACAACTATGCTGTCTCTCTACATACATTAAGAGAACGAGTCCTGCCAAAGTGGTTCAAGCCAGGATAATATCAAGACTGAAATATTATAATGCAACTACATTAGTCTGACTACAAAGGATTTGCACCAGCTCCAATTGATTCAGATTGCTACAACAACGCTGATAGAGGGTTGTAAGCAACATGATCAACCACACCATTTCTGCAAAAAAACTGTACTGGCTACCAGTACATAACAAGGCTAAATGTTAAACTTTATGAGAGGCGGTGAGAGCAATGGAAGTAAAACCCAGATGTCTCCATCCTTCCTCCTTTTTCTGGAGCTCTATGGTAACCCTAGTCATAGTGAGACTTGAACCTGTGTCCCTTGCTTTATAGTTATAGTTCACTGCACATACCACTAGGTTACTCCCTACCTACCTGCTAAAATCTCCCACTCCATCATTCCAAACTCACCTCATGTAATGGATGCAATCACTGTTCACAGAGGGCCAATTCCCACAGGAGCTCAGTGAGATTATCTTCACCCAAAAAGCTACCTTCCAACTATAGACCCATTGCCTCAATACCAATATACGTAAAATTAATGGAAGGCCTAGTGGCAAAATACCTCAGACACTACTTAGAAGACCACAGCCAACTTCACCCCTCACAATCTGGATACAAAACCCACTACAGCACAGAGGCACTACTAGGGTCTCTCCTAGACACAGCCCAGCAGCACCTCAGCAAAGGCAAGAAGATGCTGATCGTATAACTCGATCTCTTAGCTGCATTTGACCTAGTACAGGGGTAGGCAATTCCGGTCCTCGAGAGCCGGAGCCAGGTCAGGTTTTCAGGATATCATGCAAATCCATCTCATACATATTCATGGTGGAGATCCTGAAAACCTGAACTGGCTCCGGCTCTCAAGGACCGGAATTGCCTACCCCTGACCTAGTAGATCATGCCATCCTACTACAAATACTAGAAGCAACAGGAATCACAGGCAGGGTACACACATGGTTCCAAAGATTCCTGCAATCTAGGAATTACAGAGTCAAAACAAACAGAGAAAAATCAGAGTCCTGGTCCAACCCCTGTGCTGTATCCCAAGGATCACCACTATCTCTAATACTTTTCAACCTCTACATCGCCTCCCTAGGTACATCCCAATACTTCTTCCTTTTGGCCATCCATCTTCCACCACAACTGGAAAACTGCATAAGATGATAGACACAGTTGAAAAATGAAAGAAAGATCACAAACTAAAGTTAAACATGGACAAAACAAAATTTCTACTGCTCAAAAAGGACAAAACTTCAACCAAAACAGATATAGAAATAAAATCCACTGTATACACCATGCAACCAGCCCTAAAACTTCTCAGGGTAATGATAGACAGATGCTGCACCATGCAACTGCAAATCAACAAGACAGCCCAGAAATCCTTCACAGTCATGCAAAACCTACGACAAATATGAAAAATCTTTGATAAAGAGCAATTTTGACTCCTGGTCCAGTCCCCAGTCCTGGGACTACTAGACTACTGCAACATCCTACAGGTATGATAAAGCAATTGCAGACTGTACAAAACACTGCCCTCAGACGATCTATTCACTAAGTAAATATGATCATGTCACTACAGCATACCTAGACTCACACTGGCTCCCACTGCAAGCACGAATCTTATTCAAATTCTATTATTTACTACTCAAAGCCCTGAATGGCGCTACCCCTACCTGAATGATCACCTTATCCAGAACAACACAACCAAGCCAAGGAGAACTCAAACTCCATTCACTCACCCCCCAATCAAAGGCACACAACGCAAGAAGATGTACGACGGATTACTAGTAACTCAAACAGCAAAACAGTCCACCATCTGGCCCACATTTTATTAACACCTGATTACAAAACCTTCCGAAGGGAAATAAAGACCCTACTATTCAGAAACTTTGTCAAGACTAACTAATGCCATGCCTAAGCATCCCTCATTTCAGTCCATGACAGTCTTGTAATTAGCACCTGATCCTATAATTCTCCTGAAAATGTCCAGCTTACCTCATTTGTAATCCGCCTAGAACTGCAAAGTTAATAATAATAATAATAATAATAACTTTATTCTTGTATCCCGCAATACCATGGAAGTTCAATGCGGTTAACAATAGAAGAGACTGTACATTTACAGCGATGATACATATTACAGTGTTATTACATTTACAAAGAAGTTACATAAATAGCAGTAATAAAAAGGCATATACTAAAGAAGAGACTGTACGTATACAGCGATGTTCCATGTTAAAGCGGTGGTACATTTACAGTGATGTTAAATATGAGGCTATGGAAAGGCAGGGCAATTAGATAAAACAGAGCTTGAGAAAGAGAGGCCATAGTGGCTTGGGAGGGGGGCGTAGTCAGAGGGAATGGAGGCATGTCGAGGTCAGGAGGGTGCAGGGAAGGGGGGAAGGCAGCGTTAGCGGAATTTGTCGAAGAGGTAGGTTTTTAGTGACTTCCTGAACAGGTGGTAGGGTGGAGAGTTGGAGATGAGGGCGGTAAGGCAATTGTTCCATTTGCCCGCTTGGAATGCTAGGGTTCTATCAGTGAATCTCTTGTAGAGGCAGCCTTTTAGGGAGGGAAAGGTGAATAGGTGGGCGTTTCGTGTGCGAGAGGGGCCTGCTATTTCAAGGTGCTCAGACAAGTAGATTGGGGAAGATCCTGTTAGAGTTTTGAAACAGAGGCAGGCGAACTTAAAGATGATCCTTGCCTCTACTGGGAGCCAATGGAGTTTGGTGTAGTAGGGGCTAACATGGTCGTATTTTTTTTGAGATCATAGATGAGGCGGACGGCCGCATTTTGGACTGTTCTAAGACGTTTGATGGTATTTTTATAGGATCCCAGGTAAATAATGTTGCAGTAGTCTAATATGCTTAATACCAGAGATTGGACGAGTAGACGGAAGGCTTGGTGGTCGAAGTAACGTTTGATGGTGCGCAGTTTCCAAAGGGTACAGAAACATTTTTTCACCTGGGCACTGGTATGGTCATCGAAGGTTAGGGTGCGGTCCAGGATGACTAAAAGTGGAATAAAAGTCACTAATGTAATATAATGTAATATTACTCCTCTGACCTGTTTGCTGCTTTGTTCAGAAAGGCCATAATATCTGCAGCTGATATAGATCCTGGTTTTCCTTTCTGGTGAGTGTCCCCGCCGTTCACCATGGGAAACCATCCCCATGTTATTCTTTAAGGAGAGAGGGAAGAATCAGAGTATGTATGGGCACATCCACTGATCCTCAAGCCTTGCACTGAAGAATGCTGCTATAGAAGGACTGAGGTTGAGAAAGACACTAATGAATGACACGGGATGGTTTCGGATGGGGATGAATTCTGTCACCATGTCATTCTCTAGGACAGCAACTACTTGAGGATTAAGGTGGGGGGAGGGTCATCATGCATTAATCCCTCCACTGCTCAATCAGAGCACCTTTTTGTAATTGGATGTGAGTGAAATGTCCTTCTTTTTGCTATTGGACATCCTACTTTTGGGCCCTCCCTAGTCCCACCCAAAACATGTCCACAACACGCCCCCTTGCTATTTGGATAAACTGCAGTGTGAAACATCCAAATTTTCATTTTCCAAAATTGGGATTTGGATGTTTTTAGAAGATGGAAGTATTTTTAGGCATCTGCTTTGAAAATGAGCACCTACGTCTGATCTTCAACACTCTTAAAGAAACTAGAACAAAGTACTCGAACAATAAATTCTCACACACCTCCATGATCTCTAAGATCCTCCAAAGGAGTATCCCTAACCACACCCTTTCCAAAAGACATCACACAATGTGTTACCCACCAACAAGCCTTCTCTGGAGTAGCCCCCGTACTCTGGAATGTACTCCCTGAAAGGCTTTGCTCAATGTAAGACCACCTCTGCTTCGGGGAGAAGCAGGGCCGGATTTAGATGAAAAGAGGTCCTAGGCTATTCCACTTATGAGGCCCTTTCACCTCCCATTTTTAAGTTTGTAAATTACATGAGAGATAATAAAATACATCATTACTGTGATATATATCAATATGTTAAATGAAACGTTGTTATTGGTACTAACCTTTATAAAAAATGTGACACAGATAATAAATTTAAAAAAAGTCGAGAACACTTATTTGGACATTTATTCTCAGCACCATATATAGTACTTGTAACAATAACTAATCAAACATAACACACAACATTGCCCCTTCCTATGTCCATAGTGCCCCCAGTGCGTCCTTCCTCACCTCACCCCCCTCTGATGCCCGCCTGCCTCCCATCCCCCTTCCACTGAACCCCGCCCCCCCCCCCCCCCATGCCAGTCTGGGCCGCCCTGTCCTGATGGATCCACATTTTGCCTCTCTCCCCACGGGGTTGTGCTTTGCCCAGCTGTTTCCGGACTGACATCTTTCCCTCCCCGATCCTCCTCCCAGGACGAGAAAAAGAAAGGGAGAAGCCGAGTCAGTGCCCCGTTGCGGCCGGAGCTGGTTCATATCCCGAAGCGTAGAATTTCTCCTTATTTTCGGTTCAGTGTTTTAGTGTTCACTGCTTTAATTTTGCTAACAATTTGAATGTAGGCCCCTCTTGATCTTGAGGCCCTAGGCTGAAGCCTAGTTAGCCTATAGGAAAATCCTGCCCTGGGGAGAAGTGAAAGCTTGGCTCTTCTCCCACACCTTTTAACTGAACAAGCAACTAAATTGCCAATAACACACATGCATTCCCTCAGATTCTATACATGGCATCCAAAATTACACGCCTAAAGTTGGGTGCACTTCTGAGTTGTTTACAAACAAATTGGATAATGAGCTCTGAACTAGAGAAGGACATGGGGAAGGGTACCCGCAGTTAACTACAGGGCAGGGATGGGGACAGCGCCCATGGAGCGGGAACAAGGGCAGAGCTTGGGGGGATGGGTTATTATCTAAACTTGAGACAAGTATCAATGTGTATAAACTTAACACATCTTAGACAATTGGCAGTTGAATTCAATGATTTAAAAAAATTGCAGATGCTGCTTTTGGATTTAAATGAACTACTGTTAAATGACATAAAAACATAGAAACATGACGGCAGATAAAGGCCAAATGGCCCATCTAGTCTGCCCATCCGCAGTAACCATTTTCTCTCTCAGAGAGATCCCACATGAATATCCCAGTCCCTTTTAAATTCAGACACAGTCTCTGTCTTCACCACCTCTTCTGGGAGACTGTTCCACGCATCTACCACCCTTTCTGTAATAAAGCATTTCCTTAGATTACTCCAAAGCCTATCGCCTCTTAACTTCATCCTATGCCCTCTCGTTGCAGAGTTTCTTTTCAAATGAAAGAGACTCGACTCACGCGCATTTACATTTCGTAGATATTTAAATGTCTCTATGAATCCTTGATGAAGATTATAAAAAGGAAACCGTAAAGAATGACACAAAATTGTGCTGTACCTAATAGTTTTTGAAAAATTCTAAAATGTGCCAAAAAAGCATTCAGGATCCCTGAAGAAGGCTGATTCTAGCTGAAATATGGACCGCGTAGGGTCCGAGCCTCACTATGCGAACAGTGAAACATCTTTGACACTGACTTTTTGCACCTGATATAGTTTGGTTTTATCTGTTTGCATTATTTTTTTAATTTGTATTTTGCAAATAAATATTTCATTACTAATCTCCTGGACTACCAGAAACGCGTGCCCCTCCAATGTGCAACCCTGTGTATAACCCCATGCACCCCAGTTCTAGAAAGTTTCAGGAGGACTTCTTTTTTTACTCATATTACCCTGTCCTGGGGGGACCCCGAGCCAGTTGGGTTTCCAAGATATCCCTAATGAATATGCATAAGACATATTTGCATGCCTGCCTCCTCCATTATATGCAAATCTCTCTCATGCATATTCATTAGGGATATCCTGAAAACACAACTGGCTGGGGGTCCCCTAAGATAGGGTTGAGAACCACTGCCCTAAGGGGTCCTTTTACTAAGGCATGCTATCTGATTTAGCGTGCGCTAAATTCTAACGGTGTCAGGTCAAAAGCACGCCGGGACAAAGGCGCGCCCAGACAATTGAGCGCAGCGCGGAGGCGCACACCGCTCAAAATTACTGTTTTTATTGCTCCAACGGGGGGGCGTGGGGGGAACCCCCCACTTTACTTAATAGACATTGCGCCGCGTTGTGGGGGCGTTGTGGAGGGAGTGGGGGGGTTGTAACCCCCCACATTTTACTGAAAACTTCACTTTTTCCCTGTTTTTAGGGAAAAAGTTAAGTTTACAGTAAAATGTGGAGGGTTACAACCCCCCAAACCCCCATAACGCCGGTGCGATGTCTATTAAGTAAAGTGTGGGGGGGGGTTCCCCAACAAAACCCCCCGTCGGAGCCCCTAAAAACTGTAATTTTCTTCGGCGCGCGCCTCCATCTTGCGTTCAGTTGTCGGCGCGCACCTTTGTCTTTCACGCCGTTGTCTATGAACCAATTCTAATGCATCCATTATAGTCTATGGACGTGTTAGCATTTAGCGCACGCTAAATCAGCTAAGTAATAATAATAATAATAATAATTTTATTTCTTATATACCGCTGTACCGTGAGGTTCTAAGCGGTTTACAGTAGAAACAGAAGAAATGCAATAAGTAAGATTAATTAAGATGAAGAGAAAGTACTTAGAGTTCCCTGACTGTCCCAAAGGCTCACATTCTTGCTAAAGTACTTGAGAAAAATAAATTAGTTAGGTTATAAACATAGAGTAGAAGAAGGTAGGAAAACAGTTCATAGGAAAATTAATTTCAAATACATTATACATTATATATTGTTCAAGGCGGAATACAAATTATAGGAATTACCAAAAGAATTGCGTAATAAAGATTATCTAGATAAATTACATAACAGTGATTCGTGTACATTAAATGGTGTGGTAGAGGATTCAATTTTGAGAATTACAAATCAAGGGAATCAAGTGATAACAGAATATAGTGGAGATTATCAGTATATACGGTTTACAGATTGGAAGTTGCCTAATAATGACATAAGAAGTTTATTGGATAGTGTGGAAAATGTTTATATAGGAATCAGAGTATGTATGATAGGAAAGGTTCTAAGAATTGAATTAATGTGTTATTCTATCGAGGGAGAGCTTGTGCATAAAGGGAGGATATTAGTTGGTAATGACGTGTTTTCTGAATAGAAATGTTTTGATTTCTTTTCAAAACACTTTGATGTCTGTTGTATTGATCATTAGTTTGGTGATTGTGGGGTCAATTTTTGCTGCCTGTGTCGCTAGAAGGCTGTCGTATAGTTTCTTAAGACGGGTTCCATTATTAGGTGGGAAGGTGAATATGTATGTCACAGGTTCAACTTTCCTACTGCAGATGGCCTGGACAAGCTCTGCCATGCTGCTCATGCATTCCGTATCTTCTGTTGGCTTAAAATGAAATTTTACTTCACCCTCTTAGCAATTACTGACAGGAACTACTCCACAGGATTGCTGGATCTCATCTGTTATAAACACAAATAAAAATAGGGGGCAGCTAATTAAATTGTTTGTGGGTACATGGACCTTACAAAGACATCCAAGGAATAATCAATTATGATCCGACAATAAAAGTTAATGAGTGTTTCTAGTTAAATCACGTGCGCAGTGAAGATGGCCAGTTTGATATTTTATAGCATTGTATTACCCCGACCAAATTCTTAAGGGAGCAAAGAGGGAATACAAAATTAAGGAAAATGTCTGCAGTTCATTAAAGGTGTTAATGCTTGCTCTTCTTTCATTTAAACCAATTCATTTCAATGGAAGTACACTACGAGGGGCTGTTGAAAAGTTCTCAGCCCAACCGAGAAGAGAACGATGTGGAGCCATGAAACTTACAAGTTATTCCACACTTTTCCCGACACTTTTCATTTCAATGAGGCAAACGCATCTAGCATTTGGGCACAAGCCATTGTGATATCGCCAATGAGGTTGGCTCTTAGGCATTGGTGGAATGAGGCATTATGACATCACAATACGAGGTGCCACTGAAAATTTCTCAGCCTAACCGAGAAGAGAACGATGTGGAGCCATGAAACTTACAAGTTATTCCACACTTTTCATATCATTCTCTTCTTGGTTGGGCTGAGAACTTTTCAGTGGTCCCTCGTATATCATATAATACCCCTCTTCATTTTCATGATTGTGCATTCAAATGGAGTGTGAACACAAATATATACAACATATAGATATACAGACACAAACATTTTGCAGAACATTTTCTAAGCTGTCACAGAGCAGGCCACAAATGGAATAATAGCAGAATTTGATGGACTTTCACAGACATTGCTTCAGATCACATGTCTTCTTTCACCCTTTCCTTGACTCAGGATTGTGAACTGCATCACTTTTGCAGACTGTCATTTTGATGATGAAGAAAGCATGTTGAAGTGCTAGATGCTTTCATTATATAACCAGGTTTTTGTTTTTTTTAAAGTAAAAAACAATGTCCACAAGTTGCAGGGTCGATACAACAAATGACAGATTTAATATCAAGTTTCTTTTTTTTTTTTTTATAAATCTTTATTGATTTTTAAACTTTGACAGTGTAATTCAATTAATTGAATATAAACAGTGCATAAAACGCACTATTAAATACACAGTTAATACATAAAAAAATCATTTTCTCCCCCCTCCTCCCAATTATTAATACAAGAAGACATATTATGTGATAACAATATTATAATTAAGTAATTTTAATAATCAAAATACATTTCCCTTCCCCCACCCACACAGATGTGTAAGGAAATCTAATAAAAAGAGAGATACATGACAATTATTGTGATACAACAAATGCAGTCAATGGGCTCCACACTCTATTAAATTTCAATTTTTTAACACCAGGTAAATCCCAGGGTATAAAAGGAGCAATCATATGTGTAATTGTTAGCTCCTGGTATTTGTGTAACTGGTGAGGTTATTATACAGTGCCTTATAAAATGATTCCACACCTTAGTATAATTTTCATATTCTGCTGTCTAAACAATTGTATAGTTCAAAATGCATTCAAGTGGGAGTTTAATTCACTGATCTAAACATGCTACACTCTCAAGATGACTGCATAAGTTTCCAAACAACTAGCTTCAATACTTAGTGTAATCTCCCTTTGAAACAATAATAGCCATGACTCATTTAGGATAACTGTCTGCCAACTTTGCACAACAGGATGGTGTATTTTTTCTGCCCATTCTTATTGGCAGAATGCTTCAAGCTTTCAGGTGGACTGTAGCCTTCAACTCTTGCCACAAATTTACTATTAGATCTGAACTATGTTACCTTTGCTTTAGAATCATTGTCCTGCTGAAAGATAAATCTCCATGGTTCCAGGTCTGTGGCAGCCTGGAACAAGATCTGCCTGTATTTTGCACGACCCATATTTTCTTTGATCTTTCCAGCCCTCCCTGCCTCCTCTGCTGCAAAATATCCCCACAACCTAATGCTCCCAGCATCCTCAAAGGAAAGGCGTCAGCACCTTGCTTTACTCCACACAAGGGGAGGGGAGGGGCAATTCTATAACCTGGCACTTCCTTCTAGAGACCCCGATGCTATGAAGATGAAAGCCTATTCTATAATGGCATCTGGATATCCATACTAGAACACTAGCGTCACCTGATATCATTGCACCATTTAGATATCTTGTGTAACTGCAGGCACCCAGATACTGCAAAGGCACACATAACTTATACAACATTCTGTAACTTGCACAACTGGGTGGCAGCCTTGCTTCACCCATTGGAATGCCTCCTTCCATTTATACACCATAACACTTATTCACTCCCTCAAAAAAAAAATAGCTCTTGGGTGCTTTGCTGCCACTTTCACACACTCAGTTATACACTTGTGAAAGTGACAGAATTCTGTATACTTATGTGCTCAAGCAGCATGACTATGTGACTGCTTGTTATAGAATAGAGAATGACACGGTGGCGGTTTACCCGCGGCTACCGCGTTTAGCCGCGGGTAACCCGCCAAAAATGGGGAATGAAAATTAGCAGCCTCTGCGGGGACGGGGACAAGGCCATCACTGCCACGTGGAGCGGTGAATGGTCTTGTCACCGCAGTGAGGCATAAAGGATCGTGCGGTTCCCGCAGCCCCCACCCACCCACCCGCTCGATCGTTTAACCAGCTTCCTCTCTCCACCTCACCTTAGTTTGCCGGCTTTCTTTTTCGGCGACCGGAACGCTTTCAAAAGAGCCGCGCATGCGCGGCTGCTCAGTATTCAATCTTCAGCTCTGACCCAACCGGAAACAGGAAGTTGCAGCAGAGCAGAAGATTGAACTTTGAGCAGCCGCGCGTGCGCGACTCTTTGAAAGCGTGCCAGTCGCCGAAAAAGAAAGCCGGCAAACTAAGGAGAGCTGGAGAGAGGAAGCTGGTTAAACGATCGAGTCGGCGTACGGGTGGGGGCTGCGGGGACCGCGTGTTCCGGCTCACACAAGGAAGGAGGGGGTGAAAGGGAAAAAGTGTCTCTTCCTTGGAAATAGATTCTGAAGTGACCTCATCAAAGAAGACCAGCACCAAATGTACAAGAAATCCCTTAAACAATGTCAAAAGAGCCCAAAATAGAAAACTACTACTGCCTTGAGACTCCATTATTGATGAAATCAACTTGAAATCACAAAAGAGCCAGGAAAAGGTTAAATGCCTCATGGAATCCTCAGGTACAAAACACAAACCAAATTGTGAATGAAATCAGAGCAGACAGTAAGAATTATAAAATTGATGTCATTATCCATCTGGAAAAAAAGGCGTACTAGAAATAATGCCTCAGCAATACAATTTTCAGAAGTTCTATTTGCTCATGGTAAGGGAGAAGAGAGACTGCTAGTGATGGTGGGGGGACTAGACCAATTGTGGGAGGGGGTGAAGGGAGAGGCATAGTAACAGCAAATGGAAGACGCAGAGAGAAGACACACAGTGGATGGAAGGAATTGAATGAGAAGATGTGGAAAGCAGAAACCAGACAACAAAGGTAGGAAAAAAAATTATATTTATTTATTTATTTTTTGCTTTAGGATAAAGTAGTATACTAGTTGTGTTGATAAAAATTTATAAACAAAGCCCTGCCAGCTGAACATCTCTTTCTCTAGTTCAGCAGCAGGAACTTTGATTTATAAGAAAGGAATAAGCTAAATATTGCAGTACTAAGGCTTATATGGATGCTGCGGGGACGGTGACGGGGCGGTGAATGGGATGGCAGTGGCGGTGACGGGACAGTGAAAGGGATGGCGGTGACGGGGCGGTGAAGGGAACGGCGGTGACGGGGCGGTGCAGAGGATGGTGGGCCGGGGACGGTGCAGTGATGGGGACAGATTTTTTTCCCCGTGTCATTCTCTATTATAGAATTACTCTTATATCACTTAGCAACAGGATCAAAAATTTTCACTCTGATATTTTCATAGAAACATACAATGATAAAAAAAAAAGACTATACACCCAACCAATCTGCCTATCTAAACCACTCCACAGGTCTTGGCTTGTTGATCTAGTGGTATGATTCTTGCTTTGCAAGAGGTCCTGGGTTCAATTACCAGACAGGCCCCTCGCTTTCTAGGGCAGATTCAAGGTAGCAGAAGGGCATGGCTTGGTACTGGTCAGACTTTTTAGTCTGTTATTGAGAAAGACACGGGGGAAGCCTCTGCTTGCCCTATATTGGTAGGATGGAATATTGCTATACCTTGGGTTTTGGCCAGGTACTAGTGACCTGGATTGGCCACTGTGAGAACAGGCTACTGGGCTTGATGGACCATTGGTCTGACCCAGTAAGGCTATTCTTAAGTCCTCTTTACCCCTCAGAGAGCAGACCACAAAACATCCCATGTGTGTACTACTATCCATTCAATCATGTCCAAACCTTGGATAGTTGGATTTTCCTTTTAGATCGTGAGCCCAGTTTTAATGTGCCTATTATTTTTAACTTTGTTAACCACCTTAATTTGACAAACCATAAGAAAAGTGGTATATCGAATAAACTAACTGTAACTCTGTAGACCAGTCTTCGTCATGTTTCCCTGTTTTCCATGGCTTCTTTCACTCGTTTGTTGTTCATTCTTGATGGTATCCAGCCAACAGGCCTTTGGTCTCCCCTGCTTCCTTTTACTACTGACCATTCCGAGTAGCACCTCTTTTTCTAGTGAATTTGCCCTCATCTCGTGTCCACAATAGGTCAGTTTTTGTCTGGTAATCTTGCCTTCCAGGGACAATTCGGGGTTTATATGATCAAGTGGGATTGGAACTGTACACATCAACCAGGGATAAGTCCAACTTTATTCAGATATTAAATAGCGTTTCTTTTCGGGGTTCTCTTCCCTGTTTTCTGCATCACATTTTATATGATCAAGAACATCTTTGTTGGTGATCCTAAATGTCCATTGGATTCGTAGAAGTCTTCTTCAGCACCACAGCTCAAAGGCATCGATTTTTCTTCTATCTGCTTTCAGGAGCGTCTATGTCTCACAGCCATGTGTGTAAAGTGTCCCCTAAATGCTTCTTTTCAATGGTCATTAAAATGGCAGCATCTCCCATTCCAGGATCAGGTCATCTAAGTGTTATTGCTCCCCAGGAATGATTTATCATATGACAGGGACATAACATCACTACAACATTTTATATTAAATTGCAACTTTATGAATCACTGCCTAAGACAAGACTTTGTTATAGACAAAAAATGAACTGTGAAGCCAGTTAATATATGCAACTCCCATTGGGTGCCATCTCCCAAAAGCAGTAATCTTTTAATCAGCCCTAAGTACTTCCTTGTCATAAATGGCTGCATCCATCAATCATTATTAATGAGAAGTGGCAACAAACAAAACATGAGTCTTTTTTTAAAAGAAATATGGAGCAATAAAATGAAACAAACATTAACTATGGGAGTAATTCTACGACTGAGTGTTTTCATCTAAGGAATAATCATTATTTTAAAAATTTCCAAAGGAAGGTAACAAGTGTGTTTTTAAAATTTGTAGAGAATTATCATCTTACAGTTACATCAGTCATAAGTTTATCATTTAATAACAACTAACTGTAATGCATTTGGGGAGTAGAAATTTGAGGGAAATGTATATGCTGGGAGTTGAGAGGCTGATATGCACGGACGGGGAGGGAGTGATAGTGTCTGAGGATCTGAAGGTGACAAAAGAATGTGACAAGGCAATGGCTGCAACCAGAAGTATGCTAGGCTATATAAAAATATAGAAACATGATAGCAGATAAAGGCCAAAAGCATGATAGCAGATAAAGGTCCATCCAGTCTGCCCATCCGCAGTAACCATTATCTCTTCCTCACTCTAAGAGATCCCACATGCCTATCCCACGCTTTCTTGAATTCAGACACAGTCTCTGTCTCCACCACCTCTTCCGGGAGACTGTTCCATGCATCTACCACCCTTTTTGTAAAAAAGTATTTCCTTAAATTACTCCAGAGTCTATCACTTCTTAACTTCATCCTATGCCATCTCATTTCAGAGCTTCCTTTCAAATGGAAGAGACTTGACTCATGCGCATTTATGCCACGTAGGTATTTAAACATCTCTGTAATAACTCCCTTCTCCTGCCTTTCCTCCAAAGTATACATATTCAGATTTTTAATTCTATCGACATACGCCTTATTATTAAGACCACGCACCATTTTAGTAGCCTTCCTCTGGACCGACTCCATCCTTTTTATATATTTTTGAAGATGTGACCTCCAAAACTTTGAACAAACAAAACAAGAAACTGCAGACCTTGTACACGATGCAGGCAGGCTTTATTATGACAAATAAATCTTTGATTAAAAACCTTTTTCCAGGTAAGGGACCCAACACGGTCCGTGTTTCGGACTAACCTTCGTCAGGGGTCCTAATAAGTGCAAATATAATCAAACTTTAAAACAATATTTAAAACAAACATATTTAAAAATACAATATATTAAAAATTATATATTAAATACAATAATAGTCCAATTTATTCCATTAAAAAGAATTTGTTTTAAAAAATAATAAGAAAGAATAATAAAAGAGAAAAGAAGGAAAGAAAAATATATTAAATAGATGGTATAATAGATATTTTTAATTAAACTATATATGTATAATAAGAAACTCTTAAAATATACAAAGGGAGTGAAAAAAAAAGAAGAAGAAAAAAAGGGACCAAGAAATTAAAATATGTTAAAATAATATAAATATAATACATACCAATTTTGATAAAGAAGAAAATTATCAAAAGGAAAAAAGCCTTGGGTAAATAACTATCAAGAGACATAGAAAAAGGCATATCAACATAATAGGAATAATCATAAACATATACCTTAGTCAAAATTTAAAGTTAAATAAAATAAATAATATAATATGGAATGAAGTATAACAGTAAGCAAATAAATGTCATAAAACACTCTGATATACAGAAATAAAACAACCATGATAATTCAAAATAAGGCAATTAACTACAATTAAAAGCAATTAGAGATAATACAACCATAATGTAGTTGAATATAAAAGAAAGGCAATTAACAACAGTTGAAAGCAATTAGAGACAATGTAACCATTAGGTAGTTACCGATCATGTACTATTGAATATAAAAAGACAACTCAGATAGTAAAAGGTATGTAGTCATACTGAAGAAACATCATTTTGTAAAAAACTTTAACCTGCAATGATTATAAAATCAATATATATATGTGCCAAAACAACCGTTAAACACTATATATTTACTCATTTGCAGAGGCACCCCAACAAATAATATGTCATATTACTTTAAATTGTAACAAGAGAAACACCAGGAAGTACTTTTTTGGTTGATAGGAAAATATATTTCACAGATTATATGCTTTAAGAACAGATAACTACAAAATAATGAATATGAAGCATAATTAATAAAATTGAACAGCAGGACATTGAACAGTAAAACTTAGGAAAAGCAGGCATATACAAAGGAAAGAAAAGAAATAAAAATCGCAAAATAGAGTGGAGATAAAAATGGAGAGACTTACCGATGGGTGAACCATTGGGAAAACCGCCCGAGTGAAAATAAAGTGTGATACCAGTAGAACTATAAACGGAAAGAGGCC
The DNA here is from genome assembly GCF_902459505.1 of Geotrypetes seraphini. Classification (NCBI taxonomy): domain Eukaryota; kingdom Metazoa; phylum Chordata; class Amphibia; order Gymnophiona; family Dermophiidae; genus Geotrypetes; species Geotrypetes seraphini. The sequence goes on along the minus strand of NC_047092.1, from coordinate 37,702,441 downwards.
GTAAAGTGAGATCGCAAAATTGCCGAAAAAATGAAGGAAAATGCATCTACCACCCTTTTTGTAAAAAAGTATTTCCTTAAATTACTCCAGAGTCTATCACTTCTTAACTTCATCCTATGCCATCTCATTTCAGAGCTTCCTTTCAAATGGAAGAGACTTGACTCATGCGCATTTATGCCACGTAGGTATTTAAACATCTCTGTAATAACTCCCTTCTCCTGCCTTTCCTCCAAAGTATACATATTCAGATTTTTAATTCTATCGACATACGCCTTATTATTAAGACCACGCACCATTTTAGTAGCCTTCCTCTGGACCGACTCCATCCTTTTTATATATTTTTGAAGGTGTGACCTCCAGAACATTGAAGCACAGCACTGGTAATATCCCTTTCCGCAGAGCAATCTCCATTGATTACTACCCTCTTGTCGCCTTCTACTCAACCAGTTCCTGACCCAGCCCGTCACTTTGGGACCGATCTCGAGGGCACTCAGTTTATTTGACATTTGTGTGGAACACTGTCAAAGGCTTTGCTAAAATCTAAATACACCACATCTAGTGCACTCCCTCTATCCAATTCTCTGGTTATCCAGTCAAAGAAATTGATCAGATTTGTCTGACAACACCCACCTCTAGTGAGTCCATGTTGCCTCAGATTACAGAAACTTCACCATTCTGTTTTTAAAGTGTTTCCATTAATTTGCTTACCACAGAAGCAGACTTACCAGCCTGTAATTCCCTACTTAACATAAGAACATAAAAATAGCCTTACTGGGTCAGACCAACAGTCCATCAAGCCCAGTAGTCCATTCTCATGGTGGCCAATCCAGGTCACTAGCACCTGGCCAAACCCAAAGAGTAGCAACATTCCATGTGCCGATCCAGGGGAAGCAGTGGCTTGACCCATGTCTTTCTCAATAACAGACTATGGACTTTTCCCCTAGGAAATTGTCCAAACCCTTCTTAAAACCAGCTACGCTATCCGTTCTTACCACAACCTCTGGCAATACATTCCTTCCTTACTTCTACTTTTGTGGAGAGGGATCACATCCACCCTTCTCCAGTCCTCTGGTACCACTCCCAACTCTAAAGATGCATTGAAGAGGTCAGTAAGTGAGTCACTAAAACTCCCCTAAGTTCCTTCAGCACCCTTAGATGTACGCTAACCGGCCCTATCACTTTGCCTACCTTTATTTTAGCTAGCTCCTCATGAGCACAACCCTCTGAAAATTGATCAGGGTCTACCATTCTTCCATCCCTATTCGTGTTTTTTTCTGTGGTCCCACTCCTGGCACTTCAGCCATGAACACAGAACAGAAATATTTGTTAAGAAATTCAGCCTTTTCTTTATCAGCTTCTACATATTTCTTCCCTTCACCTGAGTCTCACAATGCCATTTTTGCACTTCTTCCTATTATTAATATATCTAAAAAATGTCTTGTCTCCCTGTATTACCGTGTCAGCTATTTTTTTTCTTCCATTTGTATCTTTGTTTTCCTGACTACTCAACCAGCCTCTCTTAACTTTTCCAGATATTTTTGCCTGTCTTCCTCATTCTGCGATCTTTTGTAGCTTATGAAAGCTAACCTCTTACTCTTTACCTTCTCAGCTACTACTTTTGAGAACAAAGCAGCTTTCTTTTCCTCTTACTTTTACTTGCCTCACAAAAAGGTCTGTCACCCTTACAATAACTCCTTTAGTTTTGCCCACTGCATTTCTATTCCTTCCAGACATTCTCATCCAGACAATTCCTTGATAAATAAAAACCCCATCCGAACAAAGTTAGTTTATATAAACTCTACAACCTTTACTTTTGAATAAGCCCTCCCTATACCTAACTTAATATGCAGTGAGCACTGGATGCCAGATGATCACCCACTGTGACATTAGAAACACTTTCCCCGTTTGTAAGAACTAAGTCCAATATGACCCCATCCCACATGGGTTCCATTACCAACTGCTGGAACAGTTCTCCTTGTAGAGAAGCCAGGATTTTCCTACTTCTAGAAGACCCCGCACGACATCGGGCATGTTAAAATCACCTATTTGCAAAACTTCCCATTTTTTAGATATTCTGAATGTCTACTTTTAAATCTCTGTCCATTTCTTCCATCTGTGAAGGAAGCCTGTATATCACACCAATGTAAGTATATTTACCATTCCCTCTTTCAAAATTGATCAACAGTGCCTCTTTCTTACTCTGCAGATCGTGTAATTGTGTGGCTTTAATATGATCTTTAACATATAACGCTATCCCCCCCCCCCTCTTTTTCTTCCTATCCTGTCTTTCCTGAACAGATTATATAGTCCATTATAACTACATCCCAGTCATGGGTCTCAGTGAACCACATCTCCGTGATCGCCACTATATTCAACCACTCTTCTTCCATCACAGCTTCTAGATCCAGAATCTTGTTTCCCATACTTTGAGCATTAGTATATACTGCTTTCCAGACATTGCCCCCTTTTCCCATCCATGTAGAGGTATTCAGTGATTTACTTACCTGAGGGCTTATACTCACCCGGGGGCTTTGATCACCCTGCCCCATTGCTTCTAGTTTAAAGCCCTCTTCAGTAGATTAGCCAGCCTGCCACAAGACACTTCTTCCCTTCTTTGATAGATGGATACTATCCCTGCTCAGCAGCCCTTGGAAAATCATCCTATGGTCCTGGAAGCCAAAACATTCTTGACAACACCATCCACATAGCCACGCATTCATCTCCAGGGTGCATACTTTTCTGCCCTGGCCTTTACCCTCGACAAGGAGGATGGACGAAAATACCACCTGTGCACCTGATTGCTTCACCTTCTGTCCCAGAGCTGCAAAGTCACTTTTGATACGTTCGCAAGGGTACCTGGTGGTATCATTAGTGCCAATGTGGATGAGCAGCATTGGATAATAGTCATCAGGCTTGATGAGTCCTGGCAAGCTCTCCGTAACATGGATTTGGGCACCCGGCAGACAACATACCTCCCGGATCATCATATCTGGTCTGCAAATGGACGCTTCTGTACCTCTCAGAAGGGAATCGCCAACCACCACTACCTTATGCCTCCTGGTGGTCATGGATCCAGTAATTTGGTGAATCTCAAGCTTTGGGCCTTCCTCTCCCCCTTGACGTCATGTTGGTGGGGGTGCCAGCACCCTTCCTCCTCTTCTCTGCCCCTGCCTCTTCCTACTCCTCCCCTCACCATACACATACCCCCTTCCCTTCCCCCTTACCTCTAGTTGTTCATCACCATGAGCAACAACATCACATTCCTCGAGACTGCCGCTGACATCTTCTGGGTGCCAAACATAGGAAGTGATGGCAAAGGGAGAGCCGACAGGGTTGCAAAGAGCACATTGAAGTTGTTGCTTGTGACGATGAACTAGAGGTACAGAGGAAGGGAAGGGGGGTCACACACATGGCAGGGGAGATCAGGGAAGGAGCAGGGGCAGAGATGAGGGGGGTAGGAGTGCCACTGCCCCGAGCACCTCTCACACTCATTACACCACTGAGCTCATTCTCACAAATGCTTCTCCATCTTGCCACCTCCTCTCAGTTCCTTTACTTCATTCATGAGGGATCCAAGCTGAAGACAGCCTGTACATGGAGCTACTCCTTCGGCTTGGGTTACATTTTCTGTCTGCAAAGAGACAGAAGCTGTACCCTGAGCAGCAGCTTTGGTGACACAATGTTTCCCAGCCATACTACGGTTGCAGAAATACTTACACCTGGAACAAAAACGAAAGAGCCTATAAATCAGAAGAAAGAGGCAGAAGAAAGGAGGTGTTGATACCCCTGTACAGATCATTGGTGAGGCCCTACTTGGAGAATTGTGTTCAGTTTTAGAGGCCATATCTGGCCAAGGATATAAGAACACTTGAAGCAGTCCAGAGGAAAGCTATGAAAATGGTAGGGGGTTTGCGCTACAAGAAATATGAGAAGAGACTAGAAGACCTCAACATGTATACTCTGAAAGAGAGGAAGGACAGAAGTGATATGATCTATTTATTTATTTTTAACATTTCTATTCTGCTTAAACCTAAGCATATTACAAGTTAAGTAAAATTGCATTGTCTTAAGGGGAAAGGAGGAAGATGGGCCAACAAGGGGAAGAAATGACCGGACCGCTGAGCCCCCTAGAACTGAGGGGCCCAGGGAAGCTGCCGTGTTTGCCCTTCCCTAATGCCAGCCCCGGTCAAAGCACCACACCAGTGCTCCCCCCCCCCCTGAAGTTTTTGGGCCTAAGGCATCTGCCTACTGGGCATACCCTTTAATCCAGCCCTGCCTGCTGATCACAACCACCTTCATGGCCTTACAGAAACGAGTGCCAGCTGGAAACTTCTCCGATTGCTTTTTGTAAATTAATTTGAAGGCATAGCTTGACCCCCCGGCCTCTCTATCACTGTAGAGTTGTTAATTGGCAGCAGTCGCACTCAGCTGTTTATTCAGTGATTTTCCTCTAGGTGCACAGGTTAAAGCTACCACATCAAACAGTATCCAATCAACTGTGAAAATCTAATTTAACCAGCCCACCAAGCAAAAGAAAGGTGATTTAAGTAACAGTATCCATCAGAACATATGGGCGTAAAGCACGGTAGGGTAATTTGAATGCCAATTTTTCTCTTTATTAAATTCTCTGCAGGCTGTGAAACCTTGCACAGGACCAACATACAAATTATGCAGCAATGTTAGAGTAGATGAGCTTACCTGTCTGCAAAGGCCTTCTCCCTCCAACCTTTCTCCATTCTATTGACCTGAGCTTGAGTACGACCCTTGGCATTCATTTTGGTTTTTAAAAAGGAGACAGATTCAGGCACTGATATACAAGGACACACAGAGTGATCAGCATAGGCCAGAGGTTGTCCAATTTTTAAAAAAATCTTAGTTTATGTTTTAAATGGGATAGAGGACTAGGTAAAAGCAAGATTATAAACCAAATAGCCAAGCTTTGTTTTCCTTACTACGTCAATTAGAAGTCATGAGATTAAGGGTGCAGAGCCTTAAAAAGATAAATGCTCAGCCTCTTTGGATACTTTTCAAGCTTCAAAGAATTCATAGTGTTAAGGAAAAGTAGTAATGAGAGTTATTTGAGCAGTGTTATTTAAGTATACTGTATATTGATGCTTTCTGTTCTGCATTCTTATGCTGGAAATGGCTGGGTCTTTCACTGCTAGGACAGAATATGTTCTGTTAATTCCAGTAAATCCCTCTGTAGTCGCTGCCTTGCATGTCTGAATTATTGTGCCTCTAAAGAATGTTGGAATCTTCTGAGGCTTTCACAATCATGTTTTCTAGTCCTAAGGAGTCTGCAATGCCCAGTAGGATTGCAGGATGTCCGATGAAGTACTTGGAAACACCCCCCAGGAAAGAGACTTGGGAGTATTGGTCGACAAATTAATGAAGCCGTCCGCACAATGTGCGGTGGTGGCGGCAGCGGCAGCAAAAAGGGCGAACAGAATGCTAGGAATGATTAAGAAGGGGATCACAAACAGATTGGAGAAGGTTATCATGCCGCTGTACCGGGCCATGGTATGCCCCCACCTGGAACACTGCATCCAGCACTGGTCGCCATACATGAAGGACATAGTACTACTCAAAAGGGTCCAGAGAAGAGCGACTGAAATGGTTACGGGGCTAGAGGAGTTGCCGTATAATGAGAGATTAAAGAAACTGGGCCTCTTCTCCTTTGAAAAGAGGAGACTGAGAGGGGACATGGTTGAAACATTCAAGATAATGAAGAGAATAGACTTAGTAGATAAAGACAGATTTTTCACCCTCTCCAAGGTAGGGAGAACGAGAGGGCACTTTCTAAAGTTGAAAGGGGATAGATTCCGTACAAACTCAAGGAAGTTCTTCACCCAGAGTGGTAGAAAACTGGAATGCTCTCCCAGAGGCTGTTATAGGGGAAAACACCCTCCAGAGATTCAAGACAAAATTAGACAAGTTCTTGCTGAACCAGAATGTACGCAGTTAAGGCTAGCCTCAGTTAGGGCACTGACCTGGGGCCGCTGCAGGAGCAGACTGCTGGGCACGATGGACCACTGGTCTGACTAAGCAGCCGCAATTCTTATGTTCTTATGAGTGAAGGCACTCTTATGGACACTGTGCGCATCCTGTTCCTGATCCTTAACATTCTAGCATTCATGTCTGCCACAAAACACACACCATGTCATTGTAGCAGGACGTCCTTGTACGTGGTGAGCGTGTTGTCGAGGGAGCAGCTGCCTTAGGAGAGGAAAGAGAAGTCACGCGCATGCTCATTCAGGATGGCCAGTTTAGATGGGAGCCCGGAGAGCGCTAACGGACGGCAGAGGCATCGCAGAAGCAGGAGGGCAGCCGCATGGGGACCCCGAGGAAGGAAGGCAACACTTTGGAATTGCTGTGCAGCACCCGCAGGCAAGTTCTTACCCCTGGGCCACCACTGCTGAGTGCTCGTTTATCGGGGCAGTGCTCGGTTTACGAGACAAAAGTTTGCTGAGTGTTTTGCTCGTCTTGCAAAACACTCGCAAACCAGTACACTCGTAAACCGAGGTACCACTGTATTTGGTCTTTTTACTAGGTGTGCTGTTAACAAAATTGTAAGTTTTATGTTGAATTGTGCTTGCTGTACACCGCATTGGGTGAATCTCATCATAAAGCTGCTTAATAAATCCAAATAAAGGGAAAGGGATTGGGACTTGTATTCCACCATATTCAAAGCAGTTTACATACAGATACTCCAAGCATTTTCCCTGTGTTCCGGTGGGCTTACAATATATCTAATGTACCTGGGGCAGTGGAGGATTAAGTGACTTGCCAGGGTTTGAACCCACAACCAGTGATGTAGTAAGGGGAGGCGGCAGACCACCCCAGGTCCCCCACACACACACACACCATGCTTGTACCCTCCCTTTTTAAATCTTCACCAGCATGAGCAACTTCTCTAGCCTACTGCTTGCGCCGGCCTGGCTGCCCTCTAGGCCAGGAAGTGACAACAGAGGGAACGCCAACGCTGACGCAAGCAGCAAGCCGGAGAAGCTGCTCGTACTGGTGAAGATTTAAAGAGGTTCAGGGGAACTGAGGGCACAAGTGTGGCGTGGGGTGTGTGAAAGAAACAGAGACAAAGAAGAGCACATGCGGGGGCACCTCTTACCCTCGCTATACCACTGCCCACAACCTTAGGGTGCTTAGGCTGTAGCTTTAATCACTACGCCACACTCTCCTAACTCATGAAATATAGTAGCTTGCTTAGCAAAATTCTGAACAGGAAACCTATGAGGTAACACCATGCTGCAGGGTCTTTGATTTTATTTTATTTATTATTTTAAAATTTTCTATCTCACTCTATCCAACAATTCTAGGTGAGAAACAATTGCGACATTCATAATGCATTCTATAAAATACAACATAAAATAAAGAAAATTCTAAGACAATAGTTTTAAGACAATAAGCAGAAAAAGAAAATCTAAGTTTATGGAGTTTGTGTTGAAATTTACCCCCTCTTTTACTAAGGTGCGCTAGCCGATTTAGCGCGTGCTAAATATTAGCATGCACCAACGCGTCCATACAATATGTCAGCGTTCCAGCACTCTTCCAATAATAGTACTGGGGTTATTCTGTAGTAATCACAACCAATAGGGAATAGAAGCTTTATAAACCCTATGAGATAACACCCTTGTTCAGTTTATAAGGTCCTCAGCAACACCACTCAGAGTTCAAATAGTTTCATTACTCTAAGCTTTGAGTGTTAAATCGTCATCGGATCCAAGAATGTTTGTATAGATAAATTAGATTTTAAATAAGTCAATTTAAAAATAATTTTTAAATCAATAAATTTTTTAATAGATTATATCATTAGATCGTTGAATAAATATTCCTTTTACATATAATATACTTTAAGTTAGCTAATACTTAGCTTAATTCTTGTGGTCTAAATCGGGGACATGAATTCACCGACATGTTTCGCTAATAAGCTTTTTCAAGGTGAAGTCCCTGCAGAAGAAACAGAAATTAGAATATTAACGCACTGTTCTATATAAACATAGAGTTAAAGGATAGGTAAATATCCCGCCAATTACTTAGACCACTTTCTCTATGAAAATGGCGGCGGCGTTCTTAAAGCTCATTTATATCAACCTCAGCAGCAGTCAGCTGATAACCCGGAAGTACGGGGAACAGACTGGCTGTGGGAGTCGAGGAGGGTCAAAATGATTTACTTCTTAGATCAACAAATTAGACAGCATTAGTTATAAGCTAGTTTATAAAAATAATAGAGAATCGGACAGCCCTCCTTCCCAAATTACAATAACGAAGCCCATTCCAGTTCTTCATTCAGTACAATGGACACGTTAGTGTTTAGCGTGCACTAAAACTGCTAATGCGCCTTAGTAAAAAGACCCTTTGGTTCTCCTACTGGAACAAAAAAGCATAGTGGCCTTTTGGGTGCAGAATGGTTCATGGTGAATGCGGTTTTGGAGTGGCATTTTAGGTACTGACCATATAGGATTGTAGCTCAGGAAAGGGTGTTCTTGCTCAATATTTAAGAGTGATTAAAAGCAGATGACTTTTCTGCCCAATTTTATAAAGACAAGTAAATCTCTCAGATATAGAACAGAATGGCAGATAACGACTGTAATACCATCCAGGCTGCTCAGTTGTAATGCCGTAAATTCTAATTGACCTCTTCTCCACTAGAGGTTCTTTGTTCTTATCACATGCTTCTTTGAATTCATTTTCTTCTCCAGCACCTCCACAGAGAGGCCATTTCAATTCACCACCCTTTCTGCTGCTAAAGGCAGCTACTATTTGCTCTTATGAAATTTGGAGAGCACAGACTGATGGGGTAACTAATAGCCCAGTACCTCTCAAACCTTTTCAGTTCCAGCACATTGTAATTGAAATTATAAAATTGCAAATTAAATTTGAGTTATTTATTTAAAGTTCTTTAAGCTATGTATGGATAGCTATAACAATGGTGAAACTATAGTAGATAGAACAGAATTGCTAATCAATACGATGGATGTGCTTGTTTTTGAGCATAAATTAACTCGAAACACAGATCAATAGGCGACAAGCAAACACACATTTCATCATCCGCAGTCGCTCTCTATTTTTCCCCCAATTTAATTTCTGTCAGAGCTGAAAATCCAAGTTCGAAAAGATAAGACAATCCAAATGGTAACAAAGCCTTGATCGCGTTGTTGCTCAAGTTAGGATAACTATTGCATTAAAAATAAAATTACTTGCTGTTAGTTTTCAAGGACCAATAATGTCAAAGAATGATGCTTGTCTGGGCGGTTGTATCCTTTCGCACACAGACACTCATACATATCTATTCTAGTGTATACTTATGAAAGAAATTTTTAAAGATAAAGTAAAATTCTACAATCTCTCATGGCATACCTGAAATCTCTTCAGGGTACACAGTTTGGTTCCTTTTATTAAGATGTGCTAAATGCTAAGGCGTCCATAGAATATAATGGATGCCTTAGCATTTAGCGTGCACTAAATCGGTTAGCGCATCTTACTAAAAGGACCCCTGTAATAACCAGTGCTCTCTGTTAGGCTAAGAGGACAAAGATGCAGCTCCAAACATGTTATTTCTCTGCACCCAGAAATGCAGGATGAAACTACTAATTTCCTATGCTAAATTATGTTTGCTGTTCAGGTAAAGATTGTTTTCACGTTTTATACCTGCAGATGTAATCTCATTTATGCATTAATTAAAGTAAACATTTTAGGAGTCTTTAAAGACTTGGATTCTCAAGGGATGTAGTGATAAAGGATGCAAACTGTTGCTCATAGGAACTACCTCAGGATTTTGTTATGATGGTGCAGGGAGTGGAGTACGAGGATTCCTGCTATTAGCATCTAGTAGTCCCCTCGCTGTCAGTGTGCCTGGCCTCACATTATGAGAGGCTGCTGAAAGGTTCTCAGCCCAACCAACTAGAGAATGATACAGTGGTTGTTACCCGCGGCTAGCCGCGAGTAGCCACGGGTAACCCGCCAAAACGGGGAAGAAAAAATAGTGGTCTCTGCGGGGGCGGGGACAAGGCCATTCACCACCTCGTGAAGCGGTGAATGGACTTGTCTCCACAGTGAGGCAATCAAGGATCGCGCGGTCCCCACCCGCCCAATCGCAGCGTTCCGCCATCTCCCTCCCTCCACCTCACCTTAGATGTAGAGTTTGCTGGCTTTCTTTATCGCCCAGCTGCACGCGTTCAAAATGCCGCGCATGCACGGCTGCTTGAGTTGATCAATCTTCTCCTCTCCTGCAACTTCCTGTTTCCGGTTGTGTCAGAGAATATTGAACAAATGAGCATCCGTGCGTGTGCGGCTCTTTGAAAGCGTGCAGCTGGGCGACAAAGAAAGCCAGCAAACTCGGCCTCTAAGGTGAGGTGGAGGGAGGGAGATGGCGGAACACTGCAATCGGTCGGGTGTCTGCTGTTTTTGTATCACTGCCTGCCTGCGCTCAGTTATAGAAATGCAAGTGAGCATAGCGGTGAGTTACAAAGTCATTCATTTGAAAAAACGGCTTCTCCAATAACTAATATGCATTGCAAACAATATTCTTAGATCTTGCTTAATTAAAATGTAAAAAAGTCCCATGACCATCTTTAATTTCAGATGTACAAATCCTGAGTGGAACAGAATGTAAACAGTAACATTTTTCAGGTATTATTTGCAGACACATGTCAATAATCCCTCTTGAAAGTGATGGTGACCACATATAAAAAGCAAGTTGGAGATATTTTAATGGAATGCCACTGTCATTTGATTTTTTGCAAATGAAGTTTGGATTTCCTGATGCAGCAGTTGGTCAAACATAGTCCATGTTGGGACTCTACAAAAGATAAGAGGCCACATAGACATCCCAACTGGGTCAGACCAATGGACGATCTAGCCCTGTATCCTGTTTCCACAGTGACAAATCCAGGTCACAAGTACCTGGTAGAAACCCAAATAATAACATTTCATGCTACCGATCCCAGGATAACCAGTAGCTTTCCCCCATGTCTATCTCAATAACAGACTATGGACATTTCCTCCAGGAACTTGTCCAAGCCTTTTTTTAAACCCAGCTACGCAACCCACTGTTACCACATCCTCCAGCAATAAGTTCCAGAGCTTAACTATTATTTGAGTGAAAATATATTTACCCCTATTTGTTTTAAAGGTATTTCCATGTAGTTTCATCAAGTGTCCCCTAGTCTTCGTAATTTTTGAAAGAGCAAAAAAAAAAAAAAAAAAATCGATTCACTTTTACCCATTTTACACCACTCATGTTCCAGATCCAGATCCAGATCCAGATCCAGATCCAGAAGCGATATGGATTGCTCTGAAAAGAGAAGGTGGAACTTCTATCTATGTGGGTGTAGTCTACAGACCTCCGACTCAATCGCAGCAAATTGATAAGGATCTGATTGTGGATATCCAAAAGTTTGGAAGGAAAGAGGAGGTTATGCTGTTGGGAGATTTCAACCTGCCGGATGCGGACTGGAATGTTCCATCTGCGGAATCGGAAAGAAGTAGGGATATTATGGATGCCTTTCAAGAGGCTCTGCTCAGACAAATGGTGACGGAACCCACAAGGGAAAAAGCGATATTGGATCTGGTCCTCACAAATTGAGAGAGTATCTCTAATGTTCGAGTGGGTGCTCACCTGGGTAGTAGCGATCATCAAATGGTTTGGTTTGATATAACGGCTAAAGTGGAGAGCGGCCGCACGATACTTAAAGTCCTAGATTTCAAACGTATGGACTTTAATGCAATGGGAAAGTACCTGAAGAAAGAGCTGTTAGGATGGGAGGACATAAGAGAAGTGGAAAGACAGTGGTCTAAGCTGAAAGGAGCGATAAAAATGGCTACGGACCTTTATGTGAAGAAAATCAATAAAAACAAAGAGAAAAAGGAAGCTGATATGGTTCTCCAACCAAGTGGCTGAGAAAATAAAGGCGAAAGAGTTAGCGTTCATGAAATATTAAAAAACCCAAGAAGAGGAGAGCAGAAAGGACTACAGGGTGAAACTGAAAGAAGCCAAGAGAGAGATACGTTTGGCGAAGGCACAGGCGGAAGAACAAATGGCTAAAAATGTAAAAAAGGGAGATAAAAATTTTTTCTGATATATTAGTGAAAGGAGGAAGATAAAAAATGGAATTGCTAGGCTAAAAGATGCTGGGAACAAATATGTGGAGAGTGATGAGGAGAAAGCAAATGTGCTAAACAAATACTTCTGTTCTGTGTTCACAGAAGAAAATCCTGGAGAAGGACCGAAATTGTCTGGCAAAGTTACACGAGAAAATGGAGTAGATTCTGCGCCGTTCACGGAGGAGGGTGTTCATGAGCAACTTGAAAAACTGAAGGTGGACAAAGCGATGGGACCAGACGGGATCCATCCCAGGATACTAAGGGAGCTCAGAGAGGTTCTGGCGAGTCCTATTAAAGACTTGTTCAACAAATCTCTGGAGACGGGAGTGATTCCTGGGGATTGGAGGAGAGCGGATGTGGTCCCTATTCATAAAAGTGGTCACAGGGATGAAGCAGGAAACTACAGGCCGGTGAGCCTCACTTCAGTTGTTGGAAAAATAATGGAAGTGTTGCTGAAAGAAAGGATAGTGTATTTCCTTGAATCTAATGGGTTACAGCAGGGGTGCCCAATACGTCGATCGCGATCGACCGGTCGATCACTCAGGCAACCCCAGTCGATCACAGAGCCGGGTTCCCTTCCCTTCTGTTTTTTTTCCCCCTCCTGACTGGCCCACCTCTTGAAGAACGCAGGCCAATCAAAAGTCAGCTTGTTCAGTCCACGCCTCCCTCCATGCCCCCCAGGCTGCCGCTGCTGGTGGAGGAGGAAGAGGAGTCCTCGGCGCAGAGCAGGCGGCAGAGGGGCGTAACACGCTCTCGTCCTTCTGGCGGTGGACATGCTTGAAGGAGCGGGTTTAGGTAGCAATCGGGAGGGGTGCTGGTCATGGAGCCGCTGGCTGGGGACATGTTTATGTAGTCCGCGCAGGGCAGCTTGCCGTCATTGCTCTCCATGGAGAGTTTGGGGTTGGCCCCGTTGATCCACATCTTGCTGTAGCCATTGGGTGAGCAGCTGCCACTGGGCAACATCCGGCTTTCTCCCTGGCCTCCCGGTACTTTAGCAATTCTTGCAGATTGCCATTGGCCTCAGGAGCTGGCTTCCCTCTGCCGCGGTCCCGCCCCTCCCCTGAGTCAGAGGCAGGATCGGGGCAGAGGGAAGACAGCTTCTGAGGCCTATGGCAACCTGCAAGGATTGCTAAAGTACCAGCGATCCTCTCTGCAGGCTGCTCCCTGCAGGAATTAGGTAAATGGATGTGGGAGGGCAGGGAGGAATACGCAGGCCTTGCGGGGGAGGGGAGGTCAGGGGCAGGCCTTCATTGGGTAGTGCTGGCCTTCAGGGGTGAATGTGCAGGCTTTCAGGGGGAATGTGCAGGCCTTTGGGGGGGTGCAGACCTTCAGGGGGACAGGCAGGCCTTCAAAGGGTGGGTAGCAAGCCTTCGGGGCCCTGGTGTAGAAATACACGGAGGGAGAGAGGGAGGGTGGGAAGGGGGATTCAAAGAGACATGCACATGCCGGACTTTGGGGGGAAGAAATAATGGGTCTAAAAACAGAGAAGTGGGAGAGAGATGGTGGATTTAGGGAGGGAAGGAATAGAAAGGGAGAGAAGTTGGACACAAGGGATGGTGTGGAGGGGGGAAAAGAGATACTGGATAGGAGGGTAGTTGGGAAAAGAAAGGGAGAGATGGTAGACCCTGGGGTGGTGGGGAAGGAGGGAGAGATGCTCGATGAAAGGGTAGTTGAGAAGGGTGGATCTGTGGATGGAGATGAAAAAAAGGAAAGATGCCAGATTTCCAGGGGAGGGAAGGAAAATGGAAGTGGAGGACAGAGATAGAAGATGGATGGTTAGCACAGAGAAAGAAAAAAGAAGGAGACCATGGCAAGCAAGTTATCAGAAGACAACCAGAGCCTGGAACCAACAAGATTTGAATAATGTCCAGACAACAAAAGTAGGAAAAATGATTTTATTTTCAATTTAGTGATCAAAATGTGGCCATTTTGAGAATTTATATCTGCTGTCTATATTTTGCACTAAGGCCCCCTTTTACTAAACCGCAATAGCGGTTTTTAGCGCAGAGAGCCTATGAGCATCGAGAGCAGCGCAGGGCATTCAGCGCAACTCCCTGCACTAAAAACCGCTATTGCGGTTTAGTAAAAAGGAAGTGGGTATATTTGTCTATTTTTCTATGGTTGTTACTGAAGTGACATTGCATAAAGTCATCTGCCTTGATCTCTTTGAAAAAAAACCCAGAATATAAATGATAATTAACATTTTCTCTGCGTACGGTGTGCTTTGTGTTTTTTTAAATTTTATTGTTGGTAGATCATTTTGACTTGGTCATTTTAAAAGTAGCTCGCAAGCCCAAAAAGTGTGGGCACCCCTGGGTTACAGGATCCGAGGCAACATGGCTTTACAAAAGGTAAATCGTGCCAAACGAACCTGATTGAATTTTTTGATTGGGTGACCAGAGAGCTGGATCGAGGACATGTGCTAGATGTAATTTACTTGGATTTCAGCAAAGCTTTTGATACAGTTCCTCATAGGAGGCTGTTGAACAAACTTGAAGGGCTGAAGTTAGGACCCAAAGTGGTGAACTGGGTCAGAAACTGGCTGTCGGACAGACACCAGAGGGTAGTGGTTAATGGAAGTCGCTCGAAGGAAGGAAAGGTGACTAGTGGAGTCCCTCAGGGTTCGGTGCTGGGGCCAATCCTGTTCAATATGTATGTAAGTGACATTGCTGAAGGGTTAGAGGGAAAAGTGTGCCTTTTTGCAGATGATACCAAGATTTGTAACAGAGTAGACACCGAAGAGGGAGTGGAGAATATGAAAAAGGATCTGCAAAAGTTAGAGGAATGGTCTAATGACTGGCAACTAAAATTTAATGCAAAGAAATGCAGAGTAATGCATTTGGGGATTAATAATCGGAAGGAACCGTATATGCTGGGAGGAGAGAAGCTGATATGCACAGACGGGGAGAGGGACCTTGGGGTGATGGTGTCCGAAGATCTAAAGGCGAAAAAACAGTGTGACAAGGCAGTGGCTGCTGCCAGAAGGATTCTGGGCTGTATAAAGAGAGGTGTAGTCAGTAGAAGGAAGAAGGTGTTGATGCCCCTGTACAGGTCATTGGTGAGGCCCCACTTGGAGTATTGTGTTCAGTTTTGGAGACCGTATCTGGCGAAAGACGTAAGAAGACTTGAGGAGGTCCAGAGGAGGGCGACGAAAATGATAGGAGGCTTGCACCAGAAGACGTATGAGGAGAGACTGGAAGCCCTGAATATGTATACCCTAGAGGAAAGAAGAGACAGGGGAGATATGATTCAAACGTTCAAATACTTAAAGGGTATTAACGTAGAACAAAATATTTTCCAGAGAAAGGAAAACAGAGAAAGGAAAATGGTAAAACCAGAGGACATAATTTGAGGTTGAGGGGTGGTAGATTCAGGGGCAATGTTAGGAAATTCTACTTTACGGAGAGGGTAGTGGATGCCTGGAATGCGCTCCCGAGAGAGGTGGTGGAGAGTAAAACTGTGACTGAGTTCAAAAAAGCGTGGGATGAACACAGAAGATTTAGAATCAGAAAATAATATTAAATATTGAACTAGGCCAGTTACTGGGCAGACTTGCACGGTCTGTGTCTGTGTATGGCCGTTTGGTGGAGGATGGGCAGGGGAGGGCTTCAATGGCTGGGAGGGTGTAGATGGGCTGGAGTAAGTCTTAACAGAGATTTCGGCAGTTGGAACCCAAGCATAGTACCGGGTAAAGCTTTGGATTCTTGCCCAGAAATAGCTAAGAAGAAAAAAAAAAAAAATTAAATTGAATCAGGTTGGGCAGACTGGATGGACTATTCGGGTCTTTATCTGCCTTCATCTACTATGTTACTATGTTAGATCCTCCTGTTGCTCATTGTACTGCAGCATCTGCATGACTATGTGCTCAGGTGGGAATTTTTAGTGTGCACAATTGACCTGATTCGAGCTATAGGTGAACAGGGGGGACATGTCATTGCAAGGGAGGACAAGTCAATTGATTTATTTAATGTTCTGTTTTTACTACAGGGCAGAGGCACTGAAACAGATTCTCAGTGCAGTAGTAGTAGTAGTGGCAGGACTCTCTTCTGTCTTCATGGTGTTTCGCAGTATTGAGGCTTATATGGATGCTGCGTGGACGGTGACAGGGCGGTGAATGGGATGGCAGTGACGGTGAAGGGAATGGCGGTGATGGGGCGGTGAAGAGGACAGGCCAGATTTTTTTCCTCGTGTCATTCTCTACAACCAACAAAGTTGGGGCAGTCTCCATTGAGGGCTATACACTTGGTCCAATGATTTTCTACTTTTTTCATTCCGTCGGAAAAATATGGAATAAAAAAAGTGGAAAGCCCTCAATTGATGATGCTTTAAGACCTTCCTCCTCCAAGGTGGCATACCAGCTGCCAGATTGGAGGTGGCACTTCTCTACAATGTCCCTATAGGTCTCTTCTATGTGCCTGTCTCTCTCAGCTTCTCTAGCCTCAGCCTCTAGCTAGTATTCCTTGAATGCTAGGAAAATGTGGGAGTTGAAAGCATTACAGCCAAAGCAGCTTCTCTTAAGCTAAACCTAAAAAAAGGCTAATTCCCCAGCTTAGAGGTACAAACCACACCTGTCAACAATAGTGAGGGAGATGTGACGTCACTGCTAGAGCACAGGGTCTTGAACCAGCTAATGCATTTGTGGAACTTACCATGACTTTCTCATTTCCCCTGGCCTGCATGAACTTCCTCTTACCAAGGAAATCATGGCTGGCTCACAGGCCCCACACTTAATTTTCATTCTTATTCCTGAGGAAAGCGCAATGTGGGGAAACAGGCCAGGTTTAAAACTCTGTGATGGCATGTGTGTATCCTGTGCTCTCACACAAGCGTGGCTTGGGTTTAATTAATGCCAATACTCTTGTTTTTGTCTCTTTTTAGAAAATATCCAACACAGGAGAAGTCCAGCGCCTAATTGCCAGAACACCAACTGAAAGACTCCTAATATATGCTCTCCTTTAGCAGACTTAAATTTGAGGAGAAATACAGGAAACTTAAGCCCACAACAGCTTTTGGAATGAATTTTCTCAAAGGTCAGGGCTGCACCAAGAACAGTCAGTCATCAATTTATGGCACAAGGATGGGTCCTTGGAAAAGCAGAAATCAAATGACAATCCTACCATCCTCTGTTGCGAGTTGCCTTCTGATGCAGTAGCTTGGAGTCAATACAATAAATCTGATTTTCTTCCTCAACAGTTACAACACACACTTTTTATATTACTCTAAGAGAAAGTGAGTGTGTGTGTGAGAACGAGAGATACACACACCAGTGCTTAATCATATTCTTGTGTCCACAACCCCTTAACTGCAGCCATAATTATGACATACTGTACCTCCAAAGAAGCACCTACAGAGAACCCATCTAAGTTGCAATCCTAAATGTGGGTCAATCCATATAGTTTGAGCTTTGATTTTTATATATTACTTATTGTATGTGTGTATATATATATATATATATATATATATATATATATGTATGTGTGTATGTATGTATGTATATGTGTATATATATATATACACACACACACACACACATATATATATATATATATATACACACACACACATATATATTCAGGGCAGTTGTGTGTGTGTGTGTGTGTGTATTTCAGGGATACATTTGTGGGTTACAAAACTCACTCAACCTAGTCATTATGTGCTAATCAGATGAAATGAGTGTATGTATTCACAGGTGAAAGCTGACCCCTCATGATCCAATCAGATTCCACTCCTTGTAGTGTATGCTGCTGTTACAAGCATGACTGTCTTCAGGTGTTCAGCACTGCAAGAGAACTGCTTAAAGAATTTCAAAATCATCACTGGGATGTAAAAGTTCTCTTTTAAAAGAGGGTGAATACTATTACTTGGTGTGTAAAGGTAAAACATGGTTCATCATGCAGCAGTTCAAGAAGCATCCTTGAAAATTTTTCCCTCAGAGCTGGCTCTCACAATAAAGATTGAAGGTTTTCTATATATAAATTGCAAGTTTAATATATATATATATATATTTTTTTTAAACATTTTTTTATATAAGGCAAAACATTGTTCCATAACTCCCCACTAGGGGGGCACCTAAGACAATGCTTCTGCTAGGCAAGATTAACAGCTCAAGAACCATAAAGTCCATGGAAGAGGGCTTGAAACTGATGGGGAAAATAAAAAAAGGCAAAAATGTCTTTACATCTTAAATTATGCCCACATTCATTAGCAGTTTCTCAGCTAACCTTTCAGCAAGACCAGGGTAGAAATCATGTACAAAATGCCTCCCCCTCCCCAAATACCAGAGGAATACACTAGTAGGTAATGAGCTGAGAACAAGGCAGACCAGGGTTCAAATCCCACATCTCTCAGTATGTCACTTTATCCTCCACTATTTCAGATGCTAACTTACTGCTTCCTGAAATAAAACTACAATAAAAATCAGTGTTAGGTTTTTAGCTAGTTGCTGTGGTTTAAACCTCATGGATATCTACACAATTGGCCTCAGACTCAGTCAAATTAAGCAGCCCAGAAACCAGATGCTGAGAATGTCTATGCTAATTAGAAGTAATATGAAGTAGATGAAAAGCTGTTCATTGCTGATAAGTTTGATCTTGCTTGTGTTATAAATGACCTTCTTGGACAGTATACAATTTATTATTTTATTTAAATTACCACCAAAGTTTTTTCAGATATTTTATTATTGTGGATGGTACAGGATTGATTAGTGGCCCTTATAAAACAGGTATGTATATGCACCTGTGTGCCTTGCCAGCCTAGGCACCCTTTTCTAAATTTATCTTCCACATAAGCTCTGAATGGTCTTGAGTTGAGTGGCTGGTCTAACAATAATAATAATATTGCTAGTTTTTGTATATAAGATGTTCATTATATAGTGTCCACCTGGTGGCACCATAACCCATAAAATAAATTTGGTAGAAGTACACCCAGTAAAATGTAATGACCAACCTAGCCATGCACTATTACTTGGATTCTTCAAGACACAAATTTTAAAAACATCTTTTTTTTTTTAAGTTTATTTAAATAAAAATTATAAGTTATACAAGACTTTTAAACAATGAACAAGATTCTCTTAAAAAACATTAGGGCAATTTTTTTTCCATTATTTCAGTTTTTTAACAAAGAAGTACTTTACTGACCCAAACATTACACTGACAAGGAATTATTATTCACAATTTCAAAATAGAGACTCTCTGACTCCAGACATAAAAATGTAAACATCTACTCTACTGCTAGAAATAGACCATCTGCACAAAATGTACATGATTCGGTTAAAACTGCCGGTTTTCTTTGCTGAATGGTTCTATCGCTCACAGATCTGTTTGCTTGCTCTTCATCCTAGTCTGAGATTACTGTGATGGGTGTCATATGACCTTCCAAGTTTTACAAGCAGTTTTTTTGAGGAATACATATCCTCTTTCCTTTCAGCACTGCAACAGGTTCCAGAGGACAAAAGGCCAGAGTGTAGCACTTCCCTCTATTAGGTCTACTTCCATCCCCTGGAA
Source organism: Geotrypetes seraphini (assembly GCF_902459505.1). Classification (NCBI taxonomy): domain Eukaryota; kingdom Metazoa; phylum Chordata; class Amphibia; order Gymnophiona; family Dermophiidae; genus Geotrypetes; species Geotrypetes seraphini. Next base: position 37,682,822 of record NC_047092.1, on the reverse strand, counting down.
ATGTGACCAGTTTTCATTTTCCCTTTTGAAAGGGACTCAAACCAGTCACTCTGCTTCTGTTAAAGTAGTTCAATCCATTTAAAGCAATCAACTCAACAATCAGGCTAGCAAATTTACAGATCTGCAAATCAAAGAGAGCAAAGAACCCTCCCCCCCACCAACCCCCCCCCAAAAAAAAAAAACATGGCAAGCTAATGCATTTCACTGCTGAGACGCAGCACACCACAAAGTCATACAAACTGCTCTTTAATAACAGCAACAAAGGGAAACAAAAATCAGGTATTGCTGATTCTGTAGCTACATGGGATCAGACAGTGACCTCAATACAAGGAAAGTTCTGCAGTTACACTCAACCACCAAACATGTCAGGACCCATGGCAAACAAGCATGGTCACTGTAATCCAATATGCTGCACTGAAATCACTGAATCATGCCATGTAGCTGCAAGTGTGACTAAGCATTTTGCTGTACCGAGATTAACACCACTTTCCTAAAAGTGCAGCTATAGATTGCTTAGCGTTAAATAAAAAAGAACCCACACAGCCAGTTCATCTGCTTGATGATGATATGAAAGATTGTTGTGCTCTGATTTGGTTTGGTATGCTCATTTGTTTAACCTAGTTCTAAAATGTTCAAACTATTAAAGTGTACGTTAGTACTACTTCTGCAATTACATGAGGACTTGTGCATTTAGTCTTGACCTGGAATTGGAAACATTGATTCAGGTAGAAGGCATTTGAAGGAGGATGGCACCCTTTACAATTATCTGATTTTTTTTTTTTTTTTTTTAACATAAATGGTCAATTTCTCTTGTGATAAGCAGCTTGACACACTCCTCCAAAACCCACCCTATAAAGAAATTTTACAGCTCTCAAAGACCAGACACAAGGCATGTACACAATGGGAAGAATATATCAGGTAACTGGATTCTCAGGCAAAAGGAAAAACTATGGATAGACAAAGAACAGAGATACATTTGAAAACAATCCAAAAACAATCCCTCATGATGCTTTCCTTATAAAATTGAACTCAAAGGCAAGCTGCATATTAGTACCCCAAAGATGTCATTCTGCATCCACATTAAACCTTCCCAAGACTAGATGCATGCAGTGCCAAAAGAAACCATCCTTAAAAATGTCTTCATTTGTACAAATTATGTTACAATGCCGAGTCAGCACTATCCAAAAATTCAGGACAATTTTTCTGTCAAAAATATTGCGATTCTATATAAAATCAGGACAATTTCTCAGTGTTTATCATACAAATATATTAGTATGCGGGGGATTAAATCAATGTAGGATGTTAATATGTTTAGTGGTTAATGTCCCTCACATTCCAGGGCTCACTTTCAAATCAACAAAACAATGATGCTCACTTTGCAGTAAATTTTCTATCAGAATGAGGGATTATCAAAAGGAGCTTTATTGTGGGGCCCGACAAGTCATATTTCGGTGTGAAACACTTGTTTCAGGTGTCATTGGATAAATACAGCTATATATAAAAACAAACTGAAGCAGAAATAAAAGATAAAATCCAATAACGACATTATCTAAATCATTGCATTTATTTGGCCAGACACAATGATTTGGATGCCATCATCGACTTTTATCTTTTACTTCTACTTCAATTTGTTTTCTTTTATCGAAGGAATTTTATTTGTTTTTTTATACATAGTTCCATTTATCAGATAACCCCCTGACACAAGCATTTCGCACTGAAAAAGCTTGTGTTCAGTCCCACAATAAAACTCCATTTGGTTATCCATTATTCTGAAAGCCCTTCATGCTGATTCTCTTTCTTTCTTGTATGGTACAAGAAACGGTGACCGAACATGATCCGTTTCTGTACACTTTGATCCTTATCTTCACGTTACAAATAGGGGCAGCAAAATACCTTTTCAATTAGTGGGACTATACAAACCAACCTTCAGTCCCTTCCTCCAAGTTCTCTAGCTGCTACTGCTACATTGAGCAAAATTTTGGTCAGGCCACAGCCACTGAGGTCCACCCCATTCTGTTAACTATGATTACAAAGAAGATAATCTGGGTTTTGAATACTGGAGAAGTCAAAGGATTTAATGGATGTTTTAAAACGTATTTATTTGTCTTTTATCCCCAAAGATTAAATGGGGAAGGCTCCTGTAATATAAAGGATCGGGACCAGTGTCTCTCCATACCAAACTGACCTGCAGTCGGATGCACTCAATTCTATTCAAGAAGGCCTTAGGAAAGGCTTAGACAGACACACTCCAGCTAAAACTAGCTTTGATCTTAATAAAAGTGGACAGTCTAAATCAAAGACTTTCTGGCCAGTTCACATGCAGGACTAAATTAAGAACTGACATATGAGAGAACTCATCTCAATTACTTCCGGTGAAAATATCACCCAATAAAGCCAAAACACTTCATGCTCCATGCCATTATGAGATTTCAGCCCAACTCTAATCTACCTACTGTGACTGGAGCCATCAGTTGCTAAATAAGGAAGAAGGCATGGGTTAGAAAATAGATACCAAAGATGGCAAATTACAATGGGCCCAACACTTCAGGACACCATGGATCTAAGCTGACAACACACAGGCCCAACTTCAGAATGTAAGCTTCCATCAGCCAAACCATCTCACTGATTTAAGGTTCCTCATCATGTAAATTCCACTGTAAAGGTGAATGGCATCCAGTAGGAGAGTAAAAAAGGAGGGGGAATGAAGGAATTTTAACAAACAAACCCAGGTGTCCACAAGTCTCAGATGCTCAAGCAGCAGCCAGATGGACCATCATCCATCTGAACTAAAGATTCCAGGACTAGTAGAGAAAGGGTCAGTAGTAATAACCCAGCAAAGCATGAGAGGACTAAAGAGAACTAAAAGAGTAAACATGAAAAACAGAATTATTAAATTTCAATATAATTCATTAGGGGGTAAAAGCAAAGACCCAAGTAGGCCCAAAGTGCAAAAGGTGTTCTCTTTAAGTGGATCATTTCATCAGGAAATGATGATACAGCACAGAAAGATGATGACTGCATTTTGTCATGGTTGTACATCTCTATCAATCACAGAAGAGCAGCTCATCATGCCTTATCAATGAAGTTTAAGTGTCCTTTATTACTCACAGAAAATTCTTCTTCCCCTCTTCAAATGAGCATAAACTTGATTCCTTCCATATGGAATCAGATGTCAGTATCATAGTGCTTCATAACACAGTTCCATTTTGTCCCCCTGTCCCAGGACGTTTCAACTGCTTGAATTTACAATTCATTCAGACCTCCTTTATTGAAAGCACGCTGTGTTCCCACATACAATTCAAGAAATGTGGCAGGAAGGTGGAGGTCTATCCATTTATGTTCTGTATTGTTCAGGTCTGCAGGAAGATGGGGGGGGTCTATCCATATATGTTTTGTGTCATTCAGGTCTGCAAACAAATCTTAATGGGCCCACTTACTAATGGTTAGTGTGCGCTATCTGCCACAGGGCTCACAGGAAGAAAATAAGCCTGCAGAAGAAAGTAGATGTTAATGCTGTTAATGCACACATACTTTCCTGTGCAAAGCTTAGAATGATGATTGCACTTCCTCCTATCACTATACAAAAAATTTAAAAAGAAAAACCTACATTGTACAAAATACATTTGTTACCCATGACAAATACAAAGCCCCTCCTATCTGCAAAATTATTGCAAAGTGAAAATATGAACACTCCATTTCAGATTCAGAACTAAATTATACAAAATCCTCCAAACAGAAAAGAAAAACCAAAATGCAGCCAGAGCAGGCAGTTCCTGAAACCCTCTAAGTCTCCGTATTAGATACTGCTGATGTTATTTTCATATACTGGTTGAAGATGGTCTCGAAGGCCTCATCCCTGTGTATCATGGCACCAAACACCAGTGGCTAAAGAGAAGATAAAAAGGACAATCAACTCAAAAAATGTCATTTTATCCATCTGTATATATTAACACAGTAGATAACAGCTATAAAAGACCAAATGGTTGGCCCAGTCTGCTCTATGCTCCTGCTCACATTGCAAAGATCTATGCCAGTTGCCAGCCACAGAGCATGAGCAGTTGAAAGATATCCCTACTTATCCCAAAACATTTATCCCAAAACATCCTCACCATTTGTACTCTACCATCTACCATCTTAATCGTTCCCACAATAACTAACCCCCTAATCCCTTATTTGTCCTGTTTGTCTGTCCTGAATAGATTTTAAGCTCATACTGTAAATGTTTTGTGTACAGTGCTGCATATGTCTAGTAATAGTAGTAACACAAGAGTGCATCAGTTGGTTCACAACCAGCATCCTGACTTTCCTATCTCTAGGAATAAAATTTTGTTCTAATCAAAAGAGTTTCCCACTCAACAAGAGATGCCTCTTCACTTAGTAAAGAACTGCAGATAGGTCTCCCATGGCAGGTGCATGAGGGAAACAAATTAGAAGTTTCCACTGACCTATTAGGAATCTCAAACTCCACCACAAAGAGCTATTAACTGCCCTGGTTTTCCAGGTTAACAATATACAAGGACATTTCAAAAAGTAATAGCAAATTGAATATTTTTAGATATATAATTCAATTAGAGATACAAATTATGTGTCATTTTTCTACATAATCACCCTCCTTTTCAACACACTTCTCACACCGTTGCACCAGCTTCTTTATTCCATCGGAAAAAAAATGTTTTTGGTTGTGCCTTCAGCCAGGAATGCACCGCTTCTTTGACCTTGTCATGCCTTCAAAATCATAGTCTTTGAAGCATCCTTCAAGGGTCCAAATACAAGATAATCAGAGGGAGCATCAGGGCTGTATGGAGGATGCTGTAAGATCTGAAATCTCAATCTCCGAATGGTGTCAAGAGTTGCAATGGCCTTATGAGCGCATGCGTTACCATTAAGGATAAGAATGCCTTTAGACATAAGTCCTCTGCAAAAGCTCTGTATTTTTGACTTCAGCTTCTTCTCCAATATTGCACTATATTGGGCACTATTCACTTTTTCGCCCTTTTCCTGCTGGTGCTTCAAAATTAGTCTATTCATATCCCAGAAGAGAATGAACAAGGCCTTTCCAGTGGAGGGCTGAGACTTGAACTTCTTCTTGACTGGAGATGATGTGCGACGCCATTGTGCCTTTTGCTTTCAGGCTCATAGTGATGCACCAGGTTTCATCCCCTGTAATGATACATACCAGGAGGTCTTCATTATACTGCACCAAAAAGGCTGTGAAAGTTTGCATACGAATCATCTTGTGCTCATCAATCAGAATCCTAGGAACCTACCGTGCACACAACTTGCAATACTTGAGAACTTCCGTGACAATATGTATGGATCCGATACCGACATCCAAATCCATAGCCAGAACTTCTAAAGAAATGCACCTGTTTTCACGAATAATGGTGTCAGCACAACACACTTTCTCATCAGTGATGACTGTGCCGGGACGACTGGAGAGTTCCTCATCAGGGATTGATGTTCGCCCATTTTTAAATGCATCTAACCACTTGTACACTCTTCTTTTGCCAATGCAGGCATCTCCATACTGGTGACCTTAGTATGGATTCTTTGTTCATTCCCTCACTCCATAGATAAATGTACATTTATCTTACTTTCTCAATACTGTGGCGGGGGAACGTCTCTTCCTGATATTTCTAGAGAGCTCTCTAATAAGAGATTCTAGCTCTAAATTATTCTCTTCTAAAGTGCTAGAAGCATCTCACATCTGCTTATTCACAGTCCTGAGAGTGCAACTGCTGCACTGAAATACATGAGCAACAGCAGCCAAAAAAAGCATACAAGATGCTAGGAATTATTAGAAAAGGGATGGTAAACAAGACTAAGAATGTTGTAATGCCTCTGTATTGCTCCATGGTGCAACATCACCTTGAGTATTACATTCAATTCTGGTCGCCTTATTAAAAAAAAAATAAAGTAGAACTAGAAAAGGTTCAAAGAAGAGCAACCAAGATGATAAAGGGGATGGAACTCCTTTCATATGAGGAAAGACTAAAGAGGTTAGGGCTCTTTAGCTTGGAAATATAAGGGGAGATATGACTGAAGTCTACAAAACCCTGAGTGGTGTAGAATAGGTACAAGTGGATTGATTTTTTTTACTCCATCAAAAATTACAAAGACTAGGGAAACTCGAATTTACAGAGAGTTACCGGGGTGGTACTTGGAGAGACCTCCCAGAAAAGAGACTTGGGAGTTCTGATAGACAAGTCGATGAATCCATCCACGCAATATGTGGCGGCGGCGGCGAAAAGGGCGAACAGAATGCTAGGAATGATAAAGAAGGGGATCACGAACAGATTGGAGAAAATTATCATGCCGCTGTACCAGGCCATGGTGCGTCCTCACCTGGAGTACTGCAACCAGCACTGATTGCCATATATGAGGAAGGACACGGTACTACTCGAAGGTCCAGAGAAGAACGACTAAAATGGTTAAGGGGCTGGAAGAGTTGCTGTACAGTGAGAGATTGGAGAAACTGGGCCTCTTCTCCCTTGAAAAGAGGAGACTGCAAGGGGACATGACTGAAGGGAATAAACTTAGAAGATAAAGACAGATTGTTCACCCTCTCCAAGGTAGGGAGAACGAGACAGCACTTTCTAAAGTTGAAAGCGGATAGATTCTGTACAAACGTAAGGAAGTTATTCTTCACCCAGAGAGTGGTAAAAAACTGGAACGCTCTTCTGAAGTCTGTTATAGGGTAAAATACCCTCCAGAGATTCAAGACAAAGTTGGACAAGTTCTTGCTAAATTGGAACGTATGCAGGTGAGGCTGGACTCATTTAAAGCACTGGTCTTTGACCTGGGGGCCGCCACATGAGCGGACTGCTGGGCATGATGACCCAGCAGCGGCAATTCTTATGTTCTTATGAGAAACTTTTAAAACCAATAGGATGAAATACTTTTTTCACTCAAGAGAATAGTTAAGCTCTAGAACGTATTACCAGAGGTTTTGGTAAGAGCAGATAGCATAGCTGGTTTAAAAAAAGGTTTGCACAAGTTCCTGGAGGAAAAGTCCATAATCAGTTATTGAGAAAAACATGGGGGAAGCCTCTGCTTGCCCCGAATCGGTAGCATGGAATGTTGCTACTATTTGGATTTTTGCCAAGCACTTTTGACCTGAATTGGCCACCGTGAGAACAGGCTACTTGGCTTGATGGACCATTGGTGTGACCCCGTAAGGCTATTCTTATGTTTCCCTTCCTAACTTACACTATCACAAATTAACACCTCACAACTAACCAAAATAAAACAGTGGCTCTACTGTCAGAGTGTGAATGAGAAATGCCACAATCCACTCCTCATCTAACCTCTTTAGCAAGTTCTCTCTGCATCAAAAACCTAGAGACTGCATACTTCCCCTATACCCCCTTAATCACCAAAATTTGCATTTCACTAATCCTAACGTTAGTGAAACCTGATCCATCACACAAGGCATTGTTTCAACTTGAGCCCTGGTAAGCCACCAATGCTCAAAAGATTTGTGGTAGAGTTTCCTCTACCACAAATCCAATGCCAAAAAATCAGCATGGCATGCTCAAAACATGCAAATTCATGCTGCATAAAAATCACAGCATTATTCTGTGCTTTGTTCCTGTTTCAAGTTTATTCAAAATTTAATATACCACTTATCCAATATCTAAACCGTGTACATAGTTAAAAAATTAATATAAATAGGGATACACAATATACATGTAGACCAGGGGTAGGCAATTCAAGAGCCCCAGGCAGGTCAGGTTTTCAGAATATCCACAGTGAGTATTCATGAGATAGATATGCATGCTGAGGAGGGCCTGGTAAGCACAAACAGTACAGAAGAAATAGCAGGGCGTGGCAGAGACCTTTCTAAGTCCTGACCAGAGAGTCTTACATACAAACACATTAAAAACTTTGAAAAGTCAGGATAATTAACAAAAGACCAGGAAAATGATGTATAGTGTAGGAAAATGGGAATTCAGTATTTATGTGAATTGCTAGGTAAAGCAAGACCATAGGGGACGCTGTTTAATATCAAGGAAGGAGTGCATGCCATTCTATCTCATGCATATTCATTGGGGATATCCCCAAAACATGACCTGCCTGGGGCTCTTAAGGACCGGAATTGCTTACTCCGATGCAGACAATCACCAAAACATACTTAAGAAGTGAGGACTAGTGGCTCATGGCCAGTGGGGGGGCGATGTCTATGGGATGGTAATGGAATGGACGTCAGGACATGATAGTGCAGTATTTTGTGGAGTTTTTCTACAAAAGCGCCTGCTTTTCGTATGATTCTGGGTAACTAGTTAGATACAAGCATATGTGTTAGTTAAGGCCATGCCCAATAGAAGTGTACGAAAAGTTGATGAATAAAAATCTGAATATGGATGTAGCCAAGGCCAGAAAAACATACTACAGATTAATATTAAGGAAAAGCATAATAATATTCTTTTTATGGACTTTGCTATTAAGCCAGACCATAAGGAAAATCAGGACACACTTCTGGAGGGATGAAACTGCCTCTATGTTTCTTTCTCTTTCTCTCTGCGTTTCTCTTTGTTCAGGTTTTTCCCGCTTTTAGTCTCGTGGTTCTAATTGATACCAGATATGCTCTTCCTAACCAGCTTAAGGCACATTAGATTACGTATCCCAAACTGAGATATAACATGCATTAAATCTGAATGACTTATAATGTGTGAAACTATGAATGTTTGGGGCCCCCGAATGTGTGATATGTGGTGATATGAATGATCTGTAAAAGAAGGGGTACTTAAAGTGAAATGTTTTATATAAGGAACACTAAGGAAAAATCCTAAGGTAACATCTGGAAATAATTAGTCAGAAACTGCTGTACCAGTTTCCAGCATAGGAAGGGGGGCATTGGAAGCCCACACTTAGGACTGTGTAGGTGTAACATGAAGCTGTCAGGTTTTAGGGAGAGGGGGAAACAGTCCCTCCTTCTCTTTGACTGTGCTGACAGGGAGAGACGAGAATTTCTCAGCACTTTTTAACAAATACAGGTTCTCTTAATATACTTTTTAAAAAAGGACAAAAAGAATATTGAATATGTAATAAAATGTTTATGTATATTCAGAAATGAATGTAAACAAAAAATTATGATTTCTGGAACTTTTATTCCATGTTAAAAAGAAGGTCTTTGTCTAAATTTAAGTACAACTCTGTTAGTGGATTGGCTGACGGCCAATGATGTCAAACTGGACTGAAGGTATATATTGGGGAGCTTCGAAGTATCGGGTTGAGATCGTTATCAGAAGGCCAGCATTTTGGCAACTATAACGACCTCCCGCTAACGCAACTAGCCTTTTGAGTTTCATGATGGAAAAATAAAAGCAATAAATAATTATTTTGGTAAATCTTGCATTATGCGTCATTTCCATGTTTTTGTTATTTTGCACACCTCGAGTGAAAGCTAGCAGCTTAATTGGCAACTGCAGCTTTATGAGTGCACTGGTGTCTCATTATCCATGCTCAGAAGGGGGTGAAATACATTAATTAATAGAAAAGTAATACATTAAATGGGAAACATAAATGGAGGGGTAAAAAAAATCTGAGAGGAAATAATTTAATAAAATGGCGAGTATGCACTGTAGAAAGAAAGTTTGAAAAAGAAAGTTTTTAGATTGGATTTGAATTTATTTAAAGAGGGTTTTTCACGAAGGTATGTGGCATTATGTTCCATAGTGATGGAGCAGTCACACAACACAAGAATAGCTTTACTGGGTCAGACCAATGGTCCATCAAGCCCAGTAGCCCATTCTCAAGGTGGCCAATCCAGATCCCTAGTACCTGTCCAAATCCCAAGGAGTAACAACATTCCATGTCTTCTTCAATAACAGACTATGGACTTTTCCTCCAGGAAACTGTCCAAACCTTTCTTAAAATTGGCTACGCCAGTGGTTCCCAACCCTGTCCTGGAAGACCACCAGGCCCATTGGGTTTTCAGGCTATCCTTAATGAATATGCATGAGAGAGATTTGCATATAATGGAAGTGACAGGCATGCAAATCTGCTCCATGCATATTAATTAGTTATCCTGAAAACCCGATTGGCTAGGTGGTCCTCCAGGACAGGGTTGGGAACCACTGTACTACGCTATCTGCTCTTACCGCAACCCTCAGACAATGCGTTCTAGAGCTTAACTATTCTCCGAGTGCAAAAATATTTTCACCTTTTGGTTTTAAAAGTATTTCCCTGTAACTTCATCGAGTGTCCCCCTAGTCTTTGTAATTTTGCTCTGAAAATAGAAGTACTGTGGCTCAGGGCAACTCATAAGAGAGCACTGCGCTTCAGAAGTCTGAGGAGTCTCTATGTCCTGGAGGTATTCCTAAATCAACTCTATTAGCTGACAGCCTAAACAGTCTGCGCACAGTGGGGTCCTCCCCAAGATCCGGAGCATCCCTTTGGCTGTAGCATCATCACCCACTGTAGAAGTTCCCATCAGGGAAAGTAAGGGTATAAAAATGGAATCCGTACCATCCAAGTCACCCACAAATGGACTGTCCCCAGGCTGGGAATGACACTTTTCCTGGGAACTTTTGCTCTTGGAGGGGAAAATCCCCAGCGCCAGCAGGGCCACAATACCAGATGGAGCCCTGGTAAGTCAAATATACCTGAAACATTATATTAATAAATTCAGGGGACAGCCCCTGACCCTGAAAGGCAGAGGGCCCCTGCAGTCCTTGTATTGCACTTTGTGGGATTTTGCTGCCGAATTGTGGCTGTGCTGCACCGGGGACACACTCGAGCTGCCCCCAGTTCAAATTTGGACTCCTCTGGATGAATCTGAAGTGTTCTGCCCTGAGGAGTCCATCCCACCTGTTTTTGAATAGAAACAAGCTTTTAAATTGAAAAATCCAAGATGGCTGCCACAGCAACGATTTCAGCACTAAAATAGCCCAGGAAAGTCATCCCGGAAAAAAATGCAATTTTAGGATTTTTTTAGGGGGGGCCTAAAAATAACCCAGAAAACTCCTAAAATATGAATTTAGAGAACCCCAAAACCAATCTTTCAGGCTGTCAGCCTTTTACTCACTGTGCCACGCTGTGTACTGGGAGCTGCAAAATGGAAGCTGCTTACAGGGAGATCCTCTGCCTCAAAAAGCCTGGGAACTGGACGGCTCGTATCTTCTGACTGCCTCTCAGGCCCAACGTTCCGGCCAGAGATCTAGACCCCCTCATACAAGCAAGGGGAGGAACACAAATCAGCCCCAATCCTGGATAGACTGCCACGGAGCCAAGCAGCCTGCACTCAAACCCACCAGCGAACGAACCTGGGGTGAGCTTTGCTCCCAAAGGAACAGTCCTTGAGCTCCTCATCAGTAAATGAAGGCTGTCCAAAGGGTGCACTGCAAAGCAGCCAACCACTTGAAAACAGATTTTCTGCCTCAGAGTCTGTGGTCTCCCGCAGCCAGAGCTATCCCCTAAAGAGATCCTCTGCAACATGAAATGAATCCATGCAAATCAGTGAAAAAGACTGAATTTAAAGAAAATAAACATGAGCAGATAAGACAAGCTCCTACTGTCTCGTTTGTAGGAAAACAACTGAAGAATTGAAGGGCAGACCAGAGGTAAGAGAGGAGCAGCAAAAATATACAAATGAAGCTTCCTACAAGAGATGTCGCAAGAAGGGATTGACAACCCAAGAGTTCAAGAATAGAGTGGGGTTGTACAAAAATATGCTTAGTTATTCAGATTGCCTTTTCAAAGCTCATTTATGTATCTGTACAGTATCATACATTCTAGGCAGCTACAGGTTAACAGTTAATCATTTTGTTAAAAACAAAAAGGTAACTCCCTCATAAAATTTCAGTAGAGAAAGTGTAAGTGCATACTTACTGCTTGAGATGTAAACATATGATGCAGTATTATAAAGGGAGAATAATTTTATAAATGAAGCATTTTTTTAAATAATCGAGAGGAAGGTTTGTAAGGCCTTCTAGGTGAACAAGTTACAATATCACAAAACAATAAACTAACATTACTCACTCACCTTTTGAGTAAAAAGTGTGGAGACTGCAATTCCCATCCCTGACCCTGGCAGCACAGACAGAACTTTATACTGCATGAAAGAAAAACAGCCAGTTTTACTACAGAAGCAGAGTCTTGAAAATGCAGAAAAATGAAAAAAACTTCAGTGACTTGACTATTAAAATACTGATATAGATGTGCCTAGTCAATGGTAAATGGCTAGCTCAAATTTTAACAGCACACAGGCAGTAAAAGGAATCAGACACAGACAATATAAAGGCATAGAGCACCAGACCTATAAATCCATCCAATTTTCACTGGCAAATTGGCATCAAAAATAAAATTCATTTGTAGTTTGTAGGCCTCAATTCCATTTTGCAGGACTCAACTTCATTTTGTAATACTTTGTCTAAGCTTTAAGAAATGGTCTTTGAAGACTTGTCCCAAACTAAAGCTCATTGGAAAGCTATTCGGTATAAGTTGTGACTCTTGCCCACTCTGCCCCGAACACGCCTGCACAAAGGTTGCTGTATCTAGTTTTACAAACAAAACTCCTGGTATAATTTTATAGAATACTGTAAACCGCTCAGATAGTTCTCTCAAATTCTGAATAAACTTGGAAAATTTATGCATGAAGACTCTTATAAAATGACCCCTCGCAATGCACATTCCTCAAGGCCCAGTTAGGGTGAAATAGGACAGCAGCTGAGCTGAGTATATTCTTATATTTATACCTTAGAAACATAGAAACATGATGGCAGATAAAAGGCCAAATGGCCCATCTAGTCTGCCCATCTCTTTCGCTCTCTGAGAGATCCCACATGCCTATCCCAGGCCCTTTTGAATTCAGACACAGTCTCTGTCTGCATCACCTCTTCTGGGAGACTGTTCCATGCATCTACCACCCTTTCTGTAAAAAAGTATTTCCTTAGATTACTCCGGAGCCTATTACCTCTTAACTTCATCCTATGCCATCTCATTTCAGAGCTTCCTTTCAAATGGAAGAGATTTGACTCATGCGCATTTATGCCACATAGGTTTTAAACATCTCTATCATATCTCCCTTCTCCTGCCTTTCCTCCAAAGCATAGATTCAGATCTTTAAGTCTATCCCCATATGCCTTATTATGAAGACCACGCACCATTTTAGAAGCCTTCTAGAGAATGACACGGGGAAAAAATATGTCCCCGTCACCGCCCCGTCACCGGCCCACCATCCTCTGCACCGCCCCGTCACCGCCGTTCCCTTCACCGCCCCGTCACCGTCACCGCCATCCCTTTCACCGCCCCGTCACCGCCACTGCCATCCCATTCACCGCCCCGTCACCGTCCCCGCTGCATCCATATAAGCCTTAGTACTGTAATATTTAGCTTATTCCTTTCTTATAAATCAAAGTTCCTGCTGCTGAACTAGAGAAAGAGATGTTCAGCTGGCAGGGCTTTGTTTATAAATTTTTATCAACACAACTAATATACTATTTTATCCTAAAGCAAAAAATAAATAAATAAATATAATTTTTTTTTCTACCTTTGTTGTCTGGTTTCTGCTTTCCACATCTTCTCATTGAATTCCTTCCATCCACTGTGTGTCTTCTCTCTGCGTCTTCCATTTGCTGTTACTGTGCCTCTCCCTTAACCCCCCCCCCCAATTGGTCTAGCACCCATCTTCTTCCCTCCGTTCCCCCATAGTCTGGCATCTGTCTTCTTCCCATTCTGTCTTCCACATTTCCCTTCGGGGTCTGTTCCTCTCCACCCTCCTTCAATGTCTGTTCTATTCCTTTCCACCACCACCCTTCCCTCCCTCCTTTACCATCTGTTCCTTTCTACTACCCTTCAGCTCCTCTCGCGTGGCCTATCTACCTTCCTTCCTCTTATTTTCATGGCACGTTACAATGTAATTTGTGCAAGCCACTGGAGCCTGCGAGCTCGGTCCCTGTCCCATCCCCACAAACCATCTCGCTTCTGTGCTCCTATTTTCTCCATTTCTAATATCTCCCCTATGTATCTGTCATTGCCCCCCCTGTGTCCATATACCATCCCCATGGCATGTCCCCTTTATGTCTCTGTCCCTATGCCCCATGCACATAATTTCCCCTCTTTCTGTTACCTTCCTGTGTCCAGATTTCCCCTATCTTCCTCTTCCATACCAGTGTGTCTCTTCTTTTCAACCCCATCTAGCTTTTTTCCCTCTTTCTTCCCCCCCCCCTGCTTCTAGCATCTGGCTCACCTGCCAGTCCTTCCCTTTCTTTCCTGCTGTGGGTTTTTCTTTCCGACTTCATCCCCTTGGCCCAGAATCCTTTTCCCTTTCACTCCCTCCTTCCAATTTGAGCCGGGAACACTAGCGATCGCACGGTCCCCGCAGCTCACACCCGCCTGCCCAATCGATTCTAGTGTTTAGCCAGCTCTCTCCCTTCTCCTCACCTTAGTTTATAGATTTTCTTTTTCGGCGACCCGCACGCTATCAGAGAGCCACGCACGCGCGGCTGCTCAGTGTTCAATCTTCTGCTCTGCTGCAACTTCCTGTTTCCAGTTGCGTCAGAGCAGAAGATTGAACACTGAGCAGCCGCGCGTGCGCGGCTCTCTGATAGCGTGCGGGTCGCCGAAAAAGAAAATCTACAAACTAAGGTGAGAAGAAGGGAGAGAGCTGGCTAAACACTAGAATCGATTGGGCAGGCGGGTGTGAGCTGCGGGGACCGCGCGATCCTTCATGCCTCACTGCGGGGACAAGATCATTCACCGCCCCGCGGGCGGTGAATGGCCTTGTCCCCGTCGCCGCAGCGACTGCTAGTTTTCTTCCCCGTTTTCGGCGGGTGACCCGCGGCTAAAATGCGGTGGCCGCGGGTAAACCGCCACCGTGTCATTCTCTAAAGCCTTCCTCTGGACTGACTCCATCCATTTTATATATTTTTGAAGGTGTGACCTCCAGAATTGTACACAATATTCTAAATGAGGTCTCACCAAAGTCTTATACAGGACATCAATACCTCCTTTTTCCTATTGGTCATACCTCTTCCTATGCACACAAGCACCCTTCTAGCTTTCATCTCATTGCAGAGTTTCCTTTCAAATGAAAGAGACTTAACTCATATGCATTTACATTATGTAGGTATTTAAACGTCTCTCAAGAACACTATCGTAGTGACAATTAAAACAAAAATTCAAAATTATGATTTAAACGTCTATCATAGCTCCCATCTCCCAACTTTCTTCTAAAGCAGGGGTAGGCAATTCCGGTCCTCAAGAGACGGAGCCAGGTCAGGTTTTCAGGATCTCCACCATTAATATGCATGAGATGGATCTGCATGCACTGCCTCCTTGAGATGCAAATCTATCTCATGCATATTTATTGTGGATATCCTGAAAACCTGACCTGGCTCCGGCTCTCGAGGACCGGAACTGCCTACCCCTGCTCTAAAGTATAAAGATTGAGATCTTTAAGTCTGTCCCCATACGCCTTATGATGAAGACCACATACCATTTTATTAGCCTTCCTCTGGACTGATTCCATCCTTTTTATATCTTTTTGAAGATGCAGCCTCCAGAATATTCTAAATGCGGTCTCACCAAAGTCTTATACAGGGGCATCAATCCCTCCTTTTTCCTACTGGCCATACCTCTCCCTATGCAACCTAGCATCCTTCTAACTTTTGCCATCACCTTTTCAACCCGTTTGGTCACCTTAAGATCATCACATACAATCACACCCAAGTCCCGCTCTTCTGTCGTGCATATAAGTACTGTATATAAATTCTTCACCCCCTAAAATGTACTGTTCCCTCGGGTTTTTGTAGCCCAAATGCATTACCTTGCATTTCTTAGCATTAAATTTTAGCTTTGGAACAGGTATAAAAATATTATAAGTAAGGTAACTTGCCTCAAACTATCTAACTATCTGGTGAGGTGAGAGATCAAATTTTGTAAAGTGTGTGTTATTTGGGATTATTGTACAAGCCTATTTGAAAAGTCCATAAGTGTCTCTGTTACCTTTATGAAATTGGCACCTTTAGAGCTGGTACTGTATTATGAAAATTACTCAGCCCTCCCCCGAGTCCATAGCAATGCAACTCAGATAACAGTGATTAGTGCTTCAATTCAATCTTTGTTACCTAAAGCTTTTATAAACACCTCTTTCTGCAAAAATGTACAACTGAAGGAAGGAGAGAAGCCTCTGGCTTGTGAGCAAATATGTAATGGGCTCTTTATGATGATATAGCATTATGTCTGTCTTTGGACACATGATGGATGCCTCTAATTTATGTTGGCCTGGTTTGGCCTCAACTGGTGTTTGCTTGGTCAGGCATATTAAATATCATTAACCTAACGGCACTCAGAACCAATGCTTCCAAGTATCCATTTCATTTTTAATACATCAGCAAACAAAATTCAGGAAGTAAAAGTATGAGAATCAAACAGTATTGGAAGCTGCAGGTTCTGCATTTACTATTCTGCAATATTTCACCAAGCAACAGGCATAGTTAATGGGAAAGTGTCTTAATTTTTTTCCATGTTTCTATATTGCCTTACTCTACTGAAGGATACAGAACCATTTACACTGATTGTATAAGGAGGAAAAATGTAATCTTACCTGCTAATTTTATTTCCTTGCGCCCTACAGGACCAGCATCAACATAAGAATTTTGTCCCCTTAGCAGCTGGTGTAGGCAGAGAATAACTAATTTTCTTGTAGTTTTCCATACAGTCTCAGCATTCCAGTATTCCTATTATCTAAGCCTGAGTGAAATGGTGTGGTTGCTGAAACAAATAAATATCTACTCCCTCTTTAATTAGGTAATCAAGAACTTAAAGTTTCTCTCAATTTCCTTAAGAATAACTATAAGCAGAATATCTGTATTTCATATGCTCTACATACCCAGAGTAAACAAATTAGATAGGTCCTGGACTGGTCTAATAGGACTTAAGGAAAAAAAATTAGTAAGTAAGACTACATTTTTCCTTCAATTTTGTCCCACCAGACCAAGTCCAAACATGTTGAATCTGGGATCTCAAGACATCTGCTTTTAGGATGCTTGCCCCAAAGGCAAATGTGCTCCCTAGACATCTAGAAAACAATTCTAAATTGATTTAAGGACAATCGAGTGGCTGACTTAACTAATATCAGTAGCAGAAATTTGTAAGTTCAACTCAAGAAGTCTGTGCTTTATCTGAATGAGCCCAAAGACCAGCAGGAATGATCTGTACTTTTGCTATAAGGGTTATACTCTGTGCCAATCTTCCACAGTATGCAATGGTCATATTTACTTTGAGAAACTTTGAGATCAAGCCTTTTTTCCAGCCCAATCTATAAGAATGCTAGAATTATAGAGACAGAGGCCTGAAATGGGGAAAAGCTCTCTGAAGCCACCATCATCAAACACCTTCCACACCCAGACAAAAACCAAGGAAATCAACTTTTCCCAAGCTTGCTTCCACTTTTCCAGGAAAACAGCCTTTTTTTTTCCTTAGGCCCAAACTTTAAAAAGCTGGGCCACAAAGCAGAATGGAATTTGATAATCTAAAATGATTAGGCCCTACGGCAAAATATATTTAGATTGTAGACCACGGAGTGAAGAAAGAAGATGACCTCTTTTCTTCTCCATATGAAGGCCTCATCAATGGATTGTGCTACTTGTCCCTAATGAGCTAGAAAGACAATTCCTTTAATTCCCATTCTCCTAAAGCAAATGTCTACTGAGGCAGTCTATGTCCCATACTCTTGCTATGAGAATGGCCAGGAAAGCAAAAGGATGTTCCTTTGCCCTCTTGGTCAAAAGGCTACCTTCCAGAACCACCTAGGAGCTTCTAAGACTCTTTTGCACTTCATATATACTACTGCTCTGGCGATGGCCAAGAATATCCACACCATTTTCCCTGCTAAGGGACTGATAAGAACTCTTGCAAAGCCTTCCTAATGATTCTTATTTCTAGCCTATTTATCAACCGCTTCACCTTTGTTGCATCCCAGGGTCCTCAGACTACTTGTTCTTAGCAACATGCCCTTCCCTAGCTGGAAAGCTGGTATCTGTAGTGAGAATAATCAAAAGTAGGAAAAGCCAACTCCACTCCTTTGGACAGGCTCTCTTCCTTCAAACCATCATTCCAAACTAGTCCTGATGTCCCCCTGCAAAGAAGTCTCATAGTGTAGGCCTGTGACAGACATACTATCTCAAAGGAGTCCTTTGCAAAAGTCATATGTGAGCTCTTACCAATACAGCCAGGTCTAGTGCTGCTACCATATAGCCTAAGATCTGTAAGTAATAACAGCTATGGAAAGTATGGTCTTATAATTGACTGCTGAGACCAGGATATCTACCTTTTGTTGTTGGAACTTTTCATTTGTCTCTGCCACAACAGGGCATAGTTTCATCATTGCTCATAAGAACATAAGAATAGACTTACTGTGTCAGCCTAATGGTCTATCTAGCCCAGGAGCCCATCTTCATGGAGGTCAATCCAAGTCACAAGTACCTGGTAAAAACCCAAACAGTAGCAGCATTCCATGCCACCAATCCAAGGCAAGCAGTGGCCTCCTCCATGTCTGTCTCAACAGCAGACTATGGAACTTGTCCAAACCTTTTTTAAAACCAGCTACATTAACTGCATTCACCACATCCTCTGTCAACACATTCCAGAGCTTAACTATTCTCATAGTGAAAAAAATTTCCTCCTGGAACTTCAAGTGTCCCCATGTCTTTGTAAATCTTGATGCAGTAAAAAAAAAATAAGAAAATCAATTTACTTGTTCACCACTCAGGATTTTGTAGACTTCAATAATATCTCCTCCTCAGCTGAATTTTATCCAAGCTGAAGAGCCCTAACCTCTTAAATTTTTCCTCATAAGAGAGGAGTTCCATCCCCTTTATTGTCTTGGTCGCTGTTCTTTGAACCTTTTCTTGTGCCGCTATATCTCTGAGATAAGGAGACCATAACTGAACGCAATACTCAAAGTGAGTCTTGTTTGCCATCCCTTTCTTAACAATTCCTAGCATCTTACTTGCTTTTATGGCCGTTGCCACACATTGAGCGAAAGGTTTCCACGTATTATCCACGATGACACCTAGATCTTTTTCTTGAGCACTGACCCCCAAGGTGGACTCTTGTATCCAGTAACTATGATTTGGATTATTTTTTCCAATGTACATCACTTTGCATTTGTCCACATTAAATTTCATCTGCCCTTTGGATGCCCAGTCTTCCAATTTTCAATCAGCCTGGACTCTCCTACTCCGTTCTATTTCCTTAATCACCAGTTGAAAGGAAATGACCTTTACTGGTTTCCAACTACTCTTAAGAATAGGGTTCTCTGACTATCTTCCTCAGATTAAAACTTCCACTATTCTTAGGGCATATAAATCCTGGGGAATCATCTAACAAGAGATCTTCTTGAAGAGGCATAAAATCAGGTTTAGTTTAGATTCTGCTTAGTACACCATCTTTAATTGATGAACAGCAAAATAATTTACAAATATATAACCTTAGCAAACCAAGCATAGCAGTTAACAATAGGAAAAACAGAGAAGGGAAGCAGTCACCAACCGTTTTCCATATGCATTTTCAAAGTAGAAAGTCTTGAGTCACTTTTTGAATTTCTCATAAGAAGTCTCAGCTCTTAAATATGCAGGCAAATTATTCCAAAATGAAGTCCAATAAAGAAAACTGACGTGTAGATTCAAGCCAAGCAAGAAATATTCTGCGATGTAGTGGATCATGACAAATTGCCAAATAAGGCAGAAGGCCCACCCAAAAAGCCTTATAAATTTGGAGCAACACTTTGAAATGGATCCAATAACTGACTGCCATCAATGTTCAGTGGTTTCGAGAAGAGAAAAAAATCATACCTCCTAACTGAACAGAGCAGCCTGATTGCAGCATTTTGTATATTTCTAGGATGCTTGAGATTTCCTATTTAATGCCACAGTACAGTATGCTACCATAATCTCAGTGGCTTAAAATGAGGGAATGTCTCAATATTCTCAAACTTTCCATCTAACAGGTTAGAGAATGACATGGTGACAAATTTTTCTCCGTCCTGGGGGAACTCATTTTCCTGTCCCGTCCCCACTCAATTCCTGCAAACTCTGTCCTCATCTGCACATGCCTCAACACTTTAAAATCATAAGTGTTTGAGGCTTGTGCAGTTAAGGCAGAGCTTACAGGAATGGAGCAGGGACAGTGACAAAACTAGTGGGGACGGAACAGGGAAATTGAGTTCCTGCAGGAACGGGAAAAATTTGTCCCCATATCATTCTCTACTCCTGGTCACCTGAGGAACTCTGAGCCTAAAATCTGAGATCAATCCTCAGGCTCCTAGATCTCTTCCTATTTAGGCAGCTGAGGAACCCTAAAGAGAAACAAAGGAGAGAGGGGTAAAACCATCACTAATTGTTCTTCTCAGGTACTTTAGTTAGATTGTGAGCCTTCGGGACAGTAAGGGAATTTCTAAGTACCTATCTTACTTATTTTATTTTATTGTATTCCTTAATGTATATTTTCTGTAAACTGCTTCGAACCTAACGGATTAGCGGTATATAAGAAATAAAATTACATTACATTACATTTTCTTAGTCAGAAGGTCTAGTGCACCAAGAGCACCAACTCCACAGAAAAGAGTAGTTCCTTCCTGGAGAATCCAGGTCCTGTTCTCTGAGGACTTCCCAGATCTTAGTGATTGCCTAGTTTTATCTAGGCTCACATAAAAGTCCTACTACTTAATACACTTCCCTCTATAAATGATAAAGTAACTTTTTGTAATAACAGCTTCACATATGATAGGAATAGCTCAGAGACATGAAGGGGCACAAAAGAGGGTGTGAACCCCCAGCCACCTCACCACGTCCTGCTCCTTAATGCGCTCCTTTGTGCGCAACTTTGGGTGCAAAGTTGGGGGCAACGTTGGTTTTTCCCTTATATTTTTAATCTTCTTTTAGTTGCATCTACGAAATTCGTTTTTACATCTTTCTTTGGAAAAACTTTTCTAAAGTTTTTTCTTTTTTAATTATATTTTATTGCTTAGTTGTTCCAAACGTTTTAATGGATATAAAGTCATCCTCAATTCCGGTCCATTGGGGCCACAGACCCCCTTCAGTAGTTTCTACAACAAACCACAACCCTCCGAACCGGACCATATTAGAAAACAAGTATACCTTAAATACTTTAGCTGCTCTTTCACCTAATTCGCTAAACATTGCTATGATTAATGTTCGTTCACTGCGCAGCAAACAACATGTAATAAAAGATCTAATAATCGAACATTCTTTAGATATTCTCTGTATTACAGAGACATGGCTCTCTGAGGGAGATGAGGCTTATCTCTCCTACGCTAGTCCTTCCGGTTACAACTACAAATATAATCACCGTGTTGGAAAGAAAGGTGGAGGCTTAGCAATAATTTTTAAAACAAGTCTATCTGTCGTAGTTGAATTAACACAAACTAACAACACAATTGAAGCTATTCAAGTTAAAGTTAACACGAAGCCTAAAATAGATCTATTATTATTATATATCCCTCCGCCAATTAATCAGTCAGTGGTAACACATCTATTATCCATAATTTCTGATTTCTCTACCACTTCACAAACTCCTCTTCTTTTGGGTGACTTCAATGTTCACTTTGATGATACTTCCAATCCACTTACATCCGATCTGTTGACTCATATTAGCGATCTCAGTTTTGTAATTTTAAACTCGGACCCGACTCACATCTACGGTCATACATTGGATGCGATTCTTGTTCCCTGTAGATTAAGTTCCAATTTTTCTCAACCTATTTCACTTCAAGTTCCATGGTCTGATCACTTCTTGATTCAAACCAAATTATCATTGCCATCTTTTAAGTCTATTTTACCAGCCCCGAAAATCATTATAGTAAGAGATTTTCAACACATAGATCATTCACTTGTTCCATCAGCATTTAAAATTGACTCAGAAAAATTTAGCGCTGAACCTCTAACCGAACAAGTTACCATGTGGAACAAGGCATGTAAATCTCTATTAGACAAAATAGCGCCTCTAGTAACTAGGAAAATTTCTTCAAAAAAATTAAGAAACCCATGGTTTAATGCTTCTTTAGGCCTACTCAAACAACAAATGCGTTCAGCGGAACGCAAATGGCGCTCTAAACCTACCCAGGAAAACTTAAACAATTACAAAAAATATTCACAGCATTATCGACAATCAATTAATATCACTAAGAAAAAATTTTACGCTAAAAAAATTTCTAACACTAATAATTCATCTACCTTGTTTAAAATTCTTAAGCAATTAACAGTTTTTAAAAACGATAAATTAAGCCTAACTGAAGAATCTCCAACAGCTCAAGCATTAGCAAATTATTTTCAAGAGAAAATTACATTGATTAGATCAAAAATCATTAACAAAAAATCCACCGTTACTAACTTAACTAGTCCTGCTGAAAATGATAATATGATAACCAGGTCCCAGACATTTCACGCTACACTATCTAATTTTCTCCTTCCATCTTTGAAAGCTATAGAAAACATATTACACTGTATTAACATTAAAGGCTCCAAACTAGAACCCATTCCTCCATTTTTTTTTAAACGACACTTTACAGTTTTTGGGCCTTATATTCTTCAAATTATTCATACTTGTTTATCTAAAGCCAATATTCCACCAGACTGGAAACATTCCATCATATCTCCAATCATAAAAGACCCAAAAAACAATTTTGACAATTGCTCTAACTATCGTCCAATAGCAAATTTACCCTTTTTATCCAAGTTAACTGAAAAAATCGTGTTTCAACAATTGGTAGATTTTGTTGAAAAAACGCATGTACTCCATCCGAACCAAACAGGTTTCCGTACAAACCATTCTACAGAGTACACTCATTACTTGGTCTCACTACATCTATAAATTACTATCTGGACCATCATACATCCGTTCTACTAATCTCCTTAGATCTTGCTGCAGCGTTTGATACCATCGATCATCATCTCTTATTGCAACGTCTTTCTTCTATAGGAGTAGCTGATCAAGCTCTTGAATGGTTTCGTTCTTATTTTTCTGACAGAGCTTCAACAGTACATTTTAATAATTCAGAATCAAAATCCTATCATTCTAACTTCGGTATACCGTAAGGCTCTATTTTATCTCCTTTATTATTTAATATCTATTTGGCCCCTCTTCTGACCCTCTGTCAATCAATAGGGTTTACGGTTTACGCTTATGCCGATGATCTACAATTACTGCACCCCATTGACCCAAATAACCAAACTGAGATTCAGGCAATTAATCATAAATTAAGTAAAGTCCACGACTGGTTAAATATAAACAAGCTTTCTTTAAACATTTCAAAAACTAATACTCTTCTCTTCCCTGGAAAAGAGGGAGCACAATTAATATCTCCAGTCATTATCGAAAACATTCCACTTCCATTAATCACAACTACAAAAATTTTAGATGTTCTAATAGACAATAAGTTAACATTTCGACCACAAATAAGCGCAATAGTTAAAAGTTGTTATTATAAATTAAGAATGATTAGATCATTGGCCCCTCTTCTTGATATTAGTTCCCTTAACATTCTGATCCATTCACTTGTAATATCAAAAATGGACTACTGTAACTCATTATTAAAAGGAATCTACCACAAAGATTTAAAACGCTTGCAGCTTATTCAAAACACGGCCATTAAGATAATCTCGGGTGCAAAAAGCACAGTTACTTACCGTAACAGGTGTTATCCAGGGACAGCAGGCAGATATTCTTAACGTATGGGTGACATCACCGATGGAGCCCCGGTACGGACACTTTTAACTAGAAAGTTCTAGTTGACCGCACCGCGCATGCGCGGGTGCCTTCCCACTCGAAGGAGGAGAGCGTGGTCCCCAGTTAAGATAAGCCAGCTAAGAAGCCAACCCGGGGAGGAGGGCGGGTCCTAAGAATATCTGCCTGTTGTCCCTGGATAACACCTGTTACAGTAAGTAACTGTGCTTTATCCCAGGACAAGCAGGCAGCATATTCTTAACGTATGGGTGACCTCCAAGCTAACAGAGGGGGAGGAGGGATGGTTGGCCATTAGGAAAATAAATTTTGTAACACAGATTGGCCGAAGAGTCCATCCCGTCTGGAGAAGGCATCCAGACAGTAGTGAGTAGTGAACGTATGAACTGAGGACCAAGTGGCAGCCTTGCAGATTTCCTTGATGGGCGTGGAACGGAGGAAAGCCACAGAAGCAGCCATAGCTCTGACCCTGTGGGCCGTGACAACACCTTCCAGTGAGAGACCGGCCCGAGCATAACAGAACGCAATGCAGGCAGCAAGCCAGTTAGAAAGCGTCTGTTTAGAGACAGGGCAACCTAGACGGTTAGGGTCGAAAGATAAAAAGAGCTGAGGAGACGAGCGGTGAGCCCTGGTACGGTCAAGGTAGTATGCAAGGGCACGCTTACAGTCTAGCGTGTGTAACGCCTGTTCCCCAGGATGAGAATGGGGCTTCGGGAAAAAGACAGGCAACACAATGGATTGGTTGAGGTGGAAGTCCGAGACCACCTTGGGAAGGAATTTAGGATGGGTACGCAGAACCACCTTGTCATGGTGAAAAACAGTGAAAGGTGGGTCGGCAACCAGTGCATGCAGCTCACTAACCCTCCTGGCAGAGGTGATGGCAATGAGGAAAAGCACCTTCCACGTCAGAAATTTGAGTGAAGTAGTGGCAAGAGGCTCAAACGGAGGTTTCATGAGGGCTGATAAAACCACATTCAGGTCCCAGACGACTGGAGGAGGCTTCAGAGGTGGTTTTACATTGAAGAGGCCTCTCATGAACAGGGAAACCAGAGGATGAGCCGTGAGCGGTTTCCCGAGGATAGGTTCATGAAACGCAGTGATGGCACTGAGGTGAACCCTGATTGAGGTAGACTTGAGGCCAGCATTGGACAGAGAGAGCAAATAGTCCAGTACAGTTTCCACCGCCAGTGAGGTGGGATCGTGGTGATGCAGTAGACACCAAGAGGAGAACCTGGTCCACTTCTGATGGTAACATTGGAGGGTGGCCGGTTTCCTGGAGGCATCCAAAATGCGACAGACAGGCTGAGACAGATTCTCTGGAGAGGTCAGCCCGAGAGAAACCAAGCTGTCAGGTGGAGCGAGGACAGATTGGGATGTAGTAGAGACTGATGCTGCTGTGTAAGTAGAGTAGGAAACACAGAAAGAGGAATGGGTTCTCTGGAGCTGAGCTGGAGCAGGAGGGAGAACCAGTGTTGGCGAGGCCACCGAGGGGCGATGAGAATCATGGTGGCTCTGTCCCTGCGGAGTTTGAACAACGTCCGCAATATCAGAGGCAGTGGAGGGAAGGCATAGAGGAACCGATCCGTCCAGTCGAGCAGGAATGCATCCGGGGCCAGACGATGAGGAAAGAAGAGTCTGGAACAGAACTGGGGCAGCTGATGGTTGTGAGGAGCTGCAAAGAGGTCCACCTGAGGAGTGCCCCACCGAGCAAAGATGGAGCGGAGTGTTGGAGGATCCAGAGTCCACTCGTGAGGTTGAAGGATGCGGCTGAGATTGTCGGCCAGGGAATTCTGTTTGACCTGGATATAGACAGCCTTGAGGAAGAGACTGTGGGCCGTGGCCCAGGTCCAGATGCGGATGGCCTCCTGACAGAGGAGGGGAGATCCGGTGCCACCTTGCTTGTTTATGTAGTACATGGCGACTTGGTTGTCTGTGCACAGGAGAAGAACCTGAGGGTAGAGAAGGTGCTGGAAGGCCTTGAGAGCATAGAACATGGCCCTGAGTTCCAGGAAATTGATGTGATGTTGACGCTCCTGATGGGTCCAGAGTCCCTGGGTGCGAAGATCTCCCAGGTGAGCTCCCCATTAGAGAATGACACGGGGAAAAAATCTGTCCCCGTCACCGCCCCGTCACAGGCCCACCATCCTCTGCACCGCCCCGTCACCGCCGTTCCCTTCACCGCCCCGCCATCCCTTTCACCGCCCCGTCACCGCCACTGCCATCCCATTCACCGCCCCGTCACCGTCCCCGCTGCATCCATATAAGCCTTAGTACTGTAATATTTAGCTTATTCCTTTCTTATAAATCAAAGTTCCTGCTGCTGAACTAGAGAAAGAGATGTTCAGCTGGCAGGGCTTTGTTTATAAATTTTTATCAACACAACTAATATACTATTTTATCCTAAAGCAAAAAATAAATAAATAAATATAATTTTTTTTTCTACCTTTGTTGTCTGGTTTCTGCTTTCCACATCTTCTCATTGAATTCCTTCCATCCACTGTGTGTCTTCTCTCTGCGTCTTCCATTTGCTGTTACTGTGCCTCTCCCTTAACCCCTCCCCCCCCCCAATTGGTCTAGCACCCATCTTCTTCCCTCCGTTCCCCCATAGTCTGGCATCTGTCTTCTTCCCATTCTGTCTTCCACATTTCCCTTCGGGGTCTGTTCCTCTCCACCCTCCTTCAATGTCTGTCCTATTCCTTTCCACCACCACCCTTCCCTCCCTCCTTTACCATCTGTTCCTTTCTACCACCCTTCAGCTCCTCTCGCGTGGCCTATCTACCTTCCTCCCTCTTATTTTCATGGCACGTTACAATGTAATTTGTGCAAGCCACTGGAGCCTGCGAGCTCGGTCCCTGTCCCATCCCCACAAACCATCTCGCTTCTGTGCTCCTATTTTCCCCATTTCTAATATCTCCCATATGTATCTGCCATTGCCCCCCCCCTGTGTCCATATACCATCCCCATGGCATGTCCCCTTTATGTCTCTGTCCCTATGCCCCATGCACATAATTTCCCCTCTTTCTGTTACCTTCCTGTGTCCAGATTTCCCCTATCTTCCTCTTCCATACCAGTGTGTCTCTTCTTTTCAACCCCATCTACCTTTTTTCCCTCTTTCTTCCCCCCCCCCCCCTGCTTCTAGCATCTGGCTCACCTGCCAGTCCTTCCCTTTCTTTCCAGCTGTGGGTTTTTCTTTCCGACTTCATCCCCTTGGCCCAGAATCCTTTTCCCTTTCACTCCCTCCTTCCAATTTGAGCCGGGAACATTAGCGATCGCACGGTCCCCGCAGCTCACACCCGCCTGCCCAATCGATTCTAGTGTTTAGCCAGCTCTCTCCCTTCTCCTCACCTTAGTTTGTAGATTTTCTTTTTCGGCGACCCGCACGCGCGGCTGCTCAGTGTTCAATCTTCTGCTCTGCTGCAACTTCCTGTTTCCGGTTGCGTCAGAGCAGAAGATTGAACACTGAGCAGCCGCGCGTGCACGGCTCTCTGATAGCGTGCGGGTCGCCGAAAAAGAAAATCTACAAACTAAGGTGAGGAGAAGGGAGACAGCTGGCTAAACACTAGAATCGATTGGGCAGGTGGGTGTGAGCTGCGGGGACCGCGCGATCCTTCATGCCTTACTGCGGGGACAAGACCATTCACCGCCCCGCGGGCGGTGAATGGCCTTGTCCCCGTCGCCGCAGCGACTGCTAGTTTTCTTCTCCGTTTTCGGCGGGTGACCCGCGGCTAAAATGCGGTGGCCGCGGGTAAACCGCCACCGTGTCATTCTCTACTCCCCATGCATAAGGGGAGGCATCCGTGGTAATGATCATGGAGTGAGGGGGTAGATGAAAGAGTAGATCCCTGGAAAGATTGGAGGAGTTCAACCACCATTGAAGAGATTGCTGAAGAGACGATGTTACAGAGATGGGATGAGAAAGAGGATCCGTGGTCTGTGACCATTGGTTGGCTAGAGTCCACTGGGGTGTTCTGAGGTGGAGTCGTGCCAGCGGGAGCACATGGACCGTGGAAGACATGTGGCCCAGGAGGACCATCATCTGCCGAGCAGGAATGGAGTGATGAAGGAGCACCTGACGGCAAAGATGGAGCAGGGTCTGTTGACGGTCGGAGGGAAGGAACGCCCTCATCCAAGTGGTGTCGAGAACAGCTCCAATGAACTGAAGTCGCTGTGTGGGAAGCAGATGCGACTTGGGGTAGTTGATCTCGAACCCCAGAAGATGGAGGAAAGAGATGGTGTGCTGAGTGGCTTGTAGCACAAGCGGAGACGTAGGTGCTTTCACCAACCAATCGTCCAAGTAGGGGAACACCTGGAGGTTGTGAGACCTGAGGAAGGCCGCCACTACAATAAGGCACTTGGTGAACACCCTGGGCGATGATGCGAGGCCAAAGGGTAGCACTTTGTACTGGTAGTGATGGTGCTGTATCTGAAACCGGAGGTAGCGACGTGAAGTCGGATTGATTGGAATGTGAGTATAGGCCTCCTTGAGGTCTAGGGAACATAGCCAGTCGTGTTGAGAGAGAAGAGAGTAAAGCGTGGCAAGGGAGAGCATTCTGAACTTTTCCTTGACCAGACACTTGTTGAGGTCCCTGAGATCGAGGATGGTACGTAAGTCTCCTGTCTTCTTGGGTACCAGGAAGTAGCGGGAGTAGAATCCCTGACCCCTTTGGTCCCCCTTTGGGGGACTTCTTCGATGGCATTGAGAAGAAGGAGGGATTGAACCTCCTTGAGAAGGAGGAGGGTTTGAGAGGAGTGAGAAGCAGATTGTCTGGTGGAAGAGTCTGGAAGTTGAGAGAGTAGCCCCGGCGAATGATGGTGAGGACCCACTGGTCTGATGTGATGACCTCCCAACGGTGGAGAAAAATTTGCAGGTGTCCGCCGATAGGTTGAGGAAGAGGTAACGCCGGTGAGAGACTGGCTATGCCCTGGAGAAAGAAGTCAAAAGGGCTGAGAAGGTTTTGACTGAGGGAGAGGCTTGGCAGGTTGATGAGATTGGGAGCGAGCCTGAGTTTGCTGTTGCTGACGAGGTCGGCGAGGTTGTTGAGGAGGTGGATGAAGAGGTCTGGCTGAGAATCTGCGTTGGTATAAAGACTGCTGTCTATAGGGGCGAGCAGGCGGAGTCTTCTTCTTCGGTTTGATGAGAGTATCCCACCTGGTCTCGTGAGCAGAGAGTTTCTGGGTGGTGGAGTCTAGAGACTCTCCGAAAAGTTCATCACCAAGACAAGGTGCGTTAGCCAGGCGGTCTTGATGGTTAACGTCGAGTCGGAAACTCTCAGCCAGGCCAGACGTCTCATGGCAACCGCCATGGCCGAAGCTCGAGAGGTGAGCTCGAAGGAGTCATAAATAGAGCGCACCATGAATTTGCGGAGTTGGAGCAGACTGGAAATGTGTTGTTGGAAAAGAGGGACCTTACGTTCAGGAAGATACTTTTGTAATGAAGAGAGTTGTTGAACCAAATGCTTCATGTAGAAGGAGAAGTGAAAGGTGTAATTATTGGCTCTGTCTGCAAGCATTGAATTTTGATAAAGGCGCTTGCCAAATTTATCCATTGTTTTGCTCTCTCTGCCAGGAAGGGTAGAAGCATAAATACTGGATCCCTGTGTTTTCTTCAAGGTGGACTCGACAAGAAGAGATTCATGGGGTAGTTGGGGTTTGTCAAACCCCGGGATAGGGATGACCCTGTAGAGACTATCCAGTTTTCTAGGGGCCCCCGGTACCGAGAGAGGGTTTTCCCAATTTTTGTAGAAAGTTTCCCGTAAGATGTCGTGGACGGGTAACTTTAGAAATTCTTTGGGGGGTTGCTCGAAGTCTAAGGCATCTAAGAAAGCCTGTGACTTCTTAGAGTCAGATTCTAATGGGATAGAGAGAGCCGCTGACATTTCCCGAAGAAATTTGGTGAACGAGGATTGTTCAGGCTTGGAACCGGTATCGATTGTGGAAGGCTCCTCGTCAGTTGAAGAAGCTTCATCGTCGGTACCGGGTTGGGATTCTTCCCAGAGGTCTGGGTCCCTGACGTCGGTGTGTATAGGACGGGAGGGTGGTGTGGATGGTTCGGCGTGGCGAGATTTGCCAGAACGCATGGAGACGGTACCAGGGGAAGAAGAGCGGTGCCGGTCTCGGTCTCGGGAGGCGTGGTGACGGTCCCGATGTCGGAGAGGATCGGCATGAGAGTGTAGTTGCACGAGAGGATTGGTGGGTTCCGCCGCGAGCACCGGCATGGACGTATTTAATGGTACCGATGGAGTCGACTCCGGTGGTATGGTGCGAGGCTCGGGCCGGTCCGGTACCGGAAGGAGCGGGGCCAATATTGTTGGCAACAGGTGTTGCAGTTGTTGCTGTAGCTGCTCCTGCAATTGAGTTTGGAGTATAGCCGCTATGCGGTCGTCCAGAGGAGGCACCGGTACTGCTTTTTTCTTTTTCGGTACCATAGGTGCTGCTCTACGCCCCGGCGATGAGGAGGCCGATGACGAGGCACTCACCGAAATCGGGGTGGAGCGTTTACGGGGTCGGCTGGATGCCGGGAGGACTAGTGTCGCCGACGTGGCGGGAGGGCGCTCAAGGGAAGTGGAAGGCTTCTTAGCCGGCTTACCTGACGCCATCGACTCCAAGGAAGGATCAGGCGGTGTGGAGGTAGTCGGTGCCGACTTTAGCGGCGCCGACGATGGTGTGGCAGACTCCATGGCAGATCCGGCGCCAAAAAGGATGTTCTGCTGGATCTGCCTATTCTTCAACGTACGTTTTTTAAGAGTAGCACAGCGGGTGCAGGTGTCAGCCCGATGCTCTGGACCCAAGCACTGTAAGCACCAATTGTGCGGGTCAGTGAGAGAGATCGGGCGTGCACACCGCTGGCACTTCTTAAAACCCGGCTGAGGGGGCATGAATGGAAACACGGCCTCCGCAAAATCAAACCCGGAGGCCTGTATGTTGGCAACAGGCCCCGCCGGGGCCGGCCCGAAAAATAAAGAAAAAGACAAATTAAAGAAATTTTTTTTTTTTTTTGACGAAAAAGAAACCCGAAGGGAAAAAAGCAAAAAAGGAAGAAAATTACGCGAGCGGGAAGGCAAAGTAGGATATTTCAACAGCCGTTGAAAGCACATGCGTCTTCTTCGCTCCGCGGAAACAAAGAAACTGGGGACCACGCTCTCCTCCGTCGAGCGGGAAGGCACCCGCGCATGCGCGGTGCGGTCAACTAGAACTTTCTAGTTAAAAGTGTCCGTACCGGGGCTCCGTCAGTGACGTCACCCATACGTTAAGAATATGCTGCCTGCTTGTCCTGGGATAAAAATATGATCATGTTACCCCTTTGCTTCAAAATGCCTACTGGTTGCCTGTCTCACATAGGGTAACTTACTAAATCGCCCTCCTGACATTCAAAACAATGCAGACTAACACACCAGCATTCATAGATAGACTTTTGATCCCATACGACCCCCCAAGATCTTTAAGATCTATCTCTCAATATAATCTTAACATTCCTTCTTTAAAAATTATAGGCACACGTCGCACCTCCACTTTTTCTGTAACAGCCCCTACGACCTGGAATGCTCTTCCTTTATATCTAAAAATGGAAAAAACCTTTAAAAATTTTAAAAGCAACTTAAAGTGCTTTCTTTTTAAAGATGCTTTTAACTGAACTATTGTATTTTAGCTATCAATTTTTACGTGTTCTTTTTTATACTGTTCCCCAGTTCCTAAGTGTTTTCCTTATATGTTCCTTACATTTTCTATTACAATTGTATTTCTCCCCCCTTCCCACTTGTGTCTATGGCCTATGGGTCAATATTTACCCAGTTTGAACGGTTGGTAGTCTTGTAGTTTTTATAGGAAAGTATGTTTAATTGTTATTTTTGTTTAAATGTTATTTTTTCCTTGTACAACGCTTTGAAGAAACGAAAAAGCGTTTAATCAAAAACTGAATAAACAATAAACACCCAATCATTACTTAATCCTTCATAATTTTAAGCATGCAAAAACTGAACTTATAGTGTACCTTTTGCAAACGTTTCCTTTACCTGAGTGGGCATTGCAGCGTCATACGTTTTCAGACTGTAACACAAGTGGAGTTGTTTACATCATACAATGTCCTTGTCAAAAATAGAGCATTAAAGTAAGAATTAGCGAACATCTTAGCAGAATAAATACGCGAATGATGACAGCCCCTTTAATCCAACATTGGACTGAATTTCAGCATTCGACATCTTTACTATTTTCAGCGCTGGAGGTTCCACAACTCCCTCGCAGGGGTAATTTACCCCAGATTTTATGGTATAAAGAACAGTGCTGGATTTTCAAGTTGCAGATGTTGTCACTGTCTGGGTTAAACAGTGAACTTGAATGGCAAGCCTTTTTATGATCGTCACTCGCCAGCTGCTATTTACTGCTTTTGTTCCCCGCTTTATTTATTTATTTATATATCAGGTGAGCGCTTCTATCTTTTACGGCATTTGTTTTGCAACCAGTCAGCTGTTTTTTATTGTTTCTACATTTTTCAATGATAAGGTTTTTGAAGTTCAATGCAGATCTCTGTCTGATTGTAGGCTGTTCTTTGACGTCACCACGTCTCTGATGTGCTGACATCTTGCCTCTTTAAACTTTCAAAGTCAGCGTTAGTTTCACTGTTACACAGCGAATGAGAGTGTCTTTTTAAGAAAAAAGCCTGTTTTTGAGAGGCAACCAGCGTGATAAGTGCTGTTGTGTATTAAACAATACTTTGGCTGTTTATATTTAATATAATAATAATAGCTTTATTTATATCCCGGCATACCTTTTCAGTTCAAGATGGTGCAGTAGGACAGTGAGGTGGCATTACATCAGTTAGATTTGAGAAGGAGTGAAAGACATTTGAGTGACGGAGCCGTGATATTAGGTATTTAACACTGGAGTAAGAAATTTTTGTTTGAATTTTTTAGATGCACTCCATTTATTGCTGTCTTTCCACAAGTATGGTTGAGTTCACAGCTGTTTGGTTTCCTGAAGCAGTATAACGAAACGTGGAAACGTTGGAACCAAAAAAACCAAGCTTTAGTTTAAGTGTTTTTTCACCTTCTAAACACCTTTTTGGGAAATTGAGAGTTTCACCATTAATAATTTTTGAATATTTTAAAAATAAGCTTAAAAATGTATGAAGGATTAAGCAATGATTGGGTGGTGAGGCGGCTGGAGGTTCACACCCTCTATTGTGCCCCTTCATGTCTCTGAGCTATTCCTATCATATGTAAAGCTGTTATTACAAAAAGTTACTTTATCATTTATAGAGGGAAATGTTTTTTGTTAAACAAACTGGATATTTTCACTCCCTATTCCTAGGATACCATTGGGTATTTAGTTTTCTCCCTGTCATTTTTTGACAGTCTACTACTTAATAAGGCATGTGGCTATCCATCAAACTGGCCGCCATTCTTACCAAGGCAGCAGCCTCCCCCCCCCCCCCACCATTTTCTCCTCTTCTTCCCAACCTCACTGAGGACAGGACTAATATTAGTCTTCATAATTGCCCCCAATATTGTAGAAGCCTCCAATCTTACTTTGCACACACTTAACAAGCTTCCCTTCAGTTGACTTGATGCTGCTGTATGAATCCTCCCCTACAAGCCACGCAGCAACTGCTAATTTCAACTATGCATTAATTCCCATGGTGGAACATCACAGGAGTCACAGCCAAGTCCTTCTGCATCTACAGTGCCTTGGAAATGAAACCTCATTCAGCAGAGTTCTAGTAGACACCTTTCCAATCTGCTTCTCTGGAGAAGAAATGGAGGAGATGGTAATGGAGAAGGAATCAGACCTGACTTATGCCCTCGGGCTACCAAACTCTGTACTCATGTCCCTTGATCAACTAGAGCAAAGAAGGCTATAAAGCTATTACCCCAGGAGCCCAACATTTTCGATTTGTCCTCACAGCTTTCCCAATGTTTAGACCTAGTCATTGAACAAATTTATTTTTTCCTTATATTGTTGATTTGTAGTCCTAGTCTTACCATATGCTTGAGAGTTGAAGCTACATGAAAAACTATAGAGTATGATATAAGCAAGTTATATGTTCTCTGCCTCCATCTACTGACAGGCACAAGACCGACACATTTGAACTGGTTCAGAAGAGGGGTCAAAAAAGAGGGGAAAAAAAGATCACAATTCAAAATATAGTTTTAAAAAACCCAACTTGGTTATATTTTTGATAAAAAAAAAAAAATCCTAGCAATCTCTATTTCCATTGAGAGCACGAACAAAACTAAAACTCAAAATCAACTAACCCCCCCCCCCCCCCGCCAAAATAAATTATAGAAAATATCACATCTCAAATTACTGCTTATAAAAACAGAAGTTCTGAAAGCATTTGATCTAAACATCCAGCATTCTATTAAATAGTAAAGAATGGGCTCTGGTTGATAAAAGCTCCTTAAAGCCCAAAGTAGAGAACTTCACTTGTCATGAAAATGTCCAAGCCATCTGCTCCCCTGTACACTGTTTGGATCGGTTCATAGTCTAAAGCGCGCGAGGACAAAGGCGCGCCAACAACCGAGCACGAACAACTGAGCGCAGGACTTCATCGCGCCGAAGAAAAACCGTATTTTAAAGGGCTCCGACGGGGGGTGTTGGTGGGGAATCCCTCCACTTTACTTAATAGAGATCGCGCTGGCGTTGTGGGGGGTTTGGGGGGTTGTAACCCCCTCATTATGCTGGAAACTTAGCTTTTTCCTTGTTTTCCCCACACACCCCCAACATGGCAGCGTGAGGCAGCACGATCCCTATTAAGGAGAGTGTGTGTGTGGGGGGGTTCCTCCCCCACACCCCCCATCAGAGCCCTTTAAAATACGGGTTTTCTTCGGCATGATTAAGCCCTGAGCTCAGTTGTCCGCGCTCGGTTGTCGGCACGCCTTTGTCCTCATGCGCTTTTGACCCGTCACCATTTGGATCTCTAGAAAGGAACAGTTTTTAAAGAACTGAAATGAGCCATTAGCAATGTATTCTTTCTAATGCTGCTGTTATGCACCTACCTTTTGAATATCTGTTATGTCTGTCAGTTTTATGACCTTGTTTTTCTTAGACGAGCCAGACTTGGAGCTCTCGAAACATAAATAACTAAAGAAAAGATGACAAGTTAACAGAAGATGACAGAAACATTTTTTATTTGTCTTCAGTTATGTGACTCAGATATGATATGCTCCATTTTATTTAAAGCTAAGGAAATGCATGGCCAACTAATTTAACAGTTTCAGTGAACCAGACTCACATGACCATTTGAAATTAATCCTAGAAACACTGCCCCTTGGTCACTTCCCAGGCAAAGCTACCAGTTCTAATCAGAGGAAGGTATGAAAAGTTTGTTTTATGTTTATGTACTCAATGGGGGGTCACTCTTGTGTATACAGATAATTTAAGAACAAGGGAAAAACTAATGAGCAACAACCCTAATATCTGCATTATGGCTGCATCAGGCTTTCAAGAAGCCCAAGTCAACTTCCATAGAGCAGCCAAGGTTATAAGCCAAACATCAATCAACATGAGAAAGTTGGATGCTCGGACTACAGCCTCACTGATTTTATATTGTTTCTATTATTACAAACCTTGATACTACGTAAGATATGGGGAAGGGCCTTTGCGCTGAAGTAAGTATGGAACTGGTAAGAATCAAAGATGAAGACAAGAAAGCCTGAAACAGCCAACCAGAAGAGATAATGGAGGCAAGCAGTGTAAATTCTTATATAACATTTTGATATTAAGAAGTGATTCAATTGTTTTATATTTAATTTCTTTATTTCAACAGTAATTAGACTTAATGCTTTAATTTCTTTGTCATAATCTGCCTTGAGATATTATTTGATTAAGCAGAATAGAAATGCATAAAATTAAATTAAATGAACTGGCACAGATAGAGAGCAGTGGTTAGGAACAAGGTTTAGAATGGCTCAGTAGAAGACATGGGTACAGTGGTGGGTGGATGATACTGACATGTTACATGAATAGCTATCCAACAAAACAGAAGAAAACTGAGCAGAATGAACAAGCCGAAGACTCAGTGCACAGAAATGTAATAGGCCAGAAGGGAACGCTATAAAGTGTTGTGTGTTAACAGGTTACTATTGTTATAAAGGCAGGGGTGGGTTGTCAGGATTTCCCTAATGAATATGCATTAGAGCTATTTGCATATAATAGGCAGTACATTGGTACAACAGATCTCAAGCATATTTAGTGGGTTGTGGCTCTGAAGGACTGAAGTTGCCCACCCTGTTATAAGGGATTGGAGATGTGGGGGAAGGGGGGGAATAAGGTAAATTATCTCCAGCTGTGAAAGTGAGAAAACAGATTCCTTTAAATTAAATATTAGTCTATACGATATGCTCTCATTTACTGATTACTGAAATCCAAAGCCAAAACATTTCCTTCTTTTTGCTGTCTAGCTCACTAATACATAAAACAAAGGGGGAAAAAAACTCTCTAAACACTTCTCATTGACCCTTATCACTCTGCTTACTTACTACAGATTAGTACATGTTATCTGCCACAGGACCCACCTTATTCCTAGTGCTGCAGATATGCACTAATCTTTAAGGACTCACTAAGTTTGGTTAGATTGATCTTGTTCGCATTATCACTTTACCTAAAGTCCCTCAGTTCCCAAAATCTATTGCACAGTATTAATAATAATAACTAATAATAATTTTATTTTTTATACCACAGTACCATAACAGTTCAGAGCGGTTAACAGAGTAAGAGACTGTACATATACAGTGATGTTACAAATAAGTCAGTCAGCATAGCTTAGCGAGTAGGGAGTGGTCAGGGAATCCGGAGGTATATCGGAGGTACAAGGCAGATTTACAAGGCGGGGGGGGGGGGGGTCAGAGGAATTTGTCAAAGAGATAGGATTTGATTGATTTCCTGAAAGTTCGGTAGCTAGAGATGAAAGCAGTAAGACATTTATTCGATTTGCCTGTTTTCTCATTACAAGTAGAAATGTATATTCCTAGCTGATTGGATCTGTTACATTTTATACACTTATTTTAAGTTTTTTTATAGTAAAGACATATCATTTTAATACATACTTATATCTCTTTCCTTTCTTTCTCAGACGAAGTGCCCAAAGGAGAGCTCTGATTTAAATCAGCTTTAGAAAACAGACATTTCTAAATCTTCCACCATGCCCTTCTGTTTTTAAATGGATCATCTTACCCGTAAAGTTCCATTCAAAAGAGGCAAAACGTCCAACTGAATTACGTGTGCACAAGAGGGGGACAGATGCACTAACCCACTTCTTTTTATTCCTTTGTGTAGCTGTTCCCCACCAAGGAAGTAACCTACCATCACATTAAAATCAGATCTGTCATCTTGAAGTGTCACCGACCTTGGTCTATATTAACAGTTCTTTTTTAAATTTACTTTTTGAAAATTAAGCTATTTGTTTTGACTTTTTCTTAATCTTTATTCATATCAAATAAGAATAAAAGCTTTCTTACATTAGATGCTTGCCCTGGATATATCACTTATGAGGTGAAGAAATATTTGTTACTCATTTATATTCCCCCAATAAACAGGTCAGTTTCTAAACAAACATTTTCATTAAAAAAACCCTCACCAGTGAAAACAAACAAAATTACCAATATAAAGGTCTACACTAAATAAAAATAAAGCACTGACTTTTTTTAAGAGAGTATAAGAGTGAAGCTCTCAGATGTTCTCAATTATTCTAAATATATATATGGTTGACTCCATCCTTTCTTTTATCATGACTAAGTGCTTTTTGTCCTATGTTTGATGATGTTTTTCTTGTATTTTGCAATGTTATTGGATTTTTTTATGTTTGTTATACTCTTTGATAATAAAAACAGATTTAAATAAAATTAAAGTTCATCTCACTAACTACAACCCTCATTCCAACAATATACAAAAAATGATTACTCACTTTTCAGTAACATAGAGAATTCCATTCCTCATGTAGTCTGTGGGCATCTTCCTGTCTCGGTTAATCAAGTAGCACCGCCAGCCTGTCTCACATGCTAACAAAAGACCAAACAGAAGTTGGAGGTAGAAGCAAGAAAACTAGGATAGATTAGGTTTTTACCTCGATAATCTTTCCTGTAGAAGGGAGTAAAAGTCCTGAACAGCTAGGTAGTCGCCCCAAATCACTTTTCTTCGGCTCCATCTCCTTCCCCGGTGGGCTGTGCTGCAGCCTCTCAGTTTGTACCAAAACAACCTAATAACATCAAAACAGAAGGAGGTGATATGGGGAAGCGCTCCGAAAGATAACCAATGCTCTGTAAGTAACATGCCTAAAACATGATAAACATGAAAACGGAAGAAAACATAGTAAATGATGGCTGATAAACACCCGAATAGTCCATCCAGTCTGCCCAAACATACACACTATAAATTTCATGATTTAATTTAAATTGTTCTTTTTCTTAGATACTTCTTGGGCAGAAACCCAGAGTTCTGCCCGGTACTGTGCATAGGTACCATCTACTGGAGTCTCCGCCAAGCTCACTCCAGCTCATCTAAACCATCCCAGCCCATCCTCAACTGAATGACCATATGCAGAACACAGACCGTACAAGTCTGCCCAGTACTGGCCTTATTTCTTCAATATATAACAACAAGGTGGATCAAACAAGCCACATATCTGAGTGCAACCTGCACCAACAGTTGAGAAATGTTATATTTGTCTTGGTCGGTTCTTGAATTGAAGGAGCCTCTGTACTCTGCAACCCTACTAGATAGGGAAATGTAAACTTTGTTGAGACATACTTGACTGAGGCAGAGCGTCTACTATTCTGTAGCCCCGTTCTCGATATCATAAGCAGGCACAAGGAATACTGAAGGACAGGTTTCAGGACCTCTATATCTGTCTATAGGAAAAAAAGATTATCGAGGTAAGAACCTAATCTTTCTTTCCAGTGAAACAGGTGTAGAGGTCCTGAACAGTTGGGGTATTCCTAAGCAATCCCTAGAATCCTGGGTGGGACCAATAAACCTGCAACCCAACACTGAAGACCCAAAAGCTGTGTCCAGGCAAGCTGCTACATTAACCCTGTAAATCTTCAAGAAAGTATGAAGGGTGCGCTACATCGCTGCCTTACAAATCTCTTCCGGTGGTATCGCCTATGACTCTGACCAAGAAGCTTCTACCCCTCTAGTGGAGTGTACTTTTACTAAGATCAGAGACTGTTTTCTGCTCCTGCTGTACACTGCAATGATATGGCCATGTGCATCCATCTTGATATGGCAGCCTTTGATGCAGGTCTTCCCCACTGGCTCTGATTTATCAGGACAAACAGATGTTCTGTCAGACTAAACTCACTAGTCACTGTGAGATACCTTAAGAGAATTCTCTCGACATCCAACAACGGTGAGAATTTATCCTGCTTCTGACCGATCATGGGGAAACAAACTTCTTCCTTCATATGGAAGGATGAGGAGACTTTCAGCAAAAAAGGACAGCACCATGCAAATCGACACGTCACAGTCATTAATCCTGAGGAACAGCTCTCTGCAGGACAAAGCTTGCAGCTCTGAGACTCTTCTTGCCGATGTAATTGCCACTAAAAACACTATCTTCATGATAAGGTCCAGAAGCGGCACCCCCTGTAAGGGCTCATACGGAGCTCGAGCAAAAGCCTTTACAACAAAGTTTAAAGATTCCATGTTGGAAAAGGCTGTCTCACTGGAGGGTGCAGCCATAATGTTCCCTTCATAAATCTGGAAACATTCGGGTGCATGGCTAGCGGAACTCTTTCTACTCGTGCCCTAAAGTATGAGATACCTGCTATCTGTACCTTGAGCAATCCAACTGCTAAGTCCTTCTCTAGACTGTCTTGGAGAAAAACCAGGATCAACACAATTGATGTCTGAAATGGTTCCTCACGTCTGCTAAGGCACCAAATTCTGAATGTCTTCCAGGCCTTTGCATAGGTGGCGACCATCGCTGGATTCTTAGCTTGGAAAAGAGCTGCCACAACTACGTCTGAATAACCTTTGTGCTCTAGGGTCTCGTGCTCAAGAGCCATGTCATAAGCCCAAAGTGTTCCAGATCCTCCAGGGCAATCAGCCCCTGCAACAGCAAGGTGAGATGCAGAGGTAGCTTGAGGCTCCTGTCTTTTTGTAGTTACACTAGATCTGAGTACCAGGGCCTTCTCGGCCAATCTGGGGCTATTAGATTCACCAGATCTGGATGAAACTAAATCCTTCGAATGACACTGCTTATTATGGGCTAAAGAGGAAACACGTAAAATAGGCCTGTCATGGGCCACCACTGCACGAAGGTGTTCATATGCCTGTGTTTCTGGGTTTGTATCTTTAGCTGAAGAAGTTTATAGCCTTCTTGTTGGATGCTGTTGCCATGAGATCAAAAGTTGGCCATTCCCAGCAGCATACAATGCTGTTGAACACTGAGATAGGGACCACCCCCCGGGATCCAGGGTTTCCTGGCTGAGCTGGTCAAACATTGTTCACTCCCACTATATGAGCTATTGAGAGAGCCTGTAGAAGAACTTCCACCCAACAAAATAATCTGTAGGCTTCCAATTTCAGGCGGGCACTTTTTGTACCTCCCTGCCTGTTTACATAGGCCACTGCCATGGCATTGTTCAAGAAGACCCTGACCATTTTGCCTTCGAAAGTGATTTCCAACATCCAAAGCACTAAACTGATGGCTCTCAGTACTAGTCAACTGATCGACCACTTCTGAGAAGGCAACCATTTTCCCTGCACTGGATGGCCCTGCCAATGACCTCCCCAGCCATAAAGGCTAGCATCCATCATCAGAATCATCCAAGACTATGTACAGTGGTATCCACCTGGCCAATGACTCTGATTCGAGCCACCACTGCAGGCTGCAGTGCACCTACAGAGTCCAGATTGTCTTAGGTGACCATCTGGACAACAACACATACTATAGGGAGCATAAATGTACCTTCACTCAAGGAACTACCTCCTTAGTCCCCACCAGTGAGTCTAGCACCTGGAGGTTAATAATTTGTAGTATGAGCTTCTGTTTACGCTGCTCTGAAAGAAACACATGACCCACTATGGTGTCAAATCAGACTCCCAGGTATTCCAGGGATTGAGATGACTCCAAGCAGCTTTTTAGGACATTTATTATCCAGACCAGATGTTGTAGCATCTATATGACCTGGTTCACTGCAATCTCTCCCTCGGCCTTGGATGGGATCCGTATTAGCCAATCATCCAGATAAGGGTGTACCTGAAATCCTGCCTTGTACAGGTGCTCTGCTGCTATCACCATCACCTTCATGAATGTATGAGGCACTGTTACAAGCCTGAAGGGGAGAGCTGAGAATTGAAAATGTTTCTGCAGTATATGAAACCACAAGGATTATCTATGAGATGGGAAAACAGGAGTGTGCAAGTAAGTTTCTGTTAGATCCAACGAGGCTAGAAATTCCCCCAGTGCTACTGAAGCAATACATAGAAACATAGAAATAGACGGCAGATAAGGGCCACGGCCCATCCAGTCTGCCCACCTCAAAGACCCTCCCCTACCTTTCTTTGTGAATAGATCCCACGTGTCTGTCCCATTTGGCCTTAAAATCAGGCACGCTGCTGGCCTCAATAACCTGAAGTGGGAGACTATTCCAGCGCTCAACCACCCTTTCAGTGAAAAAGAATTTCCTGGTGTCCCCATGCAGTTTTCTGCCCCTAATTTTCCACGGATGCCCCCTTGTTGCCGCTAGACCCTTGAAGCAGAAGATATCTTCTTCCATCTCGATGCGGCCCGTGAGATGTTTGAATGTCTCAATCATGTCACCCCTCTCTCTGCGCTCCTCGAGCGAGTATAGCTGTAATTTATCCAGCCTTTCTTCGTACGGGAGATCCTTGAGTCCCGAGACCATCCGGGTGGCCATTCTCTGGACCGATTCCAGTCTCAGCACATCCTTACAATAATGAGGCCTCCAGAATTGTACACAGTATTCCAGGTGGGGCCTCACCATTGACCTATACAATGGCATAATGACTTTCGGCTTACGGCTGACGAAACCCCTCCGTATGCAACCTATGATTTGTCTTGCCTTGGATGAAGCTTGCTCCACTTGATTGGCAGCTTTCATGTCCTCACTGACGATCACCCCTAAGTCTCGTTCTGCTACCGTTTTTGTTAGGATCTCTCCATTAAGGGTGTAAATCTTACATGGGTTATGGCCGCCCAGGTGCATAACTTTGCATTTTTTGGCATTGAAGCTGAGTTGCCAGTCCCTAGACCAGCGCTCCAGGAGGAGCAGGTCGTGCATCATGTTGTCAGGCATTGAATCTTCGTCTGTTGTGTTAATGCCCACAACATTGCCTAGTTTGGCGTCATCGGCAAATAATGTAATTTTACCTCGTAGTCCTTCAGCTAAGTCACTTATAAAGATGTTGAATAGGATCGGGCCCAGGACCGAGCCCTGCGGCACCCCACTGATCACCTCTGTCATTTCTGAGGGAGTGCCGTTCACCACC
The DNA here is from genome assembly GCF_902459505.1 of Geotrypetes seraphini. Taxonomy (NCBI): domain Eukaryota; kingdom Metazoa; phylum Chordata; class Amphibia; order Gymnophiona; family Dermophiidae; genus Geotrypetes; species Geotrypetes seraphini. The sequence continues at coordinate 37,640,669 of NC_047092.1, read as the reverse complement.
ACCCTCTGAAGTCTACCTCCAAGCCAGTTCCCAACCCATTTCATCAATGTATCGCCCAATCCCATAGAACTCATCTTGCTTAGTAACCTGCGGTGTGGTACGCTATTGAATGCTTTGCTGAAGTCCAGGTACACTATGTCCAGGGACTCCCCAACATCCAGCTTCCCCGTCACCCAGTCAAAGAAGCTGATTAGGTTGGATTGGCATGATCTCCCCTTAGTAAATCCGTGTTGACGGGGGTCCCGTAGATTCTCCTCATCTAGGATCGTATCCAATTGATGTTTGATTAGAGTTTCCATTAGTTTGCTCACTATTGATGTGAGACTCACCGGTCTGTAGTTTGCCGTCTCCATCTTGGAGCCTTTCTTGTGGAGTGGAATAACGTTAGCCGTCTTCCAGTAACATCGGGACGCTGCCTGTACTGAGGGAGAGGTTGAAGAGTGCGGACAGTGGCTCCGCCAAGACCTCACTCAACTCCCTAAGCACCCTAGGGTGTAGGTTGTCAGGTCCCATTGCCTTGTTAACCTTGAGTTTTGACAGCTCACCGTAGACACTGCTGGGCGTAAACTTGAAGTTACTAAACCGATTGAACGGTCTCCATGCGAAAGCACATCATCTTCAAAGCTGCACTAACTGACTTTAGGTCCAGTATTGGCCTCCAGTCCTCTGAATCTCTTTTGGGCATGATAAAACCTAATTCTCCATCCAGTATGGGCTCTATGGCTTGAACATCGCTTTACTGTTGCTCAGATCCCAAGAACCTTCTCCAAGCGTCTGGCTAGAGAATCCAGAAATAAATCTTGCCCGGCACAAAGAACTCGAGCTTGTAACCCATTGATCTAAGCAAATCTCCGCCCAAGCCTCCCAAAATTCTGATGGCCTCCCTCCTATTCGTAGGGAGAGGGCCAATGACCTGGCATCATTGTTGCTTCTTGGTGGCTGCTGAACCTCTTTGTCCATAGGATTCTCTTTTATATTTTTGAAAACACCGAGATCCTCGACCACTACACCGTCTGAACCCTTTAACAGTACCAGGGTGAATATCCAGCAAGGTCTTAGGACAACATTCTGCTACACTGGCCATCAGATCATCCAAACGCTTGCCAAAAAGCATTTGCCCTTTAAAACACAGTCTACTCAAAGTGACCTTCGAGGAGGAGTATGCAGACACTTTGCTCATGACTCAGAAAATGTCATACAGCACGTCTGCCACATAGTCTACCCCTGCTACCATCAAGCACGGGTAAGCCTCATCCTCCAAAAGAGGAGAGCAACCCAGTCTAGTATGGCAAGCGCAAACTATAAAAGATGCGGCCGCTGCCACCTTTAGCTCTAACACTAAGGCCTCAAACTGTCTCTTAAGGACAGAATCCACTGGGAAAGGAGGTGGGGGCTGAAGAAAATGATTGATGCCTTCTGCAAGACACGTGATTGGGGGGTGACTACTTAGCTTCCATAGTTCCAGTTCCAGTGCAATGGATATACCCATTGCACTGGAACTGTAATTATGATCTTTCTAACCAGGTAAATTGACAGATGTTACTGGACCCTGTCCACAAAAACCTGTTTCCACCTGCTCATAGAGGAACCCTACAGACTTTGTGATGACAAAGCTATTGCGGCTGCTAAGGATTTCAAATATGTCAATCCAGAAGAGCTGAAATTTTACTTGCTCTCCTACAGTGTCTCACTCCCTCATACAGTGGTACCTTGGATTACGAGCATAATCCGTTCCAGGAGCATGCTCGTAATCCAAAATGCTCGTTTATCAAAGCAAGTTTCCCCATAGGAAATAATGGAAACTCGCTTTGATAGGTTCCCCCCCCCCGAGGCCAGCAGCGCTGCTCCCCCCCCCCCCCCACGAGAACCGGCATTGCTCCCCCCGAAAGCCCCCCCCGCGAACCGGCACCCTCCCCCCCTGCGATCCGCAACTCCCCCCCGCCGTGACCTGAGGTCCCCCCAACCCACCCGAACCCTCTTCTTACTTTTCTGTAGCCTCTGCAGCGGCACCGGCATCAGCATGTCCTGTGCGTGGTGCCGGTGCCTGAAGATCTGCTTCCTGTGCTGGGCCTGAGAGTTCACGTCGAACTTGAACTCTCACATCGAACGTGAACTCTCAGGCCCAGCACGCACAGGACATGCCGCTGCGGAGGCTACAGAAAAGTAAGAAGAGGGTTCGGGTGGGTTGGGGGGACCTCAGGTCACGGCGGGGGGGTGCCCGATGGCGGCGGCGGGGGGGGGGGGGCGCTCGCAAATCAAAGCGCGCTCGGTTTCCGAGGCGCCGATTTTGCAAATGTTTTGCTCGTCTTGCAAAACACTCGCAAACCGGTGCACTCGTAAACCAAGGTACCACTGTATTTGGATCGACAACTTCTACTGAATCATTTTAGTCATTGCTGGCATTATCTAAAAACCAAGGATAAATGTATGGAAATCAATTAGTCACAAAACATAATCCTAACCCTAATGTCTGCATCCAATTAAGCTTGAAAAAATGGTGGAAAAACTTCAGACATCTGTATCTGTGCCCAGTTTCTTAGTAAACATACTGCAAAATAGCTAACTTAATGGTAGTTGTCAATCATAGATTTAAAATCACCATAGTCTGACCAAAAGCTGTTTCTATGGTGGTTTTTTAACCTATGATTGACATCTACAGGTCTAAGTTATTTATTTATAGTGCGTATATACCACTTATAACCTAAGTCGTTTACATTCAGGCATCTGCTGTAAATTTACTGAGAAATTGGGCACATATATAGGCATCTGAGTTTTTTCACCATTTTTTCAAGCCTATTTTGATGCAGACATTAGGATTATGATTGTTTTGTGACTAACTGATTTCCAAACATTTATCTTTGTTTTTTGGACAACTTTTTTGTATGGAATTTCCTGTTTAATAAATGCCTAGTATCACCATTTTGTGAAGTTTTATGCCTGACACACACAGTCTTTGGGCGAAACATGGCCAGATTGGGTATTTTCAATAAGTGCTTTAAATTTATACATCTTCACCATTATAACATTTGTGTGGGGGGGAGGGGGGTCTCCATTTTATTTAAAGCTAGGCATTGCCTAGAAGTCCTACAGATAAATCATCCACTTATAAAGCCGATACCCAAGGAAAGTCCACAAATGATTTAAGGACATTCCAAAGCTAATACCGCTGGGGCCAGCGATAAAAAAGCCTAACATGGCTTCGTAAAAGGAGCCCTTAGTGTGCCTACCCTTATGAGTGACACAGTTTGTTCTCCTTCCACTTTTGTTTTGTTCCGTTGCATTGTTTACTTTTTAATCTTTTATAATTAGTATGATATTAAATGTTTATATCATTTTAGTTACACATCCAAATTTTAACTGTATTGCAAATTAATTAGTAATGTACTTCTAATAAGCCACAAAGATACCAGAGGACATTACATTCACTAAAACTCCAAGTCAAAATGCATGTTGAGAAAACTACCTGGCAAGGGTCGCTCAGTTTCTGAAAGGTTAAATATTTCATGGAAAGTCCCCCTTTTGGTGCTATGAAAACGGCCACTTTCTTCTTCTTTATTCATCCCCACAGTGACACTGGAGCTCACATTACTTCTTGATGAAGCCAATTGAACCTGTAATGAAGGGCATTGGATATATGGAAGCAACTATACTCAGCACACGGTAAGTCATCCATCAGTTACACACATCTTTAATTAAAATACAGCTTTTAGAATAAAAGGGCAAGAACTTTAATGCAATGCGTAACTTCAGAAAATTTTAAATTACATCCAATATACAGTGAAGCATATTATGTGAAATATTTTGTTCAGACAATTATGTGCAACCCCTTCCCCACCACCTTCCAACTGAAAACCAGTAAAGGGTTGGCAACCTACAGCATTGCTCGGTCTTCATTATTCATCTAATATTCAATTTTATTTTAACTACATCCAAAGTATGCAGTTTTGCACACAAAGAAGTGCCTTAGGTAAATTAGACATTCTCATCACTACACACATGTTAAAATACATTTACTAGTATGAAATCCACAGCAGGCTGTTTAATACAAAAAAAATCCAAGAAGCTTGTATTGGAATCTAATATTTTAAAGACAAGACAAATCAAAAGCAGTACACACAGATAAGTAAATAAAAAGAGCAAACACTAAATTAAACACAAAGGTTGTACACTGCTCAAGATGAACCCAAACTTGAAATTAAAAGAAATGACTGCCAAGCTAAGATCCATACCTTTTCAAGCCCTGACAGCTAGCAAGAAAAGAAACGACAAACAGAAATGTGACCATAACCAAAGAAAAAGTGAAGTCTATACAACAGTATAAACACAGAGCAAGACATGAAGGGATGCAAGCTGCATTACCTTAAGCACACTGTATGGGATAATACATTAAGTAACCTTCATTGATTTTTGCCTTTTACCAAGAATTTGTGATAAGCAAGCTGTTTTCTTTTTACGTTGATGTGAAAAAGTTCCCTCCACCTCATTTAATAGTTTCTGATCTTAAAAACAAAATGTAACATTGTTATATAGAGAATGACACGATGACAAATTTGTCTCCATCTACACGGTATCTATCTCCATCCTTATCCTGTCCCCATAAGTTGTGTCCCTGTCCCATCCCTGCAAACATTATTCTCATCTGCACAAGCTTTGTCATTCTCTTATATTGTACAAAGGGAACCTGAGGAAACAACCTAGTGTTTCTATCATTACGTCATTTCTTTATGAAACAAAAGTATCTAATACCCCCATCACCCATGTGAAAAACAACTGCTTCCTAACTGATATAATTGATAATATTCAACTGACTGAACACAGCCAGGCTTGACTGCAGCCAGCCCTGTTGAATCTAAACCCTGCTATACACTGAACTTCACCATGAGAATGGAGGAGTGGCCTAGTGGTTAGGGATGCAACCTTAGAACCCTGAGCTTGCAAGTTCAAGCCTTGTGATGCTTTCTGACCCTGGGCAAGTTGCTTAACACTCTAATGCACCAGGTACACTAGTCAAATTGTGAGCCCACCAGAGCAGACAGGGAGAAATATTTAAGAATCTGAATGTAAACTGCTTAAGTTATAAGCAGTGTATAAATACTAAAATAAATAAATAGTTACTGCAAAGTTTTTATAAAAACACTAGGTCATGATCAGAAAAAATTCCAGAAGAGATGAGGAAAAAAGTTGTTGAAATAAACCAGTCTGGAAAGGGTTACAAAGCCATTCCTAAAAGTCTGGGACCCTAACAAACCACAGTGAGAGCCATTATCTTCAGATGGACAAGATTAGCACAATAATGAATCATCCCAGGAGGGGCCAGCCAAAATTACTCCAAGGGCACAGTGACAGCTCAACTGTGAAGTCAAAACTTTCTAGAACATTCAAAACAACTAAGATTTTCTACTCTCAGATAAGGTCAGTGTTCATGACTTCACAAAAAAGATGATGGGCAAAAATGGGATTTATGGAAGAGTAGCAAGATGGAAACCACTGCTATCCAAAAGTAACATCAATGCTTCTTTCACATTTGCAAACCACAACTGGATGATCCCAAAGCCTTTTGGGATTTTGTTCTATGAACAGAAGAGTTATAAATGGAATTCTTTGGACAATGTGGGTCCTATTTTGTCTGGAATAAAGCAAATACAGCATTACACAGTAAAAAAACCTCATACTAACAGTCAGACATGAAACATAGAAATATGATGGCAGATAAAAAGCCAAATGGCCCATCCAGTCTGCCCATCTGCAGCATCCACTAACTTCTCTCTCTAGGAGATCCCATGTGCATGTTCCGAGCTTCTTTTTTTTTTTATTCAGACAGTCTTTATCTCAACCAACTCTACTGGGAGACTATTCCTCACATCTGCCACCCTTTCTGTAAAAAAGTATTTCCTTAGATTACTCCTGAGCCTATCACCTCTTAATTTTATCATGATGTGGTAGTATAATAGTATGGCGATGCTTTGCTGCTTTAGGAGCTGGAAGACTTGCCTTTCTTAAAGGAGCCATGAATTCTGCACTGTACCATAAAATTCTTAAGGAGAATGTCTGGTCATCAGTCTGTAAGCAGAAGCATAAATTAGGTTATGCAGCAAGACAATGATCCAAAACACAAAAGTAAGTCTACATCTGAATGCTGAAGAGAAACAAAAATAAAATTTGGATTGGCTTAGTCAATGTCTTGATGCCAGCCTAATACAGATACTGTGGCAGAACCTGAAACGAGTAGTTCATGCATAAAAATGTACAAATATGTTTGAATTAAAGCAGTTCTGAAAAGAAGAGTGGGTTAAGATTCCTCAATACTGTAGTACAGTGCTCCTCTGCAAATTCGCGGTCTGGGTCATTCGCGGTATTTTCCAACCGCAAATGACCAGGCAGCCGGAGCGCTGGTGAGTGAAGGAAATAACTCACGGTATGCTCTGACCACCTCTTGATACGCAGCTCCTGATTGGTGAGGCCCGACTTTAGTACAGGATACCGCGAGTGATTTCCTTCACTTGCCAGCGCTCCGGCTGCCCTCTCCTGTTTCCCCTGCTAAAAACCATATTCACGATTTTTCAACATTCGCGGGGGTTCCTGGAACGGAACCCCCGCGAATATTGGGGGAGTACTGTAATGTGAAAAACTGGTATCACATTATAGAAGTGTTTGGTTGCAACAGTTGCTACTAAAGGTAGTGCAACCAGTTAAATTAAGGAAGTACAGTATTTAATCTAATCTAATCTAATCCTTAGGTTTGTATACCGCATCATCTCCACGTTCGTAGAGCTCGACGCGGTTTACAGTAGGAGAATTAGGAAGGAACTACAACAGAGGGTTAGAGGTAGAAGTGTGAAGAAAATTTAGAGGACTTGGGATAAGAACATAAGCAGTGCCTCTGCCGGTCAGACCATAGGTCCATCCTGCCCAGCAGTCCGCTCCCGCGGCGGCCCAAACAGGTCACGACCTGTCTGAATCACCAGAAGGGGCTCCCTTGCCACCTTGTTATCTCGTTTAAGTCCTGCCTTCCTATCGAAGTCCTAGCCCTCCAGTCTTGCACATGCACGACCTGGTTGGTTTATACTCATTACCTGGTTAACATTCTATACTTGTGTTACATCCCAGCTCCTCCCTCAGTATCCCACGATCCCTTTATCCGTCAGGAATCTGTCCAATCCCTGTTTGAATCCTTGGACCGTACTCTGCTTGATCACTTCCTCCGGTAGTGCATTCCAAGTGTCCACGACCCTCTGGGTGAAAAAAAACTTCCTTGCATTTGTTTTGAACCTATCTCCCTTCAGTTTCTCAGAATGCCCCCTTGTATTTGCTGTCCCCTTTAGTCTGAAGAATCTGTCCCTATCCACCCTCTCTATGCCCCTCATGATCTTGAAGGTCTCTATCATATCTCCCCTGAGCCTCCTTTTCTCCAGAGAGAAGATGCCAAGATATAAGAGTTTCCTTGATTCCTAAGTTGGAGGGAGACTTTACTTTTTCACCTGGGTGATATGGGTGTCAGATAACTTTGTTCTTTAAATAAATGAAGTAATATAAAAACTGTGCTGTGTGTTTACTCAGGTTCTCTTTGGCTAACATTAAATTTTATTTAAAGATCAGAAACAATTCAGTGTGACATATGCGATGCAGGAGAAATCAGGAGGGGAAAAAAAACATTTTCACATCATCGTATGCACAGCAATTTGGACATCCAGAAGCTCCCACTTAACTGATGGGGGCAGACCCCGAGTATACGCACACACAAATATTTTACTCATTTGGTTCTCTCTTCACCTGATAATGGGAACTAATATTTCCTGGTACAAAATACACTAGCTGAAATGTGGAAGCTTCTAATCTGTCCAATCTCAAAGTGCTACCAAACAACAAATCTCAGAGAGGATGCTGGCTGCATTACTTGAAAATCTCTCTACATATTCTTCTGAATTCAATGGAAGTATTACTTCATTTAATTCCCATTACACAACACAAGACTATTTATGCCTGTGATACTACCACCAGCATAATGTAAAAACAGATTATATAACAATACTGTACAAGAAAAGCTGGAATATACAGTGATCTGCAGAGCTTCTCACATTTCCTATAACAGTGCTTCTCAAACATTCATGTAATGTGACCCCATTTATACACTTACATATTTATATGACTCCCACTTCCTTACCATCTTTCATCCACTCCTGCCCCTCATCCCCCACCCCCAAAAAAGGAAGGCAGCAGCAGCTGCAGTTACCAGAGACTTGTGTTTCAGTGTGTGCTCATATCCCACAGTACTATGCATGAGTTTCCAGCCTAAATGCAAGCTTCCATGGAAGTAGGGGGCAAGGCCTATGAAAGTTCACTGCCTCCTAGGTAGGGTTACCAAGCGTCCAGATGGCTTTTCAAAACCCCGGGTTTTGAAAACCTTCCAACTAGGATGTGTGGATGCAATACGGTGATGTCATCGCATCACACCAGCGCATGTACAGATGTCCTCCCGACAAGTGAACAGGTTGAGGGGCGGGGATGGGTGGACGGAATAGGGCATGACTCAGGTGGAACTGGGTAGACGAGCAGGCCTGGGGGCGGGGCCATGGGTCCAGATTTTAGTTCTAACCGCCTCTTCTGGGTGTAAGCCACAGAGAGGAGGAACAGGCTTGCTTCTGCCCAATGGGTTCCCAACCCATAGCTTGGAAACTACTGTCCCATAATAATGAAATTATTGGCTGCAGCAGCTTCACAATTGAACAACATATACATTCCATCATTTGTTATAGATGTTCAGGATGATTTATAAAGCCAAGGATATTAAAATATCCATAAATTTCTTATCAAAAGCTGAAACATCTTCTACAATTGCTGTTATTTCAAGAAAAGATCTTTGAATATGTGGTCTGAATTGGTCTTGACATAAAAGTTTATAGCTACAGTCTATGCCAGTAGTTTCAACCCAGTCCTCAGGGACCACCAGGCCAGTTGGATTTCAAGATATGCATGAGATACATCAGCATACAAATCTCTCATGCATATTCATTATGGGTATCCTGAAAACTGGAGAAAAAGGCCAAAGAAGGCCTTGACAACAAGAGAAGCACAGCACAACAGAGGAGTCGTGAGAATAAAATGTCAATGAATCAGCCACGGGTATAAAGTTCAAGGTTCATTTTATTGCTAGTAGCACTGCGAAGACTCAAAGACTCGATACTGATATTTCAGCGTCTGTCCCATTGTCAAGAGTCTCGAAGGCTGATTTCTTTATCATATAAATAGAGCATAAAAATGCAGGTCAACTGTCAGAGCAAGCGGGAAAGTAACTGGTGTCCAAAGCAAAGCTAACGATCACGAGTATAGAGAAATCGGATTTTGAGACTCTTGGCACAGATGCCAAACACTGTCAGTGTCGAGTCGTCGCGTCTCTGTAGTGCTACTAGCAATAAAGTGAACCTTGAACTTTATACCCATGGCCGATTCATTGACATCTTATCCTCACGGCTCATCTGTTGTTCTATCTTGAAAACTGGCCAGATAGTTCCTGAGGACTGGGTTGAAAAACACTTGTCTATACCTAGAAGTAACAAAGGACTTCTAAATTAAAATAACCAGTTGCTTCCATCAAGGACTCTTCAACATGGCCACCTCATGTCCAACAAATCTGCTAATACAGATGTTAGCACTATTAAATGTACCAAAGAATAATTTTGTTTGAGTTGCTATTTTCAAAGAAATTAAAATATTTGAAACATTTTAGTCAAAACAGATATGGTGGAAACTATAGATCTTTTTAATAATAAGTTATCTATAGCCACTGAAAATTAGCTTTGGGTATCTTATCACAATTCCCTCAGATCTCGATGAAGCCAATTGAACCTGTAATAATGATGAGCATTGGATATATGGAAACAACTATACTTCACACACAGTTTATTATTTACCCAATTTCTTTTTTTATATAAAATGTTGATAATTCTGAAACTGTTGAATGTTTTTAATCATGTCCCATTTTCTACCTCAAGGAAAACTCTCACAGTTGTAATCACGTCTTTGTTTTGATCTCAATCCCCCTATTTTTATTTAGACTTTTTTTTTGTTATACATAACTTTAATATTTTAAATAATTTTTTACTTTTTATTATTCTAAACTGACAAGATACTTGTGATGGTCGGTATATCAAAATATTAATAAACTTGAACAGAACTCAATTCAACAAGATACAACATATAAAACAAAACATATTAAAGCTCAAGTACACACACTGTGGGTAATAAACTAACCAACTTAGAACATACTACTCTGTGTGTGGGTTGAGAAATGGTGGGCCACAAACAGATGAGAGTTTTGCGCTCCACTAGAACTGTGTCAAGGAGAAGGGATGAATTTAAGAACCTTACCAACAAAGATTCACTGAATAAGAACATTTGCACACTCATGAAAAACCTAGAGGGAATGGAACACGAACATTAAAATTCCAGTGGAAGGACTCTTGATCACTGTATGAAAAGGGAATCCCCCAGTTTGCTCAATGTACTCTACAACAGTATGGAGGGCAGGAATTTAATTGGGATACCTAGGGTAATAATTGGAAAATGGAAGGCTTTTGATAGGCTGTCAATGAAATATGGTATTTATATACACTTTCAGTTGCAAACCATTTTAGAGAGAACCTAAAACAAGGAAATTAATGAAGTAGAGGAATTGTTGAGCTCTCAAGAACATTAATATCCAAATTATGTAGAGTTTTGACAGAAATTAATTAGACAAAGAAAGAGGACCATTCCCAACTATTAATAATGAATACAAAGGAGATGTGAAAACCCACAAGGGAATAGAATATTCAAGATTCTTTGACATGGTTTCAAAAAAGTATTGTATCATCCAAAAGCATCAAGGCAATCACAATGACCCGACATGGCCATGTTTCAGCATAGTCTGCCTCAGGATTATAAGACTGTCACAGACATTTCCTGATTTGTACAATCAGTGGGTCATGTTAACTTGATAAACCATTTTTAAATCAAACTGTCACTTAATTTTTATTATTTTACTAATATTTATTTTAATTTACTGTTTTACAAGCACATGTGTGGGTGTGTGCGCATGAATTATTCTTTACACAAGTCAACCCTTCAGTGCATCCGTCTTGTTACATGGAATGTGGTCAAAAGGGATTTATACCCATGTGTGGTGAACCATGCTCCTTATGTTCAGAAATTTTTGAGGGACAATAATGGTTAATAAGTAGATTTTACTTGGCAGCTGTGCCTATTACTCATGCCAGGAGATACAGTGACCAAGCCCTGTTGTAAAGTTATTAATCCAACTAGTATAAGTAGCTAAATAAACCAAAGCTAAACAGAAGTACAGGGCCACATAAAAACTGCAGACAGTATACTCAGATAGCAAAATTCTTATTCCAGCCTCATGGTATGAGAAGATTTATAGAAGAGCCAATAAGGTTCCAAAACATAAAAGGTTGTTAAAAGTTGGTTATGGAAATGCCAATATATTCAGCGATCTTAACTGAATAACAAGACAGAACTGGAATTGGACTGTCCAGTGCATCTGGACTGTTTGGAAAAAAAATAAAGGGCTAGATTCACTCAAGTGTACTACTATATTATCAATAAACAGATCCTACTGCATAAAATGTGCCCTGCACTACATAGAATGTGTTAATGCATGTTAGCACATGGTAACACAGTAGTGCCTTTTAGTAAATCTAGCCCAAAGTTTATTTTAAAAAAATAACATTGATCTACTTTATCTTTCAAAAGCATTCCCATTCAATACACTATAATGGAAATCAGACTTTGTTATAGGGTAAATGGGAAAATGAAGCTTTAATACTTCTGGGCCTCATTCACTCAAGCTTTTCTCCCTCCTGCATCTCTGGGAGGAAAATCCTAAGAGAACTGGGCCATTATGCACTTATGTTACTGAGAAAAAGAACAGGCCTTCACAACAGAAACTAAGAAAAAAAAGAAGACCGGAATTTACCCGTCTCGACACTGTGACATTAGTTCTTTCTTTAAGCTGTGGATCTGTAGGCAAATTTGTCCAGATGATGTAAGGCGTATCATATTTAGCTCGAAGCCTCGGGCAACGTTTGAAGATAAAATCAATAAGGAAGAACTTGATTCCAGCATAAAGCCCTAAACAGTTAAGAGGACAAAATAATATATTTAAGTGACATTGCTATCAACACTTATTCTCTTCAGCTGTATATAGACTGGTATTTGGAGGAAGAAAACTGCAATGAAGGATCTAATACAGCAGTTCTCAATTCGGCCCAAAGAACAAATTTAGCTAGTTTTATTTCCAGAATACTCATACAATAATGAATATATATATGAGCGAGAGAGAGATCTCCATGTGGTGCTTCCTGTATATGCAAATCAGATTTCAGACTATTCACTGTAGGAATCCTGAAATCCTAGGGGCTGTATTGTGAATCCTTTATCTAATAGATGTCTACAAATAGAACATTATTAGGTCTCATAATGAGTGGTCATTTTGCAATCATAATCCCCAAAAATGAAGATTTTACAGCTTTAAAAACTACTCCTGCTTCTGGAAATGAATTAGGCTACCACAGGTGTTTGTGCCATGGCCATTCTGAACTTGGACAAACCAGACAGAGATTTGCCCTCAGATGCCTTAACTAGTGACAGTGAGAATGGATGGTTTGAAAACTTGAAATCTACACTTTTACAGTCTGAGAAAAAGGATTTACTGCTAGAAACTTAATACAGCTGACTGCATTAAAATACTGTGTTCTTTGGACCAAAAAGTTAAAAGCTTCCACTTCCTAGTTACCCATAGCATACCTTAATTTATTTTTATTTATCATGTATTTTCTCATTTCTGATTGATTTCCGCACCCCAGGGTGCACATCGGGACACTAAACAAGATTTACCAGCAGCCAGGAGGGAGGTTTGTCCCATCCTAATATTATAAACCCCAGGCACTATCAGAGTGGAGACTAACACAGTCTGCTCCTACAAGACTTATTTTAGCCTTCTCAAAAAGGCTTTCTTTTTTCTACCAAATTAATTTGACTATTTGATGTATTGTAGCAAGAGTAAACAAGGTCTTATTCCATTCTCATAGTTTGTGAGCAATACAAAATAACTCTCTATCAAATACAGGTAGAAACGCATTGTGATAACTGGAAAAAAAAAAAGACAAAACATTGTGGCTTTATAATGTAATGTAATTTATTTCTTATATACCGCTAAACTCCGTTAGGATTCTAAGCGGTTTACAGAAAATAGACAATAGGGTACATTAAAATTATAAGTAATATAGGTTTAAAGAGAAATATACATTAAAGGATACAATAAAAATAAGATAAATAAATAAAGAATAGGTACTTTGAAATTCCCTTACTGTCCCAAAGGCTCACAATCTAAATAAAGTACCTAAGAACAAACAAATTAGCAAAATAATAGAGAGGAAAATAAAGATAGAGGAAAAAAATGAGATATGAAGCATCCTAACAAGAATACATTAAACTCTCAATACCATACTGTTAAAAACAAAACGTACATTCCAAAATAATAATGTAATGGAAAGAAACTAATTAAATAGAAAATAATTTTAAGAATTAAATCAAATATAGAAATGTAAAAAGAAAAATAAACATTAGAAGTGAGGAAAAAAGAAAAGGTAGAGGAAGGCATTTGAATAGAATGGAAAGAGAAACAGTTAAACAATAGAATTCTAAGAAATTGTAAATGAAAACTAAACAAATAGACATGTAAATCTGTCTTGGGGGGGTTTCAGTGCACTTCGCCCACCCCCCTCTTTTAGCAGATGCTACAGCTGTTGGTTTTATTCAGGGGGGGTTTGGAGGGGCCCTTCTCCTTGGGGATGGTCTCTCTTCTCCTGCGCAGGGCCGGGCTCCAGCAGCTGGGCACGTTGATCTCCTGCAGGAGCTGCCGGAAGACCTCCAGCACCTTCCGGTTCTCCTTGGCCGAGGCTTCCACGTGGCGGCAGCCCCACTCCCCCTCCACCGTGGCCAACGCTTGCTGGGCCGAGACCTTCCTCTCCGCCTCCCGGTCCGCCTTGTTGCCCACCACCACGACGGGGGGCAGCCGTTCTCCCACAGGGCCGCAATCTCTGCCCGCAAGCTCCGGATGCTCTCCAGGGACTCGGCGTCCTCGACCGAGTAGACCAAGGTGAAGGCGGATGGAGAGCTTCCGCATGGCCAGGAACGAGTAGCTGCCGCTGGTGTCCAGGATCTCTAGGCGGTTCTTCGGGCCCCCGCACTCCTCGTACTCCAAGCAGTGAAGCTCTTCCACCGTCCTCCGGTGCTCGGGATCGAAGGCGTCGAGCAAGAAGCGACGGATCAGGGACGTCTTGCCCACCCCGGCCGCCCCCAGGAACACCAGTCGCATGTCACTAGGCGGGCGAGCGAACAGATGGACAGCGGATGTAAAAGTAGATAATAAAACCAAATTAATATAATAAAAGAACAAAAAACAAAACAAACATAAACAAAGAAAAATGGCGGGAGGTACTATAACTGCAACCTAACCCGGCGCCATCTTGAAAGTATTTGCAGCAACTCAGCAAACCTGTACCCTGTCACCTGTTTCCTTTCCTTGAATCTGTTCTTTAAATAATATACACAGAAACTAAAATAGCAGCTTTATTCTTTCTTTTCTTTTTTTTAAATTGCTGCCCTAGTCAAACCAAGACAATTCAGAGAAGGGGGACTCTCTGTATTAGCCATCTGGCAAAAGTATTTCTAAGAGTCCTATGCTAGCTTATTAACCTGTCATGTTATATGCAGTTTACTCTAATAAAAATAAGTTCTAAGAAACCTGGCAACTTGATGACACAGCATGGTGAATTTGTTAAAAAAAAGTTTTCCCATAAGACCACTTGTTTTATATGCTGAAAATGGTTTATATAAAATTTTACAGCTGTATAAATCCATTAAAATATGTGTGCCAAAGTACATATGTAAACCCAGAGGGTACTTTGAGCAAAATAAAGGCAGATTTGCAAAGTATGTGCATATTTTATAGAACACAGGGGCACATATAAACTGTTTAATGGTAGTCCTTTTATTGTTTCATTTTGCTAATTTTGAGTTTACCTCATTCATTGTATTTATGTTTATATTTGGTCTTTTTATTACTGTTATGCTGTTAACAAAATTGTAAGTTATATGTTGAATTGTACTTGCTGTACACTGCCTTAGGTGAATCTCACCATAAAGGCTGTTAATAAATTCCAATAAATAAATGGAGTACATAGACAGATTTACATTTTCTTTAGAGCATGTGTATGTGTTTGCATGCTGTTGCAAAGCAGGTTCTGGGTGTTTAATTTATAAAGGCAAATAAGTGCCTATGTTGCTTTAATGTAACAGGCACCCTCTCATAAAATTACTCCCCTCCCCCACCACGTTTCTGTTGCTCATTTTAGTTAAGTGCTTCCAATGGGACATGTACTGTGTAGCACAAAGAAACATGCACAAAGACTAGCTAAACAGCTAAAGCAAGAAAAGTAATAAGGCATTTCAGCCTGATTCCTCAATCAGGTATTTTCTGAATATTGAGAAAGTGTGCATGACTTTTAAATCCACAGTCTTCTCAGTAATTAAGCTCCAAAGGTTGGCAGGATGCTCTTTTCAGTACTATCTTTCCAATTTAATACATGCTTTCGCTAACAACCCCCTAAGCACTGTCAACCCTTCTACATAAACATGCTGCTGCTCAAAGCATAAGAATGAAAATGAACTCAAGAATCTCAAGTTAGGCACTCTTATTCAGCTGATCTAAATGCCAACTAAAGGCAGTATCTATTTAGTTGTGGAATAACTTTAGTCCTGGGCAATTTCTGCGCAAAAAGTCTTGAAAATTCTTCAAATTCTGTATAACCTATTTTTGTACATAATTCCATCATAAGACCTGAAAACTCCTCCTGCCTTTTCCAGCCTTCCCTGTTCCACCTCTCACTCCAACTGCAGTTCTCTTTCCCTTTAAATCCCAGCATGACACCAATTCTGGGGCAGATGCACAGAACTCTGTAAACTAGAACAATGCTCAACACATACAGCATGCAAATTACATGCACACAGTTTATGCTGAGCATCAGCAGTGAAAAGAGAAGGAACATGCCTAGTGCCTGAGCACAAGAGCTGAGTGATAGGCACAGCTCTTGTGCACAGGCCCAGTAGAGTGCAGGGCCATGACTGCCAGAGCTCGAACAAGAGGCAAGCAGCAGCAAGGGTAAAAACAATTTCCTTCCAGTTGTTGCTGAAGCCTCTGTTGCTAAGGCAAGTTTTGGAGGGGTGTGTTTGGGGGGCTTTTTTTATTTTTGAGTTCCACAGCAATTTTAGACGTGGGCTGTTATGCATGGGACACACAAGTAGATGGCCACTCTTATAGACTTTAAATTCAAGCAAAATGCTCCTATCTTCATGCTACTGAGGCTTCAGTCCTGCCAAAAAGTTTGCATGCTAAAAGGTGGGTGTTCTTTACTGTGCATTATATGAGTGCTCATTTTAATACTAAGGAGCTCCTTGTAATGTATTTGCCTAGGATTCTTGGTGGCTGCTACTGCAAATGGTAAAAACAACCAAGAACCCTTCTGTGCACTGGAGGTTGAACTAATGTGCAAGCTAGTATAGCTACAACTAGTCTTGCTTGTATAGTAAGTTTTTGAGCATCTGTCCCTCTGACTGCCCACAATGTCTTCCTTAAGGAGCCTCAGTTGTAACTCAATATAATCAGGTAGTTATATTGGTTGTCTCAGTAACTTTTCTATGAACAGACACTGTCCTTTATTTATTCAAATGTATGGACCTTCAGACCACCATAAGGGTACATACCCCTGGCCATATAACTCTTCGTCGGTCCACCTTTAACAACACATTTGTTTTTTTCTTTTTTATTACTTTTATTACTTTTATCTTATTTTAAATACTTTAAAATTAGTGGAACAAAACTTAGCTCTAACTTAGAGTGATGTAATCCATTCTTCTCCTCTCCCGACATGCATGTTTCACCAAAGGAAACTTTCTTCAGGGTCGAGGAAAAACAACACAGGAGCTCATTCATGCTGTAAACATGGTCGAGGAAAAACAACACAGGAGCTCATTCACGCTATAAACATGGCCATGTTTACAGCGTGAATGAGCTCCTGTGTTGTTTTTCCTCGACCCTGAAGAAAGTTTCCTTTGGTGAAACATGCATGTCGGGAGAGGAGAAGAATGGATTACATCACTCTAAGTTAGAGCTAAGTGATGTTCCACTAATTTTAAAGTATTTAAAATAAGATAAAAGTAATAAAAGTAATAAAAAAGAAAAAAACAAACGTGTTGTTAAAGGTGGACCGACGAAGAGTTATATGGCCAGGGGTATGTACCCTTATGGTGGTCTGAAGGTCCATACATTTGAATAAATAAAGGACAGTGTCTGTTCATAGAAAAGTTACTGAGACAACCAATATAACTTCCTTAAGGAGCAACACCCCCCATCTCTTATTCTCCCTTTCCCCAGGATATAGCCCATTCTTTCTCCTCCCCGCCCAAGCTTTGCTTCTCCCTCAACCCTCCCCCATGGCACACCATTAAACTTGATCCTTCCCCCACTTTACGCTCTCAGCTTGCTTTGCTCCCACCCCTTATGCCCCACAGCACATACACAATTTGCTCTGCACCACCCTTCATCTGAATGGCACATAGCCTTTATCTCCCACGGTCCCCTACATCAGAGGTTCCCAACATGTGGTTCGCTAACCAGTGGCAGGTGTATGCAGCACCGGCATGTCTCCTACAATTGCCGTTGCCATGGTTATTGCTATTTTGTCATGATTCTCCCCCCCCCCCCATGAGCAGAAGCAGCTTACATGTCCCTGCACAGCTGCCAGCGATTTCCTCCAGCAGCTTCCGAGTCTTTGCTATAGGCTGGGCCTGGCTCTAATGATACAACTTCCTCATTCCTCATAGGCAGACTTGGTCTAGCAAAGGCCCCAAAGCAGCTGGAGGAAATCACTGCGTTATCACTGGCAGCTGTGCAGGCAAGTTACAAACTGCTGCCTTTATACACAACTACTCAGGTTTCAGAGCAGTTCTTACAATCTTAAATGTTTTAACATGAAACCACAGAAAGACTAATAACCTTACCTATAAAAAGTCCAATAAGCTTGTAAGGAAAAAAACAGGAGGCGATAAATGCTGCCCAAAGGACCATGTACAATTTCTGTGTTATGTCAGGCCGTACCCACATGAATAAGCTGAAAACAAGGAAGACACAGAGAATATTGCAATTTATTTGATGGGCTTTAAAGGTGATCAAATGGCATCTCCCGAACCTAAAAAAAGGAAAAGAAAAAACCCACATACTTCTTGATCTTTTCCAGTATGTCAGCCATCTTTCCGAACAGGTTCTGTATTAAAAGCAAAAAGTGTCTATATCAATTTAAATGTACATCTTCTAGAAATGGTAATATAAAAGCTTCATATACTCTAACGCACATCTAACTTAAGTATTTAAAGAACTGTACCACTGCGCTCTCAAATTCCTGTTGAAGGTGCTCAAAAAACCAAACATCCCTTCACTGTAACTGAATTACAGTATAAACATCGTTTTTTTGCTCCATCCCTAATCAGTACATAATAAAGCCAGTATGGTACCTGAGCTTTCTGTGCCACATCCAGCACAAGCTGAAATTTTTCTGACACAGTGAGATCTTCTTTCGGAGGTTCCTTAAAAAGAAAGCAAATTAAGAAATTATAAATCATTTTTTCTAACCATTCCTCACTACCTCTTCTCAAATTCAACTCATCAGGAAATCACTCAATGGTGTTCTCCTCCACTGTCACCTCCTCATTCCTAGTAATCCACCTTGCTGTGCAATACAACTAGAATACACTTCCCAAGTTAGTAAATTTCATTCCCTCTCCGATCATACTCAAATCCAGCTCAACAAACCTTCTTTAAGGCTGCTGTTAAAACTTGGCAGATTCCAACCATTTTAGTCATAAATAAAATTTCCAAAGTTTTTTTTCTACTCTGTCTTGATTAGACTAAGATCTACAGAGAAGAAACTATTATATATATATATATATATATATATATATATATATATATATATATCTTTATAGCATTTAGTAGTATTACAAAAATACCACTAAGTAGTAGTGATACTTTAAAACTAGTCAACTTTAATATATTCGCACAAAAACTTGACTTTTATGAAAAGTTAGTATTTCATCCTCTAAATTATAATCTCGGTTTTACAATTTACAGTGTTGGCATTTAAGACTTACAATGGTTTCAGAAACTTGAGGCACAATGCTCCACTGTATTCTCCAGCCCCTAAAATAAAAGATGAATGTATATGGTGAGAAATATTTACAACATTTAACAATATTACATTTTCTGTTGGGCCTATCATTTTGACCATAGAGAAGCATAAAATGTAGCTCGCTCAGTGCTATCTTTTTAATAGTATACCCCTGCAAGTGCGTGGTGAAGTATCTTGGGTTAAAGTATATATTTGAGAACTGGGTTTGCTTGGTTCTCATCCCACTGCTCTGTTAGGCTACATCTCAAGCTCAACCACTTCCCATAACCAGCAATATTATGAACAATTTGACATCAAATACTTGGGTTAGAATATATGCTGAGCATCTCTCACTTTTTCAGTTATTTTATTGAGATCACATCAAAAATTATAATAAAATAGTATAACAGTGTGCAAAGGAAAACCAATATATATTACCTGGCTATGAGGTAATTAAGGGATAACCTCAAAATTGCTAAAAATAAGAACATAGGAATGGCCCAGCCATGCCACACAGCATTCATATAAATCTAAAAGTTAAAAGAAAATAAAACTGGGTTACAAAATAAAATTATAAATATCTCTCTCCTAGTTACACACAATCCACTATATCAAAATGCATTTCATCAATACAATAATGACCATGTTCCGATGAGTTTTCCTCCTCCAAGATTTATTTGTTTTAAAAATTTATATATTGTCTACAACTGGGCGCTTTAAAGAGTACAAACATAAAAACTTAGGAATAAACATCATAAAGCAAAATCTTAAAAATAACTAATACAGTGGTACCTTGG
Source organism: Geotrypetes seraphini (assembly GCF_902459505.1). Classification (NCBI taxonomy): domain Eukaryota; kingdom Metazoa; phylum Chordata; class Amphibia; order Gymnophiona; family Dermophiidae; genus Geotrypetes; species Geotrypetes seraphini. The sequence goes on along the minus strand of NC_047092.1, from coordinate 37,620,592 downwards.
TTTACGAGCATGAGAATCTCGGTGAGGATGAGATCCAGAAGGCCTTGAGCATGCGCAGATGCTCAAGGCTCCGCAGCAGACCGGCGGCAGGCACTTTTATCACCGGCGGTGCAGGGGTAAGGACAGGGCCAGTCGGGGAAGGGTGGGGAAGAGGCGATAGAAGCGCCGGTGGCCTTGGGGGGAGCAATACTGTTGGTTCCCGCGGTCGGGTCGGGTGGGGGCTCGCAAATCGAGTCAATGCTTGGTTTATGAGTCAAAAATTTGCTGAGTGTTTTGCTCGTCTTGCAAAACACTCGCAAACAGGGTTACTCGTAAACCGAGGTTTGACTGTATTAGAAAAACACACTGTGCCACTAAAAACCTTGGACATTTCACAAAAATGCTGTAACAAAATTGTGTTTTAAATCATTTTTAAAATCTTAACCAGTCAATTTGTTTTCTTGCATTCGATACCTAAAGTAAAAATTGCCTTCTCTCCCCGGCCCAGACACAGGCAACTAGTAAATGTAGTTAATACAACACTGTTATCCATCCTGCTCCTGTACAGATCCATATTAAAGGCTGAGCAGCAGCATGAATTATCAAGAGACATCACTTACCATATAATACCATTAGCATGCTTTTAAAGAAGAGAACACTTACAACAAAGGCAATTATAGATGTGTAGACAGAATGCCAGTCTGATAAGGCAGAAAGGTTCTTGATAAAACTGGTAACAGGTTTGGCACCTCTTTCTAACAATGAAAGAATAAAGCACAAACATTGAGCTTCCAAAACTCCAATGGCTTATATATACTTTTAAAAGAAAATGGCTTCCCAGCTCTCCTCCTCCCCCTCCCCCAACCCAATTATAAAAACTCTGCCCATCTAACAAATAAGTGTTTAAGGACAGAAAGGTTTAACTCAGGGATGTCCAACCTGCGGCCCAAGGGCCGCATGCGACCCTGTGAAGTATTTTGTGCGGCCCTAGTCAAGGACGATGCAGTGTTTTCCTCTGCTGCCCCCAGGTGTTTACCATCTTGCCGGCTCCCTCGTCTGTCTTGCTGCAGCATTTGTGCGTTTATGTGGCCCCAGAAACATTTTTTTTGGCCAATGCGGCCCAGGGAAGCCAAAAGGTTGGACACCCCTGGTTTAACTTATTGCTACTTAATTGCTCCTTATGCAGACTAAGATTAGGCTCCAAATTAGAGAATAACACAGGGACAAATTTTTACCTCTCTCCCTGGGAACTCATTTTCCTGTCCCATCCCCACGAGTTCTTTTCCTCTCCCTGCCCCATTCCTACAAGCTTTGTCCTCATCTGCACAACCCTCAAACACTTTAAAATTATAAGTGCTTGAGGCTTGTGCAGCTAAGACAGAATTTACAGGAATGGGGCAGGGACAAATCTCGTGGGGATGGGACGGGGAAATTGAGTTCCTGTGAGGACGGGGACAAATTTGCCCCCATGTCATTCTCTACTCCAAATGAAAACCAAAATCACAGAATATCACCATTCCCCCTGCCCCTCAAATGCACACATGTATAGTTCAACTAGGAAACAGCCTGAACCACTCATTCGAGAAATCTTTGCCTTACAGCTTATTTCACAGCAAAGGAAACTGGTACTTACTCAATCTTCTCATATTTTCGGTTAACCTAGAAAAACAGTGAATGATAACTTGGGAGTATGAACTTTTTTTTTTCCCCTATACAGAAACCTTTTTAAGCTAGCATCTTATCGACTCAAATGATCGCCCCATCCTATGGATTATCAAACACCCAAAGCTTTTCTTGCAAGAAATATTTTAAACACGATGCCATACACGCACTTTAGAAAGGCCATTACAGTACCCTACCTTATACATTGTTGCTACCTGTCCCTGTTTTACCTGGAAATTGAAGAAAAAAAATGTGGTAATCACAGCGGAATACCAAAAAAATATATAAAACCCAAAGTCTGGTATTCCACCCTGCTGTTCTGTACAGAAAAAATAGGAAAATCATCTGGCAATGAGCAGTCAAGGCCAGTGGCGTAGCGAGGGTGAGAGGCGCCAGTGGTGGTGGTGCCCCTCCCTGCTCCTTCCTCACACACACCCCTGCCGCGCGCACGCACCCCTTCACTACTCTGTATCTCTTAACTTGCCTGGCGTGAGCAGCATCGCCAACTCGCTGTCTGCGTCAGCTCTCCCTCTGACGTCACTTCCTAGGTGCGGGACCCGGATGTGATATCAGAGGGAGAGCAGGCATTGGTGCAAGCAGCAGGTTGGAGTTGCTGCTCACGCCAGCAAAGAGACAGAGGTATGGGGGGGAGTGAAGGCACAAGAGGGGGGGAAATGCAGAGAGGAGATGGGGTGCCGGTGCCCTCACCAAGACAGCACCTAGGGCAGATCGCCGCCCCTCCCCCTTTACTACACCACTAGTCAAGGCTCACTTGCAAAGGAACAAAAACACAAAGGGTGCAATTTGCTATAATAGATCTGCTCCAGTTGTTTCTGGGTACAGTGTCTTGTAAAAATATTCAGTCCTTTGTACATTTTTCTTAATGTGCTGTCTAAAAAAGACTTAATTCAAACTGCATCAACAGAAGTGCTCATATTGCTAGTTATACATCATATTTTTTCACATAGGAACTGTAGAAAAACTAGAGAAAATTTCAAAAAGTAATTAAGAATAAGAAGAAACCAAAGTATTGATTACACAGAGGTCTTCACACTGACTCAATACTTGGTAGAAGTCCCTTTCAGACGAATAATAGCTGTGAGTCATTCAAGTTTTTTTTCAAGTTTTTATTAGGATTTTATATACCGCCTATCAAGGTTATCTAAGCGGATTTTACAATCAGGTACTCAAGCATTTTCCCTCTCTGTCCCAGTGGGCTCACAATCTATCTAACGTACCTCAAAAGGATGCTGCAAGACTTGTCCTCTGTACAGTTGAGGACTTGACAACCCAAACCCAATTATGCCCGTCCACGGAGTTAGTCAGATCTTCGGAGACTATCCTTTGATGGGCCTATCAAAGAATGGATTGTGTATGCTTAAGCTGACTAGGCCTTTGTATAAAATGACCAATCCCCATGACTTAATCCTTATTAAAGCTGGACCAATCATAAAATGCCTAGCTCCATTACTTCCATGTTAGCTTATCGACAGTCTGACAGGACATTATCAACAGCGTGACAGGACATACCATTAATAGCTATGGAGACATTCTATATAACATGAGATTTCCTGGATATTAGCCAGAAGAGAGAAGGGCATGTGAGAGTAAGAGTGAGTGTGAAGAATGAATGAATTGGAGTATGTGAAATAAGGGACTGGAAAGATGTCTCACCGAAGGCGGGAGGAAGAAAGGATCTTTCCCTGGACAGAGGTAAGAAATTTATATTCAATTTGAACTAACATTAGAAATGCTACTAGAGTGAAATTTCTGTTTTAAATCAGGCTCTTTTTGGGGCAGTACTCGCCTGACAGCAAGTTCATTCACCAAACAGGGAGATAAGCTAGAGATTTTGGATATTTACTGTATAGAAACATCATACATAACATCTTACAGAGATTGTAAAAGTTTCTACATATTTCTTTAATCAGAATTGATTTTTTAAACTCTGTAACTATTAACATAAGAGTTAAATAAAAGTCATATTTTAGTTCCCAAGCAAAGTTGTATATACTGAACACCTCTTGCTTATATAAAGCATAGCACTGAAAGAGATTACAGATAATGCCTAATAAGGTATAAACAGATTTTTTAAACTGCTTCTGGATTTTCTACTAGAGTCAGGCTTGAGCTCTAATTAGGCCTAGCAGAGTCATTTGGTTTCTTTTTGCGAAGTCATTCCACTATTGCTTATATTCTATGCTTAGGATCATTGTCCTATGCTTAGGATCTGTTTGACCTCAGAGAAGGTGAAATCTTCTCCGAAGTCATTTATGGCAGGCTTGAACAGGATTCCCACCAGCACCTACCTATACTTTGCATATATCCCTTGATTTTCACAAGCCTCCCTTATCCTGCTGCTGCATAGCATCCCCACAATATAATGTAGCCTCCATCAAGCTTTACTAAAAGGGTGGTGTTAGCATAGTGATGCCCTGTGCCTTGTTTTTTTTAATCACACAACAGGGTTTAAATTTGATCCTACCAAAATTGATTTTTTTTTTTCTGTTTCAGATGAAACTGAATTTGCTGCTGAAATTAGCCCAAAATGGAACCAGCATATTCTCCCCCCGTGCCAATAAATGTGGACCTCACTCTCCACCCCCAACAAAAACATCCTTCCATAAACCTACTCCCTTGCAAACGCTGTGCATGCTTGCACGTAGCAAGCGCATTGTTGGGCAGGCAGCCAGCTTGGCTTGGGAGCTGAGAGGTCATGCGCATGCTTGTACAGGATGGCGGCCAGCTTGAATAGGGAGCTGGGAGGTGCTGGCAGAGGCATCGGCCGAAGCGGGAGGGCTGCAGCACCCACAGACAGGTACCTACCCCTGGGCCACCATAGCAAACCCTGGTTGTGGAACGAATCGTCTGAGTTTGCATTATGGCCTATGGGGAACTTTGCTTTGATAGACGAGTGCTTTGGCTTACGAGCATGCTTCTGGAACGAATTATGCTCGTACACCAAGGTACCACTGTATATGGTATTATGGGTCTTGTTAATACAATTTTTGGAAACAGAGCTAATTTGGGATTGTTAAAACAGAATGTGAAGACATATGCAATCCAGACTTTTTGAATCTTAATTTCTGAATATTTCTCAATAGTTTTTTCCACATTTGAAGCATGCAATATGTTGTACAGAACACTGAAAATCTCCTATTGTAACACTTTTTTGAACTAAAATCTGAAAAATGTACAAAGGTGTGCAGAGTTTTACAAGGCAATGTAAATCTTTCTAGCAGTCCATTCTTGGGCATTTCTATTATTGACTGAAAAGAACATTCAATGAAGCTCTATAGCTCTGCAAGCTTCATGTTTTTAGTTTTATCACAAACTGTAAAGAAGCTGAAAGAGACTTGCCAATAGCATTTTTGATACCTTACTGTTTACTGAAAGGTAAGTATGGTAAGAGAATTGTCTACAGATATTACCTTCTTGCACTCAGCGGTTCTTCTGTTTCCACTGTGTTCTCTTCTGGTTGAAATCGAAAGTCTTCAATATATTCTCCAAACTTGTCATAGAACCACTTCTGAAGTCTGGAACATATTGTTTCACTGCGCTGCTTATCTTAAAAACAAAAGGCCACCTATCAAAATACACCCTGCTGCTCTCCATTGTAAATTATACTTAAACATTAACCATAATCTCACTTTAAAAAGCTCAAACCTACAAGAAAATGTGAAAATGTAGTGATAAAGCTTCCAGAAAGGGAGCTCCATTAGTCTGGAGTGGTAAAGCTGACAGAAAGGCTGGTGGCCTCTGGCAGATTAACAGATTTATTGGAGAACAAGCACCATCTGACAAAGTGTACACTTGACCTCCAAAGCTTAGGTAGACTTGTCAGTTTAATAAAAAGTGCTGCCATTCTTATTACAATTTAGTTTATATAATTTGCACTTTCCCTCAGCAAAGATTATATTCACTTCTCTATTCAGAAGATGAAACACATGATCCATGATACCACACCTTGAGCCACCAACAGGTGATTTCAATAAAACCAGGCAACATTATAACTCACAGACCAAATGAAAACATACACACAACCAGGAAAGGGGGGTCCAGGTGGCCAAGGCAGGAGGGAGTGGGCATTAGAGAATGACACAGGGAAGAATTTGTCCAAGTCTCCACCCTATCCACGTTAGCTCAGTCCCCGTCCTATCCTTGCAAACCATCCGATTCCATCCGCACCAAGTCTCAAATAGTTATGATTTTATATTGAACTTATTTCACTGAAGTATAAAAAGAAACAATATTCTGTTCAATTGTCATTCTATAAACACAAATAATACACAACAAGGATCAACAAAACCACCGTCTCCCCTCCCCTTCACAAATATTCCCTCCACTGTTGAAAAAACTGAATAAGCCAAATTACTACACAATGCTACACAGAAAAATCATGCTAACAGAATACTGCAGTCACACATGACAGGAATATTGTTAGGGGAGTGCAACTAGGCAACTGTCCCCTGGTCAAAGAGCCCTAAGCCAGCTGGAAGCTAAAGAAGCATGACTTGAGATTTGCAGTTCCCAATTATGTCTAATACCAGCTATAGCAGTATATATATTTCAAATCTGATATATTCTAATCACAAAACAGAAAATAAAATTATTTTTTCTACCTTTTGTTGTCTCGTCATTTTATTCTTCAAATCATGTTGGTCTCAGGTGCTGATCTCTGTTTTCTTTTGTCTTCTCTTAACTCACTTGACAGGGTCTCCTGACCATTTGACATTTCTTCTATCTCTATGTATGTATTGTTCCCCATGTTCAGCATCTCCCTTCTAATGTACCTTTCTACTATTTCCCTATGCCCATCTCTCTGCCTTCATCATCTCACCATTCTATAATTCCCTCCTCCTGTGCACAGTATCACTTCTCTATATCCCTATGCCCACCTTATCCAGCATCTTCCTTCTGCATTCTTATTCTCCCCCATGTCTAACCATCTTCTCTCTATATTCATATACCCTCCCATGTCTAGAAATTAACCCTCTGTGTCCATATACCACCCATTTTGTCCCTGTTCCTATGCTCCCATCCATGCCCACCATCTCCCTGTGCCCAGCTTCTCCCCTCTCTTACTCCCTTACACCAATGTGTGTCTCACACTATTTCTTGCCTCCCTCCCTTTGCTATAAGAATATAAGAATTGCCGCTGCTTGGTCAGATCAGTGGTCCATCCTGCCCAGCGGTCCGCTCACGCGGCGGCCCTCTGGTCAAAGACCAGCGCCATAACTGAGACTAGCCCTACTCCAGGTGAGGGTACACCATGGCCCAGTACAGCGGCATGATAACCTTCTCCGATCTGTTTGTGATCCCCTTCTTTATTATTCCTAGCATTCTGTGCGCCCTTTTCGCCACTGCCACACAATGCGTGGACGGCTTCATCGACTTGTTGATCAGAACTCCCAAGTCCCTTTCCTGTATTTGTGCATGAGATTTTTGTTACCAACATGCATCACTTTACACTTGTCCACGTTGAACCTCATCTGCCATGTCGCAGCCCATTCCTCGAGCCTGATTATGTCACGTTGTAGATCTTCGCAATCCCCCTGCGTCTTCACTACTCTGAATAACTTCGTATCGTCCACAAATTTTATCACCTCGCTCGTCGTGCCTATGTCCAGATCATTTATGAAGATGTTGAAGAGCACAGATCCAAGCACTGAGCCCTGCAGCACCCCGCTGGTGACGCTCTTACAGTCCGAGTATTGTCCATTTACCCCCCACTCTCTGTTTCCTATGCTCCAGCCAGTTTTTAATCCATGTGAGTATTTCACCCTCTATTCCAGAGAGAAGGGAGACATGATAGAGACGTTCAAATATCTTACAGGCCGTACCGAGGTGGAGGAAGATATCCTTTTTCTTACGGGTCCCACGGCAACAAGAGGGCATCATGGTGACATCAGGAAATACTTCTTCACCGACTATATTCGGCAACTGTCTCCGTTCCCTACAGCTCCAGCCAGTATAGCAGTCCAAGCAACCCCCTCCCCCCTTCATGGAAGCAGTAACCCCCTTCCCTCCCTATTATAGGTTCAACTGACCCCCTTCCCTAGCTCCCGATCACATCAAAACCAGCAAAAAAAACCAACAACCTGCGACTCCCTTGGGTCGGCCCCTTTAAGCCTCCTAGGGCTGGCCTACCAGCCACTTAGAAGCTTCGCAGAAGAGGAAACATCACACACAGGGCTGCTCCAGGACCTTCTTCCGGCCGAGTCCCTTCTTCCAATGTAACTTCCAGTTTCACAGGCCAAGACTTCCTAATTAGGCATTTGCTAAGAGGTAAGCTAATAAGAGGGATGCTTCCTCTATCCATGCATGCAATCCTCTCTTCCAAGCATGTCTCATCCTGAATAGCAACAAAAAACTGGGCCCAGCCCTCAGAACAGAGAAAAATAAAATCTTTACTAACTAGAGGGCAGGTCCAACAAACCACTGCCATTTGGACTGAGCAGTACTTAAGGAAGTGCGCCTCTGAAGTGAAACATCATTCTTCCACTGCTACGTATGGTAAGATGACCTCTCTCTCCACCGATAGATTTCCCCACCCCAACAGCTTGACCTGATGGCAGCAAAGCCTGCATTGCACTAAACACTCATGGGCAAATGGAAAATGACTTACATACACTGCTTTTTGCCAAGCTACAGTATTATTAACGATTCACTGCAAAAGGCCAAACTAACTGAACCAGCTAGAAAATCTGAGTGCCGGTACAGAATAAAATTTAAAAAGGCAATTGCATATCTGGAGTAGAGCATTTGAAAAGGGTATCTGTGTGACCCATTTTCTACTTTACTCTAAACACTGTCATCAAAACTTTCTATGAGACAGACTTACCCACCAGTTTGCAGCTAGCAAAATTAGGTTTTGTTCTTAAACTTTAGTTTTTGTTTTGTGAAAAATATGTATACATTATCAATGCTTCAGAAAATATATTCTACCAAGCCCAGGGCCATCCCAACCATTAGTCAAGGTTAGGCAGCCACCTAGGGCAACAGCTTCTTGGGGATAGCAAAGAGCAACTTTGGGCAAAGCAAAACAATAGGTCCTGACAGCCACACAAAAAAAAAAAAATCAGCAAATACTGTAACCTGTGTTTTAATAGGAGTTTTGTTTGATGATGAGTTTAAATATCAAAATCTTGAAGGGGGCTGCAGGCTGGGAGCCTGAAACTTAATTGAAAAAGAGGGAGAGGATGTAAGGTGGAAATTTCAGGTATCCACTATTCTGTCAGGTGCTCTGACCAAGCTGTCTAGGTTTAAATACCCTAGCATGCATATAATAATATGTAATGTGAACTAACTGGTAAAGGCTGATTTATGTTGAATTAGAAGCTTAATCTCATAGTAGAGTCAATACCTCTTGTGCTGCATAGAATAATCAGGGGGTTAATGATATGTCCCTTTTTAATACTGCTTTACAAGAAGGGTCCATAAGTGGTGCAGCCACCCCTGACTCACACTATTGGAATGCTTGTATGCTCCAGAGTGTCTTCCATCTGATGCAGTCATCATGACATATCCTTCATTCTCATTTGACTCTCAAGTGATCAGACCAGATTAGTCTCTAAAACTAAGTTGAATCTATCATGCTTTACAAATCACAGATCAGTCTATTTTAGCGCTTTATGAACTGCTTCCTGTACAAATACAGAAAGAGATAGGAGGAGAGATCAATATGCACGCTTCAGCAAAGGGGCCTTGGGGTGAAGGTGTCTAAGGATCCCAAAGTAACAAAACAATTCGACAAGATGGTGGCCATGGCCAGAAGTATGCTGGGTTGCTCAGAGAGGGGTATAATCTGCAGAAGAATGGAGGTGTTGAATTGATTGATGCTCTTGTACAAGTCATTGGTGATGTCCCATTTGGAGTACTGTATTCACTTTTGGAGGCCCTATCTTGCTAAGGATGTAAAAAGATGAACTGGTTCAAAGAAAAGTGAAGAGGGACAGATTCTTCAAACTTTCGACAACTACAAGAACGAGAGGGCATTCTGAAAAATTAAAAGGGGACAGATTCAGAACCAATGCTAGGAAGTTCTTCTTCACCCAATGGGTGGTGGACACCTGGAACGCACTTCCAGAGGGAGTGATAGGACAAGGTACGGTATTGGAGTTCAAGAAGGGATTGGACAATTTTCTGAAGGAAAAGTGGATAGAGGGGTATAGATAGAGGATTACTGCACAGGTCCTGGACCTGATGGGCCGCCGCGTGAGCGGACCGTTGGGCATGATGGACCTCAGGCCTGACCCAGCAGAGGCACGGCTTATGTTCTTAAGTTCTTAAAAGAGACAAAAATGGTATGGAGTTTGCGCCACAAGACATAAGAGGAGAGACTTGATTATCTGAATATGTATCGTATACCCTGGATGAAAGAAGAGACAGGGGTGATAATATACAGACATTTAAATATTTGAGAGGTATTAATATACAAAGTATTTCCAGAAAAGGGAAGGTGGAAAAATTAGAGGACATGAATTTAGTTTGCAGGGGAGCCGATTCAGGAATATTGTCAGAAAGTATTTTTTCACAGATAGATACTTGGAATGCTCTCCGTCAGGAGATGAGGGCGATGAAAATGGTAACAGAATTCAAAAATGCATGGGATAAACACACAGGAATCCTGTATGGATGGCATGGAACCAAACAAGCTTACCAGTGATTAGATGGCAATACTAGTAATTGAGAAGCAAAGCCAGTGCTGGGCAGATTTCTACGGTCTGTGCCCTGAAAATAGCAAGGACAAATCAAGTATGCATATGTAGTATCACATATTACCTTATACATTTATCTTGGGCCTACTGAACAGACCATACAGGTCATCAATCTGCCGTCATCTACTATGTTACAGGAAGCTCTCAACAACAGCCTAAATCTTTACAAATGATTCTAATGATGCTCAGTAACATCTCTGCTTGCATTTTTCAAGAAAATACCATAAAGCATTTTTTAAAGTTAGGTACAATTAACTATTTTTATTTATACTTGTTTAAAATATAGAAAGTTCTCAACCCTTTCTCCCTCCAACAAACTACTTTTGTAAATAAAATTCATCATCTTTGTATTTCTGGACATCAGGTTACTATTTGAGAACTTTTCATAATTTTTCTCTTGGTTCTAAGTCTAGAATATCTAATACGCATCACTGAGCAACAGCTCCCAGCATATCCAATGATCCATATAGTTTTCTTTAAACTTCCTAATGTGACTGCCATAGTGAAACAGATAGGAAGGGAAAGGCTGGATTATGGATTAAAGTCACTCCTTCATGCTTTGTCCCTTCCAACCTTATCCCTCCCCTTCTGTTCCCTGCAGCTGTGGCTAGGAAGGGAGGGCCTATAAAAGAATTACATCCATCACTTACTTTCCCATTGATGCCAAATAATATTTATTTATTTTCATTACTTTTCTTCCGCAGTTTTTTTTAAAGGGTAAAGGGGATGGGACTTGATATACTGCTTTTTCTATGTGGTTACAATCAAAGTGATTTACATATTTTAGACAGATATTTATTTTGTACCTGGGACAATATAAGTGTTAAGTGACTTGCCCAGAGTCACAAGGAGCTGTAGTGAGAATCAAACTCACAACCTCAGGGTGCTGAGGCAGCTGCTTTAACCACTATGTCACTCCTCCACTTGCCCTTTTTCCCACCCAGTTGTTCTTCCCAGCTTCTTCCTCCAGTCACTCTCCCGTTGCCGATAGACAACTTAATGCTCCAAACTTCCCCAGCAGCAGCAGCTGCCATAAAAAGCTTTTCCTCCCAGCCCCAGGCCCCATTCATTAGTGTAACTCTCTCTTTGCCAGGTCCCAGCCAATTATTGTCATAACTCTCCCCTTCCTCTCTAACCCCATCATCTGCCACAACTTTGTCTTCTCAGCACTGCCTGTATTAACTACCTCAATTTCTTATGTCAAGTGGGATGGGCTCAGGAATATTCTGTCAAGTACCAAGGACCACATTTTAGAAGCAGGGATGAACTGATACCCTGAAGTTGTTCAGAGCTAAGACTAGAAATTATACATTATATTGCTAAAGTATAGAAACTGAATAGGACAGATCTTAGCACATGCCAATCAGCTATATATTAAACAGGAAATCTAAAAACAAACATGATCAATACTATATTCAGGTTTGGCCAATTTCCTGCATGTAAGGCAAACAGCCCAAAGCAGAACCATAACTCCTAAGTTACCCAGTTCGAGAAGAAAGATTTTGGATAGTCCTTGGATTTCTGACAACTGAATCCTGATGCATTATGGGATTCTAGTAGATAGAATCAGGGACTACCAATTCCACACAGCTCTACAATATACATTCAAAATCAGGACTGACCAAACGTTCCCCCTCCTCGAACTAGGCAACTTGGCAGCTCTGTAAAACAGTGCCACTGCTAGATGAAGTACCGTATTTGTCTTTTAATCCTTCATCAAGTTCCTTTGTCTAGAGACTAAAGTGTATAAAATATTTAGTAGACAAAGCCAAAGCATGAGCTGGAAAGCTCCTGAGGCTCAGGAGATTAACTCCTGCTCTCTCACAACCATATCAGCTGATGAAAATTAGTATCTGCACATGCCTCTTACCCAGCTGCACTTGGTAAATAATAGCATTTCTCAGTATATCCACATACATTTGGAAACTTCCAAACAGGTCATACAGAAAAAAAAATCAGCAACCAAGAATTCCCAAAGGTATAACTGTAGGCACATTTCATAAATATCAGAACAGTAACATACTGCAGGCCTTTTTTGTAGCAAGTTGCAATATTATTCTATGCCTGTTTGCAGCAGTAAGGTCACTATGCTTGCATTCTACAGAGCTATGCCATTAGGTCAAGGAGAGAATGTACAAGGTCCTCCGTTCATGAGAACTGGAGGAAAATAGGAATGATTCACAAGCATCACAGCTGAGCTTGATAGAGAACAGCACAACTTTCACCAAGTTGGCAGTTCTGATGGGAGGGATGGGCAGCAAAATCCAAGCTCAAGTGATCATGTTTATTTTTACCATCTTTATAAATTTTCCATTAATACAATCATAGCAAAATATGACATAAAAAAGGAAAGAAACATATTACAAAGAAAGCCACAAAACAACAAACCACCATCAAACCACAAAATAACCAAAGTTGTGATGGCCTTATAAAAAGACAGAGAAAATATTAAAAAAAGAGCACACTTTCAAAACACTAATAGAAATAACTGACACCGCCAGTTCTAACAGCTGTGCATAAACTAACCCTGGGTAGCTGTGGAAAGATAAAATGCAGCACATTAACAAGATGGAGAAGCTAACTGCAGTTAGCATGAGGTCGAGAAAGAATTTGTGTTTATCAAATTCAAAAACTGGGTTATTTTGAAATGTTAATTTTCCTCAGTCATCATTTAGCTTTGGCCCCTTTGAATTGCAGGGGGGTGACTGGGTGTTTAAGTTTCCACTTTCCTAAAATTTCTTACAAACATTGGGCGGTCATGTAGCGCATTGGAGTTTTTTATTCTTCTGTATTTGCCATTGTTAATATGTCATAATTTGGTAATTAATAAACATTTAATTTACCTCCTCCTCCTTTTACTAAACCACTATAGCAGTTATTAGCGCAAGAAGCTGCACTGAATGCTCCGCACTTCTCCTGACGCTCATAGGAACTCTATGAGCATTAGGAGGAGCGTGGAGCATTCAGCGTGGCTCCCTGCGCTAAGAACCGCTATCGCAGTTTAGTAAAAGGGGGGTTAAACTTTAAAAGGGAAAAACTAAAAATGGTTGAGTATATTATACTAAAAGGTAATAACAAGCCTGCTCCAGTTCAGAGGTCTACGATAGCATTTTCAAAACAAAGCTTGTGTCTCGAGTATACATAAATATTAATGCACTATACAGAATTTATAAAATCTGAACATCGGCAACACCTGGTTCAAGGCACCTTAGTGCAGTAAGCATGATTGCATTTTCACAACAGCACAAATTCAAAGGGACTCAACATTTGAATTAGAAAGTTAAAATGGTGAAGAAATTAGAGCATGTTTTGAAAATACAGCTCACTGGAAATCAGTGCTCTACATAAGTGGTCATACTTGAACAATATATAACTTCCACAAGGGTGTGCCAATGATGTAGTATCACAGCCATGGCTATTGAAACAAGTTCAACTTTTTAGTAGTTATTTTTCAGTAATGTACAATCATCAGCTGGTGGTTGGGACAATAGGTGCTGTGATGGTCCCATTGACAACCTTTGCTTTGTTCACTAAACATTAAGAACATAGGTTATAGGTCTGAGCACTTCACAATATAATTTTATGGCACAATAGGTGTTTGTTATGATCTGTGATCAAATTTTGAAGATATACTTTAGGGCCTGATTTTATAATAGAGTACCTAGGTCCAAAAAAGATCCTATTTATTTATATAACTTATAACTCACCCAATCACTATGGTTCTGTGCAGTGTACAATATACATCTACAATGGCAACATATAACAAAGACTCAACGGCAATCAATTTACAGATTTAAGAAACTGATATGCTAACATCTTATATATCAGTGTTCTTTAATCTTTTGACACCTATGGACTGGTGGAAATAAAATAATTTTGTGGACCAGCACCGGTCCGTGGACCAGCAGTTGAAGAACACTGGGCTAAGTCATGGGCCAGACCACCCAATCTCCGCCCCAGACCCCGCCCCCATAATAGTCCTAATTGCAACACTATATTTTCCATTCATTTTTCATATATATACACACACACAATATAATCGTATTAACAACACATAATAGTTAACCACAAAATTAAACTACACAAAGCATACTGTATACTTCTCAATATTCATTCCTACCAGAACACAGATAACCCAATGAAAATACAGGACCAAAAACTAAAAGTACTAATATATACAAACAAACCCTAAGATGCAAGACTTTGCAAGCAGTACAACTCCAGAAGAAAAGAAACAAATGAACAGACAGCAGATGTAAATCAATCACTAAATTCAAAAATAAAATAATTCCCCCTATCATTGTTGTCTCTCTCCATGCTGTGCCTTGCCATCTGGCCTGCTCCTGCCTGGCCATTTTATGCCACCCCCCAGTGTTATCTTAGGGCCGGCTCCCTCTTCCTCAGTGCTGCAGTGCACAAAGCTGTGGGCAGTGGCTCCTCGCATGTCCTGCGCCTCATCTGGAAGCCTTCCCCTCTGAAGTTACGACGGCTTTGTGCAATGCAGCACTGAGAAAGAGGGAACCGGCCCGAAGACAACCCCGCATCGATCACACCGTGGACTGGTGGCTGAAGAGCACTGTCTGGGGCCTTGGCCCTGTGGACCGGCTGAAACTTTCTGCGGAACGACACTGGTCCACGGACCGGTGGTTGAAGAATACTATTATAAATCATATGCTTGAAAAAACAAGTACATCTGTCAGCTCAGTGCATTAGGCAAGGCATTCCAATAGTTTGGCACAACAAATGAAAATGCCTTAACTCGAATATTATAAAATCTACACTATTCTGTCTTAACACTCCTGAGAATGCCTACATGAGACACACATGTAAGCACGTACCATTTTTTTGCTGTGCTTACACAAATATATAAAAGGTGTTTTCCAAACATAAAACTGGCTTTATGTGCAGAAAACATATAAGATATATTTATACCTTTATGAGGATAATTTTATATCTGTTCCTTATTTTTTGCTCACTACAAGAGACTCTTTCCCATGTCGTCCTTGCTATCCAGCTGGAGCGACACCTGGCACAAATACAGTGAAGAAAATGAAGATACCATTAGCTGGTAAGAGATGGAGGCCATGGCTGCTGTAACAGATACTGCCTCATGACAGAAACACAACCACTTTTCTTCATCTACAGGTAGATGTTTCTGGATTAGAAAGTGCAATGCTAAACATAAGAACTTAAAAGATTCCAGCATGGCCACCCAAATTTCAACACCTCAACCTGTGAGCACAACCTGAAAACATCTGGAGTAATCTAGTCTGCACCGATTACAGCCTTTCTTGGAAGAGCATACAAGTAATCTTTCTTGAAGTGAAGAGTTTTGTTAACTTGTTTCCTTAGGTGCAGTAAGCTCTTGACAGGATGAAACCAAAAAGTATATTTATTTATTATTTTAGATTGATTAACCGCCTTTTCATGAAGAGATTTAAATATATAAGAAAGACAAGTATTTGATGTGGATAAGATGTCAAATAAGAAATTATTTCACCCATATTAATGTAATCAGATATTGAAGGGTTGCCTAATTTAATATGATAATAGCAAACTATGACAACATCCCTCTTGAACAGGATTGACACACTTAAGGCAAATCAATTATCCCTCACAGGATTAGAGGAGGGAGGCTGATTGGAATGATAGTACTAAGCAGTAATGCTGCCCGATTCAGGGGGAAAAATTTTGATTCGATTCGATTCAGCCTATTGAATTGGTTTTTCAATTTGATTTTCCTGCCCAATTGGGTGTTTTTTTCAAACATCCTGGTGGGTTTATTTTACAGCCTCTTCACCCACTTTGCCTTCTCCTAACCACACTGGCACTGTAAACAAAAATAAACAAACAAAAAAGACTTTTCCTCTCTCTGTTAAATCCTAGCTCATGTTTGTGGTCAAACACCAGCTCTGGCGGGATACATGTTTCAAATCTGACATATTGTAATCATAAAACAGAAAATAAAATTAGTTTTTCTACCTTTTGTTGTCTGGTCATTATTCAAATCTTGTTGGTCCAACTAGGGGCTTAGTGTGTGTGGGTCAATTGTGGGATCCGGTTCTGGGCCGTATTCGACCCTTTACGGAGCTCCGGGGTAGGTTTGGTTTTGGGGTGAGAGATTTGTTTCCTTACATGCAAGTGGTTCATTATATCAGGGCCTTGGGTCTTTTGAGGTATCTGAGGGGGGGTAAGACTCCCTTTGAGCTGTTGTTAGGACCGGGGCTCAGGAAGGGAGCTCTCTCTGCTATATATAGATGCCTCAATTGTCGGGGGGACCCCACATTCCTACATGAGGGCTTGGGAGGGTGATTGGGGCTCTGCTATATCCTGGGACACCTGGGGGGATATCTGGTCAGAGATTTCTTCGGCGGGTATAGCGGCCTTGTTGATTGAAAATGGATACAAGGTTCTTTTTCGTTGGTATTATACCCCTCAGGTGGTGGCTCGTTGGCAGGGAGGTGCGAGTGCTCTTTGTTGGAGGGGCTGTGGGGAGGTGGGTACCTATTTTCATATGTGGTGGCAGTGTGGGCGGGTGTCTGGGTTCTGGATTGAGATTTTTTCTCGGGTGTCTCGGATCCTGGATATCCCCATTCCGGTGGATTGGCGACATGCCTTGTTGTTCTGGCATCAATTGGATTTAGCTTGGGGTGATTCTATGTTCTGTAAGCTGGCCTTTACTGCTGCTAGATTAGCTATTGCCTCCCTTTGGAATCAGGTGCTCCCTCCCACGTGGGCCATGGTGGAGCATCGTTTGCTTACTTGGCAACTTCTTTACCATTTAACAGCTCTACGTCATGGCAAACTTCATGGCTATGCTCATATTTGGCGCAGATTTCGGGCATTTGTGGGGATTAGTGGCAGGGGTGGACTGGGGCACTGAGTCGACTATGAGGCTGGACTGGGATAGCGGAGACTGGGGGGGAACCTTTATTTATATCCCTATTCCATTCTTTGGTTTTTTCTCTCTGATATTAGATGCTTCTCGACCTAATTGGGTGATGTGGGAACTGTGTTTTGTCCCTGGGGGGTGGGGGGAGGGGGGATTTTGACTGTATTTTGGTGGGTTTTGTAGTTTGTTATTGTTGAATTGGGGGGATGATATTTGTATTTGTTCTTGGCTACACTTCGGGTGTTTTTCTTTTTTGGAGTGTGGTTGATTGCACTTTATTTTCTTGCTGCTGTATGCTATATGTTTATGTTATGCTTGAGGTGTATTTCAATAAAAGCTGTTATTTAAAAAAAAAAAAAAATCTTGTTGGTCCCAGGCTCTGGTTGTCTTCTAATAACTTGCTTGCTAGGGTCTCCTTCTTTCTCCGTGCTAACCATCCATCTGCCATCTCTGTCCTCCCCTTCCATTTCCCTTCCCTCCCCAGGAGGTCTGGCATCTTTCCTTTTTTTCATCTCACTCCACAGATCCACCTTTTCTTAACTATCCTTTCATCCAGCATCTCTACCTCCTTCCCCACCACCCCAGGGTCCACCATCTCTCCCTTTCTTTTCCCAACTACCCTTCTATCCAGTATCTCTATCCCCCCTTCACACCATCCCTTGTGTCCAACTTCTCTCCCTAAATCCCATTGTCCATCATCTCTCTCCCTCTCCTCTATTTTCAGACCCATTATTTCTTCCCCCCCAAAGTCCGGCATATGCACATCTCTTTGAACCCCCCTTTCCCTCCCTCTGTGTACTTCTACACCAGGGCCTCCCTCCCCTGAAGGTCTGCCCCCCCCTGAAGGCCTGCACCCCACTCCTAAAGGCCTGTGCCACCATACCTGAAGGCCTGTTTCCCCCTTGAAGGCTTGTCGTCCCCCCCTTAAAGACCTGCCCCCCCCTTAAAAGTCTGCATCCCACCCCTGAAGGCCTGCCTGCCTGCCTATCCCTCCTGAAGGCCTGTCCCACCCCTCACCCCAAAGACTGCTCACCCCCTCCCCCCGGAAGACCTGCATGTTCCCTCTGGCATCCCCGCACCATTTAACTTTGAGGAGCAGCCTGCAGACAAGATCGTTGTGCTAGCGATATTTGCACTGCTTCGGAGCTGTTTCCTCTGCTGTGGTCCCGCCCCTCCTCTGACATCAGAGGCAGGATCGTGGCGGAGGAAACAGCTCTAAAGCAGTGCAAAGATCACTAGCACCGCGATCTTGTCTGCAGGCTGTTCCTCAAAGGTAAATGGTTTAGGGAGGCCAAGGGGGGGAAGCGGGAGGCTGGGGGGGAAGCCGGACGCCGGGGGGGGGGGGGAAGCTGACAGCAGCACTTCCCGACTGACCCTCGCCCTCTAAAGCAGGTGCAGCTGCGGCCGGCCAGCAAAAGCAGCGCTGCTGTTCCTGCTTTAGGGGGCGAGGGGGGAGGGTCAGCCAAATCGGGAAGCCGATTTTTTTTGTTTTGAATCGATTCGAATCGATTCACCCAAAGTGAACTAGTGAACTGATTTGAATCGTGAATCGGCAGCACTACTAAGCAGGATGAGGGGGGAGGCATGCCCCAATATCTGTGAGACACCCTCTACCTAATACATCTGAGAGGCTTAGAAAAGAGATAAAAATGTCAGAGGGTGAAGCTGAGAGATGAGAAAACATTAAAGCAAAAAGAATGATTAATTTAGTATTGCCAGTAAAAGATATTGCTCAAGGCTAACTTAAAGCTTAAATTAGAAGTCATACTACAGCTGTATCCTGGTAAATTGGCTAAAGGAAAAGTCCCACTGATAGAAAGTAGAAGTGCCTGTTGTTGACCAAGAGGTCTAAGTCCTAGAACAGTGAACAAGTCACAGGACCAAAAGCTAACACGTTGTTAGAAGATGTCCAGTGCATTGAAATAAGATGATCTCAGATAGTCTAGAATAGATTTAACCCTCTCTATTGAGGCCTAAGAAAGAGGTTAAAGGTTACAATTTAAGAATGATAATATGACAAAATTCTTTAATTTAAAATTTTTCTTCTTTTTAATTAGTTTGGGAATTCTTTTTGTTTTGAAAATATTGTAAATAACTCTTTATTACTGTAACATCGCCAGTAGGAACGGGAGCTACTTTACGGAGTGGTGTCCACCAGGAGGTACTGGGCATCCCTCCTGCTGGTGATATTTGCCAGGGGGGAGGGTTCCAGCAGGAGGGATTGGGCATCCCTCTTGCCGGTGATGTACGGGGGTGGGTGGGTTCTGGCAGGAGGGTCTGGGCATCCCTCCTGCCGGTACTCTTGCGAGGGGGGGTTGCCGCTAAACCTATCATAACAGGGAGATCCCTTTCTGGAATAAGCTCAGCAGCAATCCAATTCTCTAACTTCTGAGACTGGGTGTCCTATACAGAATCCGGCCCTATGACAACTGCCATCCTAGTTATGTGATTTTATCTGCTGATCAAGTATTTTATTTGGGGTCTTGAACTGCAGTTTAAGAACCAATGACAAATGTAAAACAAACTTTCTTGTCTTGGAGAAGTTATTTTAAATGCTGTAGGACCCACTTGTTATACAAGCATAAATATTAGGTACCACAAATGGAAATGCACCAAGGACAGTAAAAGTGCATACCTAGCTATTCCAGTAAGAAATCAAAATGCTTAACTTTCAATCCCAAGTCTAAGGCATTCCCTAAAAACTTAAGGATTGAACACTTAACTCAGGTATGCCCCAAATAGAACTAGATTCAGCAGGGCTTCTGCCAATTCATAAATCTGTGTCCCAAAATGTTACCAATGTCAGTGAAAATAAACTGGATGAAAATGAAACAAAAGAGCTCTTTGTTTATCTGAAAGTACCTGTGCCATTGACTTGAGTTTGTCCTTTCACTGGCTGCTGAGCTGCTGACTCTTCAGTTCTTTAAAAAAGAAACACAAAGCTTAGCATCAGATGAACAGTATCATAATGGGTCAGACCACAGAACACCTTCAAAATTCCGCAGAAACAAATGTGACACAATACCTTAAGCAACAAAGGGTTGGCCACATAAATAAAACAGATAGGAAGCAAATTGGTTCACACTGCTTCTTCCTCCCATTTGGCTGCACCTACTCATTTCTTACAGTTATGTCCTTCCAGGCTTATGTGAACTCCTTTTCCTTCCAGGCTTAACTGCCACCTTCCCTCAGTTGCTACCCTCCTCCTGCCTTCTCTTTCCCCATAGCCATCATTGTTTCTCCTCTGTCCACCCTGAAGTTGTTAACCCCCTCTTTTCTCTTCTAGCCTCCTCCCTCCAAACTGATCTTATCTATTTAAAGCAGCTACAACTGCTACGCTGACATTTCTGCCCCCTTAACTGCTGACTGTGGGCCTTGTAGTACTAACTCTATCCTCACACAATCATGGGAAACTGGGGGCCTTGGTGGTAACAATGTATGCCATCCCATAATATGAACATATAATCCTGGTCTATTGTTCACAACCAGCCCAAGTTTGACCCCTTTTCATGTATCATCTTACAATATGCAAATATTTGTGAAGGGATCATAATGAAATTGGAAGTAGAAGTTTCTATATAAAAAATTATTCTCGTGAATCATGTTTGGTCACCGAGTCAAAATTACTGAAAATAATACCAAAGGAAAGATCATCAAAACAAAGAAAATCCATAAGAACCCAAAAGCTAGTTTTGTAAACGGGATTTGCACTGGGCAGCAACAGCTTCAACAAAGGAATATACACTGGCAAGGCAGAGAGAACTTGAGGGATTACTTATGCTTCAAAGCTTGTTACACCCTAATCAGCTGGCAAATATGGTGCACAGCTTAGTGTAGACGTGCAAGGATACATGAGAGAGGTAGGAAAATTCAGACACAAGCCCCATTTTATTGTCCAAAATGTTACTTTTTGTAAACGTGGTAAAGATTAGCACAAATATTTACAATCAAAAACTCATCAAGATTCATTCCCCAGATGTTGCACTTCAGATTTACATTTCGAAACTGGTTTTCCTGAAAATTCCTTCCTCCATTCTGATTCTCAGTCTCTGGAAGTCTGTCCGTACTGAACCTCACCAGAAAGCAGATCAATCTTTTAATAATGTATTTACAACTCCATCACATCTGCTCCTTCACGTTCTAAGGAGTTATTTCATATTGTGAACATGTTAAACATCCCTTCTTGCCATCAATTTGACACTGCATAGCAGCAGGAATCAGGACAGAATTTTCCAGCAGCAGCAGGAGGCTATTAAACTCTATGAAGGGAGCTGGTCTCAAGCAACTGGTGTTGGACCCAACAAGGGATCAGGTAATACTGGACCTATTACTTACCAATGGAGAAAGTGTCACAGAGGTCTCGGTGGGCGACACATTGGCCTCCAGTGACCACAACATGGTATGGTTCAATCTTAGGAAAGGTTTCACTAAATCTACCACACTGACCAAGGTCCTCAAATTCAAGGACACAAACTTCAAAGAAATGGGAGACTTCGTTCACCAGGCGCTACAAGGGCAAGCAGAAACCGATAGCGTGGAAGAAATGTGGTCGACTTTGAAAACCACCATACAGGAAGCGACAAACCGCTATGTTAAATTAGTAAGTAAACGGCGAAGGAACAATAAGCCGAAGTGGTTCACTGCGGAGATCTCGGCCCTTATCAAGGAGAAGAAAAAAGCATTCATCTCTTATAAACAATCAGGGAAACAGGTCTCTAGAGCAGAATACTTGACCAAATCAAAAGCCGTCAAAATGGCAGTCAGGGAGGCTAAGTTTCACATGGAGGAGTCTCTGGCAAAAAACATCAAGAAGGGAGATAAATCCTTCTTTAGGTATATCAGTGACAGAAGTAAAAACTCAGGCGGGATTGTACGTCTTAGGAAACCAGACGGAGACTATGTGGAAAAGGATTCGGAAAAAGCCCAACTATTAAATGAATACTTCAGCTCAGTATTCACCCGAGAAGCGCCGGGGCTTGGCCCTCAGCTACAGACAAGGGTTGACTCAGTTGATCCATTCAGTAACTTCAAGTTTACGCCCAGCAGTGTCTACAGTGAGCTATCAAGGCTCAAGGCTAACAAGGCAATGGGACCTGACAACCTACACCCCAGGGTGCTAAGGGAGCTGTGTGATGTCCTGGCGGAGCCACTGTCCAAGCTCTTCAACCTCTCCCTTAGGAAAGGCAGCGTCCCGTCAGACTGGAGGACGGCTAACGTCATTCCACTCCACAAGAAAGGCTCCAAGATGGAGACAGCAAACTACAGACCAGTGAGTCTAACATCGATAGTAAGCAAACTAATGGAAACTCTAATAAAACACCAATTGGATAAGATCCTGGATGAGGAGAATCTACGGGATCCCCGTCAACATGGATTTACAAAAGGGAGATCGTGCCAATCCAACCTGATCAGCTTCTTTGACTGGGTGACGGGGAAGCTAGATATTGGGGAGTCCCTGGACATCGTGTACCTGGACTTTAGCAAAGCATTCGATAGCGTACCACACCGCAGGTTGCTGAGCAAGATGAGTTCTATAGGATTAGGCGACACATTGATGAAATGGGTTGGGAACTGGCTTGGAAGTAGGCTTCAAAGGGTGGTGGTGAACGGCACACCCTCTGAAATGACGGAGGTGATCAGTGGAGTGCCACAGGGCTCGGTCTTGGGCCCAATCCTATTCAACATCTTTATAAGGGACTTGGCAGAAGGGCTTCGGGGTAAAATAACATTATTCGCCGATGACGCCAAACTAAGTAATGTAGTGGGCAAATGCACAATAGATGATGTTTCAATGCCCGACAACATGATGCACGACCTACTCCTACTGGAGCGCTGGTCTAGGTCCTGGCAACTCAGCTTCAATGCCAAAAAATGCAAAGTTATGCACCTGGGCAGCCAAAATCCATGTAAAACTTACACCCTAAATGGCGAGATCCTAACAAGAACTGAAGCAGAACGTGACCTAGGGGTGATCGTCAGTGAGGGCATGAAGGCTGCCAATCAAGTGGAGCAAGCTTCATCCAAAGCAAGACAAGTCATAGGTTGCATACGCAGGGGTTTCGTCAGCCGAAAGCCGGAAGTCATTATGCCATTGTATAGATCCATGGTGAGGCCCCATCTGGAATACTGTGTGCAATCTGGAGGCCACATTATCGCAAGGATATGCTGAGACTGGAGTCGGTTCAGAGAATGGCCACCCGGATGGTCTCAGGACTCAAGGATCTCCCATACGAGGAACGGCTAAACAAATTGCAGCTATACTCACTCGAGGAGCGCAGAGAGAGGGGGGACATGATCGAGACGTTCAAGTATCTCTCGGGCCGCATAGAGACGGAGGAAGATATCTTCCTTTTCAAGGGTCCCACGACAACAAGAGGGCATCCGTGGAAAATTAGGGGAGGGAAACTACAAGCTGACACCAGGAAATTCTTTTTCACAGAAAGGGTGGTTGATCGTTGGAATAGTCTTCCACTGCATGTGATCGAGGCCAGCAGCGTGCCTGATTTTAAGGCCAAATGGGATCGTCACATGGGATCTATTCACAGGGCGAAGGTAGGGGAGGGATCTATTCACAGGGCGAAGGTAGGGGAGGGACATTAAGGTGGGCAGACTGGATGGGCCTTGGCCCTTATCTGCCGTCTATTTCTATGTTTCTATGTTTGTTGCTCTTGGTGTATGCTGTTTTGACACCCATGGTTTTCCACCTATGAGATTCTTTCCATTCCAAACCCCTGAAGGAGTGTTTCTCCAAAACATGGACTGTGTCAGGTCCTGCATCTTCATATAGGAGAACCAACATTGGGATCACTACATTGCATTTACTTCAAAAGATCCTGTGCTTTGTATATATCTCTGCAGTTTTTTCCTTTGGTTTTCATCGCCTGACTTCTTACTGCAGACTAGTTGAATCCTTCCCTTGTTTTATTGTGAACATCACCAGTAGTTTTTGGGTTTTATTGTTAACATCACCAGTAGTTGATAAGAGCACATTTCCCACATGTGAGGAGTTTGCTAATTATTTTTTGTCTAAACAAAATGTGATAAACTCAGTGACTCAATCAATGGGAGTTTCTGCTTGCATAGGTGTGACAAAGGTGTGGACTGGCTTTTTGGCAGTAGAGTTTGAACAAGTAACTGAAGCTATAGAATATGCTAGTCCATCTAATGGTCCCCTGAACCCATGTGCCTCTCTGGTGCTTAACACACTGAAAGCTGAAGTTGCTCCTTCACTCTGATACATAGTGTCAGTCATTGAACATAAGAATTGCTGCTGCTGGGTCAGACCAGTGGTCCATCGTGCCCAGCAGTCCGCTCTCACGGCGGCCCTTAGGTCAAAGACCAGTGCCCTACATTCCGGTTCAGCAGGAACTTGTCTAACTTTGTCTTGAATCCCTGAAGGGTATTTTCCCCTATAACAGCCTCCGGAAGAGCATTCCAGTTTTCCACCACTCTCTGGGTGAAGAAGAACTTCCTTATGTTTGTATGGAATCTATCCCCTTTTAACTTTAGAGAATGCCCTCTCATTCTCTCTACCTTGGAGAGGGTGAACAACCTGTCTCTATCTACTAAGTCTATTCCCTTCATTATCTTGAATGTTTCGATCATGTCCCCTCTCAGCCTCCTCTTTTCAAGGCAGAAGAGGACTAGTTTCTCTAACCTCTCGCAGTACGGCAACTTGTCCAGCCCCTTAATCATTTTAGTCGCTCTTCTCTGGACCCTTCTTCATGTACGGCGACCAGTGCTGGATGCAGTATTCCAGGTGGGGGCGTACCATGGTCCGGTACAGCGGCATGCTAACCTTCTCCAATCTGTTCGTAATCCCCTTCTTAATCATTCCTAGCATTCTGTTCGCCCATTTCGCCACCACCGCACAGCTTCATCTACTTGTCAACCAGTACTCCCAAGTCTATTTCCTGAGGGTCTCTCCAAGCACTGCACTGGACATCCTGTATTTGTGTATAAGATTTTTGTTACCGACATGCATCACCTTACACTTATCCACGTTAAACCTCATTTGCCATGTCGCAGCCCATTTCTCGAGCATGTTTATGTCACGTTGCAGGTCTTCACAATCCTCCTGCATCTTCACTATTCTGAAAAACTTTGTTATCGTCCGCAAATTTAATCACCTCACTCGTCGTACCAATTTCCATGTTGTTTATAAATATGTTGAAGAGCACGGGTCTAAGCACCGAACCCTGCGGCACTCCACTCGTGATGCTTTTCCAGTCCGCGTATTGATCATTTACCCCCACTCTGTTTCCTATCCGCCAGCTAGTTTTTAATCCATGTGAGTATTCCACCCTCAATTCCATGGCTCACAATTTTTCTAAGTAGTTGTTCATGCAGGACCTTGTCGAATGCCTTCTGAAAATCCAGATATACATTGTCAACTGACTTGCCCTTGTCTATCTGCTTGTTTACTCTCTCGAAGAAGTGCAGCAAGTTCATCAAGCAAGATCTTCCCTTGCCGAAGCCATGCTGGCTGATCCTCATCAGATTGTGTCCGTCAAGGTAATCAATGATGCGGTCCTTTATCAGCGCCTCTACCATCTTTCCCGGTACCGAGGTCAGACTCACTGGTCTGTAGTTTCCCAGATCTCCCTTCAAACCTTTCTTGAAGGTCAGTGTAACATTCACCACTTTCCAGTCGTCCTGAATCCTTCCCGATTTGATCGACAGATTGGCTATTAGTTGAAGCAGTTCAGCTATAGCCCCTTGATTACCCTCAGATGGATGCCATCCGGTCCTGGGGATTTATCGTTTTTAAGCATATCAATAATAATTTTATTCTTATATACCGCCAAAGCCATAATAGTTTGAGGCGGTTTACAAAAAGAGGTGCTGGACAATCAGAGAAAAGTTACAATGTAAAGTTATCAAATATAAGCATACAGAATAGAAGAAGTAAAAACTATAAAATTCTTAGGTTACAAATCGATTAAACAGTTTAGTTTTTACTAATTTTCTAAAACTAAAGTAGGATGAGGAATGCATAATAATGTTACCCAGCCAATCGTTCCATTTACCTGCCTGGAAAGCAAGAGTTCTGTCCAGGAATCTTTTATAACGGCAAGCCTTTATTATTGGATAGATGAACATATGAATTCTACGTGTAGACCTAATAGAACTATCCAAATTAAAATCAGAAACCAAGTACTTAGGGCAATCTGCCTGCATACCTCTTCTAGACTGACTTTCAACCTTGTCAGTTTCCCGTCTTCATTTCCTGCGTATAGCCTGTCGGCAAAGTCCCGGAACAGCTGAAACAATCGGTGATCTCATCACTTGTGACGAATTCTGCCTTGG
The DNA here is from genome assembly GCF_902459505.1 of Geotrypetes seraphini. Classification (NCBI taxonomy): domain Eukaryota; kingdom Metazoa; phylum Chordata; class Amphibia; order Gymnophiona; family Dermophiidae; genus Geotrypetes; species Geotrypetes seraphini. The sequence continues at coordinate 37,594,030 of NC_047092.1, read as the reverse complement.
ATGTTACTAAAAAGGAAAATTTTCGTCCTATCTCAAATTTAAGATTTAAGATTTATGTCAAAGGTCTTAGAAAGAATTGTTCACAGCAGTTGGAGAATTATGTGATAGAACAAGGGTGCCTAGATGAATTTCAATTTTGCTTTCGAAAGAATCAAAGCACTGAGCTGCTTTTGTTGACCCTCTGTGATGAGATTCACAAGGGAATTAGATAAGGATAAACACTACCTGTTAGTCTCCCTTGATGTTGCATCTGCCTTTGATACTGCAGATCACGAGGTTCTTTTAGAGAGATTACCATATATACTCAAATAAAAGTCAGAAATATAAGGAGGAAAAATAGTTGGCTTAAAAATAAGACTGGGCTTAATATTCAAATGCCCTGCCAGGATCTGCACCCAGTGTCCCCTCCCCTGCCAGATTCTGCACTCAGTCCCCCTCCCTGCCAAGTTCTGCACCAGCCCCCTTCCCTCCCTGCCAGGCTCTACATTCATCTCCCTTCCCTACCAGGCTCTGAACCCAGCCCCCCTCCCTTCCGGGCTCTGCACCCAGCCCCCCTCATTCCCTGCCAGGCTCTGCACCCTGTCCCACCTTCCTTCCCTGTACCCTCTTCCCCCTCTAGTTGTCTAGTGGTAGGCGGGGACAGGAGGAATCCCTTCTGTCTCCTGTCCTGGCTGATACTAACTATTTTTTACACTCCCCCATCCCCAGCATACCTTTTCCCTGGTGGTCCAGTGGTGTATCCCGTGCTGATCCCTACCGATCTTGCTGTCTGCAACCTGCAGCACATCTGGGTCAACACGCAGAAGCACGCTTTTCAAGCTCCCACCCAGCCCTGCGCCACTCCCTGAATGGCTGCCTTGAGAACCACGAGTCCTGCGAGAACTGGCGGCAGCATTTCAGGGAGCAGCGCAAAGCCAGACGGGAGCTCAAAAAGCTCGCTCCTGCATGACGGCCCAGGTGCGCCACTGGCTACTGGCTGCAAGATCAGCTGAAGGGGCTCAGCGTGGGATACACTGCTGGACCACTAGGGAAAAAGTATGCGAGGGAGGGAGGGGGGTAAAAAATTGAAAGTATCAGCCGAGATGGGAGACATCCCTCCTATCCCGGCCTAACAGCAGGCCTGCAGCAAGTCCGGGAGCATGTCAGGTGGTCACTGGGTGATGACCATAGGACATAGACCCCCATTTTTGGGCCATTTATTTGGCCCCAAAATCTTGTCCTATATTCAAATATATATGTTACATGGATTTGGGATTGCAGGAAATGTATTAAAGTGGTTCCATTCTTTTTTTAGCAATAGATCATTTTGTGTGGCTAATGGAGATGATCGCTCTGAATTTCTTTCTTTGTAACGTGGAGTGCCACAAGGCTATTCTTTGTCTGTAATGCTATTTAATTTATTCTCATCACCAATTGGGAAATTGCTTTCAGACATTGGGTTACAATATTGAATTTATGCAGATCTGCAATTTTTCTTTGAATTTCCTGCAGATAGGTTGCAGATAGGTTGCAGATAGAATGCTATCGCACTATATGGATGAAATCAAATTGTGGATAACGGCAAATTGCCTAAGCCTAAATGTTGCAAAGACAAAAATTCTATGGCTCTCGTCTGCTGGTGCTGAAGGAGCCCCACAGAACTTTGTGTACCAGAGGTTACCATTCAACTTCAGCAAGAGATTAAGGCCCTGATTCTGTATAGTGCAACTAAAGTTAGGCGTGGTTTGGACATCCCCATAGGCGCGATTTTACAAAAATTAGACGTCCTTTACAGAATTGCACTCAGCGCAAGTTAGACGTCCAAATTTGTAGATATGCTTTAGAGAATCGCATTTTAGGCGGAAGTTAGACATCCAGAAGAACGTTTACAACGTTGTTGTTTCATTATTATGATGTTATTAGAATGGCAATTTTATGTTGTTTTTCAATAAAACTGTATGAAGTGAAATGCTGACACTAGTATAGTTTATATTTTTAATCAGATTTTTTTTTTTTTTTAATTTCTCTTCTGTCACAGGGAGCAGGATTTGAACCAGCAATGTCAGGGTAGAAGACTGTAGGTCTATCCAGTGTGCCACAGAGTGAGCTAACAAGCTCCACAGCAATTGTACAGCAAGTCTACTTCTGAGTGTAGTTTGGGCGATCGACAGACGTGAGTTAGGTGGACTGAACTTAGGCGAGCTTTGAACGTCCCCAATGCGTTTCACTAAATAGGCTTTTATTTTTGCTTTATTAAGCTCAAAATGCATTTAATAATACACCACAAACAGGGCATGAATACAAAGATATTGCATGCAAAACTTGCATGCAATGTTATTTGCTAATTATAGGAAAAGATCCATTAATTGAAGCAGAGCATATGAAAAAGATAGCTTTATATTTTTTGCTCAAAAGCTACCCTTTTATTCTGACTAAAAAGTGCTGCAATGAGCTAATTCTTGAAAGAGCTGCATTAATAATTAAGCAAGCAAAGCACATGAAAATATATATATATTGCATAGATAACTTCATTTCCAAAAGGTTAAAAAAAGGAGAAAAAAAAAGATACAGACTTCAGCATGGTTTGTAGTGCAAATGGAGGCCTCCAGCTGCACAATGGTAACCTCATTGTGAGCCATCAAGTGTGGCATTCTAGCTGGAAGATAGAATGCCACAATTAAAATAGTGATATGTGCTGGGGGAGCTGACCATACTTGGGATTCAAATCCATGAACTTTGGACAATGAAAGCAGTGCACTAAACCACTGAGCTGCTTTCTTTCAGGTGATTGTGATATGATACCTGAGGAGATCATACCTTAGGAGATCCCTAAGGTATCTTATCACAGGGCACGAAGAGCCACCTGAATGGAAGCTGCTATAGCTCAATGGGTAAAAGCCAAATATGCAATACTCCTGCAATTTGATTTGTCAGCTGCATTCTATATCATCCATCATGATATCTTGATCCGTATGTTATCAGATATTGGCTTAAATCAAGTAGTTATGAATTGGTTCAGTAAATTCTTATCACTATGATCTTACGAGAGATAATATTCGGAGGATGTGACATCCTCTTCATGAAAGCCGAGCTGTGGAGTACCACAGGGTTCCCCCTTGTCACCGATTCTGTTTAGTATTTACATGACCTCACTGAAAAACTTTTGTCTCACATCTGTAGAGACTATGTTTACCTTCGCAGACGATATTCTTATTTTACTGGAAGTCAATCTCGATCTCAGTAACTTAGTTTCAAGTATAGACTGTTGCATTTCTAAACTTCAAATATGGGCGTTGTCCATTCAAATGAAATTGAACGCTGCCAAAACTAAACTACTTTGGATTGGGCCAAGATTAGATTTAGTGTCGTTGTTACACTAAAAACAGGTATTTTGTTACAGATAGATTTATCTTCCAGAGTTCTGGGTATTATCCTAGACTCATCACTCGCATTTCACGAATAGATAAATTTTTTGGTAAAAAAGTGTTTTTTTTGTCTACGTATGCTGAGAAAAGTTAGATCATTGTTTCATCAAGACCATTTTTCAGTGTTGGTACAGTCTATTGTGCTTGCCCAGTTGGATTATTGTAATTCTGTATATCTAGGTATTAAACAGGGTAGTTTAAGAAGACTCCAGCTAGTAGAGAATATGGCAGCCAAACTCATCTTTAGGAAGAGAAAGTACGATCATGTCTCCCCTCTGTTGAGAAGGCTTCATTGGCTCCCAATCCGTTTTAGGATCCAGTTTAAATGTGCTTGTCATTTTTAAGCTTCTTTATGGGATATTCGGCCTTCTGGTCCCTTTATATTGAAATACACTGAGATCTTGCTATTCAAGGAATACACAGAGATATAAAGTACTCTGCCCTTCCTTTAAAGGAATTAAATTGGCCAAGAAACAGTAAATCTTTCGCTTACAAACTGGTAGAAACTTGGAACGGGCTTCCTGACTGTCAGATTGATAGGTCAGTTACAACAATTTCGAAGTCCTAAAAACTTTTATTATTTACACAATACCTGAACAATCTACCTAAAGATTCAACGAATTAATTGCTCTACAATACTTATTTCCTCTTATGCCTTTTGTTCTCATTTCTCTGGTCTTTACTTGTAAACCAAGTTGAGCTCCGTTGGGAGATGACCCGGTATATAAATCAAAGACTAGATTAGATTAGATTAAAATCCCTGTTCTCATCTTCCAAAGGTAAGGCTTTATAGATCTTTCTGCAGAAGCACATTTCCTTTAATATTCCTCCTGCAAGTCCACAAAGCACAGAAGATTTAAAAAACAACACAGCTCTGGTACTACATTTGCTGAAGGAATCCTTAACACTCCAATGACGTTTCAATTTAGCTATATTTTCATTCAAAACTCTTTACCTTGCTTTAAGTATTTCATTGATTTTGTGTTCTAATTCCAGTCTCCTGTTCCGTTCTTTTTCCAATTCTTGTTTTAGTGTTTCAGCGTTTGTCTCCTCCCTAAGCTTCCTGAGCTCCTCCTCTGTTAAGATTAAAAAATATATATAAATGTAATGTTAAGCAATGTCAAAAATATGAATAATATTTTAGCCTATGTGATAAACTTAAGCATTTGCACATTTCTTTCAAAGCAGAACAGTATAAGCAATGCTAATATTGATTATAGCAACAAATTCCAAAGTGCCTCATTAACTAGGCTTATACAATTGTACTTTTAAGTTCAGGCATCTTAGACTGGCCTGGTGACTAATGCTGTATACTGCCAAGAAGAAGATCCCTAACCTGATACCAGAGTCAGCTCTTCCTCTCCATGAATCATTGTCTAATGTGATACCTACTAGCTGCACAACTGCAAGTTCTAGAAGTAGTCCCTAGGATTATTGCCACGATGAACTAAAGTAGAAATTAGTTCTTACCTGCTAATTTTAGTTCTTACCTGCTAATTTTCTCTCCTTCAGTCCAACAAATGAATCTAATCTAAACTTGTGGCTTATGCTTGGGTGCCAGCAGATAGAATGCCTTATAAGGCAATGTGGAAAATTCCCAATTCAGTATTACTCTAACAAACCAACTAAAGGACAAAATGCCCTCCAAAATCTATAAGGTCCCCATCAAACAGCTAAATGATTAAATCAACCTCAGGGTACTGAGGCAGCAGTTCTAACCATTAGGCCATTCTTCCACTTCTACATAAAGGAGAAGTAGGCGAGATTCCAAGGCCAGCATAAGACTTCGAGTTCCTCTCAACAGGCCACAGACAACTTAATTCAGTGTCACCTTATGGATTGAATTCCAAGCCTGCATGACGCTGGTTTAACTTTAATCTTTCTCTGGTTACAAAGTAACTCTGGGATTGGTGGATAATCATCAGGTGGTGATGAAGTTCAGGATGCCACTGTCATCTTTGCTTGAAATAAACTGCATGGATGATGGGGATGGCGATTAATGTAATGGCATAGACCAGGGGTGCACAACTCTGGCCCTCGAGGGCCGAATCCAGTCGGGTTTTCAGGATTTCCCCAGTGAATTTGCATGAGATCTATTTGCCTGCACTGCTTCCATTGTATGCATATTGATCTCATTCATATTCATTTGGGAAATCCTGAAAACCTGGCCTGGCGAGGGCCTAAATTGTGCACCCCTAGCAGTTAAGTTAAGTTTGCTTTGAAGAAATGTGACATCATAACATTTTAATAAAATGTTTTCTCTTTTAGGGGGATTCCTTGATACAGGAGTATCAAAACATAGTGCCTATGTCGGAACAACAGTCCTCTAGCCGAATGAAATGTTAACTTGAAAGATTAGGATTTGATCTATTTTTGATAAGCATTATTATGATTGTTGAGACCACTGAAATATTTAAATTAATTTGCAATAACATTCACTGAATTGATCATGATTTTTGTGTTATCAATCCACTGAAGCCTATTTAGACTATATAGTCCAGAGGTGATTTAAGAAAAACTCTGAATTAAACCTATATTGTGGTGCCCTGCTGAACTTGAACATTTCAATACTATGTTCCAATATATTCACAAATACAGCTCACCAGATTAGCAAGAAACTGACACCAGGATCCACACCTGGGAAATGATAAAAGGGAGAATCCAGGAGAGGCACAGGTGCTGAAAAGTTCTCAGTCCAACCAAGCAGGGAATGACATTGACCCAGGAAACTTAGAAGATATTCCATAAATTCACTCATAAGTTCAACACACTAGGCACATTTCTCTGAAGTTTCTGTAACCCTTGTAAAAAATACCTCGACGTCTGGTCACTAAAAAACTGCTCCGCTGCTGCAATCACCTCTAAATCACTCAAAAATGGTTGCCCTTTCAAACTCTTTTTAAGGTTTGGAAACAGAAAATAGCCAGATTGTGCAAGATCTGGCAAGTAGGGTGGATAATTTATGCCAAGGGTCAGAAATATGCGGCTCTTCTTGCATTTAGCTGCAGCTCTCCAGGCCACGACCCTTTAATTTCCCTCCCAACCCCACAATCCATCCCCTTGGGCCTACCGAGGTACTTGGTGGTCCAGCGGGGGTCTTTGTGACAGGAGCACAGCCCTCTCAATTCCTGCCTCCTCATGGCTGACTTCTAAAATAGGTGCTGCAACCTCTTGCAGCTGTTTGCGGCATTTCCTGCAGTACCGCAAGCTGCTGCAAGAGGTCGTAGCAGCCATTTTAGAAGGCTGCCATCCTGCCACAAAGACTCCCACTGGACCACCAGGTACCTCAGTAGGCCCTGGGGGTTGGGGAAATCATAGGCTTAGGAGGTAGAACCTTAGCTATAGGTTTGGGGAGGGGCAGATGAGAGGTGTAGAAACCTGCAAGAGGTTGGAAGGGAGAAAAGCTACAACTTGTGGCTCTTTGTAAATCTTTGGTCAAACATTTTGGATCAATTGACTCTTTGCTGTAAAAAGGTTGTCAACCCCTGGTCTATGTACTGAAACCTCAACTGCGTCAAAACATCCATCATTTTACCAGCCTTGTGAGCAGGTGTGTTGCCTTTCAAAAAGAAAACCTCCTTTCCGCAGCTTCCCTCTCCTTTCTTTCAATGCCTCTTTTAATCGGCACAGCACTGTGACCATGACCTTAACTGAGGACTTTTGGGTCTTGAATTTCCTCATCTTTGGAGAACCTGAGTGTCGCCATTGCATGGACTGCTGTTTTGCCTTAGGATCATAGTGGTGTAACCATGTTTCATTTGACATTGCTTAACTATCTATTCTAAAACGTTGGCACCAGCTCGTTGAAAATGCTGCAAAATCAACTTGGAATTGGTCACTCGACGTTGTTTCTCATTAGCATTCAAACATTTGGGCATCCGCTTGGCTAACAGCTTCTGCATACATAGCTGCTCAAGGATTATAAACCCAACACATTCCCTGGATTTTTGTAGTGTCTCAACAATTATTTTAGCTGATATTCGCCAATCTGCCAAAATCAGGTCACGGACATGATCAACAATTTCAAGAGTTGACACAATTTGAGGCCTCCCAGACCTTGCTGCATCTTCAGTCTCGAAATCCCCATGTTGTAAGTTTGCATACCACTTCTTCTCTGTGGAGTACAATAGGCATTTGTCACTCAGTGTTTGTATCATATATTCATGGTTTTCTTGTGGAGTTTTTCTTCTGCAGGAATAGGAACTTCATGATGGCTCGGAGTTCTACACTTGAAAATTCCACAGTTTTCATTGACATGGTACAATGAATGAACTGAAATAATGCCAATTACCTAAAACAGTGGGACCTCCAATGAAGAGCCAGGAGAATAAATAAATGAATTAGTTTATTGTGTGAATCCACAGAAGTTCAGACCCAACACAGTACCATGTTTTGGGGTACAATATGCCTGACTCAAGCGTCACAACCACTTTTCAGACACCTGGGAGATATGGTCGTAAAGTGACAGTTTGCCTTCAAGGTGTATTCCTAGGTTGCGCACCTGGTCTCTCGCAGTTATAGTAGTTGAGTCCCAGCACAGAGGGACAAGCACAGTCGCAGCGTTCTTTGCGGATCCAAAGGAGTTCCTTCTTGGTGGTATTTAGTTGTAGTTTGTTGACAGACATCTAGTTTTTGATTTGAGAGGCAGTTTAGAAGTTTTGTAATCTGGGCATCACAGGCTTCTCCTAGCGGTAGGTACAGCTGAGATGTCATCTACGAAGGAGTGAATCTGTATTTGATATCTGCGGGCTATGTCTAAGACAGGTCTAACAGACTGAATAGGAAGGGGGAAAGCAGAGTCAATTAGGGGGTTTCAATATTATAGAGGCACAAAGTTATAGTCACATAGCATAATTACATGCAGAAATACCAGCTGACAAAAGGTAAGAGGAATCACAGAATGCCCCTTCAAAAAATAACATAACATAACCTAATATACCGCTACAACCTCGTAGCTCAGCGTGGTTTACAAGAAAGAGAACTGTGCATATTCAGTGAAATGACAATCCTATAAAAGGAATTCAAATAGAGAGAAAAAAAGAGGAAATATAACAACAGAGTTACTAAAAATTCTTCTTAAAGAGATGGGTTTTTAATCATTTCCTTAAGTTAATGTAAGAGTAGGAACTGGCGCTAATAAGTATACCTCCCTAAAGTAGGCACCACTTAGCCTAAACATCATCAGCTCAACGGAACTGAGAAACACAGAACAATAGCAAAGAAAACCAGAAGCTTGTGAGAAACAATCCATCTTCCTGCTGGAGATAGAGAATACAGGCTGATGACATCCTGTGTGAGAGAGCTCTGTTTAATGCTCTCTATCTACAGCTGCCGGTAAATAGTGATAATTCAAGTCTCTGGATTCATCTGCTGCTGATGACAAGGAATATGCTTTTTTTGGGGGGGAGGGAGAGAAAATAGGAGAAAATTTCAAATAGGAGAAAATTTCTTGAATAGTTGTGAATGAAGAAGATTCATGGCTCCAGACACTAGCCTTAGCTTCAACCGAGCTAGAAGTACAAATGAGAAGGAAGTGTTTCTGTTACAAAATTTTACTGCAAAATGCCGAAGAACATTTTTCTAATCCATATTTTTATAGCTAAAAAGGTAAATAGTTTAGGTCAGGAACAAAAAATTTTGATTCCAAAACCACAAGGCTTAATAAAATTGGACATATCTCCTTAAAGCAATGTTTTCTTTTTATTTAGACACTGCCCAGCTTTTTAATGTAAGACAGAAAATATATTCTTTTAAACAATGCAGAAATTGACTGTATATAGCATGCTCACATAAGGTGTAAACAAAGATCTCAACATGATGTCAAGTGGATATAGTCACAATATTTAACTTAATTGTAGAAAAATAAAGTTAGTCCCTTTTTTGAACCAAAAAACGCAAGTACTCCTCTAGGGGATAATATCTCATTTCACTTTTGTGCTGTTGCTCAGTACAAGGGCAATATCAATTTTCACACAATCATCCTTTGAACAAAGGAAAATCATTTCTGTTATACTTCGCAATTACCCAGATTATAGTATATCTCTCCTGATCTTCAGAAAGACATAAAAGTAGTAGTTCTAATGTTTAAAAAAAACAAAACAAAAAAACCTCCAAAACAACCAACCTGTCATGCTCCCAAAAATCTTGCAATCCAAGGCCAGAACAATACTGTCCAGAACATTATGTGAGGATAAAAGTACTCCAGAAGGAAATGTACAGGCTTTTGGCATCCACAGAACACCATTGAAGCAGGAAGCATAGTGCAACCTTTATGGCATACTGTCTTAGTCATCATGGTTGGCAACTTTATCAGATTTAGTTCATCTCCTCAAGTAAATTCTGTAGCATAGTAGCTACACTACTATGACATTTACAACAATAAAAAGAAATCATTAGGTGCTCTAGCTCAGCGGTTCTACAAGACCATCAAAGGGGCCCCCCTAAAGAAATAACTAAAATGCAGCTGAGGGGGGAGGGGCTAACCTTGACTACAAGCAACACTGCTATAAAGGATGATTTTTAAATGCACGCATTTTCAATTTTGCTGAGAGATATGAAAAATAGCTAGCCTAACATTGGGGGATGTTTCAAGTAAAATATCCAAATTGGAAGCACAAAAAGAAGGCGATTACCAAGTATATATATTTTTTGAAAATCATCTACTTAGACATCTAGGTCGCTGGGATGTCTAGACCACCAGAACATCCAAAGTTATACCCTATTTCAGGTGGATAAATCCTTCGACTCAGACTCCTCAGTTTCTGGTACCCACAACTCCAACTCCAGGTACCCAAAATGTCTACGACAACGACTCCACAGCCCTGCCCTATTTTCGACCAAAAAATCATCCAAGTTGGAAATCTCCAAATGAACTGCATTTGGATGTGGGAAGGATCAGCATTATGATGGACTGGCCCCATAGACATGCCAACAGAGCAGTGGGGCACCTTGGAGGGCACTGCTGTGAACGTCATATAAAGGGTGCCACATAAATATCTCACCATAACCCCTTTAAAAGTTGTAGTGAGCCTCCCACTCCCAAAACTCCTCCAAAACCCACTATACCTATATGACTACCACTCCAATAGCCCTTATATAAACTGAGGTGGTACAGGTGGTATTAACATGGCATTAGAGTAGGATTTTAGTGGGCTCAAACTTTCCACCATAAATGTAGGTAGAGTAATTTATGGGTCTGGGTCCATCTTCTCTACAGTTCACTAGCCTACTCAAGACACCTGTGTGATGCTCTAATAGGTTTTCTCATAGGAGATGCTGCCGACAGGTATAGGCTTTTAAATTCAGATGTTTGTGGGGTGGGAGGGGGGTTTGTGACCACTGGGGGAGTGTGTGTGTTTGTGGGGGAGGGGTCAATAGTTAATCCATCCAGTGTTCATCGGGGCAGTTTGGGCACCTTTTTGGCATTTAGATGCTTCTAAAACAAGTCTAGCCTGAAACTTCTTAAGTTCTGTACAGGACACAACATAACATCATACTTCTTAATCATATAACCATGAGTTCTACGCAGTTTACAAAAGATTATAAACTAAAAACAATTTAAGAATGACAGAAAGAAATTATTTGACCAAGTATTTTGAAAAGAGGTAAGTGTTCAGTTGAGTTCTGAAATGTTTATAAGAACAGGCTCCAAGCAATAACAATCGAAATTATCTGTTGTGTGAAGCTGCTTGGAATGCTAAAGTATGGTTCAGAAATTTCTTACTTTTACAGCCCTGTGCTGACGGAAAGGTGAATAAGGCATGAGACTTTCTACTATTTTTATACAATGCTAGAGAGAATCTATTAACCATATAAAACGGAGCAGTACCATACATGACCTTATAGCAAAAGCAACCCAACTTAAACAAAACACGAGCCTCCATTGGCAGCCAATGCAATTCACAATAAAATGGAGTCACATGATCATATTTTTTAAGACCGTAAATCATTCTAACCGCTGTATTCTGAATCAGTATGAGTCGAACCATGTCTTTCTTGGAATTGTTAAATACACAATATTATAATAAACCAAAGACTAAAATAATAAAAATTGTACCAGAAGTTTAAAAGCAGAAAACTCAAAAAAAGGTTTAATGGTACGCAGTTTCCATAGCGTGTAATAACCCTTATGTATCACAGCATCTATTTGTTTTTCCATAGTCAGATGCTGGTCCAAAATAACTTCCAATATTTTAATTGTTGGTTGAATTGTATACAAGGTAGATTATAGCTGCAGGACGTCCAAGTCTAAGCTGCCCAAAACCTGCCCATATCGTGCCTCCCAACATGTCCCGGAAATGAGTTTTGATTATCGGCACAGACATTTTGGTGAGAAAAACATCCAAGTGCCAACTTACAAGACTGCCTAACTTAGGCACTCAAGCCCTACCTCTCCATCTCCAACCGAATTGTTCCCAAGTTCTCTCATGCCTCACCTCTGTATCATGCTCTCCTGTATTTTGATGATCTTACATTGTGTACCTATATTCACTGATTGTCCAGCTCTTCTTTGTTGTAAACCGCCTCGAACTACCACGGCTTTGGCAGTATATAAGAATAAAATTATTATTATTTTGGACGTTTGAATGTTTTGATTATGAGCCCCATAGTCTCTAATAGGGTCTTCACCTCCTCAGACATAGACTATATGAAAAGCTCATACAAGATCATAAAGGTACTTTAGGAAATTTAATCAAACATAAATTCAATGCTCTTGCTTGATTTTCTGAAACATCAATTAACTTCATATTGGTTGCCTACGGAAGCCTAAGGCCAGTGGGGCGAGGTTTGCCTTATGTGTCCATAAGCGTCCCTATGCACCTCCATAGGTGTGAGACTAGCGTCTTAAATACGGGCCTTTAAAATGCTAGCCTACATTTAAGGCGCCTGTGTTTAAAAAAACACACACAGCCACAATTCTACAAACGGCACCGGTACATAACTGACACAATCAGCAGCTGTTTCTCAGGCACCCATTGAATCCAATAGTTAATCCTCCATTGCCCCAAGTACAAAATAAGTACCTGTATATATGTAAACCACTTTGAATGTGTAACTGCAAAAAAACAGTATACAAGTCCCTTTCACTTCCCCCCTTCTATAAATAAAGAAAAAAAAAAGTACGTATAAGGAAGTACATAAGCTTATTGTAGAGAAATCATGGAGATTTGTTCTCCTATCCTGTGGATGTCTTTTAATGAACAAGTTGTAACAAGTCAAAATGTGGCTGTAGCTTTGTTTACAAATTCTACAATATAAGTACTGTACAACCTCTCTCCTCAGCATTATTCCTACTACACAGTAATACTGTACACAAAGTTCTCTGCAAAATAAATTTTATTGGTCCTCTTCTTTTGCATAGCATCTTCACTTGCAAGAGAACAAAAGTGCAAAACATCAGAATTTCTGTGTTAATAAACTATTACATTAGCTGATTTCTAGCCGATTTCTAATTTAGATGTGCTATGAATGTCTGCTGGTAGATGTGTATTTTATACAGTCTGTACAGTAAATGTTAGAATATTAGGACACTGTTTATGTTAAACCAGTTGATAAAGTCAGCTTCATGCGGCTTCGTGTCAGACCTCATGCACAATAACCTACTATAATATGCTTATGGTACCCCAAGACTGCCTTGCTACTTACACAGAAAATGTGACTGAGCACTAGCCAAATATCGATTACAGTTATGACACCACAAGTTTTGAGAACACGTCCTTTCTAAAAGCTTTTGTGGTAATTTATTTCTCAGCTGTCAGAGAACAGGGTGCTCAAATGTATTGCAATCAAGGCTTTTAATAGCACATTAATTGCAAGAAATGTCTTATGGCTATTACAGATCAGCTTGTTCTTGATATCAAGCCTGAGCCATCTAATGATTTTAATAGGGAAGATTTACTGGAAAAGAATGTAGCAAAGTTTGAAACCGGAGGACAATGTTCAACAGCTCAGCTGAACAGCAAATTTCAGAAAAAAAAATAAGCAGCAAGTCAAAGATTTTGCTTTTATTCATATTACAGAAAGGACTGCAATTCTGAAGCTAAAAAAAAATGGTCTTAGACTTGAACAAATGGCCTCAAACAGCATCCACTTCACTTGCTTATTGAAACAGCTGCATTATACACCAAGAATGGTCTGAAGGCATTACAGATCTACCTGCACATGATATCAACCCATGCTACCTGAAGAATTGAGGAGTGTGTGGCGCGGTGGTTGAAGCTACAGCCTCCGCACCCTGGGGTTGTGGGTTCAAATCCCACACTGCTCCTTGTGACCCTGGGCAAGTCACTTAATACTCCATAGCCCCAGGTACGTTAGATAAATTGTGAGCCCACCCGGACAGATAGGGAAAATGCTTGAGTACCTGATTGTAAAACCGCTTAGATAACCTTGATAGGCGGTATATAAAATCCTAATAAACTTGAAACTTGAGGAGGATGAATAGGCCAAGCTGCACATCTTCAAGTATCCTGCTGACAAATGAGCAACACACACAGGGTGTACACTTCTCCCTCTGTATTTGCGGTTTCAGCATTCACGGTTTCGATTATTCACGGTTTTTAGCTTGCTGACTCCTCTCCCCAAATTACTTCAGCTTGCATAGAGAAATCTCCGATTCCAAGCGTTTACAGAGAAAATTGCTGATTCCCGGCACTTTCTTCACCGTGTTTTGCCTTTCCTTCAGGAACAGGCCAGGTCTCCCACCATGTTATTCACAGTTTCACCATATTCATGATGGTTTTTAATAGAAAATAGTGAATAACATGTGAAAAAGTTATTTGCGGCTTTTCTGTATTTGCGATTCTGTTAATCCCCTATCACAGCAAATACGGAGGGAGAAGTGTACTTTAGAAGTTCTAAGTGTCCCCTGGGCCAACCAGGAATGCTGCCCAGAAAGCAAGAAATCAAAATAATGGAATTAAAAGACCAAAATCAATAAATGGGAAAATAAATTTTAAAATAAGTTTTTAAGGCATTTTTTTTAATTTAACAGCACATTGTAAAATGCAGATCATTACAGAACAATTTTATTATTATTTTTTTAATTACAGGAAACAGAAACAAAATATCAATAAGGAAAACTTAAATCACTTTTTCATTATCATCTAATCCACATTTAGGAAGAAAACATCCAGAGTTACCAACACTCCATAATAAAGTAAACTAAAGGCATTTACAGAGCTGAGTTCAAATTCTAATCTTAACCCTAAAACACCTACTGAAGACATAACACACAAAAAGCTTTCGAAATGTGAAGGATCCAAAAAATATATTTGAATTATCTCCATGGGTGACCAGACACTTACAGGGAAACTTAAGGAAAAACGATCCCCACATTGCCAAAACCATTCAAACGCAGGTCTTAAGTAAATATATTTACCTTATCGCAACACCTTTGGGTATTTCTTACAGAGATGCTACATAAGGTCTTTGAAAGATATGAAAACATTTTCATTGATTAGCAAAAATTTTATTTTTGTTTCCGAGTGTGTTCTCTCTTAATTGTCTATGCCACAAAAGTATAGAAAATGGTTATCACTCCCATCAAACTTTGCTTTTGTGACCAGGACACTGATATTTTGAAATTTACCTTTTTTGCACAACATTCCAGATTGATTCCAAGCTGAGTAAACTTAGGGGTCATTTTACTACGGTATGGCAGATGCATTTTGCTATGCACCCAACAAATTTATCAAGAGGGAAAAAGTACTCCTTAGAGGCATCTGCTAAGATGTGCAATGCCTACAAGACATATTTCAGCATGCCTGTTGGGGTTCAAAATAAACCTTGGGCACCTCACTTCACATGTGAGCACTGCCACAAAAACTCTGGGATGGTGGAATTATATGCTATAAAATTTCTTAGAATGTTTAATTTAAAAAAAATATTTACATTTTACAATTTTCAATGTTACTTGAAAATATATTATATATGAAATATGTTGCAAGAATCTCATACAATTAGTCATAGACTTAATACATTTATTGATTTCATTTTGTTCTTCTACAGGATGGTACAGAGGGAAGGAGAGAGTGGGCATCTCTCCCACTGCCAAGGGTAATGGGGGGCATTGCTTGGCAGCAGGAGCGTGTACATCTCTCCCATTGCCTGGGGGGGCCTTGATTGACGGCAGGAGAAAGTGGGCATCTCTCCTGTCGATCTTCAATTTGTTTTTTTGTTGTTTTTTTATTATTTTAATTTGCAGGGGAGGAGGGGGTCTGAGTTGTCAAACTTTATTTTCCTGTCAGTGCCTGAGCCAATCAGCGCTGAGGCACTGATCAGAAAGTAAGGCAACAGCTCAGACCTCTCAGTAAATTTTGGCTGCAAATGTCCTTGATTCTCATCTTGAGACAATGAAAGAGAACATGGGAGCATACTCAGAGAAGCAAGGTGTGCACTTTTATCAGGATATACTGGACTTCAAATGCCACTACCAAGAACAACATATGGGGGCCGATTCGTGAAAGAGACTTACAATATAATCACAAATATCAAAAATACTACTCACTTCCAATCTTCTGTGGTCGTCTTTGTATAACTTCAATATATAAATACATGTTAATTGTGATTCATAAGTTGCTTTTTATGACTTTATAAGAATGAAAGGATGAAAATTCAGCATTCACATTTTAAATAGATAAATTGCAAAATTTGACTATCCTGGTCACAAAAGCAAAGTTTTAAGGATGGGCAGATTGGATGGGCCATTTGGCCTTTATGTCCTGTCGTGTTTCTATGTTTCTATAACTGATAGTTTCTATATGTTTTAGGCATGAGCAATTAGGAAATTACACTTATTGCCCAGGAGCAAAAATTGTCTTACATATCTGTGTTTGGAAAAGAAGTGTTTAGCAGCATCTTGTTAACCTGCTGAATAATCACAGAATGAGAAGCAGACCACAGTGGAATAAATCTAAGAGAGACACTTGAACACACACACAGGCTTGCTAAGCCGCAGTATTTCTCATGACAATGTTAAAGGCCCAACAACAATGGCAAAGGGAACCTTAGTCTCTATTATTAACCTAAATGTCACACAATGGCAGCAGTCCATCATTTTTGGTGATATTTTTTTTTAAATGTCACAAACATGACAGAGCTAAAAATGGACTTTTAAAAAAATCTGTAAAGATCTAATATAGTTGACAAGGTTTATTCCTTATTCTGTCCTATACTTACAGAATAGATATGTACAAAATATAATTATACCTAAACTAAACTAAACCTTAGGTTTGTATACCGCGCCATCTCCGCAAGCACAGAGCTTGGCACGGTTTACAGAATTAAGAGGAAAGGAACTACAATGAAGGATAAAGGAGAGGGACTAAGAGGAAAGAGAGGGACAGAATACTGGAGAATGGGAGGTGATTAGATTTTTGCAAAGAGCCAAGTTTTCAAGTGTTTGCGGAAGGATTGGAAGGAGCTTGAGTTTCTGAGTGGGGATGAGAGGTTGTTCCATACCTAACAAAGGCTCACTTAGATCTTTCACTTAATGTAACAGCATTGTACAGATTCACGATGATTACTATTTTCTTTTAAGACCATGAGTTTTACTGCAATCAGGCTACTACTAATCATTTCTATAGCTCTGTCAGATGCATACAGCACTGTACATTATATTAGCCATGTAAGAAACAGCCCCTGCTTGACAGAGCTTACAATGTAATCAAACAGGACAATTAGGATAGGGAATTTCAGAGGGAGTGACAAATGGACATGTTTACTTTACAGCATTTAGCACAGACTGAATTTATGTCAAAGCTTTAAAGCCCTACCTGATACACTAGCAGAAGATCCCATCTCTAACCACGCCATCAGGCACAGCACACATTCCAGACATTTTTTGTTTTAATTCATACTTACGTAAAAAATGTTTTTCCAGCAAAGCGATTTCAAGGTGACCTTTTATCTCATTTATCCTGTCAGACTCTGTTCTGTTAAAGTCCTGGATTCCTGACGCCATGATGATAGTTCCTGTACCAGCCTCAAAGAGAATCAAAAATCCATAAATAAAGTGTATGTACACAGACACTCAGCAGCAGCTATAAACCAACATCAATAATTACTGCTGTAACAGTCAATAGAACACCAACGAATGGTTAATAAGGCCCCCAAGACTGCAGTCCAGGATGTTCAAGAAGTAAGGCCTAACCACATACACCATCTCCTCTACCACCTTCAATCATTCCAGAAAAGCTGCAAGTCTGCTGCAGAATCCAGCTTGCACCTGCATATTTAATGTGCATTTCAGATGAGCTCAGTCACTTGCTGGCCCTTTGTCTACAAAAGCCAGTTAGAAGGGAAAACTCCTGCATGAGAACAATAAATACAAACAACAATTGGAGGAAACCAATGACAACTGAAGTTATTAATGCATCACCTCCACAGTAAAGCAGCTGCAGATATCATTAGCTTTTTTTCAGTGCTGCCAGACAGTATCAACAGCAAGAGAAAGGAATACTACAGGGCTACACCCCCACCTCCTAATCTTTTTATGTCTTCATGATAGGAATACTATAGGGTTACCCCATCCCTAGAATCTCTTAAGTTTTGCATTTACACAGCAACTAAATTCACCCCCATAAATTAAAATTAAAAAAAAATGGTCAGAGGATGATATGTACTGAAAAGGAAGATACTGACTTCAGTTCCCCATACTGCAACAAGAAAAATGAAAGCTGCTAAAACAGAATTCCAGTCCTGAAGTTTCACTTTTCAGTACAAGGGCATTAGTGAATTATGATGGCATGTAAAGACCACAGAGCCCTTTGTATCTGCCCAGTATTCCTCCTAGTGCAGTGTCACAGATCTCCATTTCTTCTCTGGCTCTCCCCTTTCTTCAAATCTTATTACCCATCTTACCCACCTCCCCTGGGGAGAGTGTGGTGCAGTGGTTAAAGCTACAGCCTCAGCACCCTGAGGTTGTGGGTTCAAACCCACTTTGCTCCTTGTGACCCTGGGCAAGTCACTTAATCCCCCCATTGCCCCAGGTACGATAGATAGATTGTGAGCCCACCGGGAAAGAGAGGGAAAACTGCTTGAGTACCTGAATAAATGCATGTAAACCGTTCTGAGCTCCCCTGGGAGAACAGTATAGAAAAATTGAATAAATAAATAAATACTCCATAGAGATACATTTTCTGATGTGGCTCAAGTCTACCTTCTCATACTGTGACTTGGATATTTATAATTTTGTGAAGGTTAGCAGCACAAATGGGTTTCATACACCTAAACAGTTTAAAGTGTGTTATCCTGCAGTGAAAAGAACATGCAAAATTATAAAACCATTTCCAAATATTTAAGCACAATAAAGACAGAAAAATGCACAAGGTGAATTATTTCTAATCTCCAAACAAAACACTCAGCTTGTTCCACAGATGGCCTTATGTGTGAGAAGAATGGGAGGGCGTTTATGGGGAGGTAGTAAGTTTATGGGGTAAGGAAGTAAGAGGAGAGGAAAGGAGTGGAGGGCAGGGGGACACCTGGTCACAAGTGTCAGTCATTTCTACTGAGATTCTGCTTTAGGCCATGCTATATATGCTAGCACTGTTGGCAGAGATCTGGGGACCTCCCCAGGCAGTGGTGTTCTTCTTTGAACTCTGTCAGAGGGGTTGGGGGTTTCAAATGCAGCATCTTTGGCTGACGGGTTTGGCCTCCCTGTTACACCTCAAGTTCTTTCTCCATCTGTCTGCAATTACATTGCAAACACACATGTATACATACAGACAAAGCCTCACTGGTGTGGTTCACTGGTAGAGCTGCTACCTCTGCACCCAGAGGTTGTGAGATCAAATCCCAGTGCTGCCCAGTTACTTAATCCTCCAGTGCCCACCGCTTTAAACTTTGAAATTGCCAAAGCCACAAAAAGGCGGTATACAAGTCCTCATTCCACCTAAGCAATGTGCTCTTGTTTAATGTGAATTATAACCTATATATATTCCCCAAGTTATATTATAAAGTAAAGTTTCTCAAATCCAATTTCTTTTTTCTTTCTCTTCCAGGCCTTGCTTAATGTGAAACACACCTAAAATATCAAAATAATTTCCTTTGTAAGATGGCTTGTACTGGGAGGGGGGAGAGCGCTAAGATGTCCAGATTTTATAAACCTCTGTTCTTGTCACTGAGGGCAAACTGTTTTCTGGCGGTTTAGCCTGCACAAATTTTAGCAGCAGATTATCAAAACGGATAAGCTCTGTCTTTAGCTAGGTTTATAGCAGTCTTCGACAATGGCATGCAAATGTGCTCTTTAACACTGAAATGAGCACTCCAGTGGATTCTTAAAAATCTCACGATACACCGGGAAGGGGAAGGATCACCATTCCAGTGAAGGCGGGCCTGCCAGCCAGACGGAGGAAGCATCTGTCCAGCTGGTCAACTAAAAAAAGATAGGGGGATCTGGCTTGGCTGGGGAGATCCAACGGGGCTAGGGGGTGGGGGGTCCAGTGGCCATCAACCTTTCGGGAGTGGAGGATGTCCAGCAGGAGGGACTGGGCATACCTCCTGCCAGCGATATTTTTGGGGTTCACAGAAGGTGTCCGGCAGGAGGGATTGGGCATTCCTCCTGCTGGCAAACTCTGTGGTGGCTTCAGGGGTGTCCAGCAGGAGGGATTGGGCATCCCTCCTGCCGGCGATCTTTACAGGGGTGTGGGGGAGAGGTTCCCCGATTCTGTAACCGGCGCTTATGATAGACTTTAGTTAGAGAATCGTGGTGTTAGGCCAAGGACTGGCCCCCTCCTATGCCTAAGAGGTCTTGGTCTGGGCAATTAGACATCTGGACGTAGAAGTAGGCCATTCTCAAAAAAAGCCACATTTTGGATTTTTTTTCCGAGAATGGATATTTTTCTATTGCTGACTCTGTGCGACTAGCGCCTTAGGCCAAAAAAGGATTTAGACCTTTTTTATTATTATTATACCCCTCCACATGTCCAGCTCAAAATGGATACGTAAGAGTCGGTGAATGTTATGAGTGTCTGCGTACGTAAAGATACAACCACCCAGACAAGCATCATTCTTTGACGTGAGTAGTCCTTGAGAACAAAAAGGCAAGCGATTTTATTTTTTATGCAGTAGTTATCCTAAACTGAGCAACAAAGCAATCAAGGCTTTGTTACTATTTGGATCTTCTCATCTTTGTGAACTTGGATTTTCAGCTCTGACAAATTAAATAGAAAAAAAGAGAACGACTGCAGATGGTGGATGATGAAATGTGTGTTTGCTTGTCAACTATTGAGCTGCATTTTGAGTTAATTTGCACTCAAAAACAAGCTCATCCATTGCATTGATTAGTAATTCTATTCTATCTACTTTAATTTCACGTCAGAGGGAAGGCTTCCAGATGAGGTATGGGACGTGTGAGGAGCAGCTGCCCACAGGAAGAGGGAGCCGGCCCGAAGATAAAACCGGGAGGGGGAGGCATAAAATGGCCAGGCGGGAGCAGGCCAGAAGGCAAGGCACAGCATGGAGGGAGTGAGACAACAACGGAAGGGGAATGATTTTATTTTTTAATTTAGTGATTGATTTGCATTTCTTCCTGAACAGACAGCAGATGTATTTGTTTTTTTTCCTCTGAGGTTGTACTGCATGCAGAGTCTTGCATCTTAGGGTTTGTTTGTATATATTAGTACTTTTAGTTTTTGGTCCCGTATTTGCATGGGGTTATCTGTGTTCTGGTAGGAATGAATATTGAGCAGCATACAGTGTGCTTTGTGTAGTTTAATTTTGTGGTTAACCATTATGTGTTGTTAATACGATTATATTGTGCGTCTGTATATATGACAAATGAATGGAAAAAATGGTGTTACAATTAGTACCATTATGGGGGCTGGGTCTGGGGAGATTGGGTGGAGATGGGCGAGGTTTGGCCCATGACAGCCCAGTATTCTTCAACTGCCGATCCACAAAATAATTATTTTATTTCCACCAGTCCATAGGTGTCAAAAGGTTGAAGAACACTGTATTAGGACACCACCTTATAAGAACAGTAATCTTTCCATGTACTGAAACTGATCAATGTGGCATCCAAATAATTCGAGATCTGGAAAAAGGATGACTAAAATTACAGAAATAGGATGCTTTGTTGTGAAATCTAACACAAACACTGCATTTGGACAGGCTTTTATAAAATATAGTTAAGCTGTCATGTCTGTTCCAGAAACAATTTGTAAAAACAGCAAAGAAGTTTTGATTTACTCAGCATATAGTAGTTAAACAATCAGTAGGACCTAATAAACTGTTAATTATCAACATGGCTGACTCCAGTTTCCAATATCAGGTTTTTCTCCTCTACATTCTTACTGCTTAGTGGAGGTTACAAAAAAAAACCCCAAAAAGTAAATGTGACACTGGACACCACTGGAGCCATGTGGCCTGACCAACATTTTGCCTTGCACAGCATCACAGACTAGGAAGTTTAAGGGTCAAAAATGGAGAGTGGTTGGTTTGATTCCATCGACCAAAAGGGTGTCCCACTGCCGCTGCTGGGAGCAGAAACCTGTGGCAACTAAATAGGCCGCTTGGAGACTGTGTTTTCACATGGTTTAACCAAAAACTAAGATATTATGAAACAATTTGATCATGTTGCTCAAGTTTCTCAATTGTTCTATGAAGAAAAACTAGTAAGCAGATGGAATACTTACAGGGTCTCTTAGCTCCTCGTTCTCCCGGAGAGATGTTCGAGGCATTTTCATTGGGATTTCATCACCGCATTCAGTATCAGAAGCATTTGGAGACTCTGCTAAGTCAAGGAACTCATCTCGCTTGTGACCTCTAAACCTGATTTTGTCTAACTTCTTTAGCATGTTCAGCACTGAATTCTTCTGCTTTACTTTAACATGTCGGTTGGAGTTCCTGTGGAAGATAAATGGAAATAACAGAAATTCTCCTACACAGATTTTAAAACCACTTTTCAAACCATAATTAGAAACTCTTGCAAATAGGATCCTCGCAAAACACTGAATCAAAGGATAAAACCATTAATTACTGTGCAAGATTTCTAAACTACATCAGCACTCAGCCTTAGCAATCTGAAATGTATATTCAGTGATCCTAAAAATTCTATGCAGCTTTCTTTCCTACTAAAATTGCCCCGACTCTCTCAGAGTAGCCATACTAGCAAGCATCACATGCTTTCTTGCTCACTTGATGCAGTGGATCTGCATCTTCGAGGCTAGAAATAGCATCAGACATTTCACAAAACAAGCGAGTCTTATCCTGGTAAAGTGATGTGTGGCAACAGCGGCTCCCAGAACAATTACAGAAAGAACTACTCAGCTATGAAGCGGCAGTGGCACAGACAGAGGCCAAGAAATAATACAGAGTATATTGTACTGGATGGTGTGCCATTCGGCTAGCATTCCTCTTGCCCACAAACCTCAAGAATATAATTCACAGTCCCTACGTGTCTCTTATGTCCTCTTTCTTTTAAAATGACACTGACATCATGTATTGTCACCCAAATTAATATGTAGGCCAGTGATGCCTGCTTTTAGCTCATTTCATAAACTTTCATGCGATATATTTACATGTTAGATCTCTGAATCTTATGGAAACAAATACAGTATTTTTCTGCATTCTTTTGTAACAACTAAACACACTTTTACTTGTCAACAAAACAGGTATATGTGCGTATCATAAACACTAATACAGGAGTACTACAAGTACCCAGAGAAGCAGAGCAACCAATAAAATGAGGAGGAATAAAGCCTCAGATCCCAACCCCTACCCTACAGAGACAGGTATAGCAGGGTAAAAAAACAAACAAACAAAAAAACATCATAGGTGAAGGGACACGTCTTGTAGTTTTCCATAGAATGTGTTTTGGAGCAGTAAGAAACCCAGGCCCTGTTTGTTTTTCCTTCTCTGTAATAATGCAAGGAGCAAGGACATCCATGTTTGAAAAGATGTGTGTTCTTATGCTATGTTTAATCCCTTCTCTGTAATAATGCAAGGACATCTATGTTTGAAAAGATGTGTGTTCTTATGCTATGTTTAATCCAGATATTGTTTGCCTTCTCTTGCCAAATGTTATAAGGCTATTTTATTATGTAGTTTTCCTTAAGTTGTGTTTGAAGTTGTAAATCCAGATTGTTTGCCTTCTCCTGCTGATATACTACAAGGCCATTGTATATTTGAGAGATGTGTTTTCTTATTCTGTAGTAAAGTGAATCTAATTGTTTTCTTAGCTGTATTTGTATGAAAATTTAGATAAGACTTTGTTAGCCAAAGCACCTTTAGACTTTGGCTTTAGATAAGTAAAGGATTTTGTTATTTCTTTTAAAGTTGCATGTGATCTGATATGGTTTGCATTTACGTCATATGCTGACGACCCTTACCCATGTAAGATGATATAAATTGAGGTATAGAACATTCAATAAAGTGGACATGTTTGAGAGACAATAGGTGTCTGTTTTCTCTTAGATATTGTCCCCGGATGCATCTGCTTGTCAAATGACAGAGTGTGTACAGCCATAATCGGGTTTTAACAGTGGGGGCTCCTCCGGGAGGGACGTTGATATCACCGGTATTTTGTGAGTATTTCTGAATTTTGAATTCTGTTCTTTAATACTCATGGGTATTAGGTGCCCTGTTCCCACCCTTTATTTGTTAAATATAGATTTTTGGGAAGTCTATAGCGGAGTTTATAACAATAAAGAAACTCCTATTGTTCTTTTGGGAAGAACTATATTACTTATAGAGCTGCCTGCGCACTCTGTCGTTTGTGGGGTTAACACTTTTTGTATGTGCTTTCTCTCTTCTATCGCTATTCTTTTCTATTGCTTAGAGATAAGATTTTATAGAGTATAAGACTATATTGTATATTACTGTTCTGTATCTCGCTTATAAGGTAAGATAAGCGGGATTCCTGCATTGCTATATTGTTTTTGTAATGGGTCAGAACGGTAGTAAGGTTCCCCCCCCCCTAAGAAAGCTGAGACCTGTAAGGCTTACGTTGCCCGTGTATGTGACACGGGATATTATCTTATTGATCCTTGGATAGATAATATGGCTGGTTGGACTGAAGGACTTCATAGTTCGAGTCCGTTTCCCCGAGATGGGGCAAATGATACGTTTCATATGGATATGATAAAGGGATTGTGTTTGGGGGATCATGAGGCATGGCCATATTATTTAGGGGATCCGCACTGGGACAAAGAATATATGAGAAGGGGAGGCATTAATTGGCTTACATATGCTCCTTATTGGTCAGCTACTGATAAAGATAAAACATCCAAGCTGTCCATTCTTTCCCCTGCTCAATTACATGCTGCAGAACAATCTATCTGTGCTGCTAGCCCTCCTCCTTATCATTTACAAATTCCTTCACCCGGTGCTCCTCTTAAACTTTATCCCTCTTTATCTAAGGATGATATTGACCTCCTTATCGGTAGTACTCTTATTCCTCCTCCCCCACCACCTCCCGTCCTGTCCGGTGCAGTTGCATCAGGACAGGTTGCTGACACTTTGCCCCAAGACATTACATTTCCCACTGTATCCACGACCAGCCCCACTGTTCGGGGGCCGATAATCTCTTTTTCACCCCTCCACACTCGTAGCGGTACTCAAAGGGTTGCGGAAGTACAGGAGCTGATGCAAGAACAGATGCCCTTTCTCACAGTGGGGGATACTCTTTTGAAGAAACCCATTGAGTTAGAAGACATTAACAAGATCATTAAACACTGCCCCAAGCCTCTTGTCTCTGCTAGTGCGACTTTTCACTATTTAAAACGAGCATGCAAGGGTCGAAATTATACGCAGGAAGATATGCGCCTTATTATAGATGGCATTGTTGGACACAGTTCCCCTTGGGACTGGTCTAATGTCCCTAGTATTAGTGTTTTAGAGCCTGCTACTGTCACAGCTACTGCTTATAGACTGAATACTGAAGCAGGAAATGCTGTTATGTGGAATGAATTACAGGCAGAGCTTGATCGGTGTTTTAAGTCTCGATCTTCCCTTCCTATTGCAGTAGCCTGCAAACAGAAATCAGGTGAAACTGTTGTGGATTTCTGGAAGAGGTTTAATGAAACCTGGACCCAAGAGGCGGGTCTCAGTTCTCATGCTAATATGGATTCCCTACTTATTCAGACTTTCCTTTCTAACCTCCGTTCTCCCTTGCAAATTCTGGTTAAACAAATGATTTCAGAATGGCCCACTAGTTCTCGTGCTGAATTTCAAAATAAATTAATGGAAAAAGAGGCAGCAGGTTGTTTTGAGATCTCTAAACCTCGGGAAATCCTGCATCAGGGCCAGCTACCCACCTGGGGACCGCGCCTGACTACTACTCGTGGAAGAAGGGGTCGCGGGTTTCGCAGGGGGAGGGCTCCAGTCTCCGGTCGAGGTGGTAATAATCCATCCAGAAGTACTGGATGTTTTAATTGTGGGGACCTTAGTCACTGGCTTAATCAATGCCCTCATCCCAGACCCCCCGCATTACCAGTTCAGCCCGCCCCACCGGTGGTGCCTACCCCTCCCTCTACTGTGAGACCATCTGCCACTTCTCCTCGTTTTCCTATCTCCTGGCACAGCCCCCCTACTCCCCAATGAAGGGGCCCGGAGGTTTACACCCCAGCATTCACTTTGGTCTCTGCCTTTGCTAAGGATTCTCCTATGATATCTCTTATTGTACAAGGGAGTCCAGTGCCTTTTCTTGTAGATTCGGGTGCCACTTGTAGCACCATCAGTGAGGATTACTATCGGGGCCCACGCATGAATGCTGAACCTTCTATGGGAATTAATGGGGTTTTGACTAAATCCTATCGTACCACACCCCTGTCTGTAGCTCATCCTGATACAGGCTTTACTCTTTTTCAGCACTCCTTTCTTATTATTCCCCATTGCCCTGTCAGCCTTCTTGGTCGAGATCTTTTTTTTTCCTCTCCTCATTCAGCTCACTACAGATGATACAGGAGGTTTGCATGTCTTTTCCTCCGTTATTCCCATTCGCCCTCCGTCCACCCTTTACCTTTCTACTTGCCCTGACACACTTTTGCCCCTTCCCCCAGACTCTCCGGTCTGGGCTTCTACTGACACTGATGTAGGCTTTATTTCATGTACCCCCTATCGTGCTTCTCTGAAATCACTCATTCCTGTTTTCATTAAGCAGTACCCAATCTCCCAAGAAAAGGAGAAAGTCATGATTTCACTAATTGCTTCATTTCTTTCCTCTGGTATTATTAAAACCACCATCTCTTCCTACAATACGCCCATCAATCCTGTTGTCAAAGCTGATGGCACCCCCCGTTTTATTCAAGACCTTAGGGCTGTTAATGCTTTGGTGATTCCCATTGCACCCATTGTCCCGGATGTCCCTTCTCTACTCTCCTCCATTCCACCTGCAACTCATGTTTTTTCAGTCATTGATTTGAAGAATGCTTTTTTTTCTGTCCCTGTTGATGAGGACACTCAGCCCCTTTTTGCATTCACTTTTAAGCAACAGCAGTATACCTGGTGTAGAATGCCTCAAGGATATGTTGATTCCCCTGTGGTTTTCTCCATTGTCCTGCGGGCTACTTTACAGTCATGGACTGCCCCCCATGGTTCTATTCTCATTCAATATGTGGATGACCTTCTTTTGTGTTCCATAACTCAGGAGACCTGTCAAGCTGATAGTTTGCACCTTTTACAATGGTTGTCTCTGTGTGGTCACAAGGTGTCACGAAAGAAACTACAATGGTGTAAAACTGAAGTGGAATACCTGGGTTTTGTCCTGACTCATGGTCAGAGGAAAATTAGCACTTCTCGCATTGCTGCTGTTCTGAGTTTGCCTCGCCCAGCTACTCAAAAAGACATGCTTACTTTTCTTGGTATGATTGGTTACTGCCGCCAATGGATCCCTGATTGTTCCTTCTATGACCAGATTTTGAGACAGACCCTAGGTACTGAAATGACTGATCTTATCAGATGGACTAAAGAAATGTTGGACGCTTTTGGACATTTGAAATGTGCTTTGGTTTCTAGCCCCGGCTTGGGTCTTCCTGATTATGACCAAATGTTTCATCTCTTTGCTCGTGACAATTGTAAAACTATGGCGGGCGTCCTGGCTCAGGATCATGGCGGTAAGTTACGCCCTGTTGCTTTTTTTTTCTAAAGTTACCCCTGTTCAAGTTCAAGGCATGCCTGCCTGTTTAAGGGCCCTAGCTGCATGTGCTATGGTGGTAGAGATGGCTACTCCTCTAACCCTTGGTCACCCCACTACCCTTCATACTTCTCACGATGTCCAAGCCCTCCTTCGCAATATTCATACCCAGCATATGTCAGCTCAGCGCCTTAGTGGTTATGAGGTCATCCTCCTTTCTAATCCCAATCTCACCATCAGATATTCTGCCCCGACATATGGCCCTGCTCTACTTTTAAATGGTCTTTTGGGTCTTAAGGGTGAACAGGATGCGCTTCCTCCTGATCATTCCTGTGTCTCCCTGATATATCAAGACACTTCCCCTCGCCCTGATTTGTCCTCTACTCCTCTCCCTGATGCTTCCTCCATTTTTGTTGATGGTTCTTGCTCACGTCCTAGTGACAACACCTTCCACACAGGATATGCTGTGGTTGAACTCCCTGATATCATCCATGAGGCCTTTTCCCTCCCCTATCCATCGGCACAGGCTGCTGAACTCATTGCTCTTACTCGCGCCTGTCACCTTTTCTCTGGTAAACGCGTTAATATTTATACTGACTCTAAATATGCCTTTGGTGTTGTACACGACCATGGTGTTATCTGGCAGCGTCGCGGCTTTGTGGCCGCTGATGGTAAGCCTATTTCTCATTCTTCCCTTGTTTCGGATCTTCTCTCTGCTTTACTCCTGCCTGCTGCAGTTGCTATTCTTCATTGTCGTGCACACACTGGCCTTCAGACTGAAGTTGCCAGAGGTAATGCTCTGGCTGACCGCATTGCTAAACAAGCTGCTTTGGACCCCCCTCCTTCCTCTGTTCTCTTTCCTCTTCTTTCTCCTCCTGCTTTTCCCCCTTCTTCTCTTTTTTCCCAGCTTCAATCCTTTGTTACCCCCTCTGAACTTGATGCCTGGCAAATTGCTGGTGCCCAAAGCCGCCCTTCGGACGGACTTTGGTGCAAAGAGGGGAAACCCTGTATACCAGCCGCTAGTTCTCCCTTATTCATTGCTCAATATCATGGCATTGGTCATCGTAGTGCTCGCTCGACACTCCAGCTCCTTGCCAGTGATTTTTTCATTCTTGATCTTCGCTCCCTGATACAGACATATATAGCTCGATGTCTAACTTGTCTCCGTGCTAATCCCAACATACCCCATAAAGCACCACACCAGCATCTTACTTACCCCACTTCTCCTTTTTCACACTTACAGATTGATTTTACTCATATACCTCATGCCACTGGGACCCGCCAGGATTATGCTCTTGTTATTGTTGACATGTTTTCCCGATGGCCTGAAGTCTTTCCCACTACAAATGAAACTGCTCAGACTGTGGTGAACATTTTACTTCGTGAAATCATCCCTAGGTGGGGATGTCCCATACACATCAATTCAGATAATGGTCCTGCTTTCACTGCCAGAGTATGCAAAGCTTTAGCTACTGCACTCCGTATTGAGTGGAAATTTCATCTTCCATATCACCCACAGAGTTCTGGTATTGTCGAACGCATGAATAGGACTATTAAAGACAAAATCAGGAAAGCCACAGCTGGCACGTTTGTGAATTGGAAAAAATTCCTCCCTATTGTTTTAGCTGAAATCAGGATGCAGCCTCACTGCACCACTGGCTACTCTCCCTTTGAGATTCTCATGGGACGACCTTTCCCCGCCCCATGGGTAGACAGACCCTCCATAGTTGAGAGTAGTGATCTTCCTTTGATACAAGAAGAATATGTTCGGAAGCTCATTGAAACATTAGGGCATGTTGAAAGAACTGTGTCTTGCACTTCTCCTTTCTCTCCACAGACTCCTACCCATTCCTTCCAGCCTGGTGATGAAGTCATCATCCAGAAGCTTTTCAAGGATCGGAAGCAGACGGATTTCCCCTTTGGCCCTCCCACTACTGTGATCGCTGTGACCAGGACCGCTGTACTCACTGAGGAGTCTCCTGTTTGGATCCACGCAAGTCGCTTGAAGAGGGTTAACCTAAAACCCCAGAAGCAAGCCGTCTCTGCGCAGATTTCACCCCCTTCAGAGGAACAACATGATGATCTCATCACAGCATTCCACCAACTTTATCTTTCTCCTCCTGGCAGCGCTGCTGCTAGTTTTCTTTCCTGTATGGATCATTTCTAACTGTGTCTACAGGGATGATGTGTCCTGGGTTCACGACACTTTCTGCCCATACCCATCTGTAAATGACACTCCAACAATGTACTCATCTGCAAACAGCACCCCCGGCGCCTCTTTGCGACTGAGACGTCAAGCTGGACTACTCCCTCGCAAAGGCTGTCCTTCAATTGGAATTCAGAAAGATAGACAGTATACTACCTTTTGGTATAATTCCAGTAGTGTGCAAGTTGCCACCTTCTCCTTTGAGTATTGTGACATTATGGTCTGCTCATCAATCGATATCCCAAGGCTATGCCATTGGTCCTCAGAGATTCCTAAAACTAAAGATATATATATATATGTGTTACTGACTTACGTTGGGGGGATAAGTGTGCATCCTGGGGAGCAGTAGGGTGGAATACTGGCACTGACTGGGCTTATAGACCAGAAAGTGCTCTAAAAAAAGTGGATCAAAATGGTAAATCTCTGCTTACTCGTATGACCCTTCGTAAGATTGGAAACTGTTATAGGAGAAGGGCTCCTGAACAAATTATTAAGCTTTCTCTTACTATTGACAACCCTAGACCTACTGATGAAGGTATGTACGTTATGGGCATATGGTTTAAGGGTGGGTCTAGCTATCCGACCCATCAGTTTTTCTTACGGGATCTATCTACCTCCACTCATCCTCTCCCGCCATTTTGTGGGGGCCCCAAAAATACTAACCCACTGGCCCCTACATTCAATAAACTTACTGACATGATGGCTATTGCCAATCCCACCTTTGAAGATACTATGGCTGTTGAGGTAGGGTTTTCAGAACGTAACCTTTGGTTAGAATGGATGAAATTCACTGCTGATCAACATAATAAGAGTAATTGTTACATATGTGCTCAAGCTAGACCCCATCTAGGAACCGTACCTCTGGACCTCCCTCCTGGTATCCAACCGTGCTTTTTTGGGTTATTTACCAATATCTCCTCTAATTTTACTGATCCCCTTTGTGCGCTGTGGCGTTCTAAATACCCTTTGCTGCCAGGACAGAAAACACTTGACATAACCGTTACTATCTATAAGGGTAATTACACATGTCATGTTTCTAATTTGACACAGGGTAGTTTTGTGGGCAACTTTCCCCCAGGTTATTGTTCTGTCTTGGATTATAGGTATGCCCCATTGTTACAGCATCAGATTTTCACTCTAGGTGATATTTACTGGCTCTGTGGAGACTTTAGGCTCCGTGTTAAGCTACCCAGCCAGTGGATAGGCCAGTGTGCTTTAGCTAAGGTTATTATGCCTCTGCATATCCTTTCTGAAGGGCACTCTTCCTCCTATTCACTTTCTTCCTCTCCTCTGTCTCGACATAGACGTGATCTCCTTGGTAGTTTTGATCCGCATGTATATATAGATGCTATAGGGGTCCCAAGAGGGGTCCCAGATGAATTCAAGGCCCGAGACCAGGTTAAGGCTGGGTTTGAATCCCTTATTCCCCTTATTACTATCAATAAGAATGTTGATTGGATTAATTACATTTATTATAATCAGCAACGCTTTGTGAATTACTCTAGAGATGCCTTGCAAGGTATTGCTGATCAGTTAGGCCCCACTTCTCAGATGGCTTTTCAAAATCGTATGGCCCTAGATATGATTTTAGCTGAGAAGGGGGGTGTTTGTAAAATTCTTCCCAGTACTTTATCGTGTTGTACATTTATTCCTGATAATACAGGTCCTACAGGAAAAGTTACTATGGCCATTCAGAAATTAGCAGACCTCTCTGCTGAGCTCAAACATAACTCTGGTTTATCTCATCCTTGGGACCAGTATTTCAGTTGGATGCAGGGCTGGGTAAAAGACCTTCTTATCGTTATAATCTCTATTATTATCTGCATTCTTGTCTCTTATGTAATTTTTCGACTGCTCATGCGCTGTGTTATTCGTATTACAGCTCCTAAAACTCCTCCTCGAGAGACATATTTGGAATATCTCTCCCTCCAAGCTCATGCTGTACATTCATGACGTCATTTACATGACGTAAGAGGGGATTTGAAGGGACACGTCTTGTAGTTTTCCATAGAATGTGTTTTGGAGCAGTAAGAAACCCAGGCCCTGTTTGTTTTTCCTTCTCTGTAATAATGCAAGGAGCAAGGACATCCATGTTTGAAAAGATGTGTGTTCTTATGCTATGTTTAATCCCTTCTCTGTAATAATGCAAGGACATCTATGTTTGAAAAGATGTGTGTTCTTATGCTATGTTTAATCCAGATATTGTTTGCCTTCTCTTGCCAAATGTTATAAGGCTATTCTATTATGTAGTTTTCCTTAAGTTGTGTTTGAAGTTGTAAATCCAGATTGTTTGCCTTCTCCTGCTGATATACTACAAGGCCATTGTATATTTGAGAGATGTGTTTTCTTATTCTGTAGTAAAGTGAATCTAATTGTTTTCTTAGCTGTATTTGTATGAAAATTTAGATAAGACTTTGTTAGCCAAAGCACCTTTAGACTTTGGCTTTAGATAAGTAAAGGATTTTGTTATTTCTTTTAAAGTTGCATGTGATCTGATATGGTTTGCATTTACGTCATATGCTGACGACCCTTACCCATGTAAGATGATATAAATTGAGGTATAGAACATTCAATAAAGTGGACATGTTTGAGAGACAATAGGTGTCTGTTTTCTCTTAGATATTGTCCCCGGATGCATCTGCTTGTCAAATGACAGAGTGTGTACAGCCATAATCGGGTTTTAACAATAGGCATAAAAATACCTCCTCATATATAAATTAAATTGGTGCAATACAAGTAAATCCACTGAAATTACATAAATTAACAAATATTGTGTGCAATTCTGGTCGCCATATCAAAAAAAAACAAAAACAACCATATAGCGGAATTAGAAAAGGTACAGAGAAGGGTGACAAAAATGATAAAAGGGCTGGGATGACTTTCCTATGAGGAAAGGCTAAAGCAGCTAGGGGGTTCTTCAGCTTGGAGGCAGCTCAGGGGTGATATGATAGAGTTCTATAAAATGATGAGTGGCATGGAAAGGGTAGACGTGAATCACTTGTTTACTCTTTCCAAAAATACTAGGACTAGGGGGAATGCGATGAAGCTACTAAGTAGATTTAAAACAAACCAGAGAACATTTTTCTTCACACAACATATAATTAAACTCTGGAATTTGTTGCTGGAGAATAAGGAGAAATCAGTTAACTTAGCAGAGTTTAAAAAAAGGTTTGGATAATTTCCTAAGAGAGACATCTATAGGCCATTACCAAGATGACTCGGTACCTAGGATAAGCAGAATAAAATTTGTTTTCTACTTGGGATCTACCTAGTTACTTGGGACCTAGGCTGGCCACTGTTGGAAATGAGATACTGGGCTTAATGGACCTTTGGTCTCTGTCCCAGTATGGCAATTCTTATATTCTTATGAACAAGATGATAAAGGGGATAGAATTCCTCTTGTATGAGGAAAGACTAAAGAGGTTAGGGCTTTTCAGCTTGGAAAGACAAATGATTGAAGTCTACAAAATTAAGAGTGGAGTAGAACCGGGACAAGTGGATTGCATTTTTTTACTCCATTAAAAAATTACAAAGACTAGGGGACACATGATGAAGTTACAGGGAAAACCAATAGGAAGAAATATTTTTTCACTCAGAGAATAGTTAAACTCTGAAATGCATTGCCAGAGGATGTGGTAAGAGCGGTCAATGTAGCTGGTTTAAAAAAAAAGGTTTGGAAAAGCCCATAGTCTGCTATTGAGACAAAAATGAAGGAAGCCACTGCTTGCCCTGGATCAGTAGCAGTGTTCTCCCTAGGGCCTTACAGCCGGGCGCTGCGCCCGGCTGATTTAGATGACCGCCCAGCTAATCCTGCTGCTGCCGCTGATGCTCCTTCCCAGGCTGACTCGCCGCCAAAAATTTTGTTTGACGCCTGCCTTTTTTTTTTTTTTTTGCCAGCATGCTTTTACTTGCTTCGGGCCTTCCTCGTTGCCGGATCCTGCCTACTTTCTGTTTCCGCGAAGGCAGGACCCGGCAGCGAGGAAGGCCCGAAGCAAGTAAAAGCAGCAAGTGTAGTGGTATACCATTTGAGAAAAACAAACGCATGGACATCGGACCCGATTGTGCTTGCTCCTTTAAAGCTCCGATCCAAGCAACCTTGGTGTCTATTGTGGAAGATAAAGTGGTCAGCCAGGAAGAATAAGATCAAGAAAGTTCAAGTTTAGTCAAGCTGTGATTTGAACTTTATAGGCATTTGTTTTTCATCCTTTAACTGGCAGGCAGAAGGATGCTCCATTTATTAATCTTGCAAAGTCTGATACAGGAAAAGCTAGAAATGCATCAGGATTTAAGGAGCTTGGGGTGTGCAAATCTACTTAATGCAGAGATTACAGTAAAACGAAATCACTTTTCTATTTCACTGCAGCTCTATGAGGTTCTTTTGCCCTTAGCTATAGCCAAATGATGGATAGGAATATGTTTATTTCATTTAAGTTAAGGGAAAACAATATTTTTTCTGAGTATCCTTTAAATCAGTGGTTCCCAACCCTGTCCTGGAGGAACACCAGGCCAATCGGGTTTTCAGGCTAGCCCTAATGAATATGCATGAAGCAAATTTGCATGCCTATCACTTCCATCATATGCAAATCTCTCTCATGCATATTCATTAGGGCTAGCCTGAAAACCCGATTGGCCTGGTGTTCCTCCAGGACAGGGTTGGGAATCACTGCTTTAAATAATAGTTCACAAATTAATTCAACCTGTTTTAAGGCTGGGTTTTGTTTTTCACATTGCTTCTGTTTTTATAATCCTTAAAAAAAAAAAAAAGGGGGGGGCAATTCTCCAAGTGGTTCTTCCTTGTAGGCACCCCGAGACTATACAGGGAATGCCTATTCTATATCAGTGAATGGGCTCCCAGGTTCCATTACAGAATGGTAGCATATAGCCTTAGATTCAGTTAAAGTAGCCATAGAGCTGACGTAACTAAGCATGTCCACTTGTGGGAGAAATGATTTTATTTTCAGTTTAGTGATCAAAATGTGTCTGTTTTGAGAATTTATATCTGCTGTCTATATTTTGCACTATGGCCCCCTTTTACTAAATCGCAATAGCGGTTTTTAGCACAGGGAGCCTATGAGCATCGAGAGCAGTGCAGGGCATTCAGCGCATCTCCCTGCGCTAAAAACCGCTATTGCAATTTAGTAAAAAGGGAGGGGGTATATTTGTCTATTTTTGTATAGTTGTTCCTGAGGTGACATTGCATAAAATCATCTGCCTTGACCTCTTTGGAAACCTGCGGAATATATATGATAATTAACATTTTCTCTGCGTACAGTGTGCTTTGTGGTTGTTTTTTTTTATTTTATTGTTGGTAGATCATTTTGACTTGGTCATTTTAAAAGTAGCTTGCAAGCCCAAAAAGTGTGGGCACCCTTGCTGTAGAGCCATTTCTTGTATGACTGGATCAGCTATAGTTATCTTTTTTTTTTTTAGTTGTTTAAATTCATGCAGAAATAAATGGCTAGATTGAACCTAATGACTTCATTAACGCCTTTCCCTTTTTTTTAACCTCTATACCATTTGAAAGAGGGCAAAAACTTCTTAAATTTAGTAAAAATATTCTGGCACAAGTGTCAAACCTTAAAAAAGGAAGTCATATTGAGCATTGGAAAATAATAATAATAATTAACTAATAAAAATAGTACACATTTAGGGCTCCTTTTACTAAGTTACAATAGTGGTTTTAGCTTGCGCTTAGTGTGCGGAGAATTGCCACATGCGCTAGATGCTAACGCCAGCATTGAGCTGGTGTTAGTTTTCCCACATAGCACAGGGGTTTGCGCATGCTAAAAATGCTAGCGCACCTTAGTAAAAGAGGGGGTTAATTTTCCCCACCACCAAATTTCCCCATCCCGCCCCCACCCGGCTACTTTTTCATGCCACCCGGCTGGAAAAAATTTCTGGGGAGAACACTGCAGTAGTATGGAATTTTGCTACTATTTGGATTTTTGCCAGGTATTTGTGACCTGGATTGGCCATAGTGAAGACGGGATACTGGGCCTGATGGACCACTGGCCTGGTCCAGTAAGGCTGTTCTTATGCTCAGAATAAATTGTAAGCCGTTATGACCTATTACATTAGCGGGATATCAAGTGATCAATAAACAAACATACAATGTAGCAAAGACTCCTGGCTACAGGTCTCACCAAACTCTTAATACATTTTAAATAAATGTCTCTCCAGAAGCACTGATCAGAAAGTGTTAAAATTGCAAATCATGATACAAACCAGGTTTTTGTGCTTTTTGATGTACTCTCTTTCAACAATGACAGTGGTTACCAGGCCTTAATTGAATTCTCTTAAATGTGCCCCAGAGCTGGGCAAAGAGCTTTAGAATATGAAGACCGGAGTGCATGAAAGCCTTTTTCACTGGGAAAAAACTCAGATTAGCATTTTCTTAGAACAACACAACCAATGTCCCACGCCAGCAGGAATATCTGAGCCTGGACACTATTGTGTTTCACACACAAAACAAACTGTAGAAAGAATGACATGTTAGTTCATTAGGTAGCAGAGAAAACCCAATAATGAATGTATTTATAAATGTTCTCTCCTTGTAATCACTAGAAAAAAATCCAACACCCTTTTACCACCAGACATGGTTCTTCCATTGTTTTGACTAGAGAAACACAGATTTACTCCATGGATGTAAAAGAACTATGTTCGATGGTTCATGCTGCATTATTATGGTTAGATCCGACATCCAGTGTTCAAATCTTTCTTCCCTCACCAATGTTCCTTGTGACAAGTCATTTATCTATTGTCACCTGTTACCCCCTTAGGGCTTCTTTTACTAAATAGAGGTAGCGGTTCATTCTGCGTTCCAGTAACATAAATGCTTCAGAGCACTCACTTTGCCAGCCCGTGGTAGAAACCTCTACCAATGTTTAGTAAAAACCCGGTGTTAAGACTGTAAGCTCTTTGGGGATGGGGGACTTATGTAGCTGAAATATTGAGAACACTATAGGCCACCTTGGGCATTAAGTGATTAAAAAAAAACACAAGTTTAGCTATCATTCCAGTCTGTGACAGCTTCACCATACAGCTACTCCCAGAGAATCAGCTTGAGAAATCTGACAAAATGATCACAGGAGGATAACATTCTGAGCTTCTAAAATACTGTACAATACAAGGAAGATCAAAATTCTTGTAATGAACCATTCTAATTCTGTAGGTTTCTGCATGGTTTGTAAATGGATGCCTCATTACCTTAATGAATATGGGGAAACCTTAGAAGCTTTATCTTTATTTTTATGATTTCTAGAATATTTCCAGTAAAATGCCCAGTTAGAAAAAAATACATCATGGGCATTAAAGTCTACACAATTGTACTAACATCTATTATACTTATCTTGTACTATGGAGAGATAATCTAGTTTATACTCAGAAATTTACAATGCTATGATGCAATAGCTTGGTCTGTAGCAATTCCCATTGGAAGCCATGGAATGGTACAGGCTACTGATAATCTGCTCCGATCCCTCCCAGGCCATGTACTAACTGAAATGCATTCAGAGCAGGACACATATCAAAACCACTCCCTAGAGCTCCATCCCACTCAAACAATGCCTGATCAGCTCTAATATCAATCTTAAGATGAAAATGGTAGGGGATTTACTAGAAGACCTCAAGATGTATACTCTGGAGGAGAGGAGGGACAGGGGTGATATTACACAGACATTTAAAATATTTGAACGGTATTAATATAGAACTAGATCTTTTCCAAAGAAGGGAAACTGGTAAAACTTAGAGGACATAAGTTAAAGTTGAAGGATGGTAGACTTAAGAATAATGTTAGAAAATTATTTTTCACGGAGAGGGTGATGGATGCCAGGAATGCCCTCTCAAAAGAGGTGGTGGTGAGGAAAACGGTGACAGAATTCAAATAAAGCCTGGGATGAACACAGAGGATCTCTAATTAGAATATGAATGGGAAGACTTTCACGGTCTGAATCCCACAAATGAGATGGTTTGGATAGGCCGGAGTAAGCTTCAATGGCAACTCCGATAGTTGGAACCTAAGGACAGTACAGGGTGGACTTTTAAGGTCTATGGCTCAGAAATAACAAAGAAAAAAATAAAGATATTTTATTCATGAAATTTTAAAACATGTAAGTCCAAGAAAAAGTCTCTGCTTGTTTGGCTGACATTGCTGCCTAGATGTCCTGCCATTATCTGAAACTAAATATGTCCAAGACTGAGCTGTTCCTCTTTCCTCCTCCTCCTCCTCCTCTTTTCTCCATCTCTGTAAATAATACTGTCATTGTTCCAGTCTTCTCTGCTCGCAACCTTGGAGTCGTCTTCGATTCTGACCTCTCATTTTCTATGTACCGTATTTGCCGGCGTATAGGACGACTGGGCATATAAGACGACCCCCCAACTTTTAGTTAAAAAATAGAGTTTTGTGTTATACTCGCCGTATAAGACGACCCCTTCTTCCGCACACCTTCTCTACCGCCCCGGGTGCAGCACAGCCGGCCAGGTTCCCTTACTTTTGTGGCACTTCCCCGACCGACCGACAACAGCCCCGGTCCGACAAACCTCCCTGCCCTTAACCGCGAATCTAAATTACCTTCTTACAGCTGCTGTAAGAAGGTATTTAGATTCGCGGCTACAGGGCAGGGAGGATTGTCGGACCCGGGCTGTTATCGGTCGGTCGGGGAAGTGCCACAAAAGTAAGGGAACCTGGCCGGCTGTGCTGCAACCGGGGCGGGACGGCCGCCCCTCTCTCTTGGTACCGCGAGGCTACTCTCCTTCTCCTTACCTGCCATGCCTGCAGCACAGAGCCGAACGGAAGTCTTCCCGACGTCAGCGCTGACGTCGGAGGGAGGGAGGGCTTTGTTTAAGCCCTCCCTCCCCTCCGACGTCAGCGCTGACGTCGGGAAGACTTCCGTTCGGCTCTGTGCTGCAAGCAGAGAAGGTAGGGAGAAGAAGAGCCGCGCGACTGAGTACATCCAGCCCCGCAAGTAAGGGCATGTAAACTGTACCCGGCGTATAAGACGACCCCCGACTTTGGGGAGGATTTTAAGGTACTGAAAAGTCGTCTTATACGCCGGCAAATACGGTATATCTAACAAGTTGCTAAGACTTGTCACTCCTCTCTTCAATATCAATAAAATTCACCCCTTCCTCTGAGCACACTACCTGAACCCTTGTCCAAGCTCTCAGAACCTCACACTTAGATTACTGCAATCTACTCCTAACTGGTATACCTGTGTCGCCTCTCCCCCTTGCAATCTGTGCAAAACTCTGCTGCACGACTCTTCTACCAATTTCGCTATGCTTATGTCACCCCTCTCAAGTCACGTTACTGGCTCCCTATCTGCCATCGCATACAGTTCAAGATCTTATTGCTGACCTACAAGTGTGTTCATTCTGCTGCCCCTCAATCTCTCTCCTCGCTTCTCTCCTTATACACCTCCCAGAGAACGCAGTTCCTCAGATAAATCACTTTTAACATATTAGTTCATTAGGTAGCAGAGAAAACCCAATTCCTCCACTGCTAATTCCAGACTTTGTTCCTTTCATCTAGCTGCCCCCTATGCCTGAAATAAATTACCCGAGTTTGTCCATCAAGCCCCTTCCCTTAGCTTGTTTAAAAGCAGACTGAAAACCTACCTTTTTGATATAGCTTTCAATCCTTAACCCTACTCCTCTGCCCTCTAACCCAGCCAGCTGATTAACGGTTCCCCTTAACTGTATCCATGACATTCTGTTTGTCTGTCTTGCCTGTTTAGATTGTAAGCTCTTTCGAGCAGGAACTGTCTTCTTTGTGACTGTACAGCGCTGTGTGCGTCTGGTAGCACTATAGAAATAATTTATGGTAGTAGTAATTTATAGGGCAGACTAGATGGATTGTTCAGATCTTTTTCTGCTGTCATTTACTATATTACTATTGGATCACTATGGACAAGGGTCTGTTTGAAGCAGATAATAAATAGTACAGGAAAAATATTATATGAAAATCAACCAAATATTTTTTAGAAGCCAAGATAGATAAGGGAAGAAAATTTATTAGCAATGTCTTTCTAGGTTTATTCTTTTTTTTCTTTTTGAGGGGGGGGAGCTTTTATTAGTTTTTCATATAGATGGGGGGTTTTATATGTTGTTTTTAATTAGTATATTCTCTCTCCTCCATCCAGCCTACAGACAAGCTGCGCCTCTGGGCCAAGGTTCAATTTCTCCTCCCTGCAGCATGGACGCAAGTGATGCTCTAGATCTAAATTCACACAGCTTTGGACCAGCAGAGCTGTGATCTTACTTTTTGAATCCAATAGCGGCTCCACATGGACTCGTGCCAGAATCTTTTCACCTCAGCCTTGGTGGGGATATCTTGAGAGGGTTTGCAATCCTTGGCACCCAAATTAACCCTGAATGGATCTGCATTCAATTCTGAGATACAGCAGTGTAGGATAAAGAACCAAGGAACAGTAAAAGCAGATACACCAAAGAAAAACAATGAGTGCATCCTAATTGTATTGTATTTATTGTATTTGATATATACCGCTTGTACATAAGTATTCAGTGGTTTACAAAACTAGAACATTAGGCACATTAACTTCCCTTATCTCATATCTGTGTCCACAGAGAAGCAACTCATGTGCTAGATTTCATACTGCAAACAGAATTTGTCCTACTACTGTTAAGTGTCTGTGCCCTTATCAGTAAAAGTGCCTTAAGTTTCCAAGTTTTATTCGTATTTAATGAATTGCTTATTTAATTTACTAAGCGATATATAATAAAAGAAATATACAAATAAATATCTGGTGCTGACATACAAAGTGACATGACAGTATAGGGTAAAACTAACGTGAGTCGTGAGGGAAAAAGGGGAAAGTTACAATGCTAATCGAGTAAGAAAGAAAAACATTAATGGAATGAACAAAAGGGAGGGTAAATTTGGTGCCAAATTGGCTTCATATATTATTAGATGAAAATAAAAAAAAAGATTATTGAATGTAAAGTAACAGATCGAATGCATCATTGAAAAGGTAAGATTTTAAGGTTTTTTTAAACGATGATAAGTCTTTTAGTTCTCTAATATATTGAGGTAAAAGGTTCCATAGTTGAGGGGCCATAACCAAATACATGTCATGCCTTCTGGTGCCTATGATTTTCAGAGAGGGAATGGAAAGAAGATTATGGGAAGTCGAACCGAGAGATCGTGGGGAATTATATGGTATTAACATCCTGGTTACGAATTGAGGCTCATTATAACTCAAAGTTTTAAAAACTGAGAATAGTATTTTAAAAGTGATGCGATGGCTGACTGGGAGCCAATGGGATTTAATCAACAGGGGAGTAACATGATCATATTTCTTCGCATCGTGGATCAGTTTAACGGCCGTATTTTGAATTAGTTGG
This sequence comes from Geotrypetes seraphini, assembly GCF_902459505.1. Classification (NCBI taxonomy): domain Eukaryota; kingdom Metazoa; phylum Chordata; class Amphibia; order Gymnophiona; family Dermophiidae; genus Geotrypetes; species Geotrypetes seraphini. The sequence goes on along the minus strand of NC_047092.1, from coordinate 37,552,986 downwards.
AGCCTTCTTTTTTCCTTTTGTGAAACATTGAGAAGAAGAGAGTTACAATAGTCAACTTTGGAAATTACCAAGGAATGTATTAAAATGTTTATGGATTTAGGCTCCAGGAATTTAGATATTGAAAGAATTAAACGTAATTTAAAAAAACACGATTTAACTATATTGCTGATGTGATCGTGATATGTAAATTTATCATCGATTATGACGTCTTGTCCTACTACTTTAAGTGTATGTGGCTATATCGTAAAAAGTGCCTTAGCAATCATCTTGTTGTTGTAATAAGTCACAACATATATTCAATTTTCCATACAGTGTATAGAAATTGTCATTACTGTATGAAGAATGTGCCCATTTCATTAAAATTGCCTTATCTTCATTTAAAGCCCTTATACCAGCTATCTTATCACTACTCAAAATATGTTGTCTTATCCTTATTGAAATATGTATGTAAACTTGTAATCTGTTCTGGGCTCTTTTGGGATGAGAGAGAGTGCGAGTGTGAGAGAGAGAAGTGATTCTGTTTATACCATTTTCTTATTTGGATTCTGCACCTGGCACTGACAGTATGATTTTATTACTTAAGTGCTGACTGTTTAATTTAGCTTCCTGAAGATTTATTCAGGGGGGAGCAATGAGCAGAGAAGGATCAGCTGCAAGACACACACAAGGGATTACATAACCCAGTAATGCTAGTACTGTGGCCTTTAAAACCTAGAGTTTTGCCCTTAGTATTGCTATCTGCATAAACTAAAGATCTGTCCAACCGGACAGACCTTTTGGTTTTTAAAAACCACATCCCCTTCCCACCACTAAGTGTTACTTTTTTTTTTTTTTTTAAATCAACATTTTGAAGCTTAACAGCTAGCACTTGAGTAAAATCCTACTGTCAGTGCCAGGTGCAGAATCCAATTAAGGTACATATCGTATTTATGCAGGCAAATTATATAAGGATATAAAACACCTTCCACATTGAGAACAAAATATGAATTAATACAGATCAAAACAAGTCAGTGCAAAAGGACTTCTAGAATACAATGGTTAAAACACCAGACTGAGAACCAGGGAGGCCCGGTTCAAGCCTCACTACAGCTACTTGTGACCTTGGGCAAGACACTTAATCCTCCATTGCTCCAAGTACAAAATTGGATGGTGAGCCTTCCAGTGAGAGGAAATACCTACTGTACCTGAATTTAACTCACCTTGAACTACTGAAAAGGTATAAGTTAAATCTAAATAAAAAATAAAAGGAAGAATAACAAACATGGACACTTGAAGGAAACCAGGGAACTGCCTCATGTCTAGAAGAAAGCAAAATTTGAAGAGAACAGAGAGAATATACGGTAACATCATTAAAAAAAGAGGAGCAAAACACTCAGTCTGTGTGAAAGAAACACTTAATTGATCTAGCCACCTGATACTTAAGACAATACTTGCAAGAACAACAGAGCCTGTGCTTGCAAAGCTAGAGATAATTTCCATCCATTGTATGTGCAAAGGATATAACTAGAAAAAAAAAAATGGAACATATACATCTGCAAAAAAACCCTCCCTTTTATGATAAAGTTCCTGTCCTCCATAGAGCACAAGAGCTAATAGAGTAAAGGAAATATTTTTCAGAATTTAAAACTTTCAAGAACCAGGACACATCAAGAGACTTTCCAGATCTAATTGCCCAATATGATGAACCTCCACTAAACTCAATTCTTTCTTCTATGGTAAATAGAACTTTCAATAAAAAGAGATTAGGCTCTTACCTTTATAATACTTTTTCCAGTAGATGTGAATGGTATGCTGAACTTTAGGGTTATCCATGCATGCTTGCAAACATTTTGCAATCAAAGCTTTTCAGCTCCTCCTTCTACCCAGTCTCTGCTGCCCCCTTCAGTTTGTACCAAAGCCGGCAAAAGAAAAAAAAAAGGATGAGATGTATGGGAAACTCCCCGAAACCAAATGTCTGATCTGCTCAGATAAATGTAAATAATTCACTGAATGAACAGTAGGGTAAGTAAAACATTAAAAAGCCTCCAATAGAAAACAGGAATGCAAGAAAAATACAAGTTAAACTTGAACATAACAGCCTGAACATTTAAGGAGCTCAAACATTCCTCCCTTTTAAGTATATACAGATAATCTTCATAATGTCATAGACTTACTGACAGGACAATATTAACTGGAAAGCTGACTGGTCAACATGAAAAGATGGACTGAGAGATGAAACTCATTGGTTATTACATTACATTACATTAGTGATTTCTATTCCGCCATTACCTTGCGGTTCAAGGCAGATTACATTCAAACTAAAAACAAGAATTACATTCAAATTAAAAGGAATAGAATAAGCGATGACATAGAATTTTTTAAGGTAATAAACGTTGGGTAAAGAGTTACCAAAGGGAAGTGGAGGTCTTTAGGAGATAAGAATAGGGTGAAATTATGGGTTTTAGATAACATTTGATAGATAAAAGAGTATTATAGAGATCTAAGGGTAAATAGAGTGTTAGCTATTTGGTTGGGATTTGTTGTGCTGGATAGGTTTTATGTGTTTTTTGAAGAGTATGGTTTTAATATCTCTCCTGAAGGCTTTGTAGTCTGTAGTCGAAGATAACATTTTATCTCCAGGTAATGCAATAGCACTCTTCTGATGTCCAAAACCTTTAAAGCCATTTCTTTTTTTTGGACTCTGTGAGGTGTAATGCTGGTAGTCTAACTTCTTAGTTGACATGGAAGGAGGGAACTGTAAGCAAGGTCATTCTTGCTTCCGTGATCTGGAGAAATGGTTCTCTACATGACAGGGCTTGCAATTCTGAAACTCTCCAGGTAGAAGTAATCGTCACCAAGAAGACTGCTTTAACCATCAGATCCATTAGGGGAGTGTCCTATAAGAAACGTAGAAACATGATGGCAGATAAAGGCCAAATGGCCTCTCTAGCCTGCCCATCTGTAGTAACCATTATCTCTTCCTCTCTCTAAGAGATCCCACTTTGTCTATCTCATGCTTTCTTGAATTCAGACACAGTCACTGTCTCCACCACCTCTTCCGGGAGATTGTTGCACCATCTACCACCCTTTCTGTAAAAAAGTGTTTCCTTAGATTATGCCTGAGCCTATCACCTCTTAACTTCAACCTATGCCCTCTTATTCCAGAGCTTCCTTTCAAATGAGACTCGACTCATATCTCCCCTTTCCTCCAAAACATACATATTGAGTGAGATCTTTAAGTCTGCCTCCATAAGCCTTATGATGAAGATCACACACCATTTTAGTAGCCTTCCTCTGGACTGACTTGATCCTTTTTATATCTTTTTGAAGTTGTGGTCTCCAGAATTGTACACAATATTCTAAATGAGATATCTTATACAGGGGCATCAATACCTCTTTTTCCCTACTGGCTATACCTCTTCCTATGCACTCTAGCATCCTTCTACCTTTCGCCGTCACTTTTCTACTTGTTTAGCCACCTTAAGATCATCACATACAATCACACCCAAGTCCCGCTCTTCTGTCATGCATATAAATTCTTCATCCCCTAAACCAGGGGTAGGGAACTCCGGTCCTCGAGAGCCGTATTCCAGTCGGGTTTTCAGGATTTCCCCAATGAATATGCATGAGATCTATTTGTAACTATATTATAGCTAGAAATCAATTTCTTTCCAGCTGTACAAGCAACCATATTTACACTTTAACAGACCCTCAGTGGCACCACTCAGGACTCAAACATTTCATTGTCCTAGCTTTACGTGTCAGCTCGTCACTGGGTCTTATGGTGTTCTTCATATAACTTATTTGAGATCTATTTGTATGCACTGCTTTCAATGCATATTCATTGGGGAAATCCTGAAAACCCGACTGGAATACGGCTCTCAAGGGCCGGAGTTCCCTACCCCTGCCCTAAACTGTACTGTTTTGTCACCTGCTTTAGCAGGGGAGAGGCTAAGCTCGACTCTGCAGGTCCCTCCCCCCAGGCTGCAGCATGGGGCACAAAAACGCTTTAAAAATGTTAAATATATGCAATCCTGGCAAGACTCCACATGAGGAGAGCCCAAGGACTCCATCCAGCAGGTTTCTAGGCAAAATTTACAGTTTTGAAGAAGCAGGGAACTTTACATAAGAACATAAGAACTGCCATCTCCGGATCAGACCCATGGTCCATCGAGTCCGGCGATCCGCACACGCGGAGGCCCAGTCAGGTATACACCTGATGTAGTTTTAGTCACCCATATCCCTCTATGCCTCTCATAAGGAGATGTGCATCTAATTTGCCTTTGAATCCCAGCACAGTGGATTCTTTAATAACCTCCTTTGGGAGAGCATTCCAGGCGTCTACCACTCGCTGCGTAAAACAGAACTTCCTGACATTTGTCCTGGACTTGTCCCCCCTTAGCTTCAAACCATGTCCTCTTGTCCGTGTCGCGTTGGACAATGTAAATAATTTATTTTCCTGCTCTATTTTGCCTTTCAGCATTTTGAACGTCTCGATCATGTCCCCTCGCAGCCTTCTCTTCTCAAGGGAGAACAGTCCCAGTTTCTTGAGTCGCTAAAAATCCAAGATGGCCACTGTCAAAAAATTCACGGCAAAATCGCAATATTTTTCACACTTCCCAAAATCTAAAAACAGCAATGGAACATAGGGGAACTTTCATAAACACTCAAAACCCCACTTTTCAAACCTTCCACAATTCCTCTCACAGGTTGTCAGCCTGTGTACTCACCGTGATTATTTATTAATTTTATTATTTATATACTACTTATATCCTAAGTGGTTTACATTCAGGTACTTTTATCATATCTCCCTATCTGTCCCGGTGGGCTCAAACTCTATCTAGTGCCTGGGGCAATGAGGGGATTAATGACTTGCCCAGGGTCACAAGGAACCCAAGGGATTTAAACCCACAGCTTAAGGGTGCCGAGGCTGTAGCTCTTAACCCCGGGATGAGAAAATTCACTGCCACAATGCTAGGAACAGTTCTATAAAGCCAATCTTCAGGCTGCTAGTCAAGACTCCTATGTCTGACAACGCGAGAACTGATCGCAGCCATTCAGAAAGCAGCACAGGCTGAAGCAGGAGCACGGAAAGCTTTGCTTCTGACCTCTGCACTCTTCTGACCTCCGTGCTGCTGGCTGGGAAATAGGAGACAGCTAGTGAGGGAGAGATCACGCTGGACCACCAGGTTATTTGCAACAAATTGCCGTGGACGGTGGACGGGCAGAGGGTTGGGTTTTAAAAAGGTACAGCGGCTGTAGGCGAGCAGGGAGGGTGTTTAACAAAGGTGCAGCGAGCGTGTGCCGGCGCAGTGGGTGGGGTGTTTTAAAGAGGTGCGGTGGCGGTAGGGCTGTTTTTAAACGGTACGGGGGGGGCACATTTTTTTTTGTACCTTTGCTACATAAGACGCACCAAGAGTTCCACCCACTTTTGGGTGGGGGGAAAAAGTGCGTCTTATGGAGTGAAAAATACTGTACTTCTGCTGCAGCAGGCAGCTATAGGGAAATAACCCTACTGTCTAGAATGTCTCACCTATTACATCGGAAACAGTATTACAAGAAAAAAAAAGGCAGTGGAGAATTATCAGAATACTCCTGCTCCCTCTGGCAAAACTGCTAATTCCTCTTGCTTTTCTGCTTCCCTCAGTCCTCATTTTTCAGCTGCTTTTCATACATGGGTGTGTGGAGAAAATTCTCCAGGTGAGGAAAAAAGTTATTTTTCACATTATCCAACAGAACTTTCTATGGAGCAGGGAGTAATAGGGAGGGCAACACCAACGAGGACTGCTTTAAATACAATGAGATAGAACATTGGAGAACGCTCGTGTGAAGGGGAATATGAGAGGATGCTGAAAAGTTCTCAGCCCAACCAAGAAAGGAATGACATGGAGCCATGAAACTTACAAGTTATTCCAGATATTCACCCTTAAGTTCAACACACTAGGCACATCGTGTCTGGAGTTTCTGTAACCCTTCCAAAAAATAATCTGATGTCTGGTCACTGAAATACTGCTCTGCTGCTACAATCATTCAAAAATTGTCGACCTTGCAAACTCTTTTTAAGGTTTGGAAACAAAATAGTCAAGTGGAGCAAGATCTGCTGAGTAGGGTAGATAATCTATGCACTGAAACACCAACTGCCTCAGATCATCCATTGTTTTGCCAGCCTCATGAGCAGGTGCATTGTCTTGCAAAAAGAGAACTTCTTTCTGCAGCTTCCCTCTCCTTTTTTCTTTCAATGCCTCCTTTAGTAGTTACAGTAATATTCTGCATTAACTGTTTGGCCCAGGGGAGGGTCCTTAGGCATCTAAGCCATTTAGGGCCTTAGGCTACTCCCTATATATCCAGGAATACAAAGGGAGAAGTCTAAGGTCCTGATTGGCCCATATGCCCAAAGGGCCATAGGCTTCTCCCCATGCATTCCAGGAAGCACCGGGAAGGGGAAGGTTCGCCATTTTGGAGTGGCAGGTCTACAAGCAGGAGGGACTGGGCATCCCTACTGCTGTCATCGTAATTTAGAGGTTCAGGGAAGGTTCAGGGGTTGGTTCGGGGGAGATGGGGCAGAATCTGCTGATTTTTGGAGTAGTGGGAAGTGGAGGAGAGGGGTCGGTTAAGAAAGAAGGGAGGTCGTATGCATCCCTCCTGCCTCTATTTTGGTTCTGAGGGTCATTAGGAGGGGGCGGGCAGCGGCTCACTTTCTTTTTTTTTTAATGGGGACATCTGTGCCATAAAAAAAAGAAAAAAGCCTCAACTGCTGAATGGCAGGAGGTTGTTTTGGGGCTTCCCCTACTGCTCAGCTGTTCAAGCTTGCTCAAACCTGCTCTGCATATGTGTGAGAGCCGGTTTCTAAGTGAGTGATCGGATGGGATTACGACTGCTCTCCAGCAAAACTCATTTGCATGGGCAGCCGTTTTGAACATCACTGTTTAGAAATCAACCCACAGCAACCGTGTTTTGTGATCTAGCCCTTTGTACTCTTATCACGGAGAAGGCATACAAAACACTACAGCTTCTCCAAAATACACCAGCCACACTAATCTTTCGACTTGGTCAGTTCAAGAGGGCAAGCCCGCTTTTCTGAGAACTTTACTGGCTACTAATGAAGAAAAGAACTCAATTTAAGATTGCTTGTATGGTCTACAAAGCCATATACGGAAACAACTCTCAGGGTCTAATAACTGACATTAAAGTCACCTCTTCATTAGTAACTCTAGAACAACAGAACACTTTAAACTGTCCTTTCTTGCACCCCAGAAAGTTTACTGGAAAAAAAATATTTGAGACCACTTTCGAATTTCAGGGCTCTAAAACCTGGAACAACCTACCATTGTATCTTTGACAGACTTCATCCTACAGCCGTTTCAGGAAAATATTAAAAACATCTTTCTTTTCTCTATCATTCTCATGATCGCATCCAGTTGTAATCCAGAATCTTACTGCAATTACGCCAGACTCTCTGGCAAATCTTATTGTAAGCCACAATGAATCCTTGTAGAAATTTGCAGGATATAAGAAATTGTATGGTATGGTATTTGGGTACCAACTTGGCCGACAGCTTCTGCGTACCTAGCTGCTAGTGGATTATACACCGAACACGTTCCCTAGATAGCTGTTGTGCCTCAGAAATTGTTTTAGCCAATATTCACTGAACTGCCAAAATCAGGTCATAGACATAGTGAACAATTTCAGGAGTTGACACTGTTTGAGGCCTCCAGATCGTACTGTATCTTCGGTCTCCAAATCTCCATGCTGAATGTTTGCATACCACTTCTTCACTGTGGAGTATAATAGGCATTTGTCACTCAATGTTTGCATCATACCTTCATGGATTTCCTTTGTAGTTTTCTTATGCAGGAATAGGAACTTCATGATTGCTCAGAGTTCCACACTTTTCATTGACATGATTCAATCAACAATCTGAAACAATGTCAAAATGAAGCATTACAATTCTGCAAATTGGCATGCTATAAAATAATTCTTTTCAGCTACAGTGGCAAAATAATGCTCAGAATTTAGAAGTAGGTTGGGCTGAGAAATTTTCAGCACCCCACCTCATAGAGGCAGTAGCAGGCAGCAGCTAAATCTACTGGAGGGGGAAAGCAAATGCCTCTCTTTGCCCCCCCCCCAACCCATGTGTACCTACAAGGTAATAGTGTCCACAGGTTGGAGCCCTAATTCATGCTGAATTAACACCAATTAGTAGCAAAAGATATGTGGCCTAACTACAGCAGGCTCTGTGTGTCTTCCTCTGTGAAGTCTGTTGGCCCTGATTCACAGTTTAAGTAACCAGCTTGGAGGTGAAGTATCTCATTAAGTTTTTGAAGAGACCCCAAGAGCTAAGCACAGGAACTGAATGTTTTGTAGACAGCTGGCTAAGTCATAACATCAAGAATGTTTTGTTTTTAGCTTTGCCACTTTTATCCTTTGACATTTCTGCTTGAACTCTTAATTTTCTCCATGAAATTTCTGTTTTGTGTAAACTAAACTAAACTAAACCTTGGGTTTATATACCGCACCATCTCCACGAATGCGGAGCTCGGCACGGTTTACAGGAAGAAGGATGAGAGAGGAACTACAGTGGAGAGATTAAAGAGTTAGGTGTAAAGGGGGAAGGTGAGAGGCCTAAGAGGGGGGGGAAGTGTTACAGTTTTGAGAATAGCCAGGTTTTTAGGTGTTTGCGGAAGAGTTGGAGGGAGCTTGAGGTTCGGAGTGGGGAGGTGAGGTTATTCCAGATCTCAGTGATTCTAAAGGGGAGGGATGACCCAAGTTTGCCTGCATGGGAAATACCTTTTATGGAAGGGAAGGATAGTTTAAAAATTTGGGAGGATCTGGAGGAAGTAGGGGTTGGGGAGTTCCAGGATAGAGGGATAACGGCAGGAAGGATGCCATGTAGGATCTTGTAGGCCAGACACGCACATTTGAAGTGGATCCTGGGGATTACTGGGAGCCAATGGAGCTTAGACAGGAGTGGTGAGACGTGATCAAATTTGCTTTTCGCGAAAACAAGCTTAGCTGCGGCGTTCTGAATCCGCTGAAGTCTGTGGAGGCTTTTCTTGGTTAGGCTGAGGTAGATAGAATTGCAATAATCCAATCTGGAGAGGATGATGGATTGTACTAGGACTGCGAAGTGTTTTTGGTGAAAATAGGGTCTGACTTTCCTTAGCATGTGAAGGCTGAAGAAGCATTTCTTCACCAGGGATTGGAGATGTTCGTTGAAGGATAGAGAAGAGTCTAAGGTGACACCCAGAACTTTGCTTGAGAACTCGAGCTGTAATGGGGGGCCGGAGGACAATGGGATGGAGGAAGGTAGATGGTCTAATTTTGGGTCGAGCCAAAGGAGTTTTGTTTTGGACTCGTTTAGTTTCATATGCATTGTGAATGCCCAGGATTGGAGGTTCTTTATGCATGAGGATATGTTCGTGGAGAGGTTAGTGAGGTTCGAGTCGGTCTCAAGGAGGACGAGGATGTCATCAGCGTAAGTGTAAAGAGTTTCAAGGGGGGATAGTTGGAATAGTTTCAGGGAGGACATGTAAATGTTAAAGAGGATTGGGGAGAGGGGTGAGCCTTGTGGGACACCACAAGTCGGGGTCCAGGGGGAGGATGAGGTGCCGCTCATGTTAACCATGTAAGAGCGGGAGCGCAAGAATTTGGAGAACCAATCAAGAACTATGGAGCTAATGCCTATCTCGGAGAGTTGGAAAATTAGAATGTCGTGGTGGACAACGTCAAAAGCTGCGGAGAGGTCGAATTGTAGAAGGACAGCAAACTTGTTATGAGAATGCAGTTGCTGAACCTTAGAGATTAGAGAGGCCAATAGGGATTCAGTGCAGAAGTTGGGTCTGAAGCCATATTGGTAAGGTAAGAGGATGGAGAATCTTTCTAAGTAGGAAGAGAGCTGGGTAGATATGATAGACTCGAGCAGTTTGGTGAGGAGAAGGATATTTGCTATTGGACGGTAGTTGGATGGTATGGAAGGGTCTAGGTCAGCTTTTTTCAGTAAAGGGGTCAATGCGATGTGTCCCATTTCAGTGGAGAATAGGCCTGATAATAGGGCAGAATTTATGAGTTTGGTAAGAGATGTGATGGCCTGTGCAGGGATTTTCTCAAATAGGTAGGAGGGAAATGGGTCCAGGATGCAGTTGCATGATTTTAACTTGAGGCAGAGTTTAAGGGTCTGAGAATCAGATATGAGCTCGAAGAAAGTCCAGGATCTGTCGGCAGGGATGGGGTTGAGAGCAGCTAGGGTGGGGTTGGGTTCGGGGGGCACCAGAGAATTGTAGGAGATTGCGGGCGGGAAGGAGCGCATGTATGCAGGAAGGTTCAATTTCTGACAGGTAAATGTCAGCAGTGATTGTTTTATCTTTGGCAAATAGACCTGGAGCAGAAAATTGTTAATTTACACATAGTTCACTAAAAAGTATTGCCTGCAAGCTGCTTGTTGAGCCTTAGTCCACTTGTCTAATGTAATATATGACAGGATATGAAAAGCTATCCTCACCTCATCAAACCAAAGAAGAAACAGAGCAGTTGTAGTACAAACATCTAGGTCTTAGGCTGTTTGCTCAGATAATTAGGCCCAGATTCTATAAACGATGCTATAGTCAGCAGCCACCCACAAAAGCGGTGCCAACTGCACGTCAATCACACGACGGCACCATAAATAGAATCGCAGACATGTCACAGACAGGCACCGGAAGTATAGGCAATGGTTTTCAAGGCCTATATCTGTGACAAGAATTGCAACTACGGAGGCATTTACCAATGCCTAAGGGTACTTTTGACATTAACCACCCTTAGGCGCCAGTAGACACCTCCATAGACATGGGTTCTGGCACCATTTGTGGAAGCACCGTCTTTCTTTTAAATTATATTTTAATTGTTTTTAAAATATGTAATCAATTATCATGTGAATTAAAGACAATTAAATCAAATAAGTTGGGCGGTCACACCTCCTAACTTTCGGCAGCTGTTGTAGAATCCAGCCCTTACTGCTCAGTATAGAAGGGACGGATAGACAGAGATAATGAGACAGTAAACACTTTACAAGTGAAAATTTCTATGACTGTTAACAGTTGAGAAAGCCAATGTCTCCACTGAGCCCTTTATGGTCAAAGTATTTGATCATCATAATTCCAATTTATTTGTAAACTGCAATTTCCTCTAAACACATTTATTGAAGATCATTTCCTTAATAATCTTACCATTGAAAAATGTTTACCTACTGCACTTTCATATATTTTTCTGTCATAGTTAAAGGTCAGTCTATAAAGACAGATACATGTCCTTAATTTTTAGCTTTTTTTTTTTTTGCAGACATAGCACCCTGGAACAGAACACGCCGTAGTGCAGCCCTGCTTTAAACCCACGGGTTAAAACCACAAGACTTTGCAAGTGAGCAAGTCTTTGCTCTAGTTAAGAGATTTGAAAGAATAAATGCTGAAAATTTAGGACATGGTATATTAGTATGGGGCCCATTGACATCTTATGTTACCTCATTGTAATCGTTTGTTGACTGTGAATCAGTTTGTTCTTTACTATGGTACATATCCAGGACGGGGGGGAGGGATTCTTTATGTCATAAATTGATTTTTGAATATTTATAATTGGGACGAGTGTGAAGATATCATTATTCAGAATAGATAGGATATTTATGATAATATGTTTGTGTTATACGGAATGATAATTGTTTGGGTGGATGGGTGGGGGGGAAGGATGATTATGAACATGAGAAAGATGAATGTGCTTTTATTGTATTACTATGAGTTGCATTGGTTGTATTGCACTGTTGTAGTTTTGAAAATTAAGAATTTTTTTTAAAAAAAACCCACAAGCTCGCACTGCAGGGAAGGGCGGCAGAGAACAGGAGAGTTGGGGGCGGCACTTTTTTCTCTTTAGAACTGCACGTACACGCATAAAGCAGGAGGAGAAAGGTAGAAGCCGCAGCACTTGTGTTTCCTGCAGGGAGCAGAGGGAAAACTTCAGTGCTATAAGATCTTGGTGTTCCGTAGAGAACAAGGTGGACGAACAGGCAGGCTTGCTGCTTGAACACACAGAGGCAGGTAGGGTGGAAGAGAACATAAGAATTGCCGCTGCTGGGTCAGACCAATGGTCCATCATGCCCAGCAGTCCGCTCGCGCAGCATCCCTCTGGTCAAAGACCAGCACCCTAACCGAGACTAGCCCTACCAGTGCCCATTCTTGTTCAGCAGGAACTTGTCTAACTTTGTCTTGAATCCCTGGAGGGTGTTTTCCCCTATAACAGCCTCCGGAAGAGCATTCCAGTTCTCTACCACTTCCTTACGTTCGTACAGAATCTATTCCCTTTCAACTTTAGAGAGTGCCCTCTCGTTCTCCCTATCTTGGAGAGGGTGAACAACCTGTCCTTATCTACTAAATCTATCCCCTTCAGTACCTTGAATGTTTCGATCATGTCCCCTCTCAATCTCCTCTGTTCGAGGGAGAAGAGGCCCAGTTTCTCTAATCTTTTGCTGTACGGCTGCTCCTCCAACTCCTTAACCATCTTAATCGCTCTTCTCTGGACCTTTTCGAGTAGTACCGTGTCCGTCTTCATGTATGGCGACCAGTGCTGGATGCAGTACTCCAGGTGAGGGCACACCATGGCCCGGTACAGCGGAATGATAACCTTCTCTGATCTGTTTGTGATCCCCTTCTTTATCATTCCTAGCATTCTGTTTGCCCTTTATGCCACCGCCGCACATTGTGTGGACGGCTTCATCGACTTGTCGATCAGAACTCCCAAGTCCCTTTCCTGGGAGGTCTCTCCAAGTACCGCCCCAGACATCCTGTATTCATGCATGAGATTTGGTTACTGACATGCATCACTTTACACTTATCCACATTAAACCTCATCTGCCATGTCGATACCCATTCCTCGAGCCTGATTATGTCACGTTGTAGATCTTCGCAATCCCCCTGCGTCTTCCCCACTCTGAATAACTTCATATCGTTTTTTCAGGGCTGCAGGGCAGGACGTGAGCGACTGGTCCTCAGCAGTTACTTGGTTTTGGATCGGCCAGCCCAGTCGGTGTGCCTGAATTTGTTTAGTGAATCGAGGCCCTTCCTACTTTGCATGCCGTTTTCCCTCATTTGCTTATGCGGATCGGATCAGGTACAGGAGGAAGGTTAATGAATCGGGTTGGGTCGCAAAGTGGTCGGGACATGATCATGGGCTTAATGAATCTAGCCCTTACTACTCTTTACACACAAACCACATCTTACAGAGAAAAAACACAGGACAGTTTAACAGGTGAACATTTCTCAAAGCTCGCCACACAATGATCTTATTTAGTAGACAACTTAAAGGAAAGTTCAGAGTTCACAAGAAAATTATTTATTTCCTTTGATCTCAAATTGATTTTGTTTATAAATTTTTGTTATGGTTCTATTATGATTTTATACAATTGTTATATTTAGCTGTTTTAACAGTAATGGCAGCTCTTGCCATGTAAACAGGGTTGTAGCTTGATTTTAAACTTGATTGTTTAATAAAATATATTTCAATTTCTGCAAGTATTTCAAATCAAACAGAATTTGAAAATATAATCAAGGTTAACACCAAGAAAATAAATTTTGTCCTATTCTAATTTTTTTGTCTTGTTATACTGCATCATCCCCAAACAAATGTTAGGGCTCGAGGCAGTTCACAAAAAGGATTTCTATGTCTGCTTCCACAACTATAATCCATTTTAAACAAAAGTCAGTCAGTGAGCTGGAATACTAGACAAGTCCAACCATGGAGTAAAAAGAGTGCTTAAGGAAAAAGGGAAATAGCAAAAAAAAATAAAAAAATAAAAATTTGCCTTAAAATCATTACTAAGAATAATATTAAGTTAGCATTTACAGAAGCAACCTTCTTTGACTGTGCTGATTCAAAGGAATCACTGTAAATCTAGATCAGGGGTGTCAAACTTATCACATAAGGGACCAAAATCTAAAACATAGGCTAAGTCACGGGCCAAATTTCTTTATTAAGATACTTAGGAGTCCTTTTATTAAGGTGCGCTAACCAATTTAGCGCACCTTAATAAAAGGACCTCTTAGTCTTAGTAGTATAATGTTACAACCTCTCCAACCCCACGCCAGCTCTTTGATGTAAACAAAATAAATAAAAAAGACTTTTCCTCTCTCTTTTAGGACTAGTTCACACCTGCTGTCTAACACCAGCTCTGGCAGGATACACATTTCAAATCTGACATATTGTATTCATAAAACAGAAAATAAAATTATTTTTTCTACATTTTGTTGTGTGGTCATTATTCAAATCATGTTGTAGTCCCGGCTCTGGTTGTCTTCTGATAAATTCATCTTTCTTCTTCCCTTCCGTTTTCTTTCCCTCCCCCGGAGGTCTAACATCTTTCCTTTTGGCCCGAGATTTGGCCATCTTTCCTTCCCTCCCTCCCTCCCGGTCTCACATTAAAGCAGCCTGCAGAGGATCGCCGGTCAGCTGTAGCGAACCTAGCCCCTCATTTGACATACGGGACCGCGGCAGAGAGAACGTGCTGCTGAGGCTACGGCAGCCTGCTAGGATCGCTACAGCCGAAAGCGATCCTCTGCAGGCTGCTTTAATGCGAGACCGGGAAGCCAGTGAACCTACAGCTGATGCAGTGCTTACACTCATCTGCCAGAGGGCCAGCTTAAGTGAAATTTTCCAATTGTCTGGCGGACCAAATTTTATTACCCACGGGCCACAGTTTGACATGTCTGATCTAGAGCAAATAGAAAAAAGCTAACCTAATCACCAGAAGCAGATGGTATTTAACTCAAAATTCTAAGAGAGCTTATACATTAAATTTCATTTCATTATACTTCTAGCTATCTAATGTATCACATAACGCAGGGGTAGGCAATTCCAGTCCTCAAGAGCCGGAGCCAGGTCAGGTTTTCAGGATATCCACAATAAATCTGCATGAGATAGATTTGCATCTCAAGGAGGCAGTGCATGCAAATCCATCTCATGCATATTCATTGTGGATATCCTGAAAATCTGACCTGGCTCCAGCTCTCGAGGACCGGAATTGCCTACCCCTAACATAACGCAACCACTGTAACTTAAGGATTGTGGGGTAACTATGAAAATGCAAATTTTATTTAAAGTTCCAGAGTGAGACAGAAAATTATAGGCTAGTGGGACCGACATCAATTCTGAGTAAAATGGTACAAGTTACTCAAAAAATTAAAAATTACCATCATGGCTCTAGGGTCTAGCAAAGGGAGCCCTGCCTTACCAATTTAATGGTTTTTTTGAAAGTGTAAACATATGGATGGAACTGTCAGTTAATAGTGTCCTTGATTTTCAGAAACATTTGATAAACTTCATTACAAAAGACTCCTCATGAATTTGTCATGTGACAGGAGGAGCCCTATTATGGGCTGATAATTAGTTAAGAAAGAGAAAACAATAGGCCCCCTTTTACAAAGTGGCATTAGCGAGTGCCACTCAGCAAGAGCCCTGAAGCTCTTTACATCCCTATGGGCTTTGGGGCATTTACCGCACCTGCCCCACTTTGAACTGTTTGTGGTATGGCGGTATATAAAAATAAAGTTATTATTATTAAATGGTTTGTAAAGGGGAGCCAATAACTAGTTATTCAAATGGAAAAGGGTCAGTGGTGCAATGCCTAAAGGTCTGTACTGGGACCTGTGCAGTTTAATATATTTCACTCAATAATCAATGCGGAGAAAAAAAAAAAAGCAAGGGACTCCAATAGGAATATATGATGCATGTTGCATCTGTTTGCAATGCCAGAGCTTTGAGGTTTCTGTTGGTATAGTAAAGAATGTTTTATAGTGCTGGAAAACACCCCACTGAAGAATTGGCAACCTAATTATTGGTGCAGCCTATTGGGTATTTGGAGGTAAATATGCCATTTATTCACGATCCTACTCTAAAGAAAGATGTTGCCAAAGAGAAACTGAGTGCAATTCACAAGAGAGATGTAGCCTGCACTCTTGGCATTGCAATATCACTCTCTTCTTGGTGAGGTCATCTAGCAAAGAGAGAGGAAAGTAAATCAGAGCAGAGGCAACAGTAATGGATGGTCATGCAGCCCACATTCCAGTTTGCAAGGCCCGGTGCCCATTTGACGCTTGCATTAGCCCCACCAACCATTACACTTCTTAGATGCAAATATATTTCCATCAATATTAATACCTGCTAAAAATTAAAAGATAAATAGGTCGTCAATGCTACAGATTTTTCACTCCATGAAAAATTACAAAGACTAGGGGACACTCGATGAAGTTACAGGGAAATACTTTTAAAACCAATAAGAGGAATTTTTTTTTTCACTCAGGGAATAGTTAAGCTCTTGAACGTGTTGCCAGAGGATGTGGTAAGAGCGGAGAGCATAGCTCAGTGGTTCCCAACCCTGTCCTGGTGGACCACAAGGCCAATCGGGTTTTCAGGATAGCCCTAATGAATATGCATAGAGTAGATTTGCATGCCTGTCACTTCCATTATATGCAAATCTCTCTCATGCATATTTATTAGGATTATCCTGAAAACCCAATTGGCCTGGTGGTCCTCCAGGACAGGGTTCGGAACCACTGGTTTAGCTGGTTTTAAGGAATATTTGGACAAGTTCCTGGAGGAAAAGTCCATAGTCTGTTATTGAGAAAGACATGGGGGAAGCCACTGCTTGCCCTGGATCGGTTGTATGGAATATTGCTACACCTTGGTAGGTACTAGTGACCTGGATTGGCCACCATGAGAATGAGGTACTGGGCTTGATGGACCACTGGTCTGACCCAGTAAGGCTGTTCTTATGTCTTTATGAATAACAGTACACATTACTAACTTTCAGATATATAACCAACTATTCGCACATAAACAATCTGTTTTTGAAAACAGGTGGTTTTGCACGGTCTCTCAGCTCAAAGCTCGGACTTTGCCTGGGATCGTAACTAAAAGGCTTCAAATGACGTTTATTCTAATCTAGAGCCATCTCCTTACTCAAGCTCTAGACAACATTGGCAGGCAGGCACACTTGCATTAGAAGCAGTTTTCTACACAATGATTCATCTTTAGAACAGGATGCAAAAGGGGAGCCGCGCTCCTCTACAAGGACCTTTATATACGTCAAAAACATGCAGGGAGGACAAAGAGAAGACAAGAAGGGAATTGCTGTAATACAGACACCAAGTAACACGCTCTCTGCTGCACTTACACTCTCAAACGTCGAGCACCCCCTCTTTACACGCATCCGGTGACCGGTCTTCCCTCCCCGTGGTCTGCCATCTCTGCCAGGTCCAATACAGCACCCCCTTCTCCTCCCTGCCCGCGATCCAGCACGTCTCCTTGAAAGCCCCCTCCTGTCAAACACATACCTGAGGTCGCCCGCCAACAATCCTGCAGCTTTCCTTCTTCGGTGACCCGTCCCCTCTAAAACAGCCAATCTCCCTCAGACGCGACCCGCCTCGCCGGAAACAGGAAGTTGTGTAACGAGGAGGGCAGACCACGCCAGAGAAGTGGGGAAAAGTTGAAACGGAGGAGGGCGGGACGCCAGAGAAGGAAAAGATACGGGGCTTTGTCGCGAGCGATCTCGGAGACCAAGTTGGTAGCTCGAGAGCTGGGCGGGAACGTCGCGTGCGGAAATGGGAGCAGTCCCTGCGGCGTTCGCGCGCGCGCGTCGGAGCCTTTTCAGTTATTCAACTACCTCTCCAGGGTCCTCCAAGACGTCCGAGTACCGCCTTCTATTCCCGTCATAAATTCAGCCGCCGCTCCTGCCGACTGCCCCGGCTAGGCTCACACGTGCACGGGCCGGTAGCATCAGAGGTCACCTGGTTCACTGGCGCATGCGTGTAGTGACCTTGGCATGCAACTAGGTGGAGGTCGCCACACCCACGTGCCAGTAGACAAGGTGATGACAAGTGCTGTCTGATCATGGAAGACAAGTGCTAGTTGACGATGGTTTATTACCAAAGCGATGTCAAATAATTCACCGGGAGTTATAAGATCGATGCTGGTCTTTATTTTATTTTTTTATTTGCATTGGTTCTGCATAAAATACATACATAGATTTAAGGGTTTAAGGGCAGACCGGGGGGCATGGCAGAGCATGAAATTAAAGCTGTTCTGCATATACTGTAGCTTAAGCCAATAAAATACAGAAAGTTTGCTTTATATGTTTGAATGGTGACAAAGCTACTGCTTATATATGTGCTCCCTCCCCCCAAATGTCCCCTCCTTCATAGGAGCCAACGTTTCAGAATTATTGGCAATGCCTAACCCAAAGGAAATTACCCCTCTCTGGACACAGTCGATGAGGTTGCTCAAATATTGGGGGTGCTCAAGCACCCACAAAGCTGACTTTTATGCCTTTATTAAGTGGTGGAAAGATTTTCAGGGTGGTCACTAAGCAAAGAGGATTGGGATTTTCAGCCTGGTGGGTGGTTTTGGAAAGAGCCAGCCCATGTGGGCAGGGCCCAGAAGTAATAAATAGAATTGTATCTGGAAAAAAAAGTCGTTGGTTGCTCACCCCTGCCAAGACCCTAGCATTGAAGGAGAAATTGTGGGTACCAAGACAGGAGAGGCTTGCTTTGCATAATGTCGGTAGTCCTTGGCACAAGGCAGAGGGTGCCTGCAACAGTGTTCTCAGCTTAGGGGAAAGACAGCCCAGGTAGGAGAAATGGGAGCAAGAGTGCCTCCCTTCTGGTAGGACTTTTATTGTGTCAGCGGACAAATTCTCTTCCTGGATCAGACAGAAACTGTGAGAAATTTGTAGCAAGAGAACTCTAGATTGTAAAGGAATAGGATGGAGATTACTACATGCTGTTTTTTGACACTGGTGGAAAATATTGAAACTGGACCAGAATAAGAATTTTTCTCCTTTTTGTGCTTTGATGGATCTGTCCATTGGGAAAGTTTTAACTGTACATATCAAGTTATGTATTATGAACTCTGTTTTAACAGGTTATTGCTTAGTAAAGCAAATTGAAATTACTGCGGAGGCAGCTGTTTATTTACTATTGGGAAAGGGAATGGGACTTGTATACTACCTTTTTGTAGTTACACATTCAAAGCAGTTAACATATATGCAGGTTCTTTACTTATTTTGTACCTGGGGCAGTGGAGGATTACTGTATTTTCACGCATATAACGCGCGCGTTATACGTGTTTTTACAAACCGTGCATAACCTTGCGCGGTATACGTGTGAGCGCGTTGTACAAAATTTTTTTTACATAGTTCCCCCCCGACGTCCGATTCACCCCCCCCCCCCGCAGGACCGCTCGCACCCCCACCCCGAAGGACCTCTCGCACGCACCCCCACCCTGAAGGACCGCTCGCACGCGCTCCCACTCGCACCCGCATCCCCACCCTGAAGGACCGCTCGCACGCATTCCCACCCGCACCCCCACCCTGAAGGACCGCTCGCACGCACTCCCGCCCTCTTGCCCCAGCCAACCGCGGCACCCCCGACACGATCGGGGCAAGAGGGAGCTCAAGCCCTCTTGCCCCAGCCAACCGCGGCACCCCCGACACGATCGGGGCAAGAGGGAGCTCAAGCCCTCTTGCCCCCCCCCCCCCCCGACACGATCGGGGCAAAAGGGAGCCCAAGCCCTCTTGCCCCGCCGACTCCCCAACTCCCCGACAATATTGGGCCAGGAGGGAGCCCAAACCCTCCTGACCACGGCGACCCCCTACCCCCACCCCACACTACATTATGGGCAGGAGGGATGCCAGGCCCTCCTGCCCTCGACTCAAACCCCCCTCCCCCCAACGACCGCCCCCCCCAAGAACCTCCGAATGCCCCCCCAGCCGACCCGCAACCCCCCTGGCTGACCCCCCCACCCCCCTTCCCCGTACCTTTGTGTAGTTGGCCGGACAGATGGGAGCCAAACCCGCCTGTCCGGCAGGCAGCCAACAACGGAATGAGGCCGGATTGGCCCATCCGTCCCAAAGCTCCACCTACTGGTGGGGCCTAAGGCGCCTGGGCCAATCAGAATAGGCCCGGGCGCCTTAGGTCCCTCCTGGGGGCGGGGCCTTGGCCACATGGTCGGGTTGGGCCCATGTGCCTCAGGCCCCGCCCCCAGGAGGGACCTAAGGCTCCCGGGCCTATTCTGATTGGCCCAGGTGCCTTAGGCCCCACCAGTAGGCGGAGCTTTGGGACGGATGGGCCAATCCGGCCTCATTCCGTCGTTGGCTGCTTGCCGGACAGGCAGGTTTGGTTCCTGTCTGTCCGGCCAACTACACAAAGGTACGAGGAAGGGGTGTGTGGGTGTCGTGGGAGGTCGCGGGTCGGCTGGGGGGGCGGTCGGAGGTTGTTGGGGGGAGGGGGGTTTGAGTCGAGGGCAGGAGGGCCTGGGATCCCTCCTGCCCGTAATGTAGTGCGGGGTGGGGGTAGCCGTGGCCAAGAGGGTTTGGGCTCCCTCCTGGCCCGATATTGTCGGGGAGTTGGGGAGTCGGCGGGGCAAGAGGGCTTGAGCTCCCTTTTGCCCCGATCATGTTGGGGGGGGGCAAGAGGGCTTGAGCTCCCTCTTGCCCCGATCATGTCGGGGGTGCCGCGGTTGGCTGGGGCAAGAGGGCTTGAGCTCCCTCTTGCCCCGATCGTGTCGGGGGTGCCGCGGTTGGCTGGGGCAAGAGGGCTTGAGCTCCCTCTTGCCCCGATCGTGTCGGGGAGTCGGGGCAAGAGGGCTTGACGTTAGAGAAAGGGCGAACCGCTGGAAGAGGAAGCAGCGCAGGCGCAGGGCTCACGGAAGGGCCGGGACCGCCAAGAGAAAGCAGCAGGACACCGGTAGGAGCTTCTACATGATGGGGGGGGGTCGGGAGGCTGTGGGGGTGCGAGCGGTCCTTCAGGATGGGGGTGCGGGTGGGAGTGCGTGCTAGCGGTCCTTCGGGGTGGGGGTGCGAGCGGTCCTGCTTTGGGGTGAATCGGACGTCGGGGGGGGGCATCAGGTTTTCAGGGTGGGGACAGGACTTCAAGGGGGAGAGGAGAGTCGGGGCGGGCGAAAGGAGAGTCGGGGTGGCCAGAGGAGAGTCGGGGCGGGCGAAAGGAGAGTCGGGGCGGCGACTGGAGAGTCGGGCAGCATGCGCGGTATACGGGTGTGCGCGGTATATAAAAATTTCTGTACATAAATTTGTGTTTTCTGCGCACTATACCCGTGTGCGCGTTTTATACGGGTGCGCATTATCTACGTGAAAATACGGTAAATAATTTCTCCAGGGTCACAAGGAGCAGCACTAGGATTTGATCCCATAACCTTTGGATGCAGAGACAACTGCTCTACCAATAAGCCACTTCTCACCTTACGAGTGAAGCAAGATGTGCCCAGGAAAGCGTACCCTTTGGCCTACTGGTTTATAGCCCTTCTCCAGCCTGCACCCAGCTTAAAAAAAAAAAGACCTCTGCTTTTTAGATCCTGGTCAGGGTACCCAACCTGAAGATTTTTGCTGGTGCCCAGGACAATTGGAGAAAGACCAGGGGATTACATATGAATTAGTTAATCCAATAAAAAAAGTTCTCTTGACTTGCTTTTCCATCCCTAGAGGGCTGCACCTACAAGAGATACCTTGATTGAACACTCATTCCAAACAGGCAAATGGAACAAATGTTTAACCAACTTCATCTCAAATGCACCGTTTAGGAAGTCAATAAAAACTTATCTCTGACAAATTTCTCTGACCCCACTTCAACCTGATGTACTTCCAGATAAACCTGATTAAACTTAGCATGCCAATGTAATTTTGAAAGTTCTCTGTAATGTCGCTGTCTGTATACAGTCTCTTCCCTTGTAAACTGCTTAGAACTGTTTGTGGTATGCCGGTATATAAAAATAAAGTTATTATTATTATTTATTCTTTTTGTTTGTTTTTATTTACCGTATATTATCACAAATCCAAGGTAGAGTATTTCACAACTGGGACCCTTGAACTGAAAATATTCTAGCTACTCCAGCTCTCTCTGATTTGTAATTGCAATAATACAAGAGAACTTTGGTGGTAAAAGGGAATACCCTCTTTGCTAGAATGCCTTTTGTTGTGACATCCTACTTGACTGCAACATACTCCACATTTGTTTTACATTTTAGTTTACAAATTCTCAACATACAGTGTATAGCAAAAAGAAACTTGATAAGGAAAAAGAGATAAACAGTGACATTAACTTCACAAGATCTTGCCAAAGAATGTATTTCTGTACCTAATGCTTTGAACTAATGGAAAATGCCTGGAGCACCATCTACCCTTTCTACTAATGTTTTTCATGTGCCCTGACTCCACCAAATGTCTGAAAAGTGAATTACCTAACATTAGTTTGCCTGTTCAGATGATGTGTATAGAGGAAATGGTAACGTGAGTCAGATGATGAAATTACATCATCAGGAATACCTGTGGGAGTTTCTCCAGTGCCAGGATTCTGAAACTAGCAATTAGTCTACTTACTTTTATTGCCTAAGATCAATCACAAAACAAATAAGGAAGTAACAAAGTTGAAGAGGCAAGTGGCACCTTATAAAACACTGCCAAATATACAGAGCCATGTTCAGGACATAAGTAACTGTAAGGAAACTACATGGGAAAGGGAGAGGGATACAAAGATAAAGTACGGTACTGGAAAATGCAGGATAAGGTGTGGAAAGGAAGAGCTAACAGCTGTATAGTTCCGTTACTGACAGCTGTAGTGAGTCAGAGAGAACAAAGACAGGATGATCTCAGAGTAGTTAAGTCCGTTTACATCCGTTGCATGCCATGAATCCATTCTGTCTAGGTATGCCTAGGATGATGGTGTCAAACTTTTTGATATGTTCCAATTCAATAGCTGCATGATGGATTTTTCCTTTGAAAGTCCTATGTAGCAGTATGGCAACCTTAAGTCAGACAATGTCCTGGAAGGTTGAAATGTTCTACTAGCTTTTGAATGTTGGCATTAATATCAGATTTGTGCACATTTATTATTTTTCTTAATGATTGATAAGTTTGTCTTATGTATACAGCAGGTGGTCATTAGTGGCAGATGATGGGATATATTATATTTTCTAATAGACAAAATAGAATGCATTTAGAAATGCTCATAACCTTGCGAATAGCCCCCCCCCCTCAGTGAAGTTTGAAGGGGGGCTGCTGGGGATGGATATCATTGACACACACTGGTCAGCAGTGTTGTGGCCCCTCATGGGAAGATATTTGTTGGCTCTCCTTTAGTTCACTAGAATCCAAAGTTAAAAATTAATGAAGACCACTGCTGAAGTAGTCATATTCTGCAGTAGTGTTTGTTACCTGGAACATGGGTGAGTGTAGGGACATAGTTACCATTTGGGCTTCTGACAGGCCTAGACATTTTTAATTCTTTTTGGTTGCTGGTGAGTATCTGGGGTTAGTGGAATGTCGATATATGCCAGGATAGGAGTACCACCCAAGGCCTGTGAGAGGCTGGCATCATTGTCCAAGATGAGCTATAGTTTCTTGATGATTTGATATACTGCTTTTATCCCAGGACAAGCAGGCAGGTATTCTCACTAGTGGGTGATGTCATCAGACAGAGCCCCGGTACGGACGTCTCACAAGCACGTGTTGCTTGTAGAAACTTAAAGTTTCTAGATGCCCGCACCGCGCATGCGCCGGTGCCTTCCTACCCGGAGATCCGGGCGTGTCTCCTCAGTTCTTTCTTTTCCGCGGAGCTGAGAAGTTCAACTTCTTCATGCGCTAGCTGAATTCAGTTAAATTTGCCTTCCTTGTCCGCGTTTTCGTTTTCTTTTAATTACAGTTAACAGTTCTTTTCTTTTTCAGTAAAAAAAAAAAAAAAGAAGATTATTTCCTCCGGCGGGTCGAACGGGCCGGCCACGTGGCTCAGGCCCACCGGCTTCGACCTCGCGGCGGAGATTTTCCGGCCTATGTCCCGGCCAATCACCGGGTTTAAAAAGTGCAGCAAGTGCCAACGCGCGATTTCACTCACGGACCCTCACGGGCGCTGTTTGCAGTGTTTGGGCCCTGACCACATCCCGAAATCGTGCGAGCCTTGCTCTACCCTTACGGCACGCTCATTCAAGCGGCGTTGCCTATTGTGGGAATCGATGTTCAAGATGGACGCAGCTAAGGACCCCTCAGCCTCCACTTCATCTGATACCTCCCCGGTTCGGGCGAAACCGGCATCGACCCCTCCTGCATCGAGTGTGGTGAAACCGGCATCGCTCAACCCGACACCATCCACGAGCTCGACGTCGGTGCCTGCCCCGGTCTCCTCGGTTCAGGTACCTCTTCCCTCCACAGTGCCACCAATGGTCATCAAAGTGCCGAAAGCTACTAAGCAGAAGCACTCGGCCTCGAAGGAGCGCGATGTCCGTGCAGGAGGACCCCCTTTCGGTGCGGATCCCTCCTTATCGGCTTCGCTACGGTCCGTGCTGGAAGCTCAATTCGTTGAGCTCATGCAGACCATCGGACCCGGGCTCATCGCTGCCATACAGGGTGACCTCCCGGTACCGGTCCAAAGGGGCGGTCCGCCCCCTCCCCCTCCCCCACACCGTTCGACCTCGACAACCGACGAGGACGAACGGGGGAGGGCGGCGATACCCGCGCGGCAAGCCTCGCTTACCGATATGCCGCCATTAGAACCCATTACGCCTCCGCGCCAACATGGGACCAGACCTCCGATCGATACTCGAAGCCCTGGGCATAGTCAGGAAGAGTTCTCCCGTACTCCTTACCAGACTTGGGTAGCATCGCAAGAACCCGCATCGCAAACCCAGTGGCGATCCACTGCTTCCAGCCCTATCCACTTGGGGGCCTCGGGAGACCATGCGATGCACAGACGATCCCGATCCCCGTCCCGCCACCGAGACGGGCACCGATCGAGACACTCATCCTGGCACTCCTCACGCCATTCGGAGGTGTCACCGCAGAAAAAACTGCAACGTAGGGGATACTCCTCATCAGAGGTGTCCCCTCCGAGGGGCCCGGAGTACGAGGAGACACCGGTGCCCGATTCTCCTTGTCACTCCCCGATGTCCACGGACCTGGAGGCCTCCTCCTCCTCCAGCCCGTCCCACAGACCGACGCTGGCGGAACAATTGTCCTTCTCATCATTCCTCCGACAAATGGCGGATGATCTGGATGTGACCCTTGACACGGGCTCCCGATACTCCAAAGAGTATCTGGACACCATGCATTTACCTAACCCTCCAACGGAGTCGCTTCGGCTCCCCTTGCATAAATTACTGGACCAGACCTTCATGCAGTGCTTCGAAACGCCGTATTCCATACCGGCGATCCCCAGCAAACTCGATGCTCGATACCGCATCGTGCACCATAAAGGGTTCGAGGGCCCTCAACTCTCCCACCAGTCCCTACTGGTCGAGTCCTCCCTCAAACGCTCTCATCCCTCCCAGGTCTACGCCTCTGTACCGCCGGGCCGAGAGGGGAGAACGATGGACAAATTTGGTAGAAAATTCTACCAAAACTCCATGATGGCGTCACGGGTGCTAAACTACAACTTCTTTTTCTCTTCCTATCTGGAGTTCTTCTTGCCGGTGCTCCGCAAGTTCACTCCGTTCATAGACAACCAAGCTCGATTCGAGTTCGAGGAAGTGGTAGCCTCCCTCTCCCAATTACGCCTCCAGCTGATGCAATCCTCCTTCGATGCATTCGAACTCTCGGCACGCGCCGCCGCAAGCGCGGTAGCTATGCGTCGCCTGGCATGGCTCCGTACCATCGATATGGATCCCAACCTACAGGACAGACTCGCCAACGTACCATGCGCTGGAGCTGACCTGTTCGATGAGTCTATCGAAACTGTTACCAAGAAGCTGTCGGATCATGAAAAATCCTTTCAATCCATCCTACGGCCCAAACCCAAACCTCAACAGTCTCGACCTTCCAGGCCACCCCTGATTTACCAGCGGCGTTACATGCCCAGACAAACGCCCGCTGCGAGACAGCCTGCGAAGAGACAACCTCCCCAGAAGTCTCAGCAAAAACCTCAGCCACCGGCTGTACCTAAGGCTCCCCAGCCCTTTTGACGCCCCCCCCGGGAGCATAACCTCGGCCTCTCCCATAGGGGGTCGCCTCCATCTTTTTTACCATCGATGGGAGGCCATAACCACGGACCTATGGGTCCTCACCATCATAAGAGAAGGATACTCTCTTCAATTCCACCGGGTACCCCCGGACCATCCTCCAAGAGAGTATCCTTCAAGCTCGACGCAGACCGCCCTTCTTCTTCAGGAAGTCCAAACCTTACTCCAGCTTCGGGCTGTCGAGCCGGTCCCGTCAGACCAATTGAACCGAGGGTTTTACTCCCGGTACTTCCTCGTCCCGAAGAAAACGGGCGACCTGCGACCCATTTTAGACCTTCGGGCCCTCAACAAGTTCCTGGTCAAAGAGAAGTTTCGCATGTTGACTTTGGCTTCTCTATACCCCCTCCTCGAGCAGAACGACTGGTTATGCTCCCTGGATCTCAAGGAGGCCTACACTCACATCCCCATTCACCCGGCCTCCCGAAAGTTCCTCAGATTTTGGGTGGGAAATCTGCACCTACAGTATCGAGTGCTACCATTCGGCCTATCTTCATCCCCCAGAGTCTTCACAAAGTGCCTGGTGGTAGTGGCCGCAGCACTCCGGGACGACTGGCTCATCAAGGCCCCGTCAGCCCCAGAGGTCACTTCGGCGGCCTTGGCTACAACCTACTTCCTCCAGAATTTGGGCTTCGAGATCAACTTCTCCAAGTCTCATCTACAACCCACCCAGTCCCTCCCCTTCATCGGAGCGGTCCTGGACACCACCCGACTCCGAGCATT
Source organism: Geotrypetes seraphini (assembly GCF_902459505.1). Taxonomy (NCBI): domain Eukaryota; kingdom Metazoa; phylum Chordata; class Amphibia; order Gymnophiona; family Dermophiidae; genus Geotrypetes; species Geotrypetes seraphini. Next base: position 37,526,262 of record NC_047092.1, on the reverse strand, counting down.
CCTACCTCGGCAACGCATGGAGTCTCTTCTCCATCTCTGCCAGTCGGTGTCTACTCGCCAAACCCTACCGGCGAGACAACTGATGGTGCTCCTGGGCCATATGGCCTCCACAGTACATGTGACACCCTTTGCCAGACTCCACCTCAGGATCCCCCAGTGGACCCTGGCATCACAGTGGAATCAGACATCCGATCCACTATCCAAACGCATCTTAGTCACACCTGCTCTTCGGCAGTCTCTACTTTGGTGGATGACCTCTTCGAATCTATCCAGAGGTTTGCTGATGCACTCTCCCCCCCATCAGAAAGTTCTCACAACCGATTCGTCGAATTACGCATGGGGAGCCCACCTGGAGGGTCTCCGCACCCAAGGATTCTGGACCAGTGCGGAAAGACTACACCAAATCAATCTACTGGAACTCAGAGCCATCTTCAATGCGCTCCAAGCTTTCCAACACCTACTCCACGACATGGTAATCCTCATTCGCACAGACAATCAGGCCGCCATGTATTATATCAACAAGCAAGGAGGCACGGGCTCGGCCCTCCTTTGCCAGGAAGCTCTACGAGTCTGGGACTGGGCTGTGCGCCACAACATCCTACTCAGAGCAGTATACATCCAGGGGGAGAACAACGTCTTAGCAGACAAACTAAGCCGTCTGCTACAACCGCACGAATGGACTCTCCATTCCAGCCCCCTTCACCAAATCTTCACGCAATGGGGGACGCCTCAGATAGACCTCTTTGCGGCTCCCCACAACGCCAAACTGCCTCAGTTTTGCTCCAGGATCTACACTCCTCACCGCCTCGAGGCAGATGCCTTTCTACTGAACTGGGGGAAACGATTTCTATATGCGTTCCCACCATTCCCGCTGATCCAGAAGACTCTGGTCAAGCTGAAACTCGAACGGGCAACCATGATTCTAATAGCTCCTCGGTGGCCCAGACAACCTTGGTTCTCCCTCCTACTTCAACTCAGCAGCAGGGAACCAGTACCACTTCCAGTGTTTCCTTCACTACTTACTCAACAGCAAGGATCACTACTTCATCCCAACCTGCAGTCTCTCCACCTGACAGCTTGGTTCCTCTCAACGTAACCCCTCACCAATTCTCACAAGAAGTGAGGGAGGTCTTGGAGGCTTCCAGGAAGCCCGCCACTCGACAATGCTACTCCCAGAAATGGACCAGATTCTCCTCATGGTGTGTTTCTAAGTCAAAGGAACCTCAGCGAGCTTCCTTATCCTCCGTGCTGGACTATCTCCTACACCTATCTCAATCTGGGCTCAAGTCCACATCCATACGAGTCCACCTGAGCGCTATTGCGGCGTTCCACCAGCCTCTACAAGGGAAACCCCTCTCGGCTCATCCGGTGGTCGCCAGATTTATGAAAGGACTCTTCCATGTTAACCCTCCTCTCAAACCACCCCCAGTAGTTTGGGACCTCAATGTAGTCCTTTCCCACCTCATGAAGCCCCCGTTTGAACCACTCAACAGGGCCCCTCTGAAGTATCTCACCTGGAAAGTGCTTTTCCTTGTAGCCCTTACGTCCGCTCGCAGAGTCAGCGAACTCCAGGCATTGATGGCGGACCCACCATTCACAGTATTCCACCATGACAAGGTGGTCCTCCGCACTCACCCGAAATTCCTGCCTAAGGTGGTCTCCGAATTTCACCTCAACCAATCCATTGTACTTCCAGTATTCTTCCCTAAGCCCCATTCTCACCACGGAGAATCGGCCCTTCACACTCTAGACTGTAAACGTGCCTTGGCTTTCTACCTGGATCGCACCAAGCCACACAGAACCACTCCTCAACTTTTTGTCTCCTTCGATCCTAACAAGTTGGGAAGACCCGTATCAAAGCGCACCATCTCTAATTGGATGGCGGCTTGTATCTCTTTCTGCTATGCCCAGGCTGGATTATCACTTCCTTGTAAGGTCACAGCCCATAAGGTCAGAGCAATGGCAGCCTCAGTAGCATTCCTCAGATCAACACCAATCGAGGAAATTTGCAAGGCTGCCACCTGGTCCTCGGTTCACACATTCACCTCACATTATTGTCTGGATACCCTCTCCAGACGGGATGGACAGTTTGGCCAAACAGTATTGAAAAATTTATTCTCTTAAGTCGCCAACTCCCCCTCCATCCCACTGAGGTTAGCTTGGAGGTCACCCACTAGTGAGAATACCTGCCTGCTTGTCCTGGGATAAAGCAATGTTACTTACCGTAACAGTTGTTATCCAGGGACAGCAGGCAGCTATTCTCACGTCCCACCCACCTCCCCTGGGTTGGCTTCTCAGGCTAGCTACCTGAACTGAGGAGACACGCCCGGATCTCCGGGTAGGAAGGCACCGGCGCATGCGCGGTGCGGGCATCTAGAAACTTTAAGTTTCTACAAGCAACACGTGCTTGTGAGACGTCCGTACCGGGGCTCTGTCTGATGACATCACCCACTAGTGAGAATAGCTGCCTGCTGTCCCTGGATAACAACTGTTACGGTAAGTAACATTGCTTTCTATAGGTACAACCAAAGCAGTTTACATAATCTTATATGCAGGTACTTTTTCTATCCCTAATGGTCTTACAATCTTAAGTTTTTGTACTTGGAGCTATAGTGGTCATTGAACCCAGTTCTTCAGGTTCTCAGCTCATTGCACTAACCATTAGGCTACTCCTAGATTTTTGTGGTTTTAGCTGGGAGCTATACATCAATGTTTCTCAACATGCGGTACAGTACACAGGCTGCCTGTTGGGGGTACGAGGCCTGGAGACCACCAGGGATCCCTCCCTGCCACCCGCTGAAGTTGCCGCTGGGAATCCCACCATGCCTGTCTGCATGCCCGCTGCATAACCCCCATTCCTGAAGCCAACCCTGCCACCTCGCTCCCAACAAAAGGTAACAGGGAGGAGGGGAGCCAAGGGGGAATGGGAGGCTGAGGGAGGGGGCATCCCTCCTGCCATTCGTTGGCATCGGGTGTCTGGTGGCAGGAGGAAGTAAACATCTCTCCTGTCATATTTAATAGTTTGATGGTGTCGGTGGGCTTGGGGGGGCATCTGGTGGCAGGAGGGTGTCGGCATCCCTCCTGCCATTCCTTGGCATTGGCGGTGGTCATATGGCAGGAGGGAGTGGGCATCCCTCCTGCCATTTTGGGGGTTCGCTAGGGGGACGGTCGGTGGATCAGGGGTGCTAGCACAGGGGAAGGGTTTTTTTAATGGGACAGATGGTGCGCATTTAAATCGCACAGAACATCTATCCCAGGGGTGCCCAATAGGTCGATCATGATCGATGGGTAGCTCGCCAAGACAAAGTGAGTCGATCACCCAGGACTCACTTTTGCCTTGGCGATCTATCGGGCCGATCAGTCTTCCTCTCCCCGACGTCAATTCTGCCGTCGGAGAGGAAGTTCGGGCCAGCCAATCGCTGCCTGGCTGGGTGGAACTTCCTCTCCGACGGCAGAATTGGCGTCGGGGAGAGGAATGCTGGTCAGCCCGAAGCAGGGAGAGCATGGGGTGGTGGTGGCGGCGGCTTTGGGGCCTGTTATCCATTGGTGGCGATTTGGGTCCTGTTCCCCAATGGCAGAGGCAGTGGCAGTGGCTTGGGGAAGGGCAGGGAGAAAGAAAGAAAGGGGGCATGAAGAGAGAAAGAAAGAAAGGTCAGAGAGAGAGAAAGAAAAAGTTTGGGGAGGGAATAAGGTGTGGAGGAGAGGAAGCACAGGCTGAAAGAAAGATTGGATGCACAGTCAGAAGAAGAAAGTGCAACCAGAGACTCATGAAATCACCAGACAAGGTAGGAAAAATGATTTTATTTTAAATTTAGTGATCAAAATGTGTCTGAATTTATATCTGGTGTCTATATTTTACAATATGGTCCCCTTTTACTAAACCGCAATAGTGGTTTTTAGCGCAGGGAGCCTATGAGCGTTGAGAGCAGCGCTGGGCATTCAGCGCAGCTCCCTGTGCTAAAAACTGCTATTGTGGTTTAGTAAAAAGGGAGGGGGGTGGGTATTTGTCTATTTTTGTATGGTTGTTACTGAGGTGACAGTGCCTAGAGTCATCTGCTTTGACCTCTTTGAAAAAAAACCGGAATAGGAATAATAATTAACAATTCTATGCGTACAGTGTGCGTTGTGTTTTTTAAAAATTTTATTGTTGGTAGATCATTTTGACTTGGTCATTTTAAAAGTAGCTCGCGAGTCAAAAAAGTGTGGGCACCCCTGATCTATCCCATAAAAAAAAAAAAGCAGAAGCCCTGAGAGCAGTGACGGGAGGCTGCTTCTCCTTTCACTTCTGTCAGGGCTCTGCACCGACTCACTGAGCAATTGAGTCAGTGAGTTTGCATGCCCCGATTCACTTGATAGTGAATCAATCACTGTTTGTAAATCACTCAGAGAATTGTCCAACAGCGATTGAGTCACTATCTTTAGTGAATCTGGGCCTCAGACCTCAGAGTGGGGAAAAACTTTTATATTATTCAACAAACAAACAAGGCAAATATAGTTGCCCTTAAATTCTAGAAAGAACTATCTTTAAAAAAAAAAAAAAAAAAATTCTTCCAGTAAGGTTTAAAACCCTCAATGGCCTTACAAGCAAATCTTTTCCTCAAAAATGTTTTAAATTTAGATTATATAATTTCTTAAATTTGGAAAAATGAACTGAAACTGGTCAGCAAATGTTTCTTTTTTTAAATTTCCTTTGTTCACAGTTACTCTTTTTCAAAACTGTCCCAGGAACATCTCTTTGAGAATGGTTCTTCCTCTCATTTTAAGATGCCTTAGGCAACTGTTAGCACCTATTGTAGCTTAGTAAAAAGGCCTCTAAAAGAGTAAAAAAAATTGTCCTTCATGATTTTTATGAGAAAAGTATCACTTCCTTGCCCTCCAAATTTCCTGAACTAGGATATGGAATGTAATAACCACTGCTAAGCTGACAACAGAAATAAATAATAATGTAAGCACGTTTATGATACATGGAATCTCTTGCTGAACTGATATAATATGGAAGTCCTTTTCACTTCTCCTTTTTGTTGGCTCTGTTTTGATGCTTTTCTAGTTTTCTACTCACTGTAAAGCAAAACAAAAATAAATTTAAGAATATTTAATCTATATATGGCCATTTTGCTCATTTGAATTGTTATTATAAAATTTGTTTTTCTTGATGGGAACTCCTCAGACCTTCTGGCTGTTCTGCTTACTAAAAAAGAAAAGAAAAAACCTGCCTCCAGCCAGTAGGTGGCATTAATAGTACATGCAATCAGTATTTTACCCAGTGATTCTCAATCAGTGTCAGGACACACTTGTGTGTCACCATAGGGTTAACAAAAACACAGGTTCCACATGCAACTGTATAGAGCTAAACAAGAGGAAAAGACCTCAGAAGCCTGCACCACATAGAATTTATAATTCACTCCGTGGTTTATCAGCAGGACAGGTTCTCTATCATAGGTCTAAAAAACCTCTTGCTGTTGATTGGCAAAATTTAAACTCGTGTATTAAACACTCCGATAATCATATCATTGCAACAATCAGTAATAAGTTATAAAGTGCACTTATCTTAATATTTGATAAGAGCCCGACGGGACCCGTTTCGCCAGGGTATTGGCTTCGTCGGGGGACTTTTTGAAAACTATAAAACAAAAAGAGAAGTGCCAAAAAATGTTTTTTAACTACAGTTGTCAATACATTCACACAAAATAGTACTCACTGCATTCAGTACAGACTTGCTTGCATATCAAAAATGGCCCGGTAGTTACAAGAAAGCCACGCATGCGTATTTAAAGAGGACTCACAATGATGTCACACAGCTCATTAGAAAAAAGAGTGCCAGCCAATATTACTGTTTTCAGTGGTAAAACAACGAGTGGAAATCGCACTGTAGTAAGTTCTCATTCAGTGTGGGTGCCTCTGGGCCCAGTTGATCCTATTATTAATGCATTTAAACAATGCGTTATTAGGGACATTAATACATGGTATAATACCAAATACAAGATCAAAGGTAATTTAACCATGGAACAGAGAAAAGCATCATCTAGCCTTCAAAAGGATGATAATATCATCATAAAGAAATCTGACAAGAGGGGTGCTGTTGTAGTCCTTGATAAAAAATATTATCATCATGAGATCTGTCAACAGTTGAGTAATGTGGAAGTATATGAAAAGTTGAAATTTAACCCCTCTGCAAAATTACAAAGAGAAATCTTAAAATTAACTAATTGCTGGTCTTGTGTCTGGATTTATCACACAAAGAGACCATCGTTTTTTGAATAAACAATGGCCTACCATTCCAGTTTTTTATACGTTACCTAAGATACATAAGGATTTTCAGAACCCTCCAGGAAGACTGATTATGTCTTCCCGGAATTCTCTTCTAGAGCCACTTTCTATTTTTTTGGACCAGTTTCTTAAACCCGAGGTCTTTAAAATCAAGTCGTATATTAGAGACACAGCTGATTTCCTAAATAAATTTACACAAGTGGAACAGATTAACTCCCTTTTTTACTAGTGACTCTCGATGTAGTCTCACTGTATATTCAAATCTATTTTATTAAGCAGTGACAACAGCAGGTACAACAGTAGTAGAAAACAGGGTACACAATTTCAACCAACAACTGCGGAGGACTGGACTCTGATGTCCCCCATGATCAAAAGCAACACCCCCACCCACCCAGAGAAAACGTACAACTCTCAAACATGGAAAATCAATGGCAAACAGAGGCACGGAATTAGAGGTGGAGTCTGTTCAGGATACGGCTACGACTCTCAGGGGACAAAATGTTCAAGTATGGAGTCCAAGTGTTAACAAAGTCTCTGCTCCTGCGGCTAGAAGAACTGGCCAAACGGGCCTCCCAGCCCATAAGTTCATGGAGTCGATTCTGTAGTCTCGCTGTATACGTCAATCCCACAAAATGAAGTCTTGAATGTACTCAGTCATATTTTTTAATCACGAATAAGACCTCACTCCATACCTACCGATTTTCTTATGTCATTAGCTAGAATCACCATGAAAGAGAATTTTTTCATTTTTGATGGGACTTCTATAAAAAAAGAATGGGGGTTGCCATGGGTGCAACATTTGCACCCTCTGTTGCCAATTTATACTTAGCAGCATTCGAAAGTACATGGCTGGAATGTTCACCTTTTCAGGAAAAGATTTTTCAATGGTTTCGTTTTATAGACGATATTTTTGTGTTGTGGAAAGATACTGAACAAGAGCTTAATCTTTTTTGCACATGGTTGAATTCTTGCGATGACTGTTTGAAGTTTACCATGAATTTTTCAAGTTCCTCTGTGGTTTATTTGGACGTTGTTGTCATACAAAGAGAAGATTGCTTTGTGACAGATTTACATGTAAAACCTACAGATAGGAACACTGCTCTAGAGTATACAAGTTGTCATCCAGTGTTGTTAAGGAATAATCTTCCATTTTCCCAATTCCTTAGCATTAAAAGGAATTGTTCATCTACTGGCAGATACAAATTTCAAGCTAAATGTATGTTTACTAAAATACTTGAATGTGTGTATCCTTATAATGTTTTAAGATCTGAACAAAAACGAGCAAGGTACTACAATCGTGACTTACTGTTGAGTAATAATAAATCACGCGATACCAGTGACACAGCACAAACGTGTGTGGTTCGGTATAATGCATACGGTAATATTCCGGCTAACATCATAAGAAATAATTGGAAAATTATTCAAACTCTTCCAATCTTCCAAGATGTTCCGTTGAGGATTGCGTTCTCTCGTGAGAAGAATTTAAAAGACATTTTCAGTCCGTCTATGTACTGCACCACCTCCACTAGTAAAACCATTTTACCACAAGGCTTTTTTAAATGCGGCTCGTGCAGTATATGTGCAGTCATTCTACAGGGCCACACGTTCACTAATCCTGCTGACAACAAAGTCTATCATATACAACAATTTTTGACATGTAATTCAGATTTTGTCATTTATGCAATCATTTGCCCTTGTGGAAAAGTGTACGTCGGCAAATCTACACACCCATTTAAAATAAAAATGAGCGAACACAAATCAATTTTAAAACTAAAGAAAATCAGCGCCCTCATAGTTGAACATTGCCTTGAATTTAAGCATGAGTTAGAAACATAGAAACATAGAAATAGACGGCAGATAAAGGCCACGGCCCATCCAGTCTGCCCACCCTAATGACCCTCCCCTACCTTTGCCCTGTGAATAGATCCCATGTGTTGATCCCATTTGGCCTTAAAATCAGGCACGCTGCTGGCCTCAATCACCTGCAGTGGAAGACTATTCCAGCGATCAACCACCCTTTCAGTGAAAAAGAATTTCCTGGTGTCACCTCGTAGTTTCCCGCCCCTGATTTTCCACGGATGCCCTCTTGTTGCCGTGGGACCCTTGAAAAAGAAGATATCTTCCTCCGCCTCGATGCGGCCCATGAGATACTTGAACATCTCGATCATGTCCCCCCTCTCTCTGCGCTCCTCGAGCGAGTATAGCTGTAATTTGTCTAGCCTTTCTTCGTACAGGAGATCCTTGAGTCCCGAGACCATCCGGGTGGCCATTCTCTGAACCGACTCCAGTCTCAGCACATCCTTGCGATAATGCGGCCTCCAGAATTGCACACAGTATTCCAGGTGGGGCCTTACCATGGATCTATACAATGGCATAATGACTTCCGGCTTACGGCTGACGAAACCCCTGCGTATGCAACCTATAATTTGTCTTGCCTTGGATGAAGCTTGCTCCACTTGATTGGCAGCCTTCATGTCCTCACTGACGATCACCCCTAAGTCTCGTTCTGCTACCATCCTTGTTAGGATCTCGCCATTAAGGGTATAAGTCTTTCATGGATTATGGCTGCCCAGGTGCATAACTTTGCATTTTTTGGCATTGAAGCTGAGTTACCAGTTCCTAGACCAGCGCTCCAGTAGGAGCAGGTCGTGCATCATGTTGTCGTCCGTTGTGCATTTGCCCACTACATTACTTAGTTTGGCGTCATCGGCGAATAATGTTATTTTACCTCAAAGCCCTTCTGCCAAGTCTCTTATAAAGATGTTGAATAGGATCGGGCCCAAGACCGAGTCTTGTGGCACTCCACTGATCACCTCCGTCATTTTGGAGGGGGTGCCGTTCACCACTCCCCTTTGAAGCCTACCTCCAAGCCAGTTCCCAACTCATTTCGTCAATGTGTCACCTAATCCTATAGAACTCATCTTGCTCAGTGGTACGCTATCGAATGCTTTGCTAAAGTCCAGATACACGATGTCCAGGGACTCCCCAACATCCAGCTTCCCCGTCACCCAGTCAAAGAAGCTGATCAGGTTAGATTGGCATGATCTCCCCTTAGTAAATCCATGTTGAAATGTTTGTGTATTGACAAAGAACAGAAACATGACCGCCCCATTAAGCTTCTGCAGCGGGAAGCACAATGGATATTCCGGCTCAATACTATAAAACCTTATGGTTTAAACAGTAATATTGGCTGGCACTCTTTTTTCTAATGAGCTGTGTGACGTCATTGTGGGTCCTCTTTAAATACGCATGTGTGGCGTTCTTGTAACTACCGGCGCCATTTTTGATATGCAAACAAGTCTGTACTGAATGCAGTGAGTACTATTTCGTGTGAATGTATTGACAACTGTAGTTAAAAAACATTTTTTGGCACTTCTCTTTTTGTTTTATAGTTTTCAAAAAGTCCCCCAACAAAGCCAATACCCTGGCGAAACGGGTCCCGTCGGGCTCTTATCAAATATTAAGATAAGTGCACTTTATAACTTATTACTGATTGTTGCAATGATATGATTATCGGAGTGTTTAATACACAAGTTTAAATTTTGCCAATCAACAGCAAGAGGTTTTTTAGACCTATGATAGAGAACCTGTCCTGCTGATAAACCATGGAGTGAATTATATATTCTATGTGATGCAGGCTTCTGAGGTCTTTTCCTCTTGTTTAGCTCTATACAGTTGCATGTGGAACCTGTGTTTTTGATTGTTATCTACATTTTGGAGGTTTCCTCACCATAGGATTACCATATGTCAAGGAAAACCCGGACATGTCCTCCTTTTAGATAACTGTCCAGGCACCCGGAGGGATTTCCAAAACCCAGCAGTTTGTCCGGGTTTTGGAAAGCCTGAGCTTGGAGGCCGCATCTAGAAGCCTTTGCTCATGCTCGGCTGTCACTGTGATGATGTCATACGCTCATGCATGTGATGTCATTGCGTCGATGTCCACACATGTGCGAAGGCTTCCAAATGCATCTGAGCTCGGAGAGATTCATGTGGGGGCGGGGCTGGGGAGGAAAGGGGTGGAGCCAGAGGAGGAACGAGGCAGAGCTGGGCATCCTCTTTTTTCAAAGAGGAAATCTGGCAACCCTAGACAGACATTGTTCTTGCTTTCCTTAACAACCACATGTGCCTGTAGGTGGGGAAGAACAAGGTACTTGAAATCTGAAAAACTGGTCCTTATTTCTGCTTCACCATTACCCACAAAGATCACTGCAGTCACCAGCCCCAACTGGAAATATTGCCAGTCTGTTGTCCCTTATCCAGTAGTCACCACTACTGTGTCTGTATTTTTTTTGTTTAATTTTCAGCAATAATGAATGATATATAACGTGTTTTATTATGCTGTCCAACTATAAACTATAGTTCTCAGTGTGTTATGAATGTGAAAATTGTCTGTTAGGTGTGTCACAACAGCTCAAATTCAGTTTATTCTTGATATATCGTAATTCACAAAAATATCAATGTAGTTTACATAAAATTCCAAATATTATAGTGAGAGGGGGGTGATAGATAGTAAGAAATAAAACAGAAGGAAGACAGAACTACAGTATTTAACAGGACAGATAGAGGTAGAGAGATAGTGCAGACATGCATGGTGATAACATGGTGGATACTGTAGAAGGAACATGAGTATCTATTCTAGTGTTCTTCAATGGCAGCTCCTGGAGACCTCTAGGGTGGCCCCCCATTGTCAATACAATATGCAGTAATACAAATTGAAGGGATTCACATTTGAGCTTATACAATTGCTGCAGAGACCTAGAGATCTGCATACCCATACCTCTGATACTCTTTCTCTCCCCCCTTTGAAATGGAAAACCAGACCCCATCTTATATTGCTGCATACTGATGGAATTGCCACTGTCTTCACACAGTTTAATTTAAACCCTGTATAAATCCCACATGTTTCAAATTCTTACTGTTAGAGATCCAGTGAGGTCTGTGAGAAAATACAAGATATCATCAGCAAAGGCTACTTCATCCAACGCCTTGTTCCCCGACATAATCCCTGGAATATCTGGATTTTACCACAAACCTTTATAAGAGCAGTTCAAGAAATAACACAGAAAGAAAGGGTAAAGCAGGGACCCCTGTTGTGTGCTCTGCTGTATGGATATCCCATGAGAGATCAGACCACTATCATAAAAGCATTTGCAGAGCATCTGCAAACACACATACACAAAACTCATATGACCCCCCCCCCCACACACACACACACGCACACACAAAACAAAACCCATATGACCCAATGTGTGAAAGAAAGACCAAGAGACCAAATAAAAGGCCTTCTCAACATTGCAGCTAATGATAAGGGCCTCTAACTGGTGATTAAGACAGCACTCCCAGGAGTTAATACTTTCCTTTACATTATAGACTACATGTCTATTCCACAAATCAGAGTTTTAAAGTATATGTAGGGTGTAGTAGCAACAGCGTTTAGCTAGTAAGGCAATATTAGCAATTTTTGCTTAACCACTTAAAACATGTTCTGAAATGCCAAATGAAGGGTTAGTGTGCTAAATCTTTCTTATGACACCACTATCCACAAATATCCACTACTACAAAGTGTCTTCCTTTGATCCAGAAAGTAGCATGTGCTTGCTTGCCTATATTCTGTTGTTGTTTTAAACGTATTTATGCTGTTAAGGGTAAAACACAGGATTAAATGAAGATGCTTCTGAAGGCACTGTGTTAGGATTGATGAAAGAATGAGGGGTATCAAAAGAGATTCCATGTTATCTCAGATTATATTAAAACATGTCAGACAAAGGTAAAGAAACCTAAAAGAGTCTGTTAGGAGCGATCAGAAAGGCAGTGAAAAGTACAATGGGACCTGGAATTTTCAAATAGCTGTTCAGCACCCTCTGAGGACAACACTCTTAAGATGTTTTTTGAATTGAGTCCCAGGCACGGATGTTCAAACTGGAAAGCACGCAGGGGTCAGGAACTACAATTGAGCAAACAGAGGTCTGGATCTGGAACTTGCGCAGACAAAGGCATGGTCCTGTTACTTGTAGGGTACATGAACACTGGATTTGGACCAGGGCTGCAGACCTAGAGATGGAACCAGCAAAATGGTCACCAGAATGCAACAGGGACTAGAAGTGCACAAGAACCGCAGGTCTGGAACTGAAATTAACAAACAGGTAAGCATGGAACAGAGAGACAGCAGGAGCTCTAATGTTGTTATTAGGTGCCATCGACTCGTGTTCGAATCCTAGCAACATGATGAATTGCGGATCTAAAAATAAGTCGGTTTTGTGCTAGTCCGGAAAGGTCCTCTAGGTCCCACATGATTGTTTTCAAAATGTCCAGCCATCTGATTGCAGGTCACCCGCTTCGTCTGGTTCCTTTCATCTTCCCAAAGATGATGTCCTTTTCCAGCGATCTTTCTCTTCTGATAGTGTGACCAAAATAAGACCGTCGGAACTTAATCATTTGGGCTTCAAGTGAAATAGCCGGTTTAATCTCTTCCAGAATCAATTTGTTCATTCTTCTGATGGTCCATGGCACACCTAAAATCCTTCTCCAGAACCATGCTCAAATAAGTCTATCTTCTTTCTGTCATGTTTCCATAGTATCTAACTTTCACTCTAATACAGAAGTTTTAATAGTAAGGGACTAGTTAGCCTTCAGTTTATTGCAAGCAGCTTCCTGCTTCTCAGCAACCCCCTTTTAACAGAGATCCAGCTAGTCCCTGTTATCTAGTAGTGTGCCCTTGGGGCCTGTTTGGTAATCTTTACTTCTATGGCCTTTGCTTGCTCTAGATCAGTGTTTTTCAACCTTTTTACACCTGTGGACCGGCAGAAATAAAATAATTATTTTGTGGACCGGCAAACTACTAAGGCTGAAATTTAAAAAAACATTTCCGTCCCGTCTCTGCGAGCTCGGTCCCCGCAAACCATCTGATCCTATCCGCTCAAGCCACAAGTTATGATTTTATATTGAACGTATTTTATTAAAGTATAAAAAGAAACAATATTCTGTACGATTGTCATTTTATAAATACAAATATACAGAGCAGGGACCAACAAAACCCCTGTCTCCCCTCCCCTTCACATATATCCTCTCTACTATCAAGAAAACTGAACAAGACAAATTATTACAGAATGCTACACAGAAATATCATGCTAACAGAATACTGCAGTCACACATGACAGGAATAGGGGATTGCCGCCTGGTCAGAGAGAGCCCTAAGCCAGCTGGAAGCTAAAGAAGCACTGCCTGGGCTTTGCAGTCCCCAGTTATGTCTCTAGCAGGATATATATTTCAAATCTGATATATTCTAATGACAAAATAGAAATAAAATTATTTTTTCCTACCTTTTGTTGTCTGGTTTCTGCTTTCATCTTCTTTTCACTCTTTTCCTTCCAGCGTCTGCCCTGTCTCTTCAATCCAACATCTGCCTGTTCCATCCACTGTCTGCTCCTTCCAGAAACTGTCTGTCTCTGTCTCCCTCTGCCATCTCTCCTCTAGTCTAAAACACAATTCAAAACTATGGGTTTAGTAAATTAAACAAGTAAACTGACAACAAGCGAAACAAAGCACTACACTCGTTAGAAGGAACTAGTTTTCTTTTAAATTACAAAGCTGAAAGATCCTAGGGCAATCGAAATTACGACTTCAGCAGTACTAACGGGGACACACAACACATGCTTTTCTCTCAGCGACCGCTTTTTTTTTTTTAATGCCACTCAACGTCCTGCCCAACCTGCCAAAGTGGATCATACCATTTCCCGGAGATGGGAAGTTCTCTGAGCCATGGACTCATTTAGGAAGAGAAGCGAAACATCTACCAAATGCATCTAAGCTTCCACACGAGCAGCCCAAGCTGCAGCAACTAACTGCCATGTATGGAGGCGCGCGGTTACCGCCCCCGGGGCAGACTGGGGTGGGGGAAGGGAGAGAGCAAAGGGTGGCCAACACCCGAGCCTTCCAGAAGAATGTCCCCTCATAGCACACTCACCACAAACACCGCCTCAGGGATGCCCAAATGAGTCTTCTTCACTCCAGCCGAGTTGCAAGTCCCACCGATGGTCACCATCTTGGTTGTCTGATGTACCCGACATTCAATCCTTCAAACCTCAACGTGTAAAACGTCATAGCTAAGAAATGCTGGAAGGAGGAGAAGGCATGGCAAGAACAGGCTCACCCGCTCCTCCCCTCTATCTTGACTGGCTGACAGGCTAGGCAGACGCTACGCGTAAGTAAGCGTGTAGCTCCTCCTAGATTCAAAGCTCGAAAGACTGGGAAGGGGAGGAGGAGGCATGGCAAGAAAAGGCTCATCCGCCCCTCCCCTCAACTGTAATTGGTTGATAGAATTGACAGACAGTGCATGTTTGTAAGAGTTTAGCACTTAAATGAACAGCTAGTGTAGAGCTCGGGGATACACCAGATACTACTTATCTAATCCGATCTCACCGGCACTGCATGGACTGGCAGGAATTTTCTGTGGACCGACACTGGTCTGCGGACCAGCAGTTGAAGAATACTGCTCTAGATCATTAGCTGTCAGGGTTTTACTAAGTCAAACCAACCATTATGTTTATGTTTTATTAACATTTGATATAGCACTTAAGCATATTACAGATCTAAGTGGTTTACAATAAAATACAGGTACATAGAACTTCCCTATCTGCCCCAAAGGCTATTGGGAAGTCTCCTCTTCTGGGACCTCTCTGAATGATTATTCAGAGTTCCCAGAAGAGAAGGTTTCCCAATAGGTCTTCAGAGACAGAAAACTTCTCTAGCTGGGAGCTGAGGACAAGCCCTGGAAAGCAGAGTGAAACCATGGTCCTTGTGAGCTTTCTCCAATGTCAGAGGGAAGGCTTCCGGTTCAGCCGTGGGATGCGCATAGGAGCCACTGTCCATAGCTTTGTGCAGAGAAATGACTGCGGCTGGAAGGAGATGGGAGCTAGCCATAAGAAGGTAAACACCTGCTTGAGGGAGGCACACGTACTTGGGGCACAAGAGGGAGGGAGCACAAACTTTAGACAAAGGATTTAAGGAATGGGAGGGAGCATATACTTGGGACACAGAATGGAGAGAGGAGAGCATAAGCCGTAGGATGGAAGAATGGAGGGCATGAGGGAAAGAGATGCTGAGGTGGGGGAGCAAATAGAAAGGGAGAATCAGGTGTCTGAGTGACAGGGAAAGAGAGATGGTGCACATGGGGAGATGAAGAAAGAGAAGAATTGGTGGGCGTAGGATGTGGTGGTGCAGAGGGAACAGTGGGATGGATGGAAAGGGATGCAAGAGGAGCCTCAAGGAGAAGGTGGGAAGAATACTAGGATCTGAGTTACATACAAATTCAACTTAAGAATGGTTTATAAAATGGAACCCATTCTTAATCTGGGGACTGCCTGTAGTAATAAGCAGAGAATAGCTTACAACTCTTTGGGGAAGTGGGTGAATATATTTATTTAATAGAATTTATTTATTGCCTTTTTGAAGGAATTCGCTCAAAACGGTGTACAGCAAGAATAAGTAAACATAAACAATAGACAATTACAGCAGTACAAATATTAAAATACATAATACAATGTATGGCACAATGTCAATCTGGAACGCTCTTCCGGAGGCTGTTATAAGGGAAAGCACCTTCCAGGGATTCAAGACCAGAACGTACACAGGTAAGGCTAGTCTCAGTTAGGGTACTGGTCTTTGATCTAAGGACTGCCACAGGAGCGGACTGCTAGGCACGATGGACCACTGGTCTGACCCAGCAGCGGCAATTCTTATGTTCTTAATACATGATAAAACATTTTAAATAGCATAATGTGTAAGCAAAGATGAATCGTACAGATAGATAACAGGAGTATGAAAAGAGACTAATTCAAAGAAAGTTGCACATGAGGTCTGACATTCATGCTCTATTCATCATCTCAGAGAGTTATCATAAAACAAATACCAACATCCAAGGAAATTTTTGTTTAAAAGATATTGTTTGTATTTTCTTACCACTGAAGTTTGACAGTAAAAGTTCCAATACAAAAAGTATTCCTGCTACAAGGATGGATAATGTGGTGCCTTAAACCCCTTGGCCTACAGAGATTTAGCCTGGCCCTGGCCTGAGCACAACTCGACAACCTGGCCCAGAGCTGGCATTAGGGTAGGGCAAACAGACCAGTGCCCTGAGACCCACAGCTTCAGGGGGTCCCGCAGTCTGGGCATCTCTTCCCTTTGTCGGGGTATCTCCCTCCCTTTCCCCTCACCTACATGGGCACTTTTCAAACTCAATGTTTTCTTTCTCAGAGGGGCCAGGACGTGGCAACCGTTCTCACTAATTGCACGTGGCTACCCCAAAGCTTCTCTTCTGACACAATCTTCCCAGGCGTAAACAGGAAGTTGTGTCAGAAGAAAAGCTTTGGGGCAGCTGCGTGCAACTAGTGAGAATGACTGCCACATCCTAGCCCCTCTGAGAGAGAAAACATTTAATTTAAAAAAAACCCACGAAGGTAAGGGGAAGGGAAGGAGATGGCCCGATGAGAGGAAAAGGTTGAGTGGCGCTTTAGGTTTATTTTATGGAGATAAAGGGGGATAGATACTGGATTGAAGTAGTAGGGGAGTGAGAGAGGGGAGCAGATGCTGGAAGGAAGATGGGAGGAGAGAGAAGGGAGCAGATGCTGGAAGGAAGAGGGGAGGAGAGAGAAGGGAGCAGATGCTGAATGGAAGTGGGAAGGAGAGAGAAGAGAACAGATACAGAATGGAAGTGGAGAGAGAGGGGAGCAGATGCTGAATGGAAGTGGAGAGGAAGGAGGAGACACTGGATGGAAGGGGGAGGAGAGAGGGAAGCAGATTGTGGATGGAAGTGGGGAGGAGAAAGGGGAGCAGACGCTAGATGGAAGTGGGGAGGAGAGAGAGGGCACATACTGGATGGAAGGAGGAGATAAAAAGGGCACATGCTGGATTGGGGGAAAAGGACAGAGTTAGTGAGATACTGGAAGGGATGAGGGAAAGAGGTGGCAAACTGTAGGTAGACACAATGAAAAGTGGGAAATTAAGGACTGGTTTGTAAGAAAGAATTTAATATAGACAGAGGCAGAAAATAAATTGAGAAGGAAGACCAGGGAAGAAAAGAATGAATGGTATAGGAGGAGAGAGAGATGCCAGAGCATGGGGGAATGGAAGGAGACAAATACCAGACCTGAGGGGAGGAAAGGAGGAGAGAAATGAGGTTGGAGAAGGCATGCGATGGGAAATGGGAGAGCTAGAGCATGAGAAAGAAAGTTAGTAAGTAGCTGAAAAGTAAAAAGGACAAGGGTGAAATTTGAGTGGTCAGAAAGGCAGAAAAGTAAAAAAAAAAGGCAAGAAGATCTAAAAAGGAAAGATCAATATATCAAAGGCAGGCGTAGTGACAGAATGCAACAAGACAGGAGAGAGGAGAAAAGACATATGGACAGCAACCACTGGAAAGGGAACTATCAGAAGACACAGGAAAGCAGAAGAGACAAAATGGGACCAACATGATAGAAAAATAAAAAGTGCTGACAACAAGGGTAGAAAAGTGTTTTATTTTAAATGTATTACCTGGACATGTTAGCTTTGGGATATGTGCACCACAGATATTTTTATTGTGTTTAGTGGCTTACCAGACAGCTGATGGGGGATGGGGCTGGGCAGTGGGCCTGAGCCCAAAGTGGGTGAGCACTAAATTTTTCTTTCCACAATGCCCCATACCTCCTACCAAATGCAAAATATAAATACCTATGCTGGTGGGCTTCCCAAAGCCTGCCAGCTGACGATCTCTTCCTCTAGTTCAGCGGCCAGAACTATTCAAGATCTGCAGCTGGTGGCAGCTCAGAGACACTGCTGCTAGCTGCAGTGCTTGGAGATTACTGGCTGCCAGACTGGAGGAGGTGGTCTTCAACTGGCAGGGTTTTGGGATCCCCCACCAGCCAAAGCAAGGGAGATGGCAAATTTTTGGTGGACCTGGAATCCCTGTGTGTTCATTACAGAAAGTGCATATCTGTTTTTATTTCTCCAGTGTTGTAATACTTGCTGAGTTTAATTTCTTGGGGTTCCCAGTTCAATTTCTATTTGTGATCCCTTGTTCTGTATTTGGTAAAGGTCTGTCTGTATTTTGTGTGTAAGAAAGTCATTCAAATTTGGTATGGTAGTAATTGGGGTAGGGTGGGATGGTTCATAGACAACCCCGCGAAAGACAAAGGCGCGCGCCGACAACTGAGCGCAAGACGGAGGCGTGCGCCGAAGAAAATTACAGTTTTTAGGGGCTCCGACGGGGGTTTTTGTTGGGGAGCCCCCCCAGTTTACTTAATAGAGATCGCGCCGGCGTTGTGGGGGGTTGTAACCCTCCACATTTTACTGTAAACTTAACTTTTTCCCTAAAAACAGGGAAAAAGTGAAGTTTTCAGTAAAATGTGGGGGGTTACAACCCCCCACAATGCCCCAACGCGGCGCGATCTCTATTAAGTAAAGTGGGGGGGTTCCCCCCCACCAGAGCCCTAAAAACAGTAATTTTCTGTGGCGCGCGCCTCTGCACTGCGCTCAATTGTCTGCGCGCACCTTTGTCCCGGCGCGCTTTTGACCTGACACCGGGTGGGGTGGGGCTATGTGTGGTAGTAGTGGGAGGTGGGGATATTGGGGCGAGGGTGCAGAGAGAAGAGGGGATCAGGGGCCCCCTCCTTAATTTCTGCCCTGGACCCCAACATGTCTAAAACTGGCCCTGACCTAGACCAAAAATGCTTCACATCCTGTGTTCCAGCTAAAATTTCAGTTTCTTGCATTGCCCTTTGTCTGTCAACCAGCATAAACCAATTACCAATAAGCAAATTTGCATCCAAAATCATACAGGAACATTTGGTATGAATATCTCCTAGAGGTTCCCACAACAGAGGCATGCCACTACCTCTCTGTCAAAAACAGCTTGATTAGACATTGTAGTCAGAGGAAAACCAGAATTTGAACTTGTGTCCAAAGGAAATGATATCTACTGTGTGCTGTGTAACACTGTTGACCCGGCCTATCCTACCTATGCCAATATAAAGCTGAACTTTTAAGCTGCAATTATTGGATTTCTATAAGTACTGTAGTTATTTGGATTTCCTTGAACTTTTGAGAGCTGTCATGTCATCCACTAGGGAGAGGGAATACCTACTGTATTCTAATTACTTTAGTTGTACTACAAAAAGGCAGTATTGTATTTTTTGCTCCATAAGATGCACCTGACCTTAAGACGCACCTTAGATTTAGAGGAAGAAAACAAGAAAAAAAACCATTCTAAACCAAATTCTCCTGCCAGGCTATGCACCCAACCCCACACTCCTTGCCAGGCTCTGCACCCTGTCCCCCATCCCTGCCAGGCTCTGTTCCCTGTTCCCCCTTTGGTGGTCTAGTGGTAGGCCAGGACAGGGCACAGGTCAGGAAGGGACAGGGCAGACAGGCCTAGTGGCTAGCAGGCAGGCAAGCCTAGTGGCAGGCAAGCAGGCCTATTAGCTGGTGACAGGTAGGCAGGCCTAGTGGCCTGATGACAGGCAGGCAGGGCCCCCCCACCAGTTACCTTAATTCCTCCAGCAGTCCAGCTGTAGGGCAGGAGCTTTCAGCCTCCTGCCCTATCCTCCAGCTGACTTCCGAGTGGCAGCATGAGAATCACAGTGGTGCAGAAGGCAGGCGCGAGCTTTTCGCTTCCTACCTTGTCTCACGCAGGGAGAGTCAGCTGGAGGAAGGGCCCTGAGGAGAGGGAGCTGAAGAGATATGTTGCTACTTTGCCGGCTCTTTCACAGTCCCGATGTGCTACCTTGCGGTCGGCAAGAGTCCTCGCAGTTCAAGCAGCCACTGTGAAGAAAAAATGTCATAGAAACATAGAAAGATGACGGCAGAAAAGGGCTATAGCCCATCAAGTCTGCACACTCTACTGTCCCACCCCATTAAGTCAGAGTGCTGCTCGACCCACGTAAAGATCCCACGTGGATGTCCCATTTATTCTTAAAGTCGATAAATTCTTACCATCGGTAGTGGATGGTATTTAAACCTCTGCACCATCGGAGGTCCTTCTCTCTTTTGTACAGCGCCACCGGAGCTGAAAACTTTTTTAAAAAAATCTGCTATGGAGGTTTTATGCTGCTTTTCCCCCCCCCCCATCGGTGCCAAAAACAGCCCTGAGGGGAGGGAGCTGAAGAGACGTGCTTCAGCAACTCTTCCTCTGTGCTGGCATGGAGGGGTGCTGAGGGTAAACTTGTAGACATAGTGGTGTCTACATAGAGAGTCAGCCGGAGAAAGGGCAGGAGGCTGAATGCTCCTGCCCTACAGCGCTGGACCGCCAGAGGTATTAAGGTTGGGGGGGGGCGCGGGTATTCGCTCCATAAGACGCACCCTTATTTCCACCCAATTTTTTGGGGAAAAAAAGGGTGTCTTATAGAGTGAAAAATACGGTTTATCAAATCCATTACATTTTACCCTTTATATCAGGAATCTCATTAACATAAATTTTAATTGTAAATGTCACAATTTATATAAATTCATCCAGAAATAAAATAAATAAGCAGAAAAAAATGAACTTATTGCATGTTATGTTCATAGAAGCCAGATTTGTGGGTGACAGTGGATGTCAAGACCCCCCCCAATATCAAGCAAGCCCTTTCATTGTGTTCAGGGAAGTACAATTTGTATTGTATTTGGCACCCCCAATCATTTTGAAATGTGGGCACCTATTGGTTATGTTGGTTGTTTTGAACTAATTAGAATGTTATTTGAATAGCAGTAAATACCGTAAATCAGGAGTGTCCAACCTTTTGGCTTCCCTGAGCCACATTGGCCGAAAAATTTTTTTCTGGGGCTGCACAAATGTGCAAACGCTGCAGCGAGACAGAGGAGGGAGCCGGCAAGACAGTAAACACCCTGGGGCAACAGAGGAAAACACTGCATCGACCAGGGCTGCACAAAATACTTCACGGGGCCGAATGCAGCCCTCGAGCCACAGGTTGGACACCCCTGCCATTGAATATTGACATGAGTATTGTATTGTTTACAACAATAAACAGAGCATGGATTTTATTTTATTTTTTTATAAAATGATACGGTGTGTTTACTAAACACACAGGATAATTTTATTTTAAAAAAATCCATGCTCTGTTTTCATGCAGACAGGCTAAGGAAAATTAAATTTGAGTAGAAACATTTTCATAAGTGTTTGGGAAACAATGATGAATTCCATTTTGGCCTATGATTTTGTCACAGGTGCTATGGGGGGTAAAAAGCCCAAATTCCATTAAACAAAAGAGAAATAAAAGTAAAAATGTATTTCATCCTATACTAAGCAAAATAGAAATGTAAGAAATACACAGTGATAAAACTGATATTTTTTTCAATCACTAAAAACTGAAAATAAAATAATTTCTGTTAAACCACTGCTGTGGGTGATTTCTTTCTCTAATTGGGATGTGTCCAGTCTCTTCTTCTCTTATCCTCTATTTAGCTTCCCATTCCTCCTTTCTATCAATTCATATACCCATCCTTTTCTGCTCTCTTGCACCATTCCCCCACTGCCTCCACACCCTTCACAGTTTCACACCATGTCTTCACTCCATCCCACCATTCTATGCCTTGCCTTAAATAGTCCAGCCCATCTAACACATGCTTATGGATGCCCCCACCCAGCTGCCTTGCCCTCATTACCACACAATCTGTGAATCCCATCAGTCAGTGCTCTCTTCCAACTCTCAAGTCTCCATTAAATCACATATTCCACATACTCCTGCTCAGTTCTCCAAGTTCCATCCTATTTCCATAATCCCTGAGTTTCCCCCAATCTCAATTCTGACAAATTGTTCTTTTCTGAAGGGGGCAGGCCACCTAAATCCCACCCTCACTATTCCTCCACAAACGCCCCTTTCAGCTCTGGGTGCATAGTAGCATTCAGAAGCCTAAAATGTCCCTGGATATGTCTAAAAAGCTGTTTCCTTCGGCATTTGGATGACCTGTCTTTTAGGCAGTCCAAGTGCTGACTTGGGCAGTTTTTTTTAGACGTATTTTGGTTTCAATCATGAGCCCCATAATATACAGTTTACAGGTTGCAATTTGCCATAGTTAGCCAAGGTTTTTCAATCCAAGTTTTTGTCCTAACTCAACACAAACTAGGGAGCTAAAACCAATACACGTAATATCCAGTTTACAGGTTAAATTGTTCATAGTTACAGTACAAGATTTTTCAATACAAGGTTTTATCCTAATGCGACATATACCGAGGCTCTTGTATCAATATACATGTCTTTGTAATCTATCGGTTGTGTACATATTCTCTTTCAACTTTCAAACACTCCTCCCATCACCAGTCCCCTTTAAAACATGGCAAGGACTAGAAAACCCCACATTTCTGGGCCAAGCTTGCAGCAGTAATAATGGCCACAGGGCAGGGAGCAGGATGCAGCATTTCCAGTTCAAGTTGGCGGCTTGCAGAGATTGTGATGGAAGCATAGGTAGGCTCAGGATGCACTCATGAATTATGACAGCATTGGGTGCCAGGGAGGAAGCCGACCTACAATATCCATCTTGGTCTAGTGGCAGGAGTGATCAGTGAAAATGTGGGAGAACCATAATTAGAACACAATTATGGGGATTTCAAGTATCTGACTTCCTGGTATGCACTCTGCTCAACCTGCAGGTACACATGGTTGTAAAGGAAAGATTGGGTTTGCTGTCATACATGTCCCAGCTCTTAGTGAAACATTGGGTAGAGAAACACTGACTCACTATAAGTTTGGGAGATAAGGCTGCATCCTCTTGCCAATGATAAGAGTTCATAAGATATAGAGTATAAGGCCTGGATGCACTAAAAATGTTCCTTAAGACCATGTGGGTCGTTGTGGTCTGATTTAAAAATGGCAATCAATGGGCTAGATTCGGACAGGTCTGATGAATTCATGAAGCCCCAATATGCAGAGGGGACGATCGGAGGAACGCCCCCATCTGCCTTCCCGGATCGCTCGATAGCGATCCCTGTGCATGCGCAGACTATCTGTAGATGGTCTGCGCATGCGCTGGACCTCAGGGCGGCATAGGTTGTTTTTTTTAAAAAGGCGATTATTTTAATAGAGCCTGTGGTTTTAACCCGCTTAAGCCCACAGGTTAAAACCATGGGCTTGCAGTGCGGGAAAGGGAGGCAGGCAGGCAGCGTGTTCAGGACAGGCAAGGTGTTCGAGGCAGGCACGTTCAGGGCTGCAGGATAGGGGCTGACAGGGCAGAGAGCAGGGCGGCAGAAGGCAGGGCAGCCGGAAAGGGCTTCAGCGACTGGTCCTCAGCAGTCGCTTTTTTTTGATCGGCCAGCTCAGTTGGTGTTGCAGGGTTTTCTTTAGTGAATCATGTCCCTGTCTACTTTGCATGCCGTTGCTCTCATTTGCATACGCGGATCGGAGGATGGTCAGAAGAGAGGTAAGTGAATCGGGCCAGGGTCGCTAAGGGATCGCAAACTGATCGGTACACGATCGGTTTGCTTTGTGAATCTTCCAACAAGTTTGCATGCAAATGAGTTTTGCAGAGGCTCGCCATAATCCCATCCATTCAGTCAATGAGAAAGTAACTCTCACACATGCCCAGAGCTGGCAGAGGAAGAAGCCCTGAAGTAGCTTCTTGCCACTCAGCTGTTCGGGGCAGAAAGACTTTTTTGTTTGCTTGTTTGTTTTTTAATGGCTCAGATGTTGTGCATGTATTATACATGCACAATACCTATTTCTATATAAAAAAAAAAAAAGTTGCAGCCCCTGAAAAAAAAGAGAGGCAGGAGGCATGCCCACTCCATCCTGCCTTGGAAACCTGAAACCCCCCATGCGAAGATCGCAGCCACCCGAAACCCACCACCACCACCTGTGGAGGTTGCCAGCAGGAGGTTTGCCCATTCCCTCCCGGTTTGGCCACCTGGACCCCCTCTCCCCAATAACTTAAAACACTTCCTCTTGTCAAGGTCACCTGGACCAACCCATACCCCTGACTGACCAAAACCCGAACCCCCCCCCCCCCCGCCTTTCCATTAAGTCCCCAAGAGAGAGCCCTGGTGATCTGGGGGTAGTCAGGTCAGAAGTTTCTGGGAGTAGTTAAAGAATATGGTTGGGGGGGGGAGTTTCTCTCCCGCCTTTTCCCATGCTCGCGCGTCTGGCTCTGTCAGGACAGACCACAGGGAGGCAGCAAAGGGTTAGGTGCCAGCCCCGGCCCGTGGCGCTCCTCCGAGACGCTTTACAGCCCTGCCCGTCTCTATGGAGACGGCAACCTGCGCCCCTGGAGCAGCAATTCACATAATACAGAGAGCCGAGAGAGAGAGAGTCTGCAGCCGCCGCCTCCTCCCCCCACCCCCGGCTGTCAGTGCTCACCGAGTTCTCTGCACTGCTCCCTTTGCAAAGTTTACTTTCTTGCCTAACGCGCCCGGGATATGCGGAGAAACCGGAATCCTGACCCCCCACCCAAAACCCCCCCACGGCCGAGGACTGGAAAACTCGAAGGACACTTTTTTTAAACTCTTCTTCCCTCTCTGAGCCCAGGAGTCCCGGTCACGAAAAGTTTCCTGGCAGCCGAGGAGGAGGGGGGGGCTGCTGCGGAGCCATTTTGGAAGCTGCCTGCGAGTTCCCGGCCGCTTTCATGAGGAGCGGTGCCGGGGAAGCCAGCGCTGGCCGGGGCGGCTGAGGCGCTGGAAGCATGGAAGAGGGGCCGCCGCTGTTCCTCCTCGCCTGCCTTTGCGTCCCCCTGCTGCTGGGCGGCGGCGCCTGCGCCCTGGACCTGCACTTCTCGGGCCTCGAGGCTGAGGTGGCGCTCAACCTGTCGCTGGGGCCCGACTGGACGTACGAAATACGCGGTGCCGGAGAGGCGCTGGGCGCGAGCTGGGAGGAGGAGCGGCGGCTGCTGAGGCTGCGGCCGCCCGGAGGCTGCGCCCGGCTGCCCGGGAACCCAGTTCCGCTCTCGGTGCACCTGCGGGGTGGCGGAGCCGGCACCGCGCTGCACCTGCGCCTCCGCGTCCACGTGCACGGCCCGCACTGCGCGCTCCCAGGAGGGGGGCGGAAGGAACGGCCCGACCTCCTCATCCGGCACAACCTGCACCTGCGAGCCCCGCTCTGCCTCCCCGCAGGGGACGTGCTGCGGGGCGTCACCGACCTGGTCACCGCCCTCCTGCTTTCGGGGGGCTGCCGCTGGGGCCACGGGACGACCGGCTGCTGGCCCCGGCTCCCTTGCTGCGTGCATCCTGGAGGTGAGGCGCAGGGGGACCTGCTCTGCACTTTGCACCGGTGGCCTAGCGAGGTTCGAGTCCGGCTGAAAGTTGTAGGGCTTGGAGGCCGCCGGCCGAGCGGATCGGGGATCCGGCTGCGCAGGAGCGCCAACACCAGCCCCCACTTCCAGCTACCCAGCTATTTAGTGTCGGTGCCCGAGAACGAGCCGGCTGGCACCTGGGTCATCGCTCTGAGGGCCTCGGACCCTGACCAAGGGGAGGCGGGGCGGCTGGAGTACTTCATGGAGGCACTGTTCGACAGCAGGTCCAACAACTACTTTGTAATCGACCGTGAGACGGGAAGCGTGAGCACGGCGCAGGCCCTGGACCGCGAGACCAAGGACACGCACGTGCTGAAAGTGAGCGCCGTGGACGGAGGGTCTCCCCGCCGATCCGCTACCACCTACCTCACCGTCACTGTCGGCGACACCAACGACCACCAGCCTGTGTTCGAACAGTCCGAGTACCGGGAGACCATCCGGGAGAATATGGAGGTGGGCTACGAGGTTTTAACCATCAGGGCCACCGATGGCGACGCCTCTTCCAACGCCAACATGCTTTATCGGCTGGTCAACGGCGAAGGGGACAATGCTGCCTTTGAGATCGACTCTAAGTCTGGTGTGGTGAGGACGAGAGCCCCTGTTGACCGCGAGTCGATAGATGAGTACCACCTAATCGTAGAGGCCAATGACCAGGGCAAAGATCCCGGCCCCAGAAGTGCCACTACCACCGTGCACATACTAGTGGAGGATGAAAACGACAACTCCCCTCAGTTCAGTGAAAAGAGGTACGTGGTGCAGGTCCCAGAAAATGTGCCTGTGAACAGCCAGATCCTGCAGGTGCAGGCTTCCGATAGGGATCGGGGCAACAATGCAGTTATCCACTACAGCATTGTCAGTGGCAACATCAAAGGCCAGTTCTACATCCATTCTTTCACAGGCAACATCGATGTGATAAACCCACTGGATTATGAGATGATCAGAGAGTACACGCTAAGGATCAAGGCCCAGGATGGTGGGCGCCCACCACTTAGTAACAGTACTGGTGTGGTGGTGGTGCAGGTGGTGGATGTGAATGACAATTCTCCTATTTTTGTGAGCACCCCCTTTCAGGCCACCGTCTTGGAGAACGTACCTGTGGGCTACTCTGTCATCCATATTCAAGCCAACGATGCTGATGCAGGGGACAATTCTCGCATGGAGTACCGGCTGGTGGACACCCCACCTAACTTCCCCTTTCAGATCAACAACAACACTGGCTGGATCACGGTGTCTCAGGAGCTGGACCGTGAAACTGTAGATCATTACAGCTTTAGTGTGGAGGCTCGAGACCATGGGTTGCCTGTCACGAGTTCATCTGCCAGCGTGGCCATCACTGTGCTGGATGTGAATGACAACCATCCTACCTTCGCAGAAAGGGTATACCACCTGCGACTGAATGAGGATGCAGCTGTGGGCAGCAGTGTGCTGACCCTTACCGCTGTGGACAGGGATGTGAACAGTGTCGTTACCTTCCAGATTGCCAGCGGCAACACCCGGAATCGATTTGCCATCACTAGCCAGAGTGGTGGAGGCTTGATCACGCTAGCCTTGCCTCTAGACTACAAACAGGAGAGGCAGTATGTGCTCACTGTCACTGCTTCCGATGGTACCCTCTCTGACACTGTGCAGGTTTTTGTGAATGTCACCGATGCCAATACCCACCGGCCAGTCTTCCAGAGCTCACACTACACAGTGAGCGTGAGTGAAGACAAGCCGATTGGTACATCCATTGTCACCATCAGTGCCACTGATGAAGACACTGGGGAGAATGCTAGGATCACTTATGTTATGGAAGACCACCTCCCACAGTTCCGCATTGATCCAGACACAGGCACCCTCACCACCCTCATGGAGCTGGATTATGAGGACCAAGCTTCGTACACCCTGGCTGTGACGGCTAGGGATAATGGCATTCCTCAAAAGTCAGACACTACCTATGTGGAAATCCTGATCCTGGATGCTAATGACAATTCTCCACAGTTTCTGCGGGATCGCTACCAGGGCTCAGTGTTTGAGGATGTGCCCCCTTCTACCAGTGTGCTCCAGATATCT
The DNA here is from genome assembly GCF_902459505.1 of Geotrypetes seraphini. NCBI lineage: Eukaryota > Metazoa > Chordata > Amphibia > Gymnophiona > Dermophiidae > Geotrypetes > Geotrypetes seraphini. Next base: position 37,498,701 of record NC_047092.1, on the reverse strand, counting down.
GCCACTGATCGGGACTCTGGCCTTAATGGAAGAATAATGTACACTTTTCAGGGTGGTGATGATGGAGATGGTGACTTCTACATTGAGCCTACTTCAGGCATCGTCAGAACTTTCCGCAAGTTGGATCGGGAGAATGTGCCTGTGTACCATCTGAAAGCCTATGCGGTAGACAGGGGCAGCCCAGCCCTGAGGGCTCTAGTTGATGTACATATTACGGTGCTGGACATCAATGATAACCCACCTGTCTTTGAGAAGGATGAGCTGGACATCTATGTGGAGGAGAATAGCCCAATTGGGTCCATTGTTGCTAGAGTTACTGCCACTGATCCTGATGAAGGGTCCAACGCTCAGATCATGTATCAAATTGTAGAAGGCAACATCCCTGAAATCTTCCAGCTGGATCTATTTAATGGAGACCTGACAGCCTTGGTGGATCTTGACTATGAAACTAGGACAGAGTACATGATTGTGGTGCAGGCCACGTCAGCCCCCTTGGTGAGCAGGGCCACCCTCCACATCCATCTCATGGACAGAAATGACAATGACCCTGTGCTGCAAAATTTTGAAATAATTTTCAACAACTATGTGACTAATAAATCCAACAGTTTCCCTTCTGGGGTCATTGGAAAGATTCCGGCCTATGACCCCGATGTGTCTGATACTCTTCACTACTCCTTTGTGCAGGGGAATGAGCTGAACCTCCTCCTGCTGGATTCCACTACAGGGGAATTGAAGTTGAGCCGAGATCTGGACAACAACAGACCCCTGGAAGCTCTTATGAGGGTGTCGGTTTCGGGTAAGCACATTCAGTTTTCTCTTAATTGACAAATATGTATCCGAATAAAAATGAAGAGCATTTAATAGAAAAATTCCATTTAATATAGATATGATAGCACAGAAGAAGCTGTTTAATATTTGTGAAAGTTAAAATCCCTTGCCTTCAGATTATACCAGTGGTCTCAAACCCGTGGCCCGGGGGCCACATGTGGCCCGCCAGGGACTATTTTGAGGCCCTCTGTATTTTTATCATAATCACAAAAGTAAAATAAAACAGTTTCTTGATCATATGTCTCTATAGCTATAAATGACAATATTATTATTAAGACTTAGCCAAAAGGAAAGATTTATAAACTATAAAGAGTTTTACCTCATGCAAAATTGTCATTTCTTTAATAAGACATTAACTATTTTTTCTGAGGCCCTCCAAGTACCTACAAATCCAAAATGTGGCCCTGCAAAGGGTTTGAGTTTGAGACCACTGGATTATACCAAGTTAATTGTGTTAAAATTAGCAGTTATATTAGCAGTGTATCTGTTTGTAGGCTCCTGATGCTTTTCAACTATATTAACTTTATTACCGTATTTTCACGCAAATAACACGCACCCGTATAAAACGCGCACACGTGTATAGCGCGCAGAAATCACGATGATTAGCACAAAAACTTTGGTATAACGCGCTCACGATTATACCGCGCATGCTGCCCTACTCTCCGTTCACCCCCCTGACTTCCGTGCACTGTCCCGCCTCTCCGTGCGCTGTCCCGACTCTCCGTTCACCCCCCCCCCTGACTTCCGTGCACTGCCCCGACTTTCCGTGCGCTGTCCCGACTCTCCGTTCACCCCCCCCTGACTTCCGTGCACTGCCCTGACTTTCCGTGCGCTGTCCCGACTCTCCGTTCACCCCCCCTGACTTCCGTGCACTGCCCCGCCTCTCCGTGCGCTGTCCCGACTCTCCGTTCACCCCCCCCTGACTTCCGTGCACTGCCCCGCCTCTCCGTGCGCTGTCCCGACTCTCCGTTCACCCCCCCTGACTTCCGTGCACTGTCCCCCCTTGAAGGTCTGTCCCCATCCTGAAAGCCTGATGCCCCCCCCCGACGTCCGATACATCCCTCCCCCCGAAGGACCGCCGACTCCCCAACAATATCGGGCCAGGAGGGAGCCCAAATCCTCCTGGCCACGGCGACCCCCTAACCCCACCCCGCACTACATTACGGGCAGGAGGGATCCCAGGCCCTCCTGCCCTCGACGCAAACCCCCCTCCCCCCAACGCCCGCCCCCCCCCCCAAGAACCTCCGACCGCCCCCCCAGCCGACCCGCGACCCCCCCTGGCGACCCCCACGACCCCCCCACCCCCCTTCCCCGTACCTTTGGTAGTTGGGCCAGAAGGGAGCCCAAACCCTCCTGGCCACGGCGACCCCCTAACCCCACCCCGCACTACATTACGGGCAGGAGGGATCCCAGGCCCTCCTGCCCTCGACGCAAACCCCCCTCCCCCCAACGACCGCCCCCCCCAAGAACCTCCGACCGCTCCCCCAGCCGACCCGCGACCCCCCTGGCGACCCCCACGACCCCCCCACCCCCCTTCCCCGTACCTTTGGTAGTTGGCCGGACAGACGGGAGCCAAACCCGCCTGTCCGGCAGGCAGCCAACGAAGGAATGAGGCCGGATTGGCCCATCCGTCCTAAAGCTCCGCCTACTGGTGGGGCCTAAGGCGCGTGGGCCAATCAGAATAGGCCCTGGAGCCTTAGGTCCCACCTGGGGGCGCGGCCTGAGGCACATGGTCGGGTTGGGCCCATGTGCCTCAGGCCGCGCCCCCAGGTGGGACCTAAGGCTCCAGGGCCTATTCTGATTGGCCCACGCGCCTTAGGCCCCACCAGTAGGCGGAGCTTTAGGACGGATGGGCCAATCCGGCCTCATTCCTTCGTTGGCTGCCTGCCGGACAGGCGGGTTTGGCTCCCGTCTGTCCGGCCAACTTCCAAAGGTACGGGGAAGGGGGGTGGGGGGGTTGTGGGGGTCGGCCAGGGGGGTCACGGGTCGGCTGGGGGGGCGGTCGGAGGTTCTTGGGGGGGGGGACGGTCGTTGGGGGGGGGGGGGGTTTGCGTCGAGGGCGGGAGGGCCTGGGATCCCTCCTGCCCGTAATGTCGTGCGGGGTGGGGTTAGGGGGTCGCCGTGGCCAGGAGGGTTTGGGCTCCCTTCTGGCCCGATATTGTCGGGAAGTCGGCGGTCCTTCGGGGTGGGGGTGCGAGTGGTCCTGCCGGGGGGGGGGATGTATCGGACGTCGGGGAGTCGGCCGGGCAAGAGGGCTTGGGCTCCCTCTTGCTCCGATCGTGGATGCGGGTGCGGGTGGGAGCGCGTGCGAGTGGTCGTTCGGGGTGGGGGTGCGAGTGGTCCTGCTGGGGGGGTGAATCGGGCGTCGGGCGGGGTGGGAACTATGTTTGAAAACTTTCGTATACCGCGCTCACGCATATAACGCGCGAGGGGTATGCGCGGTAGGTAAAAACGCGTATAACGCGCGCGTTATATGCGTGAAAATACGGTATTTATATGGCATATGATTGGTAGTCCAGTGCTCGAGACAGAAGTTAGTCCATTAGACCTTTTTTGCTGCTGTTTGTGGTTTCTTTTTACAGTAAGCTGGCATAATGTTATGGCTACTACAGTAACAATTGTAGCAAATACTGTATTGAGAATATTGCGCTAATTATTGAAAGATTCTTCAACCCCATAAGGATTGACAAGACAACGGTCCATTTGGTCTATGGGAAAATGCTTAATGAGCCACTGTGTTGGTGTGAGAGAGTTTTAGGTATGGCGCTTCATTATATTAAAACATAGTGAGTAAAATGCTCACTGTTTTTAAAGTTGTCTAATTTAAAGCTAGTTAAATAGCTACCAGTCGGTGCTTCCCACAGAGAAGGGTCAGTGCCTCAACCTCTTACAGCTGCTTTTTCCCTGTTCCAAGCCACACCCCTTTTCAGATGGGCTGTTCAGAGTCAAATTTATTTGTAGACCTGCCATAGATTTAAAATTCTGCACTGGATGTTGCAGCTCGCTGCATAAATGCTTTTGCATATTTGCCTTGGCATGTATTACTTTCCCTGGTAAGCAGCTACTGTATATCGAAGCAAAATGAGTGTTTGTAATAAAAGCTGCACACTTTGTTCTGAGAAAGCGTAAATATATAGAAAACATTCCAAATGAGATTTATTTTATTTTATTTTTAGCTAGCACTGCTGTGTTACATCTCTAATTTAGGTGATGGGTCAAAAGCGCGAGCGCGCGACGACAAAGGCACGACGACAACCCAGCGCAGACAACTGAGCGCAAGGCGGAAGCGCGCCGAAGAAAAACAGTATTTTAAGGGGCTCCGACGGGGGTTGTTGGTGGGGAACCCCCCCCCCCCACTTTACTTAATAGAGATCGCGCCGGCGTTGTGGGGGGTTTGGAGGGTTGTAACCCCCACATTATACGGAAAACTTCACTTTTTCCCTAAAAAAGAGGGAAAAAGTTAAGTTTCCAGTAAATGGAGGGGTTACAACCCCCTAAACCCCCCACAATGCCGGCGTGATCTCTATTAAGTAAAGTGGGGGGGATTCCCCACCAACAACCCCCGTCGGAGCCCCTTAAAATACTGTTTTTCTTCGGCGCGCTTCTGCTTTGCACTCAGTTGTCGGCGTGCGCTTTTGTCTATGAACCTTAATTTAGAATGTTTCTCTCTGCCTTAGTTTCTAAGAATGTTTTACCTTGTATTGCACAAAAATATATGTTGGTCTGAACATGATATATCATCAAAATATGCAACTGCTTGCTTTGTAGATACTTAAAACATTACCAGTTCAGACAGTAAATTGACTTGAAGTGCTTGCAGGGTTGTTTCATGTGGTCGTCTTGTTCTTGAGCAAGGGATAATGAGTGTCACCTTAACCTTGAGCAAGGGATAATGAGTGTCACCTTAACCTCAGTGTTATACTACCGTAAGTCCCTTCTGAGACACTCCGAGGAAATTTTGTTTGCATTTTTAATCCTTGTATATTGTTTGTGCTATAACATATGATGTGCTTGGGGACCTGCTATATGTGCAGTTGTGAATCCTGCCAGCCATGGACAGGTATGGTGGTTTGGGTCACCTGGAGCTGAAGAGCAGTGCTGCTGGGGGATGGGGGAGGGAGATGGGATTCCTATTTAAAAGGTTTCATTTAAAAATACTTCTGGACAATAAAATGATGAGCCATACGTTTAATTCATAGGCTAAATACAGAATGGCGGGCATTCTTTTACACAGACTGTCTGCTAAATCTGTATGCAATCAGATTTTCTGTTTCTAAAGCAATGCAAAACAGCATAAAGGATGATGCTGGACTGTTTGGCTACTGTTTGTAAGCGACAGAATTGTAAAGCTGTATCTTTTGAAAAGAGAGCAGTTCCTTCTGATAAAGGACTAGTCTTAAAGTAATATTCTTGAAAGGATGATGAGACTTGCCAGAAGGAAGGATGGGCCTGGAAGCACCCAAGAATTTCCTTTTCGTGCAATGATGTATTCATTTGTACTTCTGCATTGAAAATTCAGTAACTAATAAACATGTCATTGTATAGGCAACTTGTTTTGTATGTATCTTGGTAGAAAAAGAATTCTGGTTATACTGTATAATTCTAGATTTTAATTGATGACCTTTTCAAACCTAAATTCAAGGTGAATTGCATTCAGGTGTAATAACATATCTTAACTTTTTCATAAGCTTATAGTGTTTGTACATTTAACAGTGTTGGCGATTGTAACACCGTAGCATACTTCTCCCTCCGTATTTGTGGTTTCAGCATTCGCGGTTTCGGATATTCACGGTTTTTAGCTTGCTGGCTCCTCCCCCCCCAAATTACATCAGCTTACATAGAGAAATCGCTGATTCCAAGCGTTTACAGAGAAAATCGCCGATTCCCAACACTTTGTTCACCGTGTTTTGCCTCTCCTTTAGAAACAGGCCAGGTGTCCCACCATGTTATTCGTGGTTTCACCATATTCATGATGGTTTTTAATAGAAAACAGCAAATAACATATAAAAAAGTTATTCTAACTAAACTAAACTAAACCTTAAGTTTATATACCGCATCATCTCCACGGAAGTAGAGCTCGGCACGGTTTACAAGAACTTAAAAATGAGAAAGGGTAGGAAAAGGTTTACATAAGTTTATAAATCGAGTGGAAAAGTAAAGGAAAAGAAATTACATGTTAGAGAAGAGCCAGGTTTTTAGTTGCTTGCGGAATAAATGGAGGGAGCTCAGGTTCCGCAGCGGGATAGTAAGGTCATTCCAGAGACCTGTGATTTTGAAAAGAAGTGATTTTCCCAGTTTACCTGCGTGGAGAATACCATGTAGGGAGGGGAAGGATAATTTTAATTTATGGGCGGTCCTGGTGGAGTCAGGGCACGAGGAGTTGAAGGAAAGTGGGATTAGGGAAGGAAGGATGCCGTGAATAATCTTAAAAGCCAGGCAAGAGCATTTGAATTGGATTCTGGAAATCACTGGGAGCCAATGAAGATTGGCCAGGCTGCGGTTTTTCAGTATTTGCGGTTCTGTTTATCCCCTATCGCAGCGAATACGGAGGGAGAAGTGTACCATGTTAAAAAAAAGACTGTGTAGGAGACCTGTGGTTGTCCAGACTTGAAGACGGTGTTCAGAGTTTTTGGAGGGGAAGAGGTCATTAAACAACAGCAGCGCCTTCCTGCTGTCTCTTTGGCAGAGGGAAATTGGTGCCCGGCATCGCTGCCACATGCACCTCCCTCCCCCTCATCACATCTTCACTGGCAGCTAGCAGGCTGGAATAAACGCTCCTTGCATTGGTTGAACTTGCCTTCTGACGTTAATTCCTGGCCCCTTTGAGCAGCGTGCAGGACAGTCTGCTCACTGCTTGCAAAGATTTGACAAGGCAGGGGGGTGGGGGGAGGTCCTTCAAAGACTCATCCAATCCCATTGCTAGGGGGGTGGGTAGAGGAGAGGCGCCACATTCCGGGGCAGTTCCCCCCTCCCACCCCACTGCTCTCAGGGTACCTGCTCCTAATTACCACTGAAGCACTTACCACCGCATATTTAGAAGGCAGCGAATGATCCCATGCTATCCATGTGGAAAATCCATGTGGAAAATGCAGTACGTTAACTGCCAAATAGCTTCTACTACTCTCTGCCCCTACCTCGTCCCCTGACAGTTACTGCATGGTAACCCCCAGATTCTATAAAGGTTACTTAAATTTGGGCACCCAAATTTGCACATGATCCTGGGATGTGCAAGCAACGGAATTGATTAACTAGCCAATTAACATTAGTAATTGGGCACTAACAATCAATTATTGATGTGGGTGTCAATTGGGGTTTTTGTGTGTACATCTGGCTGCATACTATTCTGTATTGTTGCATGCTCAAATTCCATAGAGCGCAACTCAGAAAGGGGCCTGGGTAGGTCAGGCGTGTTCTCATTTTGGGGATCTGCGCCCAGTTTGCATGGCAGGATTTACATCAGATTTTAGTTGGTATAAGTCTTCCTGCCCATAGCTGGGCACAGGAATCCTAGCTTGGTTCTGTTCTATAAATGGTGCTAACCTGGGGCAACCTTGATAGAATAGTGCTCGGTGCTAATTTTTTTTCCTGCATTTATTTTTCCGGCATCATTTACTGAACTGGGCCCTAAGGACCTGATTCTGTAAACGGCACCTAGGAACACGGTGCTTAGCACATGCCAATCTTAACCTTTTCCTATCGTAATAAATTTTACGTTACGCTGGTTGCAATCGTAATTATTTAGCAAAGTTTTGTATTACTCACCGTTATCATTTACGGCTATTGTAAACACAATGGCCCAATAGATGGGACAAATGATAGGTAGAAGGTGTACTGTATGTCCCATGCCATGGGACATACGATGGCAACGACATTTTTTGGAATGTCCCGTCATCCGGGACACACGATAGGAAAAAATTAAGATGGGTGTTGTTTACAGCTAGTGGTGCTTAAAGTGGACTTATGCGCCAATAGGCATCTGAACCTTAAGCGCATCATATTTAATACTGATGCCTAAGTCCAAAACAGGCACCTACACACAAACACGCCCACAATCCGCTCCTGATCCACGCCTAACCATGCCTACTTTCTAGTAGGCGCCTTGGACTAGGTGCTCACTGCCCAATTAATTTTAATTATGAGGTACTAATTGCTTGTCATCGGCACCAATTAAGCTTTTTAAATAATTAAGGGCTAGATTCACTAATCCCCGATTCCATGTCCGATCCGTGCCCGATTGCATGCAGGCCGACAAATTCACAAAAGGCCTGCATGTAAATGGGGACGATTGTTGATACGCCCCCCTCCCCCACCGCACGGATCGTTAGAGAGCGATCCCGACACATGCGCAGACCATCTGTAGATGGTCTGTCCATGTGTCTAAGAGCTGCAACGTTTAAAAAAAAACTTTTACTTTTAAACAGCCCAGCGAGCCTATGGTTTTAACCCGCTTTAAACCCGCGGGTTAAAACCATGGTCTCGCAGTGCGGGGAAGGGCAGGAGATCAGGGCTGAGACTCGGCAGAGAGCAGATCGAGATAGAGAAGCAGGGCAACAGAAGGCAGGGCAGTCAGAAAGCAGTTGCTTACTTTGGATCGGCCAGCCCAGTCGGTGTTGCTTTTTTTTATTTTAGTGAATCGCTTCCTTCCTTCTTTGCATGCCAATTCCCCTCATTTGCATGCACGGATCGGGATGGGATTGCTACACAGGTTAGTGAATCAGATTGGAGGGAAATCAGGTTGCAAAGGGCTCGCAAACCGATTGGTTTGCTTTGTGAATCTAGCCCTAATTTAGGCGCCTATGGTAGATCGGCTAAGCACATCAATCTATGCATCTAACTTTAGGTGGTCTTTCATAGAATCTGCCAGTAAATGCTTAACATTGTTTAGTGAAAGGTCTCCTATGTGTCCTATCTGAAGAAAATGTAATGGTATGAAAATAATGAGGAATATAATGTGAAATTGGAGGTCCTGATTAGAGAATGACACGGGGACAAATTTGTCCCCGTCCCCGCAGGAACTGAATTTCCCTGTCCCGTCCCCCGTGAGTTTTATCACTGTCCCTACCCCATTCCTGTAAGCTCTGTCTTAAGTGCCCAAGCCTCAAGCACTTAAGATTTTGAAGTGTTTGAGGCTTGTGCAGATGAGGAAGGAGCTTGCAGGAATGGGGCAGGGACAGGAAAAGGGTGTCAGGTCAAAAGCGCGCTGGGACAAAGGCGCGCGCAGACAATTGAGCGCAGCGCGGAGGCGCGCGCCGCAGAAAATTACTGTTTTTACGGCTCCAACAGGGGGGTGTGGGGGGGAACCCCCCACTTTATTTAATAGAGATCGCGCCGCGTTGTGGGGGGTTGTAACCCCCCACATTTTACTGAAAACTTCACTTTTTCCCTGTTTTTAGGGAAAAAGTTAAGTTTACAGTAAAATGTGGAGGGTTACAACCCCCCACAACGCCGGCGCGATATCTATTAAGTAAACTGGGGGGCTCCCCAACAAAACCCCCCGTCGGAGCCCCTAAAAACTGTCATTTTCTTCGGCACGCGCCTCCGTCTTGCGCTCAGTTGTCGGCGCGCGCCTTTGTCTTTCGCCGAGTTGTCTATGAACCCAGGAAAAGAACTCACTGGGATGGGAAAATGAGTTCCTGATGGGATGGGGAAAATTTGTCCCCATGTCATTTGCTCAGCTTTTACTCTCAAATTTCTTTCCTAAATTTTGGTTTTACTTTTTAAGTCAGAGGCAAAAATCAAATCAACGCGATTGCAGAGAACAAAAGGAGCAATAGGACAGCTCAAAAAGACTCAAAATTTTATTAAGTTTGGATTCAGATGTGTGTGTATGTATAACAGATATACAGACTTCAACAGTTATTAAAATAGCCCTACATGTACCTGCATCAGGTGCAAATATCACATTTATTGCGGGTTCGATAACCATATATGCACACACTTTTAAAATGTACCACTTCAAATAAGACACAAATAGAGCTCTTAATGGTGCTGAACAACAGCAATTTGGCATGCCGCTACATGCTGGGAAAGCTGCTGTTCTGGATTGTGGTAGCATACTTTGAGACATTTCACTTCGCACTTCATCTGTAATAAGTATGGTAAAAGTGTTTCTGGTAGTGCAAATATTCTAGGAGAGAGAGAAAAAGAACCATTTTGCTCTCTTAGTAGTAAAACCTCATTTGGTGATCGGTAAAATCAAATTTCCTCTTGTTCAGGGTGGCATATCCCACTTTTTTCACTAACTAGAGAAACCTTTTCTATTCATTGTTCTCAAGCCCAAGGTTATAGCCAGCCAAAATGGCCTTTTGATAGCGTGATAGACTTCCTTTTCAGGGTAGAAAGAAAAAGGCATGGCAGAAAGACTTTGTCCTCCTCTCCCTGCCACCCCTACCCCATACAGAATGATTGAAAACCAAGGCCAACAAGAATATTAACTAATGTCTTCTACTTAAGCACATAAGCATTGCCTCTGCCGAGTCAGACCATAGGTCCATCATGCCCAGCAGTCCGCTCCCGCGGCGGCCCCCCAGGTCAATGACCTGTAGTGATCTATTACTCAAGAGCATTTTGTCTTGTATAGTAACCCTCTAATTGTACCCCTGGATTCCCTTACCCTTCAGGAACTCGTCCAATCCCTTTTTGAAACCCAAAACCATACTCTGCTCAACTACCCCCTCTGGAAGCGCATTCCAGGTGTCCACCACCCTCTGGGTGAAGAAGAACTTCCTAGCATTTGTTCTGAACCTATCTCCCTTCCATTTTTTTGAGTGCCCTCTAGTTTTTGTTGCCCCCGCCAGTCTGAAGAATCTGTCTCTCTCTACTTTCAATATACCCTTCATGATCTTATAAGTTTCTATCGTATCCCCTCTAAGTCTCCGCTTTTCCAGGGAAAAGAGCCCCAGCTTCTCCAGCCTCTCAGCATACGAGAGGTTTTCCATGCCCTTTATCATTTTTGTTGCTAAGATATTGCCTTATGCTTTTATTTGTTAATCTGTATTTACACAGTGTTTTCTGAAGGGTGATTGAAAAGTCCAATAGTTTAATTTACTTACTATTTATGATGATGATGCATTCCACTTATCTAAACAGGAAGGCTATGAGCTTAGAAAGCACAAAGATCCTTGTAGGTATAAGCAAGAAAGCTATTTTTTCCATGGATAGCTTTGATTTCTGTGGTATACTGTACATGTACAGGCACTTTTATTGATTTTCTTCACATAAAGGTCCGTAGCCATTTTTATCGCTCCTTTCAGCTTAGACCACTGTCTTTCCACTTCTCTTATGTCCTCCCATCCTAACAGCTCTTTCTTCAGGTACTTTCCCATTGCATTAAAGTCCGTACGTTTGAAATCTAGGACTTTAAGTATCGTGCGGCCGCTCTCCACTTTAGCCGTTATATCAAACCAAACCGTTTGATGATCGCTACTACCCAGGTGAGCACCCACTCGAACATTAGAGAAGAAAATCAATAAAAACAAAAGAAAAAGGAAGCCGATATGGTTCTCCAACCTAGTGGCTGAGAAAATAAAGGCGAAAGAGTTGGCGTTCATGAAATATAAAAAAACCCAAGAAGAGGAGAGCAGAAAGGACTACAGGGTGAAACTGAAAGAAGCCAAGAGAGAGATACGTTTGGCGAAGGCACAGGCGGAAGAACAAATGGCTAAAAATGTAAAAAAGGGAGATAAAAATTTTTTCAGATATATTAGTGAAAGGAGGAAGATAAAAAATGGAATTGCTAGGCTAAAAGATGCTGGGAACAAATATGTGGAGAGTGATGAGGAGAAAGCAAATGTGCTAAACAAATACTTCTGTTCTGTGTTCACAGAAGAAAATCCTGGAGAAGGACCGAGATTGTCCGGCAAAGTTACACGAGAAAATGGAGTAGATTCTGCGCCGTTCACGGAGGAGGGTGTTTATGAGCAACTTGAAAAACTGAAGGTGGACAAAGCGATGGGACCAGACGGGATCCATCCCAGGATACTAAGGGAACTCAGAGAGGTTCTGGCGAGTCCTATTAAAGACTTGTTCAACAAATCTCTGGAGACGGGAGTGATTCCTGGGGATTGGAGGAGAGCGGATGTGGTCCCTATTCATAAAAGTGGTCACAGGGATGAAGCAGGAAACTACAGGCCGGTGAGCCTCACTTCAGTTGTTGGAAAAATAATGGAAGTGTTGCTGAAAGAAAGGATAGTGTATTTCCTTGAATCTAATGGGTTACAGGATCCGAGGCAACATGGCTTTACAAAAGGTAAATCGTGCCAAACGAACCTGATTGAATTTTTTGATTGGGTGACCAGAGAGCTGGATCGAGGACATATGCTAGATGTAATTTATTTGGATTTCAGCAAAGCCTTTGATACAGTTCCTCATAGGAGGCTGTTGAACAAACTTGAAGGGCTAAAGTTAGGACCCAAAGTGGTGAACTGGGTCAGAAACTGGCTGTCGGACAGACGCCAGAGGGTGGTGGTTAATGGAAGTCGCTCGAAGGAAGGAAAGGTGACTAGTGGAGTCCCTCAGGGTTCGGTGCTGGGGCCAATCCTGTTCAATATGTATGTAAGTGACATTGCTGAAGGGTTAGAAGGAAAAGTGTGCCTTTTTGCAGATGATACCAAGATTTGTAACAGAGTAGACACTGAAGAGGGAGTGGAAAATATGAAAAAGGATCTGCAAAAGTTAGAGGAATGGTCTAATGCCTGGCAACTAAAATTCAATGCAAAGAAATGCAGAGTAATGCATTTGGGGATTAATAATAGGAAGGAACCGTATATGCTGGGAGGAGAGAAGCTGATATGCACGGACGGGGAGAGGGACCTCGGGGTGATAGTGTCCGAAGATCTAAAGGCGAAAAAACAGTGTGACAAGGCAGTGGCTGCTGCCAGAAGGATTCTGGGCTGTATAAAGAGAGGCGTAGTCAGTAGAAGAAAGAAGGTGTTGATGCCCCTGTACAGGTCATTGGTGAGGCCCCACTTGGAGTATTGTGTTCAGTTTTGGAGACCGTATCTGGCGAAAGACGTAAGAAGACTTGAGGCGGTCCAGAGGAGGGCGACGAAAATGATAGGAGGCTTGCACCAGAAGACATATGAGGAGAGACTGGAAGCCCTGAATATGTATACCCTAGAGGAAAGGAGAGACAGGGGAGATATGATTCAGACGTTCAAATACTTAAAGGGTATTAACGTAGAACAAAATCTTTTCCAGAGAAAGGAAAATGGTAAAACCAGAGGACATAATTTGAGGTTGAGGGGTGGTAGATTCAGGGGCAATGTTAGGAAATTCTACTTTACGGAGAGGGTGGTGGATGCCTGGAATGCGCTCCCGGGAGAGGTGGTGGAGAGTAAAACTGTGACTGAGTTCAAAGAAGCGTGGGATGAACACAGAAGATTTAGAATCAGAAAATAATATTAAAGATTGAACTAGGCCAGTTACTGGGCAGACTTGTACGGTCTGTGTCTGTGTATGGCCGTTTGGAGGAGGATGGGCAGGGGAGGGCTTCAATGGCTGGGATGGTGTAGATGGGCTGGAGTAAGTCTTAACAGAGATTTTGGCAGTTGGAACCCAAGCACAGTACCGGGTAAAGCTTTGGATTCTTGCCCAGAAATAGCTAAGAAGGAAAAAAAAAAAAAAAAAAAAAAAAAAAAATTTTAAATTGAATCAGGTTGGGCAGACTGGATGGACCATTCGGGTCTTTATCTGCCGTCATCTACTATGTTACTATGTTACTTTTTGACCACCTAGTATTTGTAATTTAATCTCATTCAATATGTCTTCTAGCTCTCTGTACCCTGAATCAACTCTGTCTATCCCATTTCTTCACCTGAGGTATATGTCAGATAAGTTAGGTTATTTTAACATTTGTATGTTAAATTACAGTTGTGTTTGTATTTTTGTAAACCGTTTAGGTTTAAGCAGGTTAGACATGCAAGCTCTAGATCTGAGCCCGCGTCTCAAGTTGTATAGAAAATTCTGCATTGCATTTAGAAAATTGAGAAGACAGTACCTGATAGGACCTGTCCAGGCTCTAAAATGCTTCCCATTTTCATCGTCTTCAGACTTAGTGCATGAAATGGGTCTCTTTAATTGGATCTCTGTGATACAGAATTGATACAAGGATCTTTTTACTTACGTGTAGTACGTTGTAAGTGCGTGTAGTGTGTTCTTTTAGCGCTGTCCTGTTATAAATGGAGTTCCTTTCTCTTATTGTATTTATATTGTAAACCTCTTGGATCTGTCATAAGAACAGGCGCTATAACAAGTTTTAATAAAACATAAAACTTCATTGTTACCTCTGCTGATAATCCAACACCAGGGTTCTTCCAGAAGGCATTGCAGATATTGTCCTGGCTCCAGGGGCCACCACAGAAACTCACCAAATGGCTGCCTCAACCAATCCACTTGGCAAGGAAATGGCAGCAGGAGTCCCTCCAGCAGAGACAGTTAAATCAGAAGCAGATACCTCCTGCTGCACCATGCTTCCCAATGCACTTTCGGATCACAGGGGTGGCAGAAAAATCTTGGGGCTTAATGACGTCCTTGCCAAGCTAAGCTCCATAATGTCCATAGAGCTGCCCAAAGTTCCAGCCGATGTGTCTGACAGTCGAGAGTGCAATCTTCCAACTTTGACTGCCTCAGGTGGGGCGTGGAAGTCCAAACCAGAGGCTATGTTTTGAGTCTTTCATTTCTGTTCCCCAACATAGTTAGTGCCATTAGAGAGAGAAGCCATCCTCCTCTCCTCTTCAAGTCACCATATCTTGACTCTTGCAGGTTTGGGACACTTTTCATCTGGTTTCTTCTGAGGCCTGTCTGGTAAGGGTGGCCCTACAGTATGGCCCTCCAAGTCATTGAAATACACAAGCCTCTCCATCACTACAAGGTAGTGTCCCTTCAAAGAGGACCTTAACAATGTTAAGGCATTAGCCTTCAAAGTAGTATGTGTATACAGTAAATTTTATGCACATTTGAAAAGTTTTTATGCCATTTAAAACGTATTAAAATGGAATCTGTGAAATGAACTGGGAGAAAGTCTGAAAATTGCTTGAGAATTAATCAGTTTTTTTAATCAATGCATGACCTTAATTTTTTATGTGTTTACACATGGCAATGGCATTCTTTGTTTAAAAAACATAATAGAAACTATTCTAAATTCCCATCAACAGACTTGTATCTTTTCTTTGGAATGGTTATACTTCAACATAGATGTTGTCATTTTATTATTCAATAAGCAATGTTTAGGTATATCAAGTTGCAGGCTTAATCTTTTGTATTCCATGAACAAGGTCTCAAATATACATTGTTCCTTTTAAAACCCACTTTTTATATTCATCTGTTTTGGTAGATAAGAATCCCTGAAGAAGGCATTTTGCGCCGAAACATAAACCATGTTGGGTCCTGTTGCCCTCCATAGGCTCTTTTTCTACACGTTTTGGGTTTATTTGCATTAATTGTTCTTATAAATGGATCAATTTGATCAAATTGCGCGTCATCTGTTTTTGTTTTCCTTCAAGTATAAAATCTGACCTCTTTAAACAGCAGAGGGGCATGTGGTTATTGTAGCCTCATGCAATTCTGCAGTCAGAGCTGTGACTGAAGTGTCTCTTGTATGCCAGAACAGTGGGCTGTAAAAGATCTGTGTGTAGACAGAGGAAAAGACAAATGGGAGAGTAGGCCCATCATCCAAGCCATAAAAGCTGAGTCTATCTTGTCATTGTTTTTATGATCCTAAGTCTAGTGCGGGAGCATGAAAGCCTGTTTTATTTCCTGTCTCTGTCTGACGTGACTTCACATTGTTTGGCTGCACAAAAAGGCACAATACATTCTTGCCTGGAAAGCTGTTTATTGTACAGGTTGATTAGGTAGGATGGTAGATTCTTCATAACTCTTAGCAGTATGCTGTTTGAGAACCAGACTCGCCTGCTTGTTTTCTGTCATATATACCACTTAACAGATCTGTATACATATATATTTGCACACTAGGAACTTGCACAATCTCTTGCTCCTGCAGACATTGTCTGAAGTTTCCCCTTGATGAGGTGCAATTAGAAAAGCAGCTCTAACTGCTGTTTACCTTGAATGAACTGCATTGAACCTGTTATTTACAGATTTCATAAGAATCAAGTTACAAAAATCAAACCTGTATCATGTTTTGTTGCTTGATTCATCTTGACTAGTACTTGCTGCCAGAGATGTACAAAAACTATAACTTAATAGCTGAGACTCGGTGAAAATCGCTGGAAGATGCCCGCTTTCCAAACCCTGCTGCTCGATGCCTGTGCCAGTCCCATTTCCCTATACCTAAAGCATCAGGTGGCCTTACAAGCCTGCCAGATTGCCAGCCTTATCAGTGAAGCTACACTCCTCCTCTGAACTACATGCTTTGACGGAGCTATTACAGGCACTGGCTCCATCTGCTTGCTTACCCATTTAACCCAGTCCCAGTTGAGGATTGACAACAGACGTCCTAATGTCCATTGCTGACAGACACCATCCAAAGCTTAAATATCACAACATTATATAGTATACTAGCTTTATAGCCCGTTACATTAACGGGTGCTAGAATGTATGTGTGTGTCTGTCTTTATTTTTTTTTTCTCTGTCTCCTTAGCCGCTTTCTGTCTTTCTGTCTCTCTTTGTTTTGGCTATCCATCACCATCCCTTGCGTGCTCCCCCTGTCCATTCTCCCTTCCTTTTACCTCCCCTTATCCAGCAGCAGCCCTTCTCCCTTGTTTACCTCCCCCCTGTCCATCAGCACCTCTTCCTGCTCCCCCTGTCCAGCAGTACGCCTCCCTTCCTTTCCCCCCCATCCATCAGCACCTCTTCCTGCTCCCCCTATCCAGCAGTAGGCCTCCTTTTTTTCCCCCTATCCATCAGCACCTCTTCCTGCTCCCCCTACTCTCCCTGTCCAGCAGTAGGCCTCCCTTCCCTTTTCCCCCCTGTCCATCAGCACCTCTTCCTGATCCCCCTGTCCAGCAGTAGGCTTTCCTTCCTTTTCCTCCCCTGTCCATTAGCACCTCTTCCTGCTCCCCTTGTGCAGCAGTAGGCCTCCCTTCCTTTCCCCAACCCCCCCTCTGTCTATCCCCCCCAACAGTCCAGCATCTCTCATCAATCCATCCTCACCTCTGTCTGCCGTTCGTGGGATCCAGCTCTGGCGCGTCGCTCGCGCACAGCAGCGGGAGCAGCGCCACCAGCAGCAGTGCCGCTATCGGGAGCCCTTCTCAAGGGAGCGGGACAGGCTGCTGAGGAGCTTCGGGGGCTGCTGAGACGGCAGAGACGGAGCGGCCGAGCTGAACTGGCGTCCCCCACCCCTCCCCGGTACCAGCGATGCTCTCCCTCTCAGCGAGCCGGGCTGTAAAAAAAGTAGACTGTGACGTATAAGCGCGCATTCGCACTCGTGCCATCGCGACGGAACAGGGAACACGCGGTGCGAGTGCGCATGCGCGCTTAACATTTTATTATTATTGATGATAGTAGGTAATAACCAAATGGTCCATCCAGCCTACATTTAGAAAGTTTTTCTCTCTTGTTTCAGTTCATTAAAATTTTTATTGAGTTTTACAAAAATCAAAACATAGCAAACCTCTTTTGTTTCTCTATCACTTTAGGCAGGAAATCATGCAAATTCTCTAATTTATACCAACACCAGCTCCTGTCCCCCAAATCAGCATCGAAGACATTTGTTGTCATGTCAAAGATTTTATTGGCTTTTCTTGAAATATGCTTGGATAGCATGAGGGTATGTGCCTTGCACATCTGAAAAATGTTTCGGGACATATTCATGTAACATAGTAACATAGTAACATACATAGTAACATAGTAGATGACGGCAGATAAAGACCCGAATGGTCCATCCAGTCTGCCCAACCTGATTCAATTTAAATTTTTTTTTTTTTCTTCTTAGCTATTTCTGGGTGAGAATCCAAAGCTTTACCCGGTACTGTGCTTGGGTTCCAACTGCCGAAATCTCTGTTAAGACTTACTCCAGCCCATCTACACCCTCCCAGCCATTGAAGCCCTCCCCTGCCTATCCTCCACCAAACGGCCATACACAGACACAGACCTGCAAGTCTGCCCAGTAACTGGCCTAGTTCAATCTTTAATATTATTTTCTGATTCTAAATCTTCTGTGTTCATCCCACGCTTCTTTGAACTCAGTCACAGTTTTACTCTCCACCACCTCTCTCGGGAGCGCATTCCAGGCATCCACCACCCTCTCCGTAACTTTACAACAGGCCCAAAGGGCCCTAAATTATATTAAGCAACTCTTACGAGATATTAGCTATACTCTTGGGACTATTAAAGTTGCTCTTAAACTTCCTGATTTCTTTCTCCCCTGACCCCTCCCCCACACCTCTAATTTTTTCATTAGGGCAGCATTTCAGATTGTTAATGTAGGCAGTGAAATGACAACTGCTTGATTAAATGCAAAACTCCTGTTCATTGTGTTTGTTAAAACAGCACACAAATAAGATGAGTATTGGAGTTAATGTCTTTCAGTTCCCTTTATAATCTGTAGGATTTAGTCATTTTCAAGTTTATTTTAAAATTTGATTTGATCGCAATATTGTGATATTCAATGTGATTTACAAATACTGTACAGTGTTTCCCCGCGAATTCGCGAATCGCGGACTCACTCATTCGCGGTCTGTTCCGACCGCCTCTTCCTGTAGTAAAGTCGGACTACACCAATCAGGAGCTGCGTGTCCAAGCAGCTCCTGATTGGTGTAGCCCGACTTTACTACAGGAAGAGGTAGTCGGAGCAGACCGTGAGTTATTTTCTTCACCTGCCGGCGCTCCAACTACCCTCTCCTGCCTCCCTTGCCTTTTGACAGATTAAAAACCTGTATTTGCGGTTTTTCAAAATTAACCCCCACAAATTTCGAGAGAGTGCTGTATAAAATCAGGGTTTTAGTAAAAAAAGAATACTTTAAGACTCTGACAATACACAAAACGAGGGAAACAGATTGAACTACAGTGTTTGGGAGAAAAAAAAGAACATATGGGGTTAGAACATTAGGATAGGGAATTGTTACCCATTCATTTTCTTTTATAGGGATAATAGCTCTCTGAGGAATATTTGAGTTCAAAAGAATCCAAAAAGTAGTGATATCTTCATAGTTTAATGTGCACTCATTGATATAGGGCTCCTTTTACTAAGCTGCGCTAGCGGTATTAGTGCGTGCCGAATTGCCAGGCATGCTAGACCCCAACGTCAGCATTGAGCTGGCATTAGTTCTAGCCACGTAGCGTGGATTTAGCACACATTAAAATTCTGTGCGCGCTAAAAACGCTATCGCGGCTTAGTCAAAGGAGTCCTTAATGAGCATTAATTTATAGGATAATGTGTATTAAATGAATTTAGCGCACTACGGGGTCCTTTTACTAAGGCACGCTAGACGCTAACACGTCCATTATAGTCTATGGATGTGTTAGCGTTTAGCAAACACTTAAACGGCTAACGCGCCTTGGTAAAAGGGGGACCATTTTTTTAATATGTACTAACTAATACACATTCCTAGTATCTGAGGGAGTATGAGATTATATTCAAAAACAAAAATCAGAATGTAAATAAATAAAAAGTGTTACACCATAAATAATTTGAACTTTTGAACCAGTCAGCCAGACATATGAAATAATATACACAAGACTAGCTTCTGTTCTTCATCAGTATATGCAATAATTGTACACTTTTAATGATCAGTTTACTTTACAATATCTCAGTCATAATATGACTGTCGTAATATGACATTTAAAGCAACTTACAGTAATATGACTCTTTGTCTTTCTCTAAACTTAGATAAGAGCTATTAAAAGTATATGGCAGGTTATTACAAGTAGTTTATAGCTGTGAAGACACCCTAGATATGTTTAAAGCTGTTTTTAATGATACACTTTCATTAAACAAACATCTGTGAGCTGACATTTGTTTTCACTTTCTGAGACTGGACCTTTCTGATATCTAACTAAATATGAACTGATAAAGGTGGAATATTCGGACTAAAGAAGAGCGATCATGTTAGTCCATTCTACAAACTCCTTCATTGGTTACCAATTAAAGCACGAATTCTATTCAAATTCTCCTGCCTCTGGTATAAACTAATCTGGGGACTGGCCCCCAGCTACCTACTACCTCACTTCGAATTCCACTCCTCTATTAGGCCTACCAGAAACTGTAACCTCTTTACCTACCCAAATATCATAGGCTGTAGATATCGCACCTTCTTTGATAGAACATTCAAATTCCAAGCAGGTAGACTTGGACAGGCTACTTCACTGATGCTGCCAGAGAATCATATAGTATCTTTAGGAAAGAACTAAAAACCACCTTGTTTAAGAAATTTATAACCTAACCAGACTTCTCCCCTAAAATCGGAGCCTCCTCCCATCCCAAGGAGTCTGTCTACCCTCTTCTGCCAAAATTTCTATCTTTAATTGTTACCAGTATTTCCCACTGGTGCCCGTCCTTCGTTCAAATGTACCAAGTTAACAACTTACTTCTCATCAACATCTTATGTTATCTTTTTCACCTTCGCAGTCTTGCACCTTTGTAACTCAAAGCGCAATCTCCTTTCTCTTCTCCTACTTATGCTCTGAATATCGTCGACTGTATAATGCTACTCATGGTGAAACCGTGTAATACACAGACCCTGTAACTCTCCTGTTACTATCACTAGATGTTCAATGCTTTACTCTGTAATTCGCTGTCTGTACAGTTTCTCTTCATTGTAAACCGCCTAGAAGTCGCAAGATTGTGGCGGTATATAAGAATAAAGTTATTATTATTATTATTATATGTTTGAAAGGGTACTGCTGGTACGTATCATTTGTATAGTGCTGCTATATATAATATGTAAGAGACAATTCCTGCTCAATAGTAGTGCTGCCTTTATTCAGGGAAAAATTTTTCGATTTGATTTGGTCTATTGATTTGATTTTTAGATTCGATTCACTTTTCCCACCCAATAGGGTGTGTTTTGTTTTGTTTTTTCCAAACGTCTTGGCGGGTTTATTTTGTAGCCTCTTCACCCACCCCAGCCCCCTTTGCCTTCTCCAGCCCCTGTAGTGTAAACAAAATAAAAAAGACTTTTCCTCTCTCTGTTAGGTCCTAGCTCAGGCTTGCTGTCTAACAGCTTTGGCAGGATGCACATTTCAAGTCTGACATGTGCTGAAATATAGCAAATTGCTTAGTAAATGGTATGGATTTCAGCACTGGGATCTGTATGGCTCTTGGATTTTATTGGCCCCTTTATTCTGATTAGATTTTTTTATTTCTACTATTTACTGTATTTGGAGACACTAACGCTTAGAAAATTATCTATTTTCTGCATGATGAAGGTTCCACAGAAAAGGAACAGTTTCTCTTCTGTGTTTTTATAAATTGTTGTATCCACTTTGTATTAGTAAATAGTCTCCTTTATATCAATTGCTGGAGGCAAATCTTCATGGCAAATTATCTGTATGCACCAGCCTACTTTAGTAGTTTTGTTATGCTTCCTCATTTCAAAGTATTTTTTTCTCGATTTTGGAGCTGTCAACGTGGCTGCAATTCTTGCTTTCTTGCCATAGGTTTCTAATTCTTTTTCTCCATAATTGGCATGGTGGTGACTATGGGCTCCTTCTACTAAGCTGCGATAGCGTTTTTAGCACACACAGAATTGCCGCGCACGCTAAACCCACGCTACGTGGCTAGAACCAACGCCAGCTCAATGCTGGTGTTGGCGTATAAGCGCGTGGGCGATTCTATGCGCTCTAAGCTCGCGCTAAAACCACTATCGCAGCTTAGTAAAAGGAGCCCTATTAAAAAAAAAAAAAAAGTATAATAGCTTAGATGTTCAAGCATGTTTTCTTTTATATTTGATAGTGGTGCTTTAGACTTTCCCCCTCTTTTACTAACCCGTAGCATGGGTTTTAGCGCCAGCAGCAACAGTAACTGCTCCGATGCTCATAGAATTCCTATGAGCATCGGAACAGTTCCCACCGCTGCCGCATCTGAAACCCACGCTATGCGTTAGTAAAAAAGGGAGTTAGTTACATATTGTAAGTTTTTAATAAAAGGGTATATAACAGTCTTTGGATTGTTTGGTTGTTCATTTGCAATTACTTCTTCACTGTAATCAGTAGGAATGAGTACAGGCAACAGATTTGATTGGTTTTCATGATTTTTTTTGTTGTATTTTTTTTCTTCAATTCACACCTGGTTTACTGAAAATCAATATATAGAAAGTTTTAATTAAATAGTGATTTAAAAAAAAAAAAAATTCATATAGTGGTGTTAAGGCACACTAATGGAATTAAATCACTTTTTAAGGCTCAGTGAACCGAATGTGCAGTAACGAATGCACATTTCTAATTAATCAGGGCTTATTTTGTACGTGGATTGATAAATGTTAATTATGTTCTGTTTAGTGCAAGGGGCCTTGAGGGCCGCAATCCAGTCAGGTTTTTAGGATTTCCCCAATGAATATGCATAAGATCTATGTGCATGCACTGCTTTCAATGCATATTCATTGGGGAAATCCTAAAAACCCGACTGGATTGCGACCCTCAAGGAAGGATTTTGAGACTGGTTTAGTGGTTGCAGCTGTCATCATTTCTGGCTTCAATGTCTTTTATATAAGCAGTGTCACAAGCAATACATGTATGTCACCTGGTACCTTCCAGGCTGTCGTCATGGAGTCATAAGAACCACCCGAGCAAATAAGAACATAAGAAAAGCCCTCACCGGATCAGACCGAGGTCCATCCAGTCCGGTGATCCGCACACGCGGCGGCCCATTTAGGTACTTCTGATTGGAGACCCAAATATACCATAGCCCTCAATACAATTTGCAAGAAGGTGTTCATCCAACTTGCGCTTGAATCCCAGTACAGTAATCTCTGTTACAACATCCTCCGGGAGAGCATTCCAAATTCCCAGCACGCGCTGCGTAAAAAAGAACTTCCTGACATTCGTCCTGAACCTGCTGCCGCTCAGTTTCAGACTGTGACCTCTTGTCCGTGTCACATCTGAAAAAGTTAGCAATGCTTCTTCTTGGTCGATTTTATCAAATCCCTTTATTATTTTAAAAGTCTCTATTAAATCCCTTCTCAGTCTTCTCTGCTCGAGGGTAAACAATCCCAATTTCCTAAGGCGCTCTTTGTAGCTCAAATTCTCCAATCCCTTGACAAGTTTCGTGGCTCTCCTCTGTACCCTTTCCAGCAGAATTATATCTTTCTTGAGGTATGGAGACCAGTGTTGGACACAGTATTCCAATTGCGGTCTGACCATTGCTCTATAAATTATTACAATTATTATAAATTATTACATCTTCCGATCTACTCATGATCCCCTTCTTAATCATGCCCTTCTTTACAGGTAGCTATTTGTAATGTTAGTTGCTTTCCTCAATATGGTTGAGATCAAATCCCGGTGCTGCTCCTTGTGACCCTGGGCAAGTCACTTAATCCTCCAGTGCCTACCGCTTTGAATGCCAGCTTTGAAATGCCAAAGCAACAAAAAGGCAGTATACAAGTCCCCTTTCCTTTTCTAATATGTAAAGACGGATTTTTATTTTGATCCTGCTGAGAAACTACCCGGTAAGCCGGGCTGATACTCGGAACTCCCGGTGCTAAAGGAAAGAGCACCAGAAAATACCACAGAGCAAAGTGCATAATTAACTTTCCAATGCTCATCTTTAACAGCATGCAAATTATACACACACTGTACAATGGGGAGGAATGTGCCTGGAAAACTAGGGTTTTGAAGTAGGCAAAGCTCTTGTCCTCATGCCTGTTAAAACTCTTGATGTGCAGGCACACATCAGCACCATTTTTCTATCTCCCCCCTCCAAAAAAAAATAAACCCTACCACCTCTGCAGGCCCTCCCTGATGACAATTGCGCACCCCTCCCCCAATAATTGTTTTGTCCAAACAGGGACTTCCTTGGGCTCCTCCCTAAGGAAGTCTTTGATTGGCTCAGGTGCCTTTGGCCCCTCCCAAGGGAGGAGCTCGAGGTGCCTGAGCCATTCAGGGCGTTAGGCCTCTCCCCGTGCAAAACATGATACACCGGGGAAGGGCCTAAGGCCTGCATTGTGCAGGAGGAGCCTAAGGCCTGCATTGTGCAGGAGGGCACCCCTCCTGCTCCCAACTTAAAGGTATGGGGGAAGGGGGCCGATGGGCAATGGCGGGAGGCATCCCTCCTAACATTTTTTGGGGAGAGGGGTGGAGGTATTTGAGGGCAGGAGGGAGTTGGCATCCCTTCTGGTTTTTTTTTCTTCAGGGAGCTGGTGAGCACCTTCGGGAGCAGGAAGGAGTGGGCATCCCTTCTGCCATCTTGTTGGGGTTCAGGTGGGTTGCTGCAATTGTCAGGGGAGGGGGTGGCGCATGATGGTCGTCGGGGAGGGCCATAGTTAGCGGTGGAGCATTTTTTCATTTGTTGGGATCAGATATTTTGAGTGTGTAATACACATAAAATATCAGTGCCATTAAAATAAAAAAAGAAAATAAACCCCTGGTAGACCTGTTGGTAACATAGTTACCGACAGCAATCTGGTTTTAGGATCGTAAAACCCAATGCAAAGTAGCCAAGCAAATGTTAGTGAATCAATCACTTGGCTATTTTGTATGGCTTTTTTTTTTTTTAACAAATTTGCATGGCTGGATCGGAAAATGGGTGATCGAGGGGGAAAAACACTCGGCAGGCCGTATTGTGAATTGCTGACTTTAGTGAATCAGGGACTTAGAAGAGTGGAACTGAAGTCAGTTTTCTCAGTGCAGAAAAGTAAATAGAACTAGATCCCAATGATTTATGCTGGGACCTACTGTTTTTTAACATATTTTATTAATCGGGGAAAAGGGGGTGATGAGTGAAGTGATTATGTTTTTGCAGATGCCACAAAATTATTTGAAGTTTAAATCATGAGCAAATTATAACAATTTTGGAGAAGAATCTGCTGAAATTAGGGATGGGAAGCCAGAATATTTTTGTGGCTTGGAATAAATGTTGAGAGTACCCACTGTATACATGCATGCACCATCAGGGGAAAAAAGTACACTTTCTTTGCACATAGTGGTGCTCTTTTTCAAAGCGCATAGATGTCTCAAAATGCCCCAAAATTGATCATCTGCTAATAATGTCCAAATAGCAATTATGGAAATTCAGGAATAAAACATTCAACATCGCATTTCATTCAAATAGCAAGGAGGCGTGTTGGGTGTGAGTAGGAGGCACATTTTGGGTGGGTCTAGGGCATTCCAACAGCAATAATCAAACAAGAAGAAACATCCAAGTCTTAGATCTAGGGCAGGGATCTCAAAGTCCCTCCTTGAGGGCCGCTATCCAGTCGGGTTTTCAGGATTTCCCCAATGAATATGCATTGAAAGCAGTGCATGCACATAGATCTCATGCATGTTCATTGGGGAAATCCTGAAAACCCGACTGGATTGCGGCCCTCAAGGAGGGACTTTGAGACCCCTGATCTAGGGCCTCCTAAGTTAGACCTGTTTCAATCATGTCCAGGGTAAATAAATAAATAACAGTACTTTGAGTAACTGACCACTGCTTGAATTATGCAAGACCCTTTAATTCCCTAGTGATTACTGTTCCCTTCCCTCTCTCCTGAAAGTGAAACTGGAAAGGAAAATCAGGCTGTATGACAGCCTCTGGTATTACAGGCTTTCTATTGAAAGCAGGAAGCAAGTGTGAGGTATAGCTTAGTGGTTAGTACAGTGGATTTTAAACCAAGGGATCCTGATTCAAATCTCACTTCAACTCAATTTTAAAAAATTGTGAGCCCTCTAGAAACACAATATACCTACTGTACCTGAATATATAAGCCACCTGAAGGCTGTTGAAGTGATGTATATATAGGTTGTGATAGGGTCCGAGCCCGCCAGCCTGGCAAAGACCATGCCCTCATCACATGAACTAGTCCAGCTCCACGGAGTGCCAATAGAGAAGTGGCAATTTTCTCTATGCAAACAGCTTCTGAGCCATAATCATTATCCAAATACAAAAGTTTTTCTTTTCACATAGTCCTGTGCACCAAAAGTAAATCACTATCAACACAGGTCTTTCTTCCACCATCTAATGGCCAACAATACTAGACAATCCAAGGCACTAATTTACTATTCAAACAGTTCAGTCTTTTCCAACTTGGCAAAATGAAAACACAAAACTCTGTCAACAGTTCCAGCTTATGGGGCGGCTGCTGCTTGTCAGTCCATACAGTCTTATTTAACTGGAACCTAAATCCACTGCTTCCTGCCTACATGTTTCCCCAAGTGCTTCCTTAGACACTACAGCACTGATCACATTTCAAACAAACTCTTGCTTTTATTTTCCAATTGAGTAGCACATAACTGCCCTGCCTCTCCTTAGCTGGGGCAGATATGTGGGGAACACTAACCTCCCTTAATAAGACTACAATGACCTGTTCCCTCCCGTGGTTCCCAGACATTTATTACTCAAGGTTTGGTCAAACTTGGGAGCTTATAAAACACTTTCAAAAGACTCAGCTTTTCCATACAGCTTCCTGCTTCAGCTGTGCTAGGGTTTCACACACCCAGGCACTCCCTCCCCTAAAGCTCTACACACTTTTCATTCAAACCTTTTCCTTAAGGGGGGGGGAACCTTTCCCTTATTAACAGGATCATTCCATGTATATTTCTAACTTTTACTGGATCATTCAAACATCTCTTCATCTGGCATACCTTGTTCTAATTCAAAATTACATTCCATACCAGTTTCTTCCTCATTCACTTCATAAACTGCCTCCTCTATTTCCATAGGATACTCTTCAATGCTTTCCAACCCCTACCTTCTACCTGTGGGTGAATCACTTTACTTCTACCAGATTTTCTATCATGTCTCTGCCAACCCTCTTCTCTACAGTAAAACATTTCTCCAGAATCCTAGTATCTCCTTTGTCTGGGTTCCTCCTGTACAACACTCCTGCGAGAAGTAGAAGTTGGCTCCTGGGGTTCTCCAGCCTGTTCCACCCAGCTTGTGCTGCTTCTCTTCCTCAGTGCCTGAGAAGACTGGTCCCTCCCCCAACTGTGAGCTGAGAGGGATTTATTTTCCTGTGGCTGCTGCATATCCTGATGCAGCACAGCTCTACTGGCACCTCCCCTTTCATTAACCCTTTTTGGTTACTCTCTTCTACTGCTGGGGAATTATAGAAAGTTTTAATAATACCCTTAGGGAAGGAATAATAGGGTCCCTTTGTGGAGCATGGCTTTGCTGTTGCACTGGTCCCTATCAGTTGTCCTTCTGAAGGACCAGAAACCTGCTTTCTAGGCTTTACAACCCTATTCCTCTCTCTAGGCATAGGCACTGGTCTGGCTGAACTAGAGTTAGCAGCAGGGTTTGTGGTTGTGACAGGGGCTTCCCTGCCACAAGGTTCAGTAGGTATTTTTCTGTTTCTGGAGGGCTCACAATTTATAAAATAAAGAGTGAAAGTGGGATTTGAACCGAGGTCCCTTTGTTTAATGTCCACTGAAGTAGCTATTAGACCAGTGCCTTGCAAAGGTTCCACCCGGTGGCACACTAAATCCAGTGCCCTGGCCGGAAGGCACCCGGAAGTGCACAGACATTGATGCAGTGATGTCACCCTCATGCGTGATAACATCACATTGACGGCTGTGCGTGCGCGGAGGCCCATCTGGCTGCAACCCGTCTGTGGAGGGATCCAGGAGGTCCGGGGAGAGGAGGAGAGATGCTTGCCAGGAGGAGAGTCATCTGCGCCGGCTGACTTCCTACAGGACGTGTCTCTCGCCGCGAGGCACATCCTGTAGGCAGGCAGCCAGCGTGCGTAGATGACTCTCCTCTTCACCAGTGTGTCACGGCACACCAGAAATCTCAGGAGGCACACTGTACTAGACTATATCTCTGCTCTGCCTGTACATTGAAATCCTCAGCTCGGTGTGTGGCAGCGGTCAGAAAACCAAGTAAAATACTAGGAATTATTTGGAAAAGGATAGAGAATAAAATAGAGAATACTATGCCTCTTTATTCAAGATTAGGTCAAACCACAGATCAATAACGTACGGTATATGGTTCTCATGCCCTCATATCAAAAGAAATAAAATAATGTTATAAAAGCAGAAAGAAGAGTAACCAAAATGATAAATTTAATTTAAATTAAATAGTACTAAGACAAAGATTTCACGCAACAGATAGGTGGCACATTAAAACAAAATGGATAAAGTAGTTTTTCAATTCAACATACAGTTAAGCTGTGGAATTTGTTGCTGGAAAATGTAGTCAAGGCAGTTTAAAAAGGGATTCAGAATTTCAGACAAGTTTCTGGAGGAAAATTTAATAAGCCTTTATTAGCCAGACAGTCCTGAGAATGCCACTGTCTATCTCCAGATTTAACCCCCCCCCCCCTTGGGATTCGTCCAGATACTTGTGGCCTCATTTGCCACTGCCGGAGACAGAATTCTGGGCTTGATGTGTGTTACATGGTCAGTCCTAAGGTCCATCTTATGATATTTGATGCAGGGCTATGGAGTCGGTACACCAAGGGCTCCTTTTACGAAGGCGCATTAGGGCCTTAACGCGCGGAATAGCACGCGCTGGCTGATACCGCCTCCTCTTGAGCAGGCGGTAGTTTTCCGGCTAGCGCGTGATAATCTGGTGCGTGCGTTACAAACGCAAGCGCACCTTCGTAAAAGGAGCGCCAAATCTTTGATTCCAGCTCCTCTATTTTTCTATTGTCCAACTCTGACTCCTACTGACTTAAAATTGTTTGCTCTGGAGCTAGAGTACTGGTAAATATAATTTTAGATCTAGGACAAAGATTATATATTGTATTGTTTAATTATGTATGTTAATGTTGTAATCCACTCTGAATAAAAGCAGAATATAAATAATAAACTATATGTGTGGGTGTATAAAATTGTAAATCTACCGTATATTATAATGTTGCAAGTTTTAATTTTGAAGCTGGAGTTGGAACATTTTTTACTGACTCTGACTCCGACTCCACCCAAGATTGCTTCCAACTCTGATTCCAGCTCCACAGCCCTGTTTTGATGTTGAAATATATTGTGGGATTTCATTTTATTGGCTTTTATGATTTTTATTTTTTTTTAATGGTAGAACGAGGTTTTCAAACAAGTAATTTTAAAATATAACCCAGTGGATTTGTTTGTGAGCAAAGTCTGTGCTACTTTTCCAGATTAAATTGATCTTAGGTTGGTGGAATCTGACAATTAAACTGTATTGTGTATAAGCACTTTGAAGTCAACATTGTTAAGCGTTATGGGTGTCCCTAACACTGTATTGTGTAAAAACTTCCCTGATGCAGTGCAAGCAGCTACATGCTCTGTATGTCATGAAACAATTTTTGCCTTCATCCCGGAGAATTGGTGATATTCCAAGCCTAGCAAAATATGTTTCAGGGGCAAAGAGGTGTTTCACAACTTACATTTTCGACATATGAGATTTTCAACTGTTTCTTCAAATGTTTGGTAATCTAGGTTTCCAGACATTATCATTCTTTTGAAGAGGTTTTATGTGACAGCATTTTTTAAAATAGATACTGCAGTAGATAATCGGTTTTCTGACAAGATAAGAAGGTGCTGTCGATGTGGACAATAGATAGTGCTTTGTGAGAAGTAAAGGAGCCTAGATCAGTGGTTCCCAACCCTGTCCTGGAGGACTCCCAGGCCAGTCGGGTTTTCAGGATGGACCTAATGAATATGCATGGAGCAGGTTTGCATGCCTGGCACCTCCATTATAGGCAGATCTCTCTCATGCATATTCATTAGGGCTATCCTGAAAACCCGACTGGCCTGGTGGTCCTCCACTGGCCTAGATGACTAAAATGTGACCCAATTAGTAAAACATTTTGGAAACACAAATATATAATGCAGTTGACCAAGTTGTATTTAAAAAAAAAAAAAATATCGGTATTGGTGTATTATGGGCAATATTATAGAGAACACAATCATATGTTTTTTTAATAAATACAGTCTCCTGTAGGGTATTTTATAAGAACTGTAATGACTTTGGGGTTAAGCATACATTTTAATTGAAAAAGCGGGCAGTGAACGGAGCCCTCTTAAATGTGAGATGAATCTAGTTCCTCCCACCTTCTCACGTACTGTATTAGTAAATTCATTGTCGTAAAGATATCCTTGGGCTATGGATACCAAGAGATTCCTTCCATTGTTTTGTCTACTGAATGTACAGTTTAGCACATCTGACATACTGCAGAAGTAATAGTTGGTAAGGAGTAAGTAACATTAATTATTGTTCCCTCCCCAAATCATATGCAATATGAAATGATTATTTTATTGCACTGTTATATAATATACTGCACTATCCAGAATATTGCAGTTAGATGCAGATGTATTCAAACTGACAGGCTAGATGAATTAAAAAATAAATAAATAAAAAAGTGTTTTAAATAGTTTGAAGCAAATTATTAACATTATGAACCACAAACTTTGAATCCCTGTAGAGAGCTACACACCATTCTTTGGATTTCATATATGGTGACTAAAATTGCATGCGTAAATATGGCCCTGAAGCCAAATTGCATTGGCAACTTAATTGATTGATAAGCCAATCAGTGCTGATAGTTGGCCACTAACATGCAATCATTGGCACAAATTAGAATTGGCATAACTTACTAAGCTTATTTTATAAGTTGTGTAAGTAAATTCTAATGCATGAATCTCAAAAGGGGCATGGTGGGTTGTGGGCGTTCCTAGAAATTATTCACGCTGATATAGAACATACCCAATCCACCCAGAGTTTAGGCTTCAGCATTTTATGCTGGGTTTTAGTTGGCATAAATGGTCACGCTTAAATTGTAGTCAGGGGACAGCCACTATGCATATTTTATAAACTGCATCTAACTTTAGGCTCAGTTTATAGCAGTGGTTCCCAACCCTGTCCTGGAGGACCACCAGGCCAGTCGAGTTTTCAGGATAGTCCTAATGAATATGCATGGAGCAGATTTGCATTCCTAGCACCTCCATTATATGCAGATCTCTCTCATGCATATTCATTAGGGCTATCCTGAAAACAGTGATGTATAAAGCAGTGGTGTCCAACCTTTTGGCTTCCCTGGGCCGCAATGGCTGAAAAAAATGTTTCTGGGGCCGAGCAAACGCTGCAGCAAGACAGAGGAGGGAGCCAGCAAGACAGTAAACACCCGGGTGCAGCACAGGAAAACATCACCCTCGACCGGGGCCACACATAATACTTCACGGGGCCGCAGGATGAACACCCCTGGTTTTAAGCTTATCATTTTAAAGACATATTTGAATCTTCTACTTATGATGGAATTTCAGGCATACAGAGCTATATATTTTCTAATTTCTAAAGTTTTTGTCATGCTTTTTTTTTTGGGGGGGGGGGTCCTCTTCAAAAAAGAAGTGTATCTGCTCTTTCTGGTCATAAGTACAGGTACAAGATCCTTTATCTGAAAAACAAAAAGCTGTAAAAACTGAAATTTGTAAAAATGACGGAGAGAGCTGCAGATTCCACTCAGGGTGGCAGTGAAAACAGTGGCATAGTAAGGGTGGGTGGCGCCCGGGGTGGTGGTGCCCATCCCCGCCCTTTTCTCCGCTCCTTCCCAACCCCACCCTGTCATGTGTGCCCCCCTCTTGTACCTTTTATTTTTTTTAGATTCAAACAGTTTTTATTGATGCAAACATCATCGAATACAATAAATACAACATCAAAGCACATCAATAATGCATCAACCTTTATAATATAATATACATAATAAAAGACAAATTCCAATTTCAATAAACCCCCACTTTATCTATATGTGTTTGAACCTTTACCGTCCCTCTCCACACCCACCCCTCCCCACCCAATAGTACTTTCTTCCCAATGATACTCTCTTCATTAACTTAATAAAAGCCCAATTAAGAGACCCAACTTAAAATCGCACTAAGGCCCTTAGGATGCAAATCTTGCAAATATGAATCCCAGATTTGTATAAATAACATCTTTCACTTTTTTGTTATAATTCCAAAATCTCAAGCTTCCCAAATGGCCAACTGATGTAATTGGTTCCGCCAATGCCCCCCTCTTGTACCTTTATAATTTTCCACACATGGGCAGCATCACGAACTTGCTGCCCGCCTTCAGTGTCGGCTCTCCCTCTGACGTCACTTCCTAGTTGCAGGGACCCAGAAGTGACATCAGAGAGAGAGCAGACACCGCCGCAGGCAGCAAGTTCATGATGCTGCTTGCGCTGAGAAAATTAATGAGATACGGGGCAAGGGAAGGTGTGCGCGGCGGGGAGTGGAGAGGAGAATGGGTGCTGGCGCCCTGGGTGGACCCCCACCACTGATTTACTATGCCACTGAGTGGGAAGCAGTTCCATAGTTTGGAACATGTTTGTGCTTGAAGTGTTTAATGTTTGCCTTATTTTGAAATAAAAAAAAAAGTTTGGTGGCAATTTTATGGTCTTATGGTCTGTTTTTTTCTGACTTTATTTCCCATTCCAAAATCCCAAAAAATTCCAAAGCCTGAAATATGCCTAGTCTAAAGGATCTTGGCCAGATTCTCAAAAAATTGCATTAAAAACCGACAGGGCACTGTCAAAGACGATCTTGTAGTGTATTCAAAAGTGCGAGTCATTCTCAAAAAATTGCGCATGTAAATGAGGTCAGCGGACAGTAGCGAAGATTCGCTAAATTTACATGCGTCGAGTCGCTGCTGATAGTGATTGGCACATGCACAGAAAAGAGGCGTGAATACGTGCATGTGCCAGGAAAACAGCGCAACGCAATAAGCGCAGTCTGAGCGTTTTGTATTGCAAAGCCCAGTGTGAAAATAAAGCAAGGAAGGGAGAGGAGGAGAGAAGCAACGTCGGCTTTTAACAAGCGCGCATAAAACACGTCTTTCTCTCCCCCAAACTACTATAATTCAGGTAAATCTTGTACTTTGTTTTTAATGTAAAATTTTATCATGAACCACAGTCGAAAACCCATAAGATGTGGGTATCATATACACTTGTAACAGTGCTGGCACCCCCGGACCAGTTGCTGTTTTTTGTCGCCAAAAGCCGACGCTGCTCTTAGAAATGGCTCAGTGATTTTCAGTAATCTACCGGAGTGCTCATTTCAATGTTGAAGAGCCCATTTGCATGTCATTTTTGGAGACGGCTAGAAAGCTCACTAAAGACAGAGATAATTCATTTTGATAATAATAATAAAAGTTGAATTGATAAATATAAAAGATATGGTCCATATGTTGGATACAAACTGTTTTTTGTTTATTTTTATGTTTATTGATTAAAGTTTTGGCATTTTGTGCACCATTCCTGCAGTTTCTCTTTTTTTCGTTATTCGACACACCAATGCAGTTCTGTTGGATTTTTTGCTTGTGCGACTTAAATATCACCACACCAAGCATTAGGGCTGTTTACCTCGCAGTAAGGGTCTTTTACCATGACTTAAAGCCCCCTTAGCATGCTTCTTAGCATTATTGCATTTTAATAAAAGGATCCCTAAACTCAGGGAAATATTTTTACTCTCGCCTGAATTGCTCTAGAAACATCCTAAAATATGCACTCGATGCAACATAGTTGTCATGCTTCAGATCTTTTCCTTTTCTTAACCATATGCAATATTATATATTTCTAGGAATCACAACAAAAAGATGAAACAAATGTTATCAATCTGTGCTGCTCAAACAGATTTTAAGAGAAAATGGGATACTCACGTGATTGGGATACTCACGTGAATTCAGGGGGGCGGGTATTTGGAATGGGCAGACTTGGTGGGCTATAGCCCTTTTCTGCCGTCATTTTCTATGTTTCTAAACACAGGATTCCCTCTCCATTTTTGATTGTCAAACACAGGAGACATGAAATTTTATATTCCTTGACTAGATCCAGAAAATTGGAAGAACTGATAAAAGAAAGTTTATTTTTGGGAGATCAATTTGAAAAAGGATATCTTAAATATGAAAATCTTCCAATATACACTTCCCCCTCCCCATTCACGGTTTCTGCACTCGCAATTTCACATAATCGCAATGTTTTTCTGGGGAGGGGGGAAAATAAAATAAAACACATTTTTTACCTCCCTGCCGCCTTCCTGGCCTTACCTGGTGGTCTAAAGGGCTTTTGGGGCAGGAGCGATCTTCCTACCCTCCTGCCCCGTGCAGATCGCCATGAGGAAATGGCTGTAGGGAGTTCCCGTCATAGTCTCGAGAAACTACGGGAACTCTGCCCATATCCCCCGCGAATAACGAGGGAGAAGTGTAGATTTTTTTTTTCTTAACTGATGAGAAAAGGTCTATTACTCTTACATGTTACCCTCAACTATATTTTTTTGGTATTCCTCTGTTTTAAAGCAAAGCAATGTTTTAACAGTCATATTATGTAAGTTTATAGTTTACCCATCACTTACAGAATCTCAATCAAAACTCTTTTACTAGCATTTAAAGTTCAAGCTAATCACTCCTCCTTGTTCACTAACTGGCTGTTAATTCCTTACGAATCCTCAAGGTCACGGAGATCATCTCAACAACATCTCCTTGCTATCCCCTCGGTATGGCAACTATTCTACGATACAACATGGAAAACCATTTACTCAGTAGTTGCGCCAACATTATGGAATGCCCTTCCCCTAACCTTACGACAGGAAACTAATTTGGATTTAAAATTATTTAATCTTAAAACCTTTCTCTTTTGAGATTTAGGAATAAAAAAATAAAGAAGAGAAGAGGCTTATGTCGGATATCCCAACTTCCCTGATGTGTTCTCATGTACCTTCTCCTTTTATTTTAATATTGTATCCTTACCCTTTTTCCTTTTGTTTCAATTTTTTGTCTTAATATTTGCTATAAGTTTGTATATTCTTTCCCATGACTTTGGTATATAAAGCAGTATATCAAGACATAATAAACTTGAAACTATAAAAGCAGATCATAGGAGAGGAATCATCGCACAACCCACATATTATAAAAGGAAGCCACTTATTCAGATAACCAATTAGAGCCCTATCAGCCATAAAGGACAGCTGTCCCAGTATCCCGCTCTCAGGAGTTCCCGAAGCCCGTTTAAAGATAAGTCTTTAATAACAATTTAAAATGATTAAAGGTAATTCAGCCCTAATTTTTTTTTAAAGGAAATTATTCCATTGGGCAGGAGCTATGAAGAAGAATGCACTATGGTGAGTGATTTCAAAATTTGCTTGTTCTGGTCCTGGAAGCACCAATTGATGATTGGCTCTAAAAGTAATAATAAGCAACGTTATACTGAATATTGTATTGGACAGACAACCAATGACACTGCGGCATTAAATCTGCCATGTGATCAAAACTTTATATGGCTGCATTGTACATAAGAACATAAGAATTTGCCTCTGCTGGGTCAGACCAGAGGTCCATCCCACCCAGCGGTCTGCTCCCGCGGCGGCCCTCCAGGCCCATCACCTGTGCAATGGTCCCTGAATATTCCTATAACCTACCTCAACTCCTATCTGTACAAACTTTGAAAAAGTCTTTTTCAAATTGCACTGTATAGTGCCAAAATAAATAATGTTGCAGTAATCTAATCATGAAATAAGCAGAGTATATGAAATGACTCTTGGTTAAAATAGTTCCGTTCTGAATACAAATGTGGAAGAACAAATAAATTCTGTTTTCATTACTGAAGAAACTTGGTACACAAAAGAAAGTTGGTAATAACTCTTAAATAATGTAGCGTCAAATATGTGCATAAATGCTGTAACTCAGAGCCTTAAATAACCATTTTAGTGTCCAGGGCATATAAATGTACTGTATTTCTGCCTGCTTCACTTTCACGTTGATTCTCAATCCTTTTTTTCTTGCCGCAGTGCCTCTCCTAAACTTAGATGATAGGAATCTGGTGGACTTTTCATCTGCTGCTCATTCCCCATACTTGAATTTGTCATTTTTCTGCATCCTAGGGGGCTTTGTGTCCTGGAAAATTGCCCCTTTTGCCCACCTCTAATTATGGCCCATAAAGAAAAGGGCTTCTGCCCTCTTGGCATCCTCAAGTTCAAAATACAGGACTGTTTGTTCTTATACATAGTGATCAAAAGGTGTTTTCATTATTCCCTTCATTCTTTTGTTTTTTGCATCAGTTGTAATGCTTATTGTACAGGGAACATCAGGTGTCAGGACATTAATCTCCCATGTTGTACATTCAGGTTGTCACTCTCGGTCAGAAAGTCAGGAAAGGTTCATTCTCCACTCATAGTTCAGACTCTGTGCTTGGATCTCAAGGCTTCCACTCTAGAAATTGTTCTGGTAGTTTTTAAGACGAGTAAAACCTTTTAGTGATCTGGCTAAATCGGGGCTTGACAAATCCTGGGCACCAGAGTGCCATGACATTCAGAATTTTACATCTTACAAATCCTTCCTTGCCGCTGTTGCCCTCTTCCCTTCTGGCACAGTGTGCCTCTCGGTGAGTTCAACAAATGTTTGAACTTGTGTCTCACATTTTGAGATTGCAAGACTAACCTGAGAGTTTGGGTATCGCATGGCTCTAATTCCAAGAGTTGTGTGGCCCAGGCCAGAAAAGAACCGATATTCTGTGGATGATGGCAGCAGTAGCTAGCAACCAGCAAGGTGAGGTTGAAGGATGGCTAGTTGAGCCAATCATATCCAGAGATCTCAATTTGATTTTGTAAGGGTGGTGAGATGGCTTGCTGGAGGTGATTGGAGCTAGCTCACTGCAGGGAGGAACTACTATAGGAGGGCTGGCTAGCTTCAGGATGACTGACTTGACTGTTGGCTGGAGGATAGAAGGGGCTAGGATGACAGTAGCCTGTGGTGGATGGGCGGGGGTGTAAGAGGAGGTGTTGGCTGCCTCCTAGATGCAAGGAAAATATGTCAAGTTTTGAGACAAATATATTGTCGCCATTTCTGTTAATCTTATTTTAGAGCTTTCTTTTTGAGGATACATTTTGCAGCTTGTAGCCATGAATCTCATTTGGCAGTATAAAATGTATGATCCTTTTAACAAGGATGTAGTTTGGTAATCCTTGAGGTGTGTTCTAAGGAAAAAGGGAGAAAAACTAGACACAGACTTAAAAGGAAGCAGGTTCAAGAGGAAGAAAGTGAGAGCAAAAAATGCTGTAAAACTACTTAAGGAAATAGAAGATAAATTGGGGGGGGGGGAGAAGAAAGATGGTTTCAGCTGGTATATTACATCTTGAGTATTTCTTTTCTGTGATAAAAATTATTTCTGAATTGGTCCTGGCTAAGTATGTGATCTGCTGAAAGAGCTTGAAATATCACATGACTTACACAGAAGGCGGCTAGCAACAATACAAGCTTCTCATTAATTCTGCAAAGTAATGTGATTACTGAACCACTTCTAACAAATTATAGTTAATAATTTAACCAGAAGACACTAAGCTTCCAGCACTTATTTGACTCTTGATTGGCATTAGTAGAAATTATAAATTAGCTATTTTAATAGTTGTCTGTCTTTTATTATGTTTGTATATTTAGAAGGCTGAAGTGGCTTTGAATTGTGGCATTCGCTGAGTTTCTGTTCTGCTTGTACTAGGTGAAATAATTTCAGCTCTTAGACTTGTAAGGTACTATATTATGAAACTGAAAGTTAGTGAAAAGGTAACATTTGATGGTATAATGTATTCTACTGTCTTTTGGTACTATAAAACAAGTTTTCTGATTTTAATTTTGTACAGCAGACTCGGTCCATTTCAAAGGTATTTTATTCTAAATGTATTAAAATTATTGTCCTTACTCTGTTAGAATAATCCAGACTGATAGGTTTTGCTCTCCATCCAGCACATGGAGGAAGATGATGCTGATTTTCAGTGATAGCATCAGCATAAGGAGTGGTGCAGCTGTGGAACTTGCCAGTATTCCCTTCCTCCAGCAGATGGTTGCAGCTTGGACTGATTCAGCAGGATTTGATCCTACATGAACCACTCATTGAATATCATCAGCATAAATATAACAATAGTGACCAAAACTTTGTACCATAACACAAACTCCTTAAATAGTAATAAAGATAAAACTGACTCCTGAGGCAGGCCACAATTCGGTAGTGTTGGATCAAAATATTTTCCATTTTTGGGTACTTTATACAAGTAAGTGAGAAGGACTCATTCCAATGCCCTGTTGTCTAGCAAATTCCCACCTCCCTGAAGTGTTGCAACAAAAGACAATGGGCTAGATTCACTAAAGTCAGTGATCTAGCAGCGATTGCTGCTAACCGACCCGATTCACTAAACGGCCCACCATGTTTTTTTCCCCTCGATCGCCCATTTTCTGATCCGGCCATGCAAATTAGTAAAACCTCATGCAAAATAGCCAAGCGATTGATTCACTTACATTGCTTGGCTATTTAGCATTGGGTTTTACCGATCCTAAAACCCGATTGCTGTAGACCTTTCGGTAACTGAAATACTAACCAACAAGGTTTGGACAAATTCCTGCTGGAAAAGGGGATAGAGAGGTATAGATAGAAATTTACTGCACAGGTCCTGGACCTGTTGGGCCGCCGCGTGAGCGGACTGCTGGGCGCGATGGACCTCGGGTCTGACCCAGCGGAGGCATTTCTTATGTTCTTATGTTCTTATTGGCACTGGCAAATGGCCATTGAGATAAGTGTTTCTGTTTCTTCTATCGATCTGTAGATACAGACATTTTTTAGCTTTTTCTTTTTCCTTGTTTTTGAGATTTGTTGTTGCCTGTGGCATGAAAACAGAATAAATTAAAATAGTTTTAACCCTAGTTAGATATAAATAAAATTTTACATTTAAGGGTGAGATGGAGATTTTGACGTAAATGATTATATGGTACTTTATAACTTATATGTTATAAGAGGTTCTATGTACTGAGCTTATAGCCTTTATATGATATTTCAACCTACTAGTTTATTTACCACTTGTGAGAGTTTACTTATAAACCGGGGTACCGTATGAACGGCTTTAAGTAAAGTAGGAGTTACATATCACATTGATTCACTAATGTGTAGAAAAATCTTCTTCAAAAATTTCTTTATTATCCAAAATACCCCCTTTTTTTGATGATAGTTATTTCCTTATGGATTGGATATATTGTGAAGTGATCCTTGTGGTTTTCTTCTGATTATCGGTAACTGTGTTACCAACAGGTCTTCCTGTTTTGTTTTTTTCAATGGCACAGATACTTTGCGTGTATTACACATGAAAAATATCTGTCCAAGAAAAAAAATCCCCCCCACCACCGCTGGCCCTCCCCCAACAACCCTGACAATCACACCCCTCCACCCCCCGATAATTGTGGTGACCCACCCAAAGCTAAAACAAATGGCAGGAGGGATGTCCACTCCCTCCTGCCATGAAGGACCTCCCCTCTCCACCCTGAAGAAAAGGGCAGGAGGGATGCCCATTCCCTCCTGCCCTGAAGGCACCCTCCCTCTTGCTCCCCGAAAAAAATGGCAGGAAGTATGCCCACTTCTTCCTACCCCGAAGGCGCCTGCCCGCTCCCCAAAAGAAATGACAGGAGAGATGCCCACTCCCTCCTGCCCCGAAGGCGCCTGCCTGCTCTCCGATTAAAAAATGGTAGGAGTGATGCCCACAAATAGCTTCCCCTCCCCCAAAGAAAAAGGCAGGAGGAATGCCCACTCCCTCCTGCCACTGGAGGCCCCCCTCCCACTCGAGGCCCCTTGCTCCGTCTCCTCTGCGACGACACTGGGCCTTAGGAGGATCCTGTGGCATCTGAGCCAATCAGGGATTTCTTTGGGAAGGAGCCTAAGGAAGTTCCTGATTGGTCAATTGTTTTTTTTTGGAGGGGGACTGTGGCTTGGGAGTGCTAGCACGGGGTGGGGGTGGGGCTTTTTTAATGGGACAGATGGTGCGCAGAACACCTGTTCCATTTAAAAAAAAAAGCAGAAGCCCTGACAGCAGTGACAGGAGGCTGCTTCCCCTGTCACTACTGTTAGGGTTTTGTATTGTGTCAATCGCTCACTGAATGCAAATTAATAGTGAATCAATCGCTGTTGGAAAATCGGCCAACAGCGATTGAGTCACTATTGTTAGAGACTCGATGATTAGTGGTACTGAATGCTAATATTAAGGTCCAGGAAAATTAAGTCCTAGTTCCTATCTGCCGTCAGGCTGCTCCTCATTAAATGAAACGGAGAACATGAGGGCCGATAAAGGCCATGCGATCTAGCCAGTCTGCCTATCCATTATCATTTATTATCACTTCCTCTCCATAAGAGATTCTTTATGCTTGTCACGTGATTTCTTGTATTCAGATTTACCATCACTTCCACCATTACACACATCCACCATCCTTTCTATAAAGAAGTATTTCCTTCGATTGCTTCTGAGTCCATCACCTTTTACCTTCATCCTGTGCCCTAGTTGAGAGAGATGTTCCTCCTGTGCATTTATACCATGGAGGTATTTAAATGTCTCTTATCATATCTCCCCTCTCCTGCCTTTCCTTCAGAGTATATATATTGAGATATTTAAGTCTGTCCCCATATCCTTTATGACAAAGACTTCTGCCTAATTTAGTAGCCACCCTCTAGACCAGTGGTCTAAAATTTGCAGCCCAGGGGCCACATGTGGCCTGCCATGTACTATTTTGAGGCCCTTGGTATTTTTATCATAATCACAAAAGTAAAATAAAACAGCTTCTTGATCATATGTATCTTTAGCTATAAATCACAATATTATTATTAAGACTTAGCCAAAAGGAAAGATTTATAAACTATAGAGTTTTACCTCATGCAAAATTGTCATTTCTTTAATAAGACATTAACTATTTTTTCTGAGGCCCTCCAAGTACCTACAAATCCAAAATGTGGCCCTGCAAAGGGTTTGAGTTTGAGACCACTGCTCTAAACCGACTTTATAGTGTTTATAATTTTTTTGAAGTTGCAGTCCCAGAATTATGCACAGTTATTTGCCGGCGTATAAGACGACTTTTTAGTACCTTAAAATCTTCCCAAAAGTCGGGGGTCGTCTTATACGCCGGGTACAGTTTACATGCCCTTACTTGCGGGGCTGTATGTACTCAGTCGCGCGGCTCTTCTTCTCCCTACCTTCTCTGCTTGCAGCACAGAGCCGAACGGAAGTCTTCCCGACGTCAGCGCTGACGTCGGAGGGGAGGGAGGGCTTAAACAAAGCTTAAACAAAGCCCTCCCTCCCTCCGACGTCAGCGCTGACGTCGGGAAGACTTCCGTTCGGCTCTGTGCTGCAGGCATGGCAGGTAAGGAGAAGGAGAGTAGCCTCGCGGTTCTAGTGGCTACCAAGAGAGAGGGGCGGCCGCCCCGCCCCGGTTGCAGCACAGCCGGCCAGGTTCCCTTACTTTTGTGGCACTTCCCCGACCGACCGATAACAGCCCGGTCCGACAATCCTCCCTGCCCTGTAGCCGCGAATCTAAATACCTTCTTACAGCAGCTGTAAGAAGGTAATTTAGATTCGCGGTTAAGGGCAGGGAGGTTTGTCGGACCGGGGCTGTTGTCGGTCGGTCGGGGAAGTGCCACAAAAGTAAGGGAACCTGGCCGGCTGTGCTGCACCCGGGGCGGTAGAGAAGGTATGCGGAAGAAGGGGTCGTCTTATAAGGCGAGTATAACACAAAACTCTATTTTTTAACTAAAAGTTGGGGGGTCGTCTTATACGCCCAGTCGTCCTATACGCCGGCAAATACGGTACTCTAAATGGGGCCTCACCAATGATTTAAACAAAGGCTATTTCAGTTTTATATCCCTGCCGAATGCTGGCTTGGAAGGGTTATATAACATTTCCTTTCTTGAAGAAATTTAATAATAATAATAAA
This sequence comes from Geotrypetes seraphini, assembly GCF_902459505.1. NCBI lineage: Eukaryota > Metazoa > Chordata > Amphibia > Gymnophiona > Dermophiidae > Geotrypetes > Geotrypetes seraphini. The sequence goes on along the minus strand of NC_047092.1, from coordinate 37,457,144 downwards.
TTTATTCTTTTATACCGCCATTACCCAAGAGTTCTAGGCGGTTTACAGCGTAAGAAACTGAACAATCAGCGAAGTACATACATATCATAAGATTTTTAAAAAAAGCAATATTAAAAAATGGTAAAATAATTACAATGTTAAGAAGGCCTAATTATGTGATAAATTTGTCAAACAAAGCAGACTTTAATAATTTTTGAAAAGAACAGTAAGACACGGCTTGATGAAGACATTCACCGAGCCAACATTGAAGTTTGCCTGCCTGAAATGCTAAGGTCCTTTCAAAAAAGGTCTTATATCTAATACCATTTGGCTTGGGATAGGTAAATAAGTTAGAGCTTCTCGTAATCCTTGATGGTCTCTATAAAATTCAAAGTGAGGGAACAAATAAATTAGAGACTCTCCTGAAATCAGCTTAAAACAAATACAAGAAAAACTTAAATAGTATTCTTGCTTCCAACGCTAGCCAATGCAATAATCGATAATATGGACTAATGTAGCCATTTTTCTTCAGACCAAATATCAATCGAACCGCAGCATTTTGGACTATTCTCAAACTTCTTAAAATCGTTTGGGAAGATCCTAAATAAATGATATTACAATAATTCAGAATGAGTAGGATCAATGATTGTACCAGTAATCTAAAAGACACTGGATCAAAGTATTTTTTTAATGGTCCGTAATTTCCACAATGTATAGATACATTTTTGTACTACCAAATTTGAATGATAAGAGCTACTTGGAAACAAATTTCTATATATAAGTCCCCCCAAAAGGCAGATCAGAGCTAGCAGAAATGGTTGAACTTCAATTGACAAATTCTTTTTTTTTTTCTTCTTTTCAAAAGTGGCTTTGTTAATACCTGCTTAAGTGATGCCAGGACAGCACATTGAGAAAATGATGTATCAGCTGACAAGATAACACTGTTAAACAAGGCTACTGCATTCTTTCACCAATTCCATTGAAATGGGGTCAAGTTCACTGAAAGCTAACTTAAACATACTCTGTGTCTTCTAGTTTCTTTCTGACTGATGTAAATGAAGAAATTTTACCCATGTTACGTGCACAATCTAGCTAAGGAAATTACACTTCCCCCTCCGTATTCGCGGTTTCCATATCTACAGATTCGATTATTCGCGGTTTTAAAACAAAAAATGCTTTTTCATTTTTCGGGCAATTTTAAGCCCTGTAAGCCCCCCCCCCCCCACCTTAAGTCTTACCTGGTGGTCTAGTGGGTTTTCGGGGCAGGAGCGATCTTCCCACGCTCCTGTCCCATGCAGATTGCTCACAGAAAATGGCTGCCTTGAGCTTCCGTCATAGTCTCGAGAGACGACGGGAGCTCAAAGCAGCCATTTCCTGTGAGCGAACTGCACGGGGCAGGAATGTGGGAAGATCGCTCCTGCCCTGAAAACTTGCTAGACCAGTGTTTTTCAACCTTTTTACACCCGTGGCCCGGCAGAAATAAAAGAATTATTTTGTGGACCGGCACACTACTAGGACTAAAATTTCGTTTCCGCCCCATCTCCACGAGCTCGGTCACCTCAGTAACTATAGAAAAATAGACAAATATAGTGCAAAATATAGACAGCAGATATAAATTTTCCAAACTGACACGTTTTGAGCACTAAATTGAAACTAAAATCATTTTTCCTACCTTTGCTGTCTGGTGATTTCATGAGTCTCTGGTTGCGTTTCCTTTTGTCTATGTATCCTTTCTTTCATTTCTTTCTTTCTGCACTCAGGCCCAACAATTGTCCCTTTCTATTCCCTCCCTCTTTCCTTCCCATGTCTTTAGTGCCCCCAGTGCCTCCTTCCCAAGTCCTAAGTGCCCCTTCCTATGCCTTTAGTGCCCTCAGTGCCTCCTTCCCATGCCTTTAGTGCCCCCAGTGCCTCCTTCCCATGTCCTTAGTGCCCCCAGTGCCTCATTCCCATGTCCTTAGTGCCCCCGTGCCTCCTTCCCATGTCCTTAGTGCCACCAGTGCCTCCTTCCCAAGTCCTTAGTGCCCCTTCCTATGTCTTTAATGCCCCCAGTGCCTCCTTCCCATGTCTTTAGTGCCCCCAGTGCCTCCTTCCCATGTCTTTAGTGCCCCCAGTGCCTCCTTCCCATGTCTTTAGTGTACCCGTGCCTCCTTCCCATGTCCTTAGTGCCCCTTCCTATGTCTTTAGTGCCCCCAGTGCCTCTTTCCCATGTCTTTAGTGCCCCCAGTGCCTCCTTCCTATGTCTATATCACTGTCTTCCACACTTTGTCCCACCCCACCCCCGAAGCCAGCCTGTCTGCCTGTCTACCTCTCTCCCTCCCTCCCTGGCCAAAGCCAGCCTGCTTGCCTGACTACCTCCTTCCCTCCTTGCCGGCAAAAAAAAAAAGCCTCCCTCCTTCCTTTCCCCTGCTCTTACCGCCCTGCTGCTGTTGCTGCTAAACCCGACAGGAAATCTTCTTTCTGACGTCAATTCTGACGTCGGAGAGGATGTTCTGGGCCAGCCAGGCAGGGATTGGCTGGCCCAGAACGTCCTCTCCAACGTCAGAATTGACGTCGGAAAGAAGATTTCCTGTCGGGTTTAGCAGCAGCAGCAATCTTGCTGGCCTTCCGCGGACTGGCAAAAATTTCCTGCGGAATGACACCAGTCCATGGACCGGCGGTTGAAGAACAGTGCGCTAGACCACCAGGTAAGGCTTAAGGGGGGCTTACAGGGCTTAAAATAGCTGGGGGGAAGCGGGGGTTAAGGGCAGAACTGGCCCGAATATTATTCACAGTTTTTTTTAATATTCACGGGTCAGCTCTGCCCCTAACCACTGCAAATACAGGGGGGGGGGAGTGTAATCAATTCAATTACTCATAGTAAAAATTCTGCAAAAGACTTTTCTTGTATTTTTTTCCTCCCCTGGATAAATTTTATTGTTAATCTGCATTGAACCTAGTTATTGGGAGTTGGCAGATTATAAGCATCATATCACATCACAGCTAGTGTAAACATACTGTCACCACAGGTGATCAGGCTAGGGCTCTTCAGCCTTGAGAAGAGAGGCCTATAAAACAGTGGAGTGGAATGGGTATTTCCAAAAATACTAGAACTAAGGGGCATACAATGAAGCTACTAAGTAGTAGATTTAAAACAAACAGGAGAAAATATTTCTTCCCTCAATGTGTAATTAAACTCTGGAATTCATTGCCAGAGAATGTGTTGAAAGCAGTTAACTTAGCAAGGTTTAAAAATAGTTTGGATAATTTCCTAAAAGAAAAGTCCATAAGCCGTTATTAAAATGGCTTGGGGAAATCCACTGCTTAGTCCTCGGATAAGCAGCATAAAATTTGTTTTACTCTTTGAGATCTTGCCAGATACTTGTGACCTGGGTCTCGGCCACTGTTGGAAACAGGATATTGGGCTTGATGGTCCTTTGGTCTGTCTCAAATGAGGCAACTCTTTATGTTCTTAGATGCTGGATGGATTACTTGTTTTGTATAGCATGGGTTTAATTTATATTTATGTTCGATACATATTTTTAATTAATATTCTACCAGAATACAGTCTATTTTCCAAAATTACAAGCTCTCCCAATGCAGAAAAAAATTCATCTTTGCTTAAACGATTTATTATTCTTTCACATTTCAACAAGCTTAACTGTTAGAACTTTTAGAAAAGAAAGAAAGACCGTACTCTTCAAGAAAGCCCTGAAAAAAGAAATAACACCCTCTCGGTTCATAGACAACAACGCGGAAGACAAAGGTGCGCGCCGAAGAAAATTACTATTTTTAGGGGCTCCGACGGGGGGTTTTGTTGGGGAGCCCCCCCAGTTTACTTAATACAAATCGCGCCGGCGTTGTGGGGGGTTTGGGGGGTTGTAACCCTCCACATTTTACTGTAAACTTAACTTTTTCCCTAAAAACAGGGAAAAAGTGAAGTTTTCAGTAAAATGTGGGGGATTCCCCCCCACGTCCCCCCCCGTCAGAGCCCTAAAAACAGTAATTTTCTTCAGCGCGCGCCTCCGCGCTGCGCTCAATTGTCTGCTTGCGCCTTTGTCCTGGGTCATTAGGGTGGGCAGAGTAGATGGGCCGTGGCCCTTATCTGCCGTCTTTTTCTATGTTTCTATGTTCTATGTTTCTACCTCTACTCCTATCTGTACCCCTCAATCCCTTTGTCCTCTAGGAACCTATCCAAACCTTCTTTGAAGCCCTGTAACGTGCTCCTGCCTATTATATGTGACTATTGGCTAGGATCCAGGTTGCTCTCAATTAGAAATGAAAGGGCAGACCAGTAAAAAGTGAGTAAATCTGTTCCAAGTTGATACCACAATTATGTATTCTTTTGAATAAAGGCATATTTTTCAGCAATGCTTAAGGAGTTCGCTTTTATGAGCTAAGCGCAAAAAGATAGCTGCTGTGCACACATACCCCCCCTCCCCCTTTTACAAAACTGTTTTTTTAGGTATACAGTAAAACCTTGGTTTGCGGGCAAAATTCGTTCCAGAAGCATGCTTGCAATCTAAAGCGCTCATATATCAAAGCAAATTTCCCCACAAGAAATAATGGAAACTCAGACGATTTGTTCCACAACCCCAAAAGTTTAATACAAAATACTACATGTACTCATATTGCAAGACCTCGCTCATTTAGAGCAGTCACTACACTCCCGTAGTGTCAGAGAGAGAACCATCGGCTCAGTTGTGATGTGACGCATGTATACTGTATGTAGTTGTATTGCAAGACCTCGCTCGTTTAGAACAGTCCCTACACTCCCTCAGCGTCAGAGAGAGAAGAACCATGCGCTCAGTTGTGATGATGTACTCAGTTGTGATGATGTACTCATATTGCAAGACATTGCTTGTATATCAGGTTAAAATTTAATCAAATGTTTTGCTTGTCTTGCAAAACACTTGCAAACCAAGTTGCTTGCAATCCAAGGTTTTACTGTAATAGGAATTCTATGAGCGTTGGAGCTCTTACTGCTGCAGCCAGTGCTAAAAACTGCACTACGGTTTTGTAAAAGATGGGATAGACATTATATGAGCCTGCTGCAGGATAAGTACATATCGCATTCCATTACATGAGCCTGTTACAGTCCACAGATGATGCCGAAGAAGAGGCTAGCTTAGAGATAGTGAGTCAGTTGAATGGTATGTTCCAAAATTGAGTTTGAGGTGGCATGCCATAAGGGTATGTCAGCCATGCATTTGACCTACCAAATGTTTGTCCTTTCCCCTATATCTTTTTCTCTTTGTCCAAGGATGAGCAGAATGGCATGCCTTCACAGAAAGGTGATATTGTGTGACTGAGAACCCAAGTGCGGAAATGTTCCCTGTTAATTATCTGAGAGCTTCAAAGTGACTGTCCACATGTGATGGTTCCTGCCTGAGCTTTTATTTCCCATTGTGCTAGTCAGATGATCTTCTTGCAGTAAACATTTTTCAAGTAATTGTTCTCATTTGTAGTTGCTTCTTTCCTTGTAATTTTTCCCTAGTTTTAAAAAACTAATTTACTGTTTTTCATGCTTTTTGATGGCATAGAGAGGTCGTTTGATTATAGCCTGTGCTATCTTTTTCTGCAATTATGTTCCAAAATAAAGATTCCAATGGGCTTAGGAAATGTGGCTGGGATACCAAGTAAACACCAAAAAGTCCAACAGGACAGAGAACCCATGAGTATAAAACAGTACAAAAGGAAGTGGGAATGGACAATGAGCACTCCACTGAAGAACACTGATGTAAAACCAATTTGTTTATTTCATAAAAGGACACAAGCAGAAGCTGTGGACCTGACAAAGCACTGTGTTTCGGCATCTGAGGAACGCCTGCATCAGGGGTCACTAAAGAATAGCCTTACTGGGTCAGAACAATGGTCCATGTAGCCTTCATGGTGGCCAATCCAGATCACTGGTACCTGGCAAACCCCCCAAAAGCAGCAACATTTCATTCTACGGATCCAGGGCAAGCAGTGACTTCCCCCATATCTGTCTCAATAGCAGACTATGGACATTTCCTTCTGAAAATTGTCCAAACCTTTCTTAAAACTACTCTTGCCACAACCTCTGGCAATGCGTTCCAGAGCTTAACTATTCTCTGAGTGAAAAAATATTTCCTCCTTTTGGTTTTAAAAGTATTTTCCGGTAACTTCATTGAGTGTCCCCCTAGTCTTTGTAATTTTTGATGGAGTAAAAAAATTGATCCATTTCTACCCATTTTACACCACTAAGGATTTTGTAGATTTCAATTATATCTCCCCTTAGCCATCTATCTTCCAAGCTGAAGATCCCTAACCTTTTTAGTCTTTCCTCATACAAGAGGAACTCCATCCCCTTTTATCTTGGTCATTCTTCTTTGAACCTTTTCTAGTTTCACTATATCTTTCTTGAGATAAGGCGACCAGAATTGAACACAATACTCCAGGTGAGGTCGCACCATGGAGCAATACAGAGGTGTTATAACATTCTTAGTCTTGTTAACCATGCTCTCTGTTTTCTATCCGATAACCAATTCCTAATCCATAACTGAACTGCGCCTCCTATCCCACAACTCTATAATTTTCTCTTCAATTTTCTCTCATGAGGAACTTTGTCAAAAGCTTTCTGAAAATCTAGATATACTACATCAGTGGTCTAAAACTCGCGACCCAGGGGCCACATGCGCCCCGCCAAGTACTATTTTGAGGCCCTCGGTATGTTTATCATAATCACAAAAGTTTTTTAAAAACCCAGTTTCTTGATCATATGTCTCTTTAGCTATAAATTACAATATTAAGATTTAGCCAAAAGGAAAGATTTATAAACTATAAAGAATTTTACCTCATGCAAAATTGTAATTTCTTTAATAAGACATTAACTATTTTTCCTGAGGCCCTCCAAGTACCTACAAATCCAAAATGTGGCCCTGCAAAGGGTTTGGGTTTGAGACCACTGCACTACATCAACCAGGTCACCTTTAGCTTCATGTTTATTCACACTTTTAAAGAAGTCAAGCAAATTGGTGAAGCAAGATCTCCCTTGGCTGAACCCATGCTGACTCTGTCCCATTAAATCATGTTTGTCTGCGTGTTCTATTATTTATATAATTGTTTCCACTATTTTGCCCAACACCGAAGTCAGGCTTAATTTCCTGGATCTCCCCTGGAATCCTTTTAAAAATTGGCGTAACATTGGCCACCCTCCACTCTTCAGGTACTACAGACAATTTTAGCAGCAGATTACAGATCACTAAAAGCAGGTCCTCAATTTCATGTTTGAGTTCTTTTAGCACCCTGGGATCTATTACTGTCCAGTCCAGCTGATTTATCACTTTTTAACTTGTCAGTTTGGCTTAATACATCTTCCAGATTCACTGAGATTTCTTTCAGTTCCTCCGCATCATCACCCTTGAAAACCATTTCTGGTTTAGGTAGATCTCTTACATTTTCTTCTGTAAAGACTGAAGCAAAGAGTTTATTCAGTATCTCCACTATGGCCTTTTTCTCCCTGAGTGCCCCTTTTGCTTCTTGATCATCCATTGGTCCCACAGATTCCCTCACAGGTTATCTGCTTCTGATATATCTAAAAAAATTGATACTATGAGTTTTTGCCTCTTTCTAAATTTCTCTTCATATTCTTTCTTGGCTTTCTTTATCAGTGCTTTGCATCTAACTTGCCAGTGCTTTTTTTATTTTCTTCATTTGGATCCTTTTTCCATTCTTTAATGGATGTTTTTCTGGCTCTTAAAGCCACTTTCATGTCACCTTTTAACCATGCCAGCTCTTGTTTTTCTCTTCTTTCCACCTTTGTTAATACATGGAATATATCTGCTCTGGGCTTCCATGATGGTATTTAAAAAAAAACAAAAAACAAATAAATCCATTCCTGCTTTACAGTCCTAACCTTTGCAACTGATCTTTCTTTTTAACTATTTTCCTAATTTTATCATAGTTGCCCTCTTGAAAATTAAATGCTGCTATAGTAGATTTCTTTTGTGATCCATATATCAGCTCAAATTTGATCACACTGTGATCACTTTGTCCCAGCGGACCCAACACAGTTACCTCCTGTACTGTCTATGCCTTACATACTAAGGACTAAATCTAAACTATCTCCCCCTTTTGTCAGTTCCTGGACCAGTTGCATCCATTATGACATCTAGGAATTTTACCTCCCTAGCACTCCCTGATGTAGCATTTATCCGGTAAACATTGGGGTACTTGAAATCATCCACTATTTTACTGTTGCCCAATTTGCCAGCTCTCTGAAAACTTTTTTTTATCTGTCTGCTCATTCTGTCCTGGAGGACGTTAGTATAACCCTAACTTTATATTCCTTCCCTTCACACATGGATTCCACACTGCTATTTTTATCATGCACAATGTTTATTTTGTTTGATTCCCTCTTTAACATATAGCACAACCCCCCCCTCCAATTTGATCTACTCTGTCTCTGCAATATAATTTGTACCCAGGTAACACAGTGTCCCACTGATTGTTCTCCTTCCACCAGGTCTCCGAGATCCCTATTATATCTACCTCATTATTCAGTGATATATACTCTTAACTCTCCTATTTTCTTTTTGGGGCTTCTAGCATTAGTATACAGACACTTCAAATTGTGTTTTTTCCTTGTTTCTACAGGCTGCTGAGAAGATGACAGGGATAATTTGAGTCCTTTACTCTGTCTTCCTCTTAAACATTCCTGGCTTTCTTTCACTATTATTGTTTTCAAAGGTTTTTTTAAATAAAAACTGCAAGGCCTTGCATATTCATTGTTCAGTGTTTATGCATGAAAGGCAAAGAGAACCTGTTTATAAATTGGTGAGTTATTGTAGAAAATACCTTTTGATGGACATTTTAATGATTTTGGGCAGGAGAAGTGTTTATGTTTTAAATAATGAATGCTGAGATCTATGACTGATATTATGAGCCAGATTATATCTAGTCATTATATTCTGGCATCAGCTGAACATACCTCTTTCTTATCAGGTAGGAGTGTTTTTGTTGTTCATTGTTTCCATTTTCCCCACATTTAGGTTAAGTTTTCATTTGGTTTGGAGGTTTAAAAAAATTATAATTGGAAATTAAGCACCAACAACATAAATTCTTTCTCCCACATTAACACCAGTTTTAAAAGTGTACATGTGTGCAAGCAGGACTGTGGAGTCGGTAGATAAATCCTTCTACTCTAACTCCTCAGTTTCTGGTACCCACAACTCTGACTCTAGGTACCCAAAATTGTCTCTGACTCCTCGATTCCAACTCCGACTCCACATCCCTGGCAGGGCTGTGGAATCGGTAGATAAATCCTTCGACTCCCGCTCCTCAGTTTCGGGTACCCACGACTCCGACTCCAGGTATCCAAAATGTCTCCAACTCCTCGACTCTGACTCCACAGCCCTGTGTGCAAGTATATATTTTAGAAAACATAGATACACGTATGTTGCAACTATACTGACTGGAAATGCCTACAAGTAGCATGCATATAAACCATGCAAAATCTTTATGGCATGCATATGGTTGTGGAATTTTATAAAAGTCCTTTTCCTTGTGTAAGATGGCCTTAAATGAGGAAAAACCATTATAAAATTACCCCCACCCAGTCCTTGGATAATATAGAGAATTATAAGTGAAATAACCACCCACTTGAAAAAAATACAGGCCTTGATAATTTCCATTTGTTGATCAAGTTTTTACTCTTTTGATTGACATTGGGCCCCAAGTTGGAGCGCCTTCTGAACTTAAGGCAAATTATTTATAGATCTAAATCGTTTACATGGAGTTTGTGAAATGTATAGCATTGATTAATTGCTTTGCATGTCTCTCAATTTGTCACAGACTGTATTAATTATTCTTTGGGGTCTTGGGATTGTCAATTGTTGATGAGCCAAAACCAAACTCCCGCATAAACCTGTTTTTGCTTTCCCCAGGCAATGAAACATGTCCAGTTTGTGCATAATTAGCAATATAACACGCTTTACTTCTCTCCTCCACTTGTTGATGGACTCCTGATAGCAAGATAGTGCAAGGATAATGTTTTGTTTTTCCCCTAGGATATGGGTTTCTCTTCAAACATTTGCCCCTCACAGGGTGTTGGTCTCTAGTCCTCTCTCCCCCCCTTAGTTTTTTAAAATGCTGGTTAATGTTATGTGTAAACCTTTTAAACTGTATTTCCAGTGATTCTTCTACCTAGCACCCAATGTGATAACATGGGGGCTTTAAAGGTATATATGTGCTTTTTTCTCTGTGGAAGTAACCCCCTTGCCAATAAAAAAAAAAAGCCATATTGTAAAATGCCTGCAAATTGAGCATTATGGTTACGTATTGAATAATAATACTTACGTTGTGTAATTATTGGGGTCATTATTCAGAAGTATTCTTGTGGTCTGAGGCAGTGCCAATTGCATAAGTGTGTTTTTGAAAAATCCTAGGGAATAGCTAGAAGTGTTCTAGGACTAGGCAAGAATTTCTCTCTTTTAAGTGGTACTGCATAAATAGCAGGCATGAAGTTATCCATTTGACTTTATCCATGTGTTTTCAGCCGCAATGTTTAAACAAATGGTTCTGCTGAAATCAACATAAAACGTATATCTGTTTATGTAGCTGACCTGCTGCCATTTTTAATTCGCCAGCTTTCCTGAATAACTAGCCACTGTAGTTATCATCCTTTTCCCTTGGTCTGGCATACCTTCCTCCTTCCCTCCATGCCCTGTCATCTCTTCTTCCCTCCAAGCCATTCTCTTCCCCTCTGCTTCCTTTCCTCCTTGAACTACTTCATCAGGCAGCAGCAGCATTCACAATTCATTGCTGTTGCTGGCTTCAGGTCTTCCTCTTTGGCGGGTCCTGTCTTCATGAAAACAGGAAGTAGGCAGGACCGGCCAGAGATTAAAGTCTGAAGCCGGCAACAGCAGCGAATTGTAAATGCTGCTGCCTGAAGCACCCGAGGCAGACGCTTCTCTCCCCTCCCAGCCCAACCCCCGCTGACTCTGCAACCCTCCCAGCAAGATGACTTTAATAACAAACCTCCCTCCAGCATTGGCAGCCGCAGCACGCTAAACAGGCTGCTTCGCGGCTTTCTCCTGCCATTGAGTCCCTCTGTCGCGTCATTGATGGAGAACGTGTTACGGTGGCGTTAGGGCTCCAATTCCAAAGCAGTTTCTTTTAACATAGGCGGAGCTGAACTGACCTGATGGAGGAAGGGAAGGAACGGTGGAGCAAATTTCGGCAACGGCAGAAATTGTTTGGCGGGCCAAGCACCGTGAAACATTTTTTCTTTAGGCAGCCCGGGGGGGGGGGGTAGTCGTCGACGTGCAGGCCGCTGTGAACAGGAGCGGCGGCAGGACCATGAGGCGGGAGTGAGCAGTTCGGCTTCCCCTATCTGGGGAAACCGGGGAAATCGCCTTGCCGAACTCAGCTGTCCGTCGGGAGTGAGTTGTTCGACTTCCCCTATTTGGGGAAACCGCCATGCCGAACTCAGCTGCGCGTGGGGCCGTAGTAAGCGCGGGGCATGCTGCACTCTTGGCGGCCACAGACATACGGATCATGGAAGCACGCCGATAAGACTGCGCATGCGCCGCCTACGGTTTTATTATATAGATAGTAACTATAGAAGCAATGGTAGACAGACTTCAGTTAACAAACTCTTGTTGCTGTTGCCTTCTGAGATAACAGATTTTAGAAATACAACAGGTACTTTACGTCAGTCTTAGAGATGTATTGAACCCCGGAATGCAGTTCAACATATTTTAAGACCTATAATATATTACATAATGTTTCTTATATTCTGCAATTATTATACAGTTCTATGTGGATTACAAAACCTGGAAAACTAAGGGCTCCTTTTACGAAGGTGCACTACGGGTTTTACCGCACGCACCGGATTAGCGCGCGTTAGCCAAAAATCTACCACCTGCTCAAAAGGAGGCGGTAGCGGCTAGCGCACGTGGCATTTTAGCACACCTTTGTAAAAGGAGCCCTAAGTTCTAGGAATTGCAATCAGCTGTTAAATGTACTATTCTCAGATTTCTAAATATTTCTAGCCCAAAAAACAAAATAATGCCATAAATCAGGTTAACCCCCTCTTATACAAAGCCGTGCTAGCATTTTTAGTGTCAGCCGCCATGGTAACAGCTCCGACACTCATAGAATTCCTATGAGCGTCCGAACTGTTACCGCTGCGGGCAGTGCTAAAAACGCTAGCGTGGCTTTGTAAAGGAGGGGGTAAGTTTTTGAAATTAAAAAAAAATTAACTTCTTTCCTAAACAAAAGATAGAATATGGTAGAGAGTTCCAAATTAAAACCACCTTTTCTATAGCAGGAAATTGCAGTCTCAACTGGATTAAAAAAAAAACCAACCCAACGATAGAACAGAAGAGTTAACATACTGGGACAGACACAGTATCCTGTTTCCAGCAGTGGCCAACCCAGGTCATGAGTACCTGGCAAGTTCCCAAAGAGTAAAACAGACTTTATGCTGCTTATCCTAGGAATAAGCAGTGGATTTTCCCAGGTCAGTGTTAATAATGGTTTTATGGACTTTTGTTTTAGGAAATTATCCAAACCTTTTTGAACCCTGCAAGTTAACTGCTTTCATCCCATTCTCCAGCAATGAATTCCAGAGTTTGTTTCCATTCAACAATTGTATATAATCTACCATATATGAGGAAGCAATTACCGTATTAGATTTTAAACTTCAACATACACAGTTTGAACTGGACTTTTGCCTCAATTGATATCCAATGTAATCTAAGGGGGGAAAGAAAAAGTAAAACTATCAGACTTATGAACTGCACTGCTATATTCTGAGCCATTTGTAACTTCTTGACTAATGATTTTGAACAACTGGGGTAGGCCATATTGCAGGGATGGGCAACTCCAGTCCTTGAGGGCCTGAATCCAGTCGGGTTATCAGGATTTCCCCAATGAATATGCATGAGATCTAATTTGCATGCACTGTTTTCAATGCATATTCATTGGGGAATTCCTGAAAACCTGACTGGATTCCGGCCCTCGAGTACCGGAGTTGCCTACCCCTGCAATATTGCTTTCAAAATAACAATAAAAATTGCACTATTAGTCTAAAAGCTGAACAATCAAAATATTTTAGAATGGTTTAAGCTGGGTGATGTTGTTATGTGTGGCACTTAGAAAATACTAATTAATATTATAGAGTATAGAGTTATAGACCAAAAATACACTATTTACCTTTGCTAAACTTGTCTATTGTGGTGCTGCTGAGATTAGAATTTAAAAAAAAAAAAAATACGCAAACCATAGAAACATGACGGCAGATAAAGGCCAAATGGCCCATCTAGTCTGCCCATCTGCAGTAACCATTATCTGTTTCTCTCTCTGAGAGATCCCACGTGCCTATCCCAGGCCTGGTTCATAGACATAATCGCGGAAGACAAAGGCGCGCACCGACAACTGAGCGTAAGACGGAGGCGCGCGCCATAGAAAATTACTGTTTTTAGGGGCTCCGACGGGGGTTTTTGTTGGGGAGCCGCCCCACTTTACTTAATACAGATCACGGCGGCGTTGTGGGGGGTTTGGGGGTTGTAACCCCCCACATTTTACTGGAAACTTAACTTTTTCCCTAAAAACAGGGAAAAAGTGAAATTTTCAGTAAAATGTGGGGGGTTACAACCCCCCACAACACGGCACGATCTGTATTAAGTAAAGTGGGGGGTTCCCCCCACGCCATCCCGTCGGAGCCCCTAAAAACAGTAATTTTCTTCAGTGTGCGCCTCCGCGCTATGCTCAATTGTCTGTGCGCGCCTTTGTCCCGGCGCGCTTTTGACCTGACACCCCCAGGCTCTCTTGAATTCAGACACAGTCTCTGTTTCCACACATCGATGATTTTTAAAGTCGTATCTCTCACCAGAATATGCTTACATTTTTTATCCCAGGACAAGCAGGCAGCTATTCTCACATATGGGTGACGTCATCGACGGAGCCCGGATGCGGACGCCTCGCAAGCAAACTTGCTTGAAGAAACTCGAAGTTTCGAGTCGCCCGCACCGCGCATGTGCGAGTGCCTTCCCGCCCAGCGCAGGGCGCGTCTCCTCAGTTTTCCGCGGAGCCGAGAAGTCCGTCTTTGTCTCTCTGCGTGTAACTTCGTTCACTTTGTGCCGTCTCTCAACCGCGGTTTGTGTTTTTTCCCTCATGAATCGCTGTTTTATTTTCCAAATTTTCAAGTTTATTAAGTATTGATTAATCGCTTATTCCGCATTCTAAGCGATGTACAAAACATTAAAATATTAAATTTCAGTAATCGAAGAGAAACAAACAATGTAAAAAAAAAAAAAAATTTTATTTTCTTCTTCTGTTTGTTTTCCGGGACAGGCCGCTCAGCTGCAGCCCGAGGGCTTCGATTTTGCGGCGGCTATTTTTCCGTCTATGTCCTGGCCTGCTACGGGCTTCAAGAGGTGTAGCAAGTGTCATAAGAACATAAGAATTTGCCTCCGCTGGGTCAGACCAGAGGTCCATCGCGCCCAGCAGTCCGCACCCGCGGCGGCCCATCAGGTCCATGACCTGTCATGTTATCTTGATTTAGCCCTATAGCACCCTTGTTTTCATCTATACTCTTTCCATACTCTTATCTACCCTTATCTGTATCCCTCAATCCCCCTATCCTTCAGGAATCCATCCAATCCCTCTTTGAATCCCCATAGCGTACTCTGCCCGACCACTTCCTCCGGGAGCGTGTTCCATGTGTCCACAACCCTCTGTGTGAAGAAGAACCTCCTGGCATTTGTTCTAAACTTCTCCCCTTCCAGTTTCTCTGAATGCCCTCTTGTGCCTGTGGTTCCCCGTAGTTTGAAGAATCTATCCTTGTCTACCTTCTCCATGCCCTTCATGATCTTGAAAGTTTCAATCATGTCCCCCCTAAGCCTCCTCTTTTCCAGGGAGAAGAGCCCCAGCTTGTCCAGCCTGTCAGCGTATGAACAGTCCTCCATACCATTTATCATTTTCGTAGCTCTTCTCTGGACCTTCTCAAGTATCGCCATTTCTTTCTTGAGGTACGGCGACCAATATTGGACGCAGTACTCTAGATGCGGGCGCACCATTGCACGATACAGTGGCATGATGACTTCCTTCGTCCTGGTTGTAATTCCCTTCTTAATGATGCCCAGCATTCTTTTAGCTTTCTTCAAGGCCGCTGCACATTGCGCTGATGATTTCATGGTTGTATCCACTAGCACACCCAAGTCTTTTTCAAGATTACTCTCCCCCAGCAATGTTCCCCCCATTTTGTAGCTGTATCTCGGGTTCCTTTTCCCTATATGCATGACCTTACATTTTTCTATGTTAAAGCACATTTGCCATTTGTTTGCCCACTCTTCCAGTTTGCTTAGGTCCCTTTGCAGGTCTTCGCACTCCTTTGTGTTCCTAACTCTGCTGCAGAGTTTGGTGTCATCAGCAAATTTTATAACTTCACACCTCGTCCCCGTTTCCAAGTCATTGATAAATATATTGAACAGCAGTGGTCCCAGCACCGACCCCTATGGAACACCGCTTGTGACCCTCTGCCAGTCGGAGTATTGGCCCTTCACTCCAACCCTTTGTTTTCTGTCGGCCAACCAGTGCCTGATCCATCTGTGTACATCCCCTCCCACCCCGTGGTTCGACAATTTCTTAAGTAGCGATCTCTCTTACGGACCCTCACGGACACTGCCTCAAGTGCCTTGGGCCAAAACATCATCCTAGGTCGTGTCTGCCTTGCCAAACACTTCAGCCTCGTGCTTTCAAGTGTCGTTGCATTTTGGTACCTTTCAACGTAACTCCTCTTCAGTTTTCTCAATCTGTAAGAGATGTCTTAGAAGCTTCTAGGAAGCCTACCACTAGACAATGCTATCACCAAAAGTGGACTAGATTTTCTCATCATACGGAGCCTCAGAATTCCTCCTTATCTTCTGTTTTGGACTACTTGTTGCACTTATACAATTCTGGCCTCAAGTCTACATCTATCCGAGTCCATCTCAGTGAAATTGCAGCTGTCCATCAGCCTATTGAAGGGAAACCCCTCTCTGCTCATCCAATGGTTTCCAAATTTATGAAAGGTCTCTTTAATGTTAACCCTCCTCTCACACCGCCTCCTGTGGTTTGGGAACTCAATGTTGTTCTTTCTCAACTCATGAAGCCTCCATTTGAACCAATCGATAAGGCTCATCTGAAGTATCTCACTTGGAAAGTGGTGTTTCTCATAGCCCTCACTTCCACTCAAAGAGTCAGTGAACTGCAAGCTTGACTAATGTGTTCCATCATGACAAGGTGGTTCTTTGTACTCATCCTAAATTCCTACCTAAAGTGGTCTCGGAATTTCATCTCAACCAATCCATCGTCCTTCCAGTATTTTTTTCCAAAGTCTCATTCTCATCCTGGAGAATCAGCTCTTCATACTCTGGACTGTAAACGTGCTTTGGCCTTCTACTTAGAACGCACCAAATCACACAGAACCACTCCTCAACTTTTTGTTTCCTTCGATCCAAATAAGTTGGGTCATCCTATTTCTAAATGTACCATCTCCAACTGGATGGCGGCTTGTATCTCTTTCTGCTATGCCCAGGCTGGATTACCCCTTCATAGTAAAGTCACAACCCATAAAGTCAGAGCCATGGCAGCTTCAGTAGCTTTCCTCAGATCTACACCTATTGAGGAAATTTGTAGAGCTGCTACTTGGTCCTCGGTTCATACCTTCACTTCTCACTATTGTCTGGATACTTTCTCCAGACGGGATGGACAGTTTGGCCAAACAGTATTACAAAATTTATTCTCCTAAATTGCCAACACTCCCACCATCCCATTCTGGTTAGCTTGGGGAGTCACCCATATGTGAGAATAGGCTGCCTGCTTGTCCTGGGATAAAGCACAGTTACTTACCGTAACAGGTGTTATCCAGGGACAGCAGGCAGCTATTCTCACAACCCACCCACCTCCCCTGGTTGGCTTCTCTGCTAGCTATCTGAACTGAGGAGACGCACCCTGCATTGGGCGGGAAGGCACTGGCGCATGCGCAGCGCGGGTGACTTGAAACTTCGAGTTTCTTCAAGCAAGTCTGCTTGCGAGGTGTCCACATCCGGGCTCCGTCGATGACGTCACCCATATGTGAGAATAGCTGCCTGCTGTCCCTGGATAACACCTGTTACGGTAAGTAACTGTGCTTTTTGTATAATTCTTATATGGGAATTCTGCTTTCTCTCAAGGTCCATGGCCTTTTAAACAAGCAGCAACAAAGTTTCACTGCAAATGTTTTTGTCTACTGAGCTGTTGCTTTATCCTGAAAATGTCTGATTATTTTGTGGTTATGGCAGGAATCTTGCATCACATAAGTGGGTTCCTAAGTGCTGAGGTTTTTTTAAAATTCCCTTTTCTCTAGTCTTTTGCTACTTTGTTGCAAGAGCTGTGATTCCAAGGAACATAAATGGCACACGTTAATCTTAGCTTATTAATGTTTTTGGCAGAGAACTGTGTTAGATGTTCTTATCTGAGCTAATGCATCATGAGATGGAAGCAGACTTTCAAATATTTCTGATTATTACATTGGGCGGCACAATAATACCTCTTTTTATTCCTGACCTAGATTAAAAGTAGACTGATCTACTTCCTTTGGAAATGTTATTTAAGCTAGAATTATTTTATTGAAGAAGTTTGTTCTTTCACCATTGTGTTGTCAAGGTAGATTTATTCTCTCTTCTAATGGTAGTCCTGTTTTAGGTGTGTCAGATGGCTTGATAAGTCACAGCATGTTCACTAGGCAAAAGTTTATTAGTCTCTTTTCCCTGGAGGAGGAGACTTAGAGGGGATATGATAGAGACTTACAAGATCATGAAGGGCATAGAGAGAGTAGAGAGGGACAGATTCTTCAAACTTTCGAATAATAAAAGAACAAGAGGGCATTCAGAAAAGTTGAAAGGGGACAGATTCAAAATGAATGCTAGGAAGTTCTTCTTTACCCAATGTGTGGTGGACACCTGGAATGCACTTCCAGAGAGCGTAATACGGCAGAGTATGGTACTGGGGTTTAAGAAAGGATTGGACAATTTCCTGCTGGAAAAGGAGATAGAAGGGTATAGATAGAGGATTACTGCACAGGTCCTGGACTGTTGGGCCGCCGCGTGAGTGGACTGCTGGGCACGATGGACCTCAGGTCTGACCCAGAGGAGGCATTGCTTATGTTCTTATGTCTTCTGTCTTCCCCACCCCCACTCCCCATATCCAAAGAGAAGTTTTTGAAGAGCAGGTGAAAAGTAAGTTCAGCTCGTAATCGTTTTGGCATGGGATACACTGGTATTGTAATATGTATTTCCTACTGCATTTATCGAGCTAAATCTTGGGTTTCCTTAATTATCTTGATGAAGGTCATTACCAATTTTCAAATTGCAGGCCATTTTTTTGACACAGTTTTATGTTGATAATTATAATAAAAACATAGTGCTGTATTCTAGTATGCACAGTGGGTTATAACATGCCATAAATATATAAAAATGGTTGTCTTTTAAATTTTATTATTCCGTAGTGTCCTTCCCACCATTCCAGACCAGTGAGATAGTTATGTCCATTGACCAACAGATGGAGATAGAACACACAAGAAGAGCTTCATGATATAGGATGTATCCCATCCATAGATCATCAGTATTTTCATGAACTTAGGCCTGCCGTTCATTTGCCTAGATCACAGAAAGGGTGGTAGATGCGTGGAATACTCTCCTGATGGAGGTGGTGGAGATGAATACTGAATCTGAATTCAAAATAGCATGGGACAGGCATGTGGGATCTCTTGTGCGGCGGCGGCATATGGGATCTCTTGTGCGGTGGCGGCAGCGAAGAACGCGAATAGAATACTAGGCATGATAAAGAAGGGAATCGCGAGTAGATCGGAGAAAGTCATAATGCCGCTTTATAGAGCGATGGTCAGACCACACTTGGAATACTGCGTCCAGCATTGGTCTCCATACCTAAAGAAGGATATCATACTGCTAGAGAGGGTGCAGAGACGAGCAACAAAGCTGGTGAAAGGTATGGAGAACCTGGATTACGAGGAAAGACTTAAGAGACTGGGGTTGTTCTCCCTTGAGAAAAGGAGACTACGAGGGGATATGATCGAGACATTCAAAATACTGAAAGGAATCGACAAAATAGAGCAGGAAAAAATGTTATTTACAATGTCCAATGTGGCACGGACAAGAGGACATGGGCTGAAGCTAAGGGGGGACAAGTTCAAGACAAATATCAGGAAGTTCTGCTTCACACAACGAGTGGTGGACACCTGGAATGCTCTCCCAGAAGAGGTAATTGCGGAATCCACCATTCTAGGATTTAAGGGTAAGTTAGATGTACATCTCCTTATGAGTGGCATGAAGTGATATGGGTAGGGGTAGGCTAGATGCACTTCTCTTTACGAGAAGCTTGGAGCGATATGGGGACCAAAACTATGCCAGGGTACACCTGGCGGGGCCTCCGCGTGTGCGGATCGCCGGACTTGATGGACCTAGGGTCTGTTCCGGAGATGGCACTTCTTATGTTCTTATGTTATGTTCTTAGGAAGAGGAGGAGATAGCGGATGTTGTGGATGGGCAGACTGGATAGGCCATTATTCAGCCTTTATCTGCCGTCATGTTTCTAGTGCTGAAAATCAGTGTTAAGCTCCTAAATATTTTCCTAACTCTAAAACCACCAGATTGCTGTTCACGTTTTATGGACCTAAATGAAAGAGTTTTTAGAGAGTGGTGAAATTTTGAATATAAATATTAACACTCAGCCCTAGTAAATTTTCAACACGATCAATTTAGGAGCACAATCCACAAAAGGGCCATTTTGCTAAGCTGCCTTAAGTGCTAACATGAGCATAATCTAGCTTAATATGTGATACCGTAGGACACGTTTAGGCATCCTGTGGTAAATGCTAAATATGCAGGTGCTAAAACATATTTAACAATTTTCTTTTGAGGTGGTACCGGAGCATAGGAGTAGTGGCGCCAATAAGTACAGGAGCATCACCACACGCTAACTGGTGAACCCTTAACATATACAAAATAGGTGGCAGTAAATGCAAGCATGCTAATTTATTTATTTTTTTTAGTGGCTGCACAGTAATGAGAACATTAGTGCAAGGCCATTAATACAAAACTTACAAAAGGCCATTTTTATGGCTGCAGTAAAAATGGCCTTAATGTGCAGGAGAAATATGTGCAAAGGTACACTAAGGCTACTTTTTTTTTTACTGCAGCTTAGAAAACTCCCTAAATGGGTCCTTTACAAAGCTGTGCTGCCGAGCAACACGAGCTAATCCTATGGGTGGCTTGGCATTATAAAAACCCGCCAAAGTTAGGAGCATAAATCCTTTGAATATTTGGCCCAAAGTTTTTAGTTTCAGTGTGCATTTGTGAGTTCCCATTCTGTGTTTCTCAGGTTTTTTTATGTAAACTCTTGCAGTTTTTCTCTCAGTCATTAATTCTTATTGTACTCTCTTTTTTCAAGAATGGGTCACCTCTCTCTTTTTCTTTCTCTCTCGCTCTGTCTTTTCTTGCCTTAGTTAGGTTTTTACACGTTTTCTTTCTTGGTTCCTGCCTGATTTTTTGCTGTATGTTTTTTTTTTCTGATGCCCTTGGTGGGCTGTTTTATCCCTAAAGTCAAGTCATTTTTATTTCACTTCAAATACAATTTTGGACAATGTGGTCCAGAAGAAATATCCCAGGGGCTTTAGGAAAGTGGGCTATGCAGTAATGCAAAATCTTGTGTGGATACCCACAGCTGCAGCTCATGGGGCCAGGAACTTCAGGCTCTCTCGCTTTCATGTAACGTTTCTTATCTATCTTTTTCCTTGGACTCTGTATCTCTTGGCTGGTTCCTTCCTTCCTAAGATAGTTTCACCTTTTAAGTGTTGGGCAGTTTTTCTTCTCGCCTGGATTCTGTTCAGAATGAGAGAAAACCAGGTGTGAGAGGTCATTCTGACATACTCAGTACATTGAATTCTGTTTTGATATTTTATTTATTTATTTTAAAACTTATACCCTGCTTGTAAAATCAAAACATATTCAAGAATCACACAAGAAATAGAAAACCCAAGAAACCACACAAGAAATGACTGTTTTGACCATATAAGTTCTGAGGACAAGAAAAATAATAATTTGGTGGAAGCTATTGATCTCATTTGACACCTTTGAGAATTCTTGCAGTTACTTACCCCCGTTTTACGAAGCCGCACAGCAAACAGCCCCGAAGCCCTTTAAATCTCTATGGGCTTCAGGGCCGTTACCGTAGTGCAGCCGCTAGCGAGGCTTCGTAAAACAGGCCCTTAAATTTACCCCCTCTTTTACGAACTCGTAGCGTGGGTTTTAGTGCCGGCAGCGGTGGTGACTGCTCCGATGCTCGTCGGAAGTCTGTGAGCGTCGGAACAGTTACCGCTGCTGCTGGCGCTAAAACCCACGCTATGAGTTTGTAAAAGGGGGGGGGGGGTTAGCTAGGAATGTTCTCATCCCTTAATGATACTGTGTTTAGGAAAAAAAAAAAAACCAACAACCCTGCTGGGCCAAAACATGAAAAACGCAAGTCAAGAATTTTCTAGTATTTTTTTGTTTTAGTTCAAATGAAACAGTCCTCTACTGGGCCATAGTAGCATGAGCCCTTATTAAGTTTTCTCCTGTTTTATAACGCCACCACCACAGCAAAGTCTAATCCAGCCATTGCAGTGATGCACCTTGGCAAGATATTACAGATTGTGACTCTTCAGAATCTCAGTGTGTGTACACCCTGCATCTGATCGGTAAGCATCACTGATGTCTGAGACCTGCATCCTCATGATGATGGAAATGCTTGCATCACAGCATCTCAAGCCAACTAAGGGAGCAGACGCCAGGCTTGGGAATTAAAACTGTGTTCTGCCATGGCAGTGCATAACACCGCTGCTGAGGTGCCAAGTTGGCAGATCACTTGACCTTCTAAGAGAAACAAGCTGTCTCTCCCACCTACCTTTGCTGGCTTGTAGAATGCGTAGTACATAAACTTTTTTTAAATGTATATTCTACTAAGATGTAGTGCTTTATTTAAAAAAAAAATATGGAGTCCATTGACTTTGTTGCTTCACAGTAAAGGATAATGTATTACCTTCTGAGTCTTTTCATTACACATCAGGGGTGGGAGAGGGGTAAGGGAGGGAAAGATACTGGAAAAATGGATATTAAATCTTTTTATTAAAGTAATAAAGCTGTTTAGTATTATCGATAATTGATGGAAGGGGGTATAGTTATGCTTCTATATACTATTTATATGAAATGGTGTATTCTCTGTCATAATTTGCTATTTTTAATCAAATGTATTACACTGTTGTAATTTAATAAAATAATAAAAAAAATTTAAAAATGTATATTCTACTATTCAGTTTTCATGAAAACAACAGCAGCAGTTTAACATTTATTGGTAATTTTTCCATATTAGAGGGTTATAGATGAACAGCGGATAGAACTTTGTTGAGGCGTGAGGTTAATAAAACTTTGCACCTCATAATTCTCCCATTAGTTGTCATGTAAAAAAAAATAATTCAGGCTGTAAGTGATATTGAACTAAGTAGGGCTGTTTTCAAATGCCCTCGAGAATAATAGAACACTAGATAATGAGAAGAACAAATATGCATTTATCTGTTGCCTTGGTGGAGTAAGATCTTTTAGGGCTGATTCTATAAATAATGCCTAGGTTAGGCATCTCTAGGTGCTCTAATCAGACACCTAGAGACACACAATGAAAATCTGTGTGCAACTCAATTGGTTAAATAGTACGGTAATTGACCACATCGCTAAAAACTGCTTAAAAAATAATTTTTTTAAAATTGATAAGGTTGGATGTGGATTTAATATAACATAACAAAACATAAATGTTTATTTATATACTGCATTAGCCTTTCAGTTCAAGGCGGTGTACAGGGTAGTAAAAAAACATCAGGAGCAGTCATTTTTTTACAAATTAGAATAATACAGTTTTACAAACGCATAAAAAAATAAACAAAAAATTGAGATTTGTGATGAGGTAAGATGAGTGAAAGTTGTCTAGTCTTGGGTCAACAAGGGTTAATTTAAAATTTGGTTGTCAGGTTTGAGGAAGAGGTGTGTTTTCAGGAGCTTCCTAAAATGCATGTATGATGTAGAAGAACGGACCAGATGACTCCATTCTGGATCTTTAGAAGCCGCTTGGTAGGATAAGAATTTATTGATGGATCTCTTATGCAATAAACCTTTAACTGATGGGAAGGAAAAGAGTGACCGTGGTCGAGAGGTCCACCCGGAATATTTGCACACGCTTAGCAATGCCTAAATCGAAGCGCCCTCCTCTGCCTAACTACACCATGCCTGAAAAGTAGGCATGGTTGGGGGTAGAGAATAGGCATGGTTGACAGGTATTGTAGTTAGACGCCGAGGGAGGCTAGGAAAACCCTGGCCTAATGTAAAGGTGCCTTTCATAAGGACACCTAATGACAGCTAAGCAAGCGTAGGCACCACTAGGTGTGATTCTATAAAAAATGCCTAGTGGTTGATTGACAGCTGTGCAGAGTGGCGTCTACAATTTAGGTGCTGTTTATAAAATCAGGCCCTTTAAATACTTATGTGGCATAAATACACAGGAGGTGAGTCTCTTTCAATTGAATGGATACTCTAGAGCAGGGGTGTCCAACCTGTGGCCCTGTGAAGTATTTTGTGCGGCCCCGGTCGAGGGCGATGCAGTGTTTTCCTCTGCTGCCCCCGGATGTTTACCGTCTTGCCGGCTCCCTCTTCTGTGTTGCTGCAGTATTTGCGCAGCCCCAGAAAAAAATTTTCGGCCAATGTGGCCCAGGGAAGCCAAACGATTGGACACCCCTGCTCTACAGTAAGAGGGCATAGAATGAGATTAAATGGTGATAGGCTCAGGAGTCATCTAAGAAAATACTTTTTTTACAGAAAGGGTGGTAGATGTGTAGAATAGTCTCCCAGTAGAGTTGGTGGAGAGAAAGACTGTGTCTGAATTCAAGAAAGTATGGGAGAGGCACGTGGGATCTCTTAGGGAGATAGTGGATGCTGTGGATGGGCAGACTGAATGGGCCATTTGGCCTTTATCTGCCATCATGTTTCTATGTTTAAGAATGATTTAATTATGGAGTTCCTTCCTTATCCTGCTAAACCACTCTAGACTATCAGCAGCTTGAAAAAGAGATTTGAAGATTCCGATAGCATCATTATAATAATAATAATAATAATGGTTTGAAGCTAAGGGGGGACAAGTCCAGGACAAATGCCAGGAAGTTCTGCTTTACACAGCGAGTGGTAGACGCCTGGAATGCTCTCCCAAAGGAGGTTATTAAGGAATCCACTGTGCTAGGATTCAAAGGCAAATTAGATGCACATCTCCTTACGAGAGGCATAGAGGGATATGGGTGACTAAAACTACATCAGGTGTATACCTGACTGGGCCTCCGCGTGTGCGGATCGCCGGACTCGATGGACCATGGGTCTGATCCGGAGATGGCAGTTCTTATGTTCTTATGTAATAACTTTATTCTTGTATACCGCCATACCCAGTGAGTTCTAGGCGGTTCACATTAATTAGAGATGGTTACATGCAGATAAGTATTAATGGAACAGATTTACATTAATTAAACATAGTTACGTGCATGGTTACATGCGGTACACATTATTTAAACATAGTTACATGCAGTTAAGTATTAATTGAACAGATTTACGTAGAGTTAAGTGTTCAATTAAATAGGGATGCGGGCAACGAAGTAGATGAAATTGGGGGGAGGATAGAATGGATCGGGGGGTGGGGGTGGGGTGAGATAAAAGAGGGGGGTGGGGCGGGGTTCTTTGGGGAGGGGGCAATTAAGTGTCTTGGCATTGGAAGAGGTGTGTTTTGAGTAGTTTTCTAAAGCTGAGGTAGGTTGGAGCCTCGAGGATTGATTGGGCTATCCATGGGTTTAGTTTGGCAGCCTGGAAGGCAAGGGTTTTGCTGAAGAATTTATTGGAGTAGCAGAGTTTTAGGGAGGGGAAAGCAAATAGCTGGATTCTGCGGGAGTTCTTGTTTCTGTGATTCAGGATGAAGTGTGGGTTGATGTAGTTTGGGGCTAGGCCGAATACTGTTTTGTAACAGAAACAGGCGAATTTAAATAGGACTCTGGATTCCAATGGTAGCCAATGAAGTTTGTGGTAAAAAGGGGTAACATGTTCCCATTTTTTCAGGCCGAATATAAGACGGACAGCGGTGTTCTGGATCATTCTGAGTCTTCTGATAGTTTTCTTCGTGGAGCTCAGGTAAATGATATTACAGTAGTCCAGTATGCTGAGAATGGAGGATTGCACTAGGAGGCGGAATGACGTGTCGTCGAAATATTTTTTTATGGTGCATAGTTTCCAGAGCACCGAGATGCTTTTCCTAACTGTAATGTCGGTGTGCTTCTCCAGGGTTAGGTGTTTGTCTAGTGCAGTGATGGCTAACCTTTTTGAGCCCGAGTGCCCAAACTGCCGCACAAAACCAAAGAATTTCCTCAAAGTGCCAGCACGTCAATTAAACCTTAATAACAAGATTTTAGTATCTAAAAACTCTTTATAAAGTTGCCTGAACTATGTAACATCATTTTTAAAGGTTGGAATCTTTGTATTGTCAGAGAATCAATTTGATTCACAATCCTTTGGTTTTCATTTCAATTTATTGGCAATTTATAATGTTTTAATGATTTCATTCATGGGCCGAATACACACATACTTTTCCTCTGTCCCCCCCTTTGTTTCTTTCTCCTTGCCCTCCCCTATGCCACCACCATTGGGAAAATGCTGCCACCGCCACTGGGGAATAGGCTGCCACTGCCGCTATCGGGAACAGGCCGGCGCCGAGTTCGCCCTGCTTCTCTTCCCCACGGGGCCGACCAACTCTCGCCACTCGACGTCAATTCTAACATAGGAGAGGACGTTCTGGGCCAGCCAGGCAGCGATTGGCTGGCCCAGAACGTCCTCTCCGACATCTCTGACGCGGGTGGCGAGAGTTGGTCGGCCCCACAGGGAAAAGCAGGGAGAACTTGGCACCGGCCTGTTCCCAATGGCGGCGGTGGCACTCAAGTGGCTAAAGAGACGCAGTTTGCCAGCCTAGGGAGAACACTGGAGGGTGGCCAGCTGTGCACCCCCTTGGGGCGTAAAACCGGGGCAGACCGCCCCCACCCCCACCTTGGTATGCCACTGTCTGTACCTCACTCCCTCCCTATGACTAAAAATTATCCTTTCTTCTATTCCCCGTGTACACAACCATCTCTTTCCCTCCCTTCCTCTCTCCCAAGTCCTTGCCTTCTGTGTCCAAAAACACATTCCCTCCCCCACCTCATCTCTTTCCCTCCCTTCCTCTCTCCCAAGTCCATGCCTTCTGTGCCCAAAAACACATTCCCTCCCCCACCTCAGCATCTCTTTCCCTTCTTTCCTCTCTCCCAAGTTCATGCTTTCTGTGTCCAAAAACCCATTCCCTCCCCCACCTCAGCATCTTTTTCCCTCCCTTCCTTTCTCCCAAGTTCATGCCTTGTGTCCAAAACGCACTCCCACCCCCTTTTGTCTCCCAGCCCATCTTAGCAACTTTCTCAGCAAAATGTAGCTCGAGCCGCGTAGGCTTGTCTTCTATTTCCTGCCTGTCCCGCCGCGCACACATAGCCGACCAGAAGTCTTCCCCGACGTCAGCGCTGACGTCGGAGGGCGGGCTTTGCTTAAGCCCTCCCTCCGATGTCAGCGCTGATGTCGGGGAAGATTTCTGATCGGCTGTGTGAGCGGCAGGGCAGTCGGAATAGAAGACGAGCCTCGCGGCTCGAGTTATATTTAACCCCGCAGGTCCCCCATCGTCCCTGTTCAGCTCTCTCTCCTGTGCACCCCCTGGTAGTACTGCCCTGATGGCGGCCCTGCGCGTGCCAGCTGCAAGGCCTTCGCGTGCCACAGTTGGCACGCGTGCCATAGGTTCGCCATCGCTGGTCTAGTGTGACTCCTAGTATTTTTAGGGTTTGTTCGAGGGGAAAGGTCGATCCTTTTACTTGAATTGTGGTGTCTATGATTTTGTCTTTGGGGCTTGCCAGGAAAAATTTTGTTTTGTCGGGGTTTAGTTTTAGTCTGTAGGATTGCATCCAAAGTTCTATCTGATTGAGTGTATTTGAAAGGGAGGTGAGGAATTCTGGAGTGAAACTGGATAGCGGGATGACTATTGTGATGTCATCAGCGTATATGAAGAATTTGAGCTTGAGGCTATGCAGAAGATTGCCCAGGGAGGCGAGGTAGACATTAAACAGGGTATAGGACAGGGGGGAGCCCTGCGGAACACCACAGGAGTTGTCCCAGCTGTATGAAAAGGAGTCATTCTTAAATACTTGGTATGATCTGTTTCTTAGGAATCCCTGGAACCAGTTGAGGACCTGGCCGGAGATGCCGATGAATGCAAGGCAGTCTAAGAGAATGTTGTGGTCCACTAAGTCAAAAGCACTGCTCAGGTCGAGTTGCACGATCAATGCGCTGGAGCCCTGGCTGGAGTGTGTGTAAGTTGTCTAGTAGAGAGGCTATGATGGTTTCGGTACTGTGGTCGGAGCGGAAACCTGATTGATTGTCATTTAGGATGTTGAATTTTTCCAGATATGTGGTTAGCTCGGTATTTACTACCCCTTCAGTTATTTTGGTGAATAGTGGGATACTTGCAATTGGTCTGTAATTAGACGGTGAATTGGGTGGTTCTTTTGTGTTTTTTATGATTGGGGTTATCGAGATGTGGCCCTGTTCGGCTGGAAAGGTTCCTGTGGATAGAAGGCGGTTTGTCCAAGCCAGCATATTGGCTTTGAAGTGGATCGGAGCAGTTTTCATGATGTGTGGGGGGCAGGTATCCAGTCTGCAGAAGGAGTTGGTGTATTTGTTAAAGTATTTGTTGAAGGTGTGCCAGTCGATGGTTGTGAATTGATTCCAACTTAGGTCCGTTCAGGTGATCCAGCCAGTAATATTCCCAGTATTTATCTGCCTCCAGCAGCAGATGCAGGTTGACTGGTGCAACAGTATTTCTTCTGAACAGATCTTTATCCCTAGAATGCAACCCTTGATATTAACTGTATTTGGAAGGGGCCTAAGGTATCTGAACCAATCAGTCTTAGGCCCCTCCCAGTGCATCCTGGGATGTACCAGGAGGTGGTCCTAAGGTCCTGATTGGCCCAGGTGATAATGAAGCTATTAATATTCCATACAGTATAGAGTGGGGACTAGACTAAACTTAGTGAAGGTAATTTATCAAGTTTTTCCAAGATGTACAAGGCTTCTGTGTAGTGTTCATGTCTGATTTTTGTTTGTCTATTTGTTTGTTGGTGCAGATAATTTTTCTCAACCACGTCGGTTGAGTTCCATATGGAGGTGGTTTTAGTGGTTCCTATAGCGCTGCACATTACTTATTTTTGCTTCTGAACTAGGTTTTTTTCATATTTTGAATTATAATTTGCTATATTTCCTCAGTTTAATCATGTTTTCTTGAACTGATGAGCTATTTGCCAGTGTTAAAGTAAATCTCAGTTTTTCTTTTTTTTTTTTTTTTTAATTGACCGAGGTTTTCCAAAATAGTAACGTCACCCGTTTTCTCGTCAGCGGTGCTTTCAACCACAATTTTGGCAGAGTTCTGAGATGTACTCTTTCTGAAGACAGTTGTCCAGGCAAGATAAATGTTGACATTCAAAGGATGGTTGTCATAGTGATGGAAACCTTTGCGCAGACATTCTTCAGGAAAAGTAGACTGCAAGATGCATCTTTGTTCTGCCTTTTGCAAGCAGGGGACCCTTTAAATTGAAGAGGCCATTCCATTGTCTAAATGCAGATTTCTGTCACTTGTGAAACAATTGTGCTTTGGAGTACTGTTTGTGCATCAATGCTTATTTTAATTACTTTCAACAAGAAGAGACTGAATGAGAATTAAGTTACAATTTCCTCAGCATTGGAGGCAGAACTTTGGAGGCCTGTACATGAATCACAGCTTGGTTCCTTGAGATTGATAAAGAAGGCTTCAGAGATGGCTCTTGGATTTAATACTTGGCTATGAATAGCCAGCTCTGAACAGGCTTGAAAAGCGCAGCTTGGAAAGTCTTCCTTTAGAAGGCCTCAAAATTATTGGTGTCTTCTCGCAGCCACGTTGACTGGAACGAGAGGGATTAGCCTCTTTATTGTCAGTTTGCCTACCTGATGAAATCAAATATGGGATGGAATTAATAAGCATGATATTTTTTTCCTGGGGCTGAGATTACAGGTTAAACATGTTGCATTTTGCCTGTTTTCCACATCTGCTGTCATTTGGTCTGAAATTAGAATTCTCATTTAAATTTATTATACCTATGCTTCACTGGCTGCTTGTAAAACACAGCTTTACTAGCCAATAATAATGCTTCATTTCCTAATCATAGGTTTTTAATTACACTATGTTATGAAAAAAAAAAATAGAAGCCTTCTATGGGATTTCTGTAGTAAGGTTTCATTTTAAGTCTGCTTTTCTTTAATTATGGATCTAAAATAAAATTGACTTTTAAGAGTTCTTTCATGCGTGTTGCCATGGATGTAAAATTCATACAGCACAGAATTTGACTTTTTGGTCTTAACAGTAACATGAAATAGGAAAGAATTTCACTTGGTGCCAAAAGTTAACTTTTGTTTTTTATAATCTTGTTGGAAGCTACAGTTAACTTTAGAGCTGCAGCTTAGTTGCATAAGATCCTCTGATCTCTTTCAGGTCACATTTGTGTTTGGGGTGGGGAGTCCCATTCTCATGCCCCTCTATTTCTTATTTTCCCTAGTGTGTGATAATTTTAAGCTATGTTCATTGTCCCCTTAGTTACTTATAAATAGGTGGTACTGCCGAAAAAGAGGTTTTGAGCCTTTCAGTAGTTCTCCGTCTCCCTGGCAACCCATGAGCTTTGCTGTATTGGTAAATGCGATCCTTGACCAAACTGAAAGGGTGTGGAGGAATTTTCTCAGCTCTGGGAGAAGACAAAACCCTTTTGTAGAAGAGATATTGTAGGTTATTGGATACAGCACAGGTGAAATGTGGGATTGTTCCTTTGAAAGACTTGCAGAGCAGTTTTTGAAAAGGAAAACAAGAATACAAACTGTATTTCTTTAGAGCTGAAGCACTATTTTTAAATTGTCTGTTACATTTCATTTCTTCTCAGAAAGAATTTGAGTCTAGCCAACATAGAATTAAAGTAAATATTTGGTTGCAGTCTGACCACATACTGTAATTTTAAAAATCCATTTAAAGTAAATATTTGGTTGCAGCCTGACTACATAATTTTAAAAAATCCACTTAAAGTTGTGTGTGGATTCTCAGTAGTAGTAATGTACAGGTGCTGCTTCTGAACATCCACATTTAACTTTAAATAGTGGAGTTACCCATTTAAAGTTATGCCTGGCATTCATGAGTTAAAAATTTAAATCATGCTGAATTTTACTGCTGCACAGAATGTTGAATGCTGCTTTCAGCCTCCACCAAATTACTCCCCTTTTAAAAATGTACAACTTTGGCTATTTACACCCACCCTTTTTACAAAACCATAGTGCAATTTTTAGTGTTGGCTATGGTGGTAACAGCGCCAACAGTCATAGGAATTCTATGAGCGTCGGAGCTGTTACTGCTGTGGCCGGCACTATAAACCGCACTACAGTTTTGTAAAAGGTGGGGTAGTGATTTAACGAACAAACAAAAAATATTTTGATCTAAGTTCCACACACTTCACAATTTCAATTACATCCAAAAGTGGAATTCAGAGAAAATATTGCTAAATCAATTCTTACAGGAAGAAAATTTCTTCTCAATCAACAATTTCAATTTATATTAGCAGCTCAAACATCCTTCTTATTAAGGGGGATAGGACCTCAGACTGGTTTTCTGGTACATACAAATCAGCTGGGACAGCTGTTCAGCTGAATGAAACCATAATTTAATCACTGGTCCACCTCCTCCTAAATGATTCTAATGTGCAAATTCAATAATCTTAAAAAAAAATAATTCATAAATAGTTGCTTTAATTTGTATCAAAATCAATTTTCTAGGCCACTTATCTTAATGCTTAATCATTGATTCTGACGGGCCTGTTTCGCCCTCTCACTTCTTCAGAGAATCGAATCAAAAATCGGGACTGGAAACTTCCCAGTCCACTTATTGTGATGCAGTCATAAGTGCAATTCAGAATGACTCCAACCTTGAAGTCTCAGTGAGCACTAATCCTGCTAAAAGAAATTTTCTTCCTGTAAGAATTGATTTAGCAATATTTTCTCTGAATTCCACTTTTGGACGTAGTGATTTAATGGCCAGTTACAAATTCCCCTGCTGTTGATTTTAAAAAATAAATAAATTATCCCAGGACAAGCAGGCAGCATATTCTTTACGCATGGGTGACGTCACCGACGGAGCCCACGGTACGGACCTTTTTACTAGAAAGTTCTAGTTGGCCGCACCGCGCGTGCGCGAGTGCCTTCCCGCCCGACGGAGGAGTGCGTGGTCCCCAGTTTCTTCGTTTCCGCGGAGCGAAGAAGACGTGCGTTTTTCAACTCCGATTGAAATCCTCTTTTTGCCTTCCCGCTCGCGTTCTTTTTTCGTTTTATTTACCTTCGGGTTCTTTTTTCTTTCATTTTCAAAAAAAAAAAAAAAAAATATTTTCTTTTTGTTTCGTTTTTTGTCCTTGCCCCGGCGGGGCCTGTTGTCACGATCCAGGCCTCGGGGTTTGATTTTGCGGAGGCCGTGTTTCCATTCATGCCCCCGCAGCCCGGTTTTAAGAAGTGCCAGCGGTGTGCACGCCCGATCTCCCTCACTGACCCACACAATTGGTGTCTACAGTGCTTGGGACCGGAGCATCGGGCGGACTCCTGCACCCGCTGTGCCACTCTTAAAAAACGCACTTTGAAGAATCGCCAGATCCAGCAAAGTCTGCTGTTCGGCACCGGCCCGACTATGGACTCGACTTCTTCAACTGCGGCACCGTCGAAGTCGGCACCGACCACCTCGACACCGCCTGACATTACATCGGCGCCACCGGCGCCAGGTAAGCCGGCTAAGAAGCCTTCCACCCTTGAGCGCCCTCCCACCTCGGTGGCGACACCGGCTCTTTCGGCTCCACGCCGAACTAAAAAGCGCTCCGCTCCGATATCGGTGAGTGCCTCGTCATCGGCCTCCTCATCGCCGGAGCGTAGAGCGGCACCCATGGAACCAAAGCAGAAAAAAGTGGTTCCGGTGCCACCCCTGGATGACCGCATTGCGGCCATCCTCCAGGATAAGTTGCAGGAACAACTCCAACAGCAACTTAAACAGCTCTTGCCCTCTATCCTGGCACCGCTGCTTTCGGTACCAGACCGGCCCGAGCCCCACACCGTCCAACCGGTATCCACGCCATCGGTACCTATGGACCCCTCCATGCCCATTCTCTCGGCACCGCATATCCATGCCCATGCCGAGGCCGTCGCCCTGACGACAACCGATCCTCCTCGGGACCGAGCGGAACACCGGTCTTCCCGCGAACCTGACCGGCACCGTTCTTCCCGGGACCGAGACAGACACAGGTCTTCATCCCCCGGTACCGTCTCGGTACGCTCAGGCAAGTCTCGGTCTAAAGCTCATCATACCGAGCCTTCCACTCCAGTCTCTCGGCACGCACACACCGATGTCAGAGACCCGGACCTCTGGGAAGAATCTCCCCTCGGTACCGAGGAGGATGCATCGTCGTCGGACGAAGAGCCCTTGGCCCCCGATACCACATCTAAACCTGAGCAATCTTCTTTTTCAAAATTCCTCAGGGAGTTATCGGGGGCCTTATCTTTGCCTCTGGAATCTGACTCCAAGAAGTCACAAGCTTTCCTGGAGGCATTAGATTTCGATCAACCTCCTAAGGAGTTCCTGAAGTTACCCGTGCATGACATCCTACGGGAAACTTTTTATAAAAATTGGGAAAATCCATTAACTGTCCCTGGGGCACCCCGTAAACTGGATAGCCTTTACAGGGTTATTCCAATCCCGGGATTTGATAAACCCCAGCTGCCCCATGAATCTCTCCTGGTTGAGTCCACTTTAAAAAAGACTCAAGGCTCCAGTGTATATGCCTCTACCCCTCCTGGCAGAGAGGGCAAAACTATGGACAAGTTTGGCAAGCGGCTCTACCAGAATGCCATGCTTGCCAACAGGGCAAACAATTACTCTTTCCACTTTTCATTCTACCTGAAACACCTGGTAATGCAACTCTCCGCCATGCAAAAGTACATGCCGGAGCACAAGGTTCCACTATTCCAGCAGCACATCTCCAGCCTGCTTCAACTAAGAAAATTTATGGTGCGCTCCATCTATGACTCCTTTGAGCTCACCTCTCGTGCATCTGCCATCGCTGTGGCCATGCGCCGCCTGGCCTGGCTCAGGGTCTCTGATCTGGATGTCAACCATCAGGACCGACTAGCCAACGCCCCATGTATGGGAGACGAATTGTTCGGAGAGTCTCTGGATACCACCACACAAAAACTCTCCGCCCATGAGACCAGATGGGATACTCTCATTAAACCAAAGAAGAAGGCCCCTCCTGCTCGGCCTTACAAACCACAGTCTTCATACCAGCGCAGGTTCTCCGCTAGGCCGCTTAACCCACCTTCACAGCAACCTAGGCGGGCTCGCCAACACCAACACAACCAGGCTCGTGCACAGTCTAATCAACCTGCCAAGCCTCTTCCTCCTGCCAAACCTTCTCAGCCCTTTTGACTCCTCTCTCCAGGGCTTAGCCAGTCTTCCACCCTCATTGCCTCTTCCTCAACCAATCGGAGGCAGGCTCCACATTTTTCTCAGCCGTTGGGAGGTCATCACATCAGACCAGTGGGTCCTCAACATCATCCGCCACGGCTACTCTCTCAACTTCCAGACTCTTCCACCAGACAATCCTCCCGTAGAGTCTGCTTCTCTTTCAACTCAAACCCCCCTCCTCCTGAGGGAGGTCCAATCCCTCCTTCTCCTCAATGCCATCGAAGAAGTACCTCTGGAACAAAGGGGCCGGGGATTCTACTCCCGTTACTTTCTGGTTCCGAAAAAGACAGGAGACCTACGTCCCATTCTCGATCTCAGGGACCTCAACAAATGTCTTGTCAAGGAGAAGTTCAGAATGCTCTCCCTTGCCACGCTTTACCCTCATCTCTCTCAGAACGACTGGCTATGTTCCCTGGACCTCAAAGAGGCCTACACTCACATACCAATCAATCCAGCTTCACGTCGCTACCTAAGATTCCAGGTGCACCATCGCCATTATCAGTACAAAGTGCTACCTTTTGGCCTCGCTTCATCACCCAGGGTGTTCACCAAATGCCTCATTGTGGCGGCGGCCTTCCTCAGGTCTCACAACCTCCAGGTGTTTCCCTACTTGGACGATTGGTTGGTGAAAGCACCTACGTCTCCACTTGTGCTACAAGCCACTCATCATACCATCTCTCTCCTCCACCTCCTGGGATTCGAGATCAACTACCCCAAGTCGCATCTGCTTCCCACACAGCGCCTTCAGTTCATTGGAGCAGTTCTCGACACCACACTAATGAGGGCGTTTCTCCCCTCCGACCGTCAGCGGAACCTGCTCCGCCTGTGTCGTCAGGTGCTCCTTCATCACTCCATTTCTGCCAGAAAGATGATGGTCCTCCTGGGCCACATGGCCTCGACGGTGCATGTGCTTCCCCTGGCACGACTCCACCTCAGGACACCTCAATGGACTCTGGCCAACCAATGGTCGCAGACCTCGAATCTTCTTTCTCATCCCATCTCTGTGACATCGTCTCTTCAGCAATCTCTACAATGGTGGTTGAACTCCTCAAATCTTTCCAGGGGCCTTCTTTTTCATCTGCCCCCGCATTCCATGACCATCACCACGGATGCCTCCCCTTATGCATGGGGAGCTCACCTGGGAGACCTACGCACCCAAGGTCTTTGGACCCCGCAGGAGCGTCTTCATCACATCAATTTCCTGGAACTACGAGCCATGTTCTATGCTCTCAAGGCCTTCCAGCACCTTCTTTGTCCTCAGGTTCTGCTCCTGTGCACGGACAACCAAGTTGCCATGTACTACATCAACAAACAGGGCGGCACCGGATCTCGCCTCCTTTGTCAGGAGGCTCTTCGCATTTGGACCTGGGCCACGGCCCGCAGTCTCTTCCTCAAGGCTGTCTACATCCAGGGCGAACAGAACTCCCTGGCCGACAATCTCAGCCGCATCCTTCAACCTCACGAGTGGACTTTGGATCCTCCCACGCTCCACTCCATCTTTGCTCGCTGGGGCACTCCGCAGGTGGACCTATTCGCAGCTCCTCACAACCATCAGCTGCCCCAGTTCTGCTCCAGACTCTTCTCTCCTCATCGTCTGGCCCCGGATGCATTCCTTCTCGACTGGACGGATCGGTTCCTCTATGCCTTTCCTCCTCTACCTCTGATGTTGCGGACTTTATCCAAACTCCGCAGGGACGGAGCCACCATGATCCTCATAGCTCCCCGGTGGCCTCGTCAACACTGGTTCTCCCTCCTGCTTCAGCTCAGCTCCAGGGAGCCCATTCCTCTACCTGTGTTTCCTACTCTACTTACACAGCAGCATCAGTCTCTACTACATCCCAATCTGTCTTCGCTCCACCTGACAGCTTGGTTTCTCTCGGGCTGACCTCTCCAGGAAATCTATCTCAGCCTGTCCGTCTCATTTTGGACGCCTCCAGGAAACCGGCCACCCTCCAATGTTACCATCAGAAGTGGACCAGGTTCTCCTCTTGGTGCCTCCGTCATCATCACAATCCCACCTCTTTAGCGGTGGAACCTGTTCTGGACTACTTGCTCTCCCTGTCCAACGCAGGCCTCAAGTCTACCTCAATCAGAGTCCATCTCAGTGCCATCACGGCATTTCATGAGCCTGTCCTAGGAAAACCCCTCACGGCT
Source organism: Geotrypetes seraphini (assembly GCF_902459505.1). NCBI lineage: Eukaryota > Metazoa > Chordata > Amphibia > Gymnophiona > Dermophiidae > Geotrypetes > Geotrypetes seraphini. Next base: position 37,421,291 of record NC_047092.1, on the reverse strand, counting down.
CACCCTCTGGTTTCCCGATTCACGAGGGGCCTCTTCAACATCAAACCACCTCTGAAGCCTCCTCCGGTCGTCTGGGACCTGAATGTGGTTTTGTCTGCCCTCATGAAACCTCCTTTTGAGCCACTTGCCACAACTTCGCTCAAATTTCTGACATGGAAGGTTCTTTTCCTCATTGCCATCACCTCTGCCAGGAGGGTTAGTGAGCTTCATGCACTGGTTGCCGATCCACCGTTCACTATTTTTCACCATGACAAGGTGGTTCTGCGCACCCATCCAAAGTTCCTTCCAAAGGTGGTCTCAGCTTTTCACCTCAACCAGTCCATTGTGTTGCCTGTTTTCTTCCCGAAACCTCATTCACATCCCGGAGAACAGGCATTGCACAGTCTTGACTGCAAGCGTGCCCTGGCTTACTATCTTGATCGTACAAGGGCTCACCGCTTGTCCCCTCAGCTCTTCCTGACCTTCGACCCGAATCGTTTGGGTCGACCGGTCTCTAAACGGACGCTATCCAACTGGCTTGCAGCTTGCATCGCGTTCTGTTACGCTCGGGCCGGTCTGTCACTAGACGGTGCTGTCACGGCCCACAGGGTAAGAGCTATGGCCGCTTCTGTTGCTTTCCTCCGTTCCACACCCATTGAGGAAATCTGCAAGGCGGCCACCTGGTCCTCAGTTCACACATTCACTACTCACTACTGTCTGGATGCTTTCTCCAGACGGGATGGGCACTTCGGCCAATCTGTACTTCAGAATTTATTTTCCTAATGGCCAACCATCCCTCCTCCCTCTTTGTTAGCTTGGAGGTCACCCATGCGTAAAGAATATGCTGCCTGCTTGTCCTGGGATAAAGCACAGTTACTTACCGTAACAGGTGTTATCCAGGGACAGCAGGCAGATATTCTTACGTCCCACCCTCCTCCCCGGGTTGGCTTCTTAGCTGGCTTATACTAACTGGGGACCACGCACTCCTCCGTCGGGCGGGAAGGCACTCGCGCACGCGCGGTGCGGCCAACTAGAACTTTCTAGTAAAAAGGTCCGTACCGTGGGCTCCGTCGGTGACGTCACCCATGCGTAAAGAATATCTGCCTGCTGTCCCTGGATAACACCTGTTACGGTAAGTAACTGTGCTTTATATGAACCTAAGAATAGCCATACTGGGTCAGACCAATGGTCCATCTAGCCCAGTATCCTGTTTCCACAGTGGCCAATCCAGGTCACAAGTACCTGGAAGAAACCCAAATAGCAGCAACATTCCATGCTACTGATCCCAGGGCAAGCATTGGCTTCCCCCATGTCTGTCTCAATAGTAAACTATGGACTTTTCCACCAGGAACTTGTCCAAACCTTTTATAAACCCATCTACATTAACTGCTATTACCACATCTTCTGCAACACATTCCAGAGCTTAACTATTCTCTGAGTAAAAAAATATTTCCTCCTATTGGTTTTAAAAGTATTTCCCTGTAACTTCATTGAGTGTCCCCCAGTTAGGGCACACCCAATATTCTTTCCAGCAATATGCTGGCACCAGAGCTGAAAACTTTGGCTTGCAGTACTGCAGAGGAAAGCTTGAAGAAAGGCCATACCTCCTGAGCTATTGCTCCCAGCTCCCCCTGCAGCCTATTGGCTGGTTAAAGAATGTCTAACCAATGGACTGCAGGGAAAAATAAGAAGGTTGAGGGTCTCCTTAGCTACTGGTCCTGCCTCCCTATTTAAGAATATGTGACCAATAATAAGGAGCATAGAAGAGCAGCAGAGTAGGACAGACAGGCTTCCTGTCTTTGGCCAGCCATAGAGAGGAGGTGGAGAAGTGCTAAATCCTATAGAGCAGGGGTCTCAAAGTCCCTCCTTGAGGGCCGCAATACAGTCGGGTTTTCAGGATTTCCCCAATGAATATGCATGAGATCTATGTGCATGCACTGCTTTCAATGCATATTCATTGAGGAAATCCTGAAAACCCAATTGGATTGCGGCCCTCAAGGAGGGGCTTTGAGATCCCTACTATAGAGGATTATAGAAAGGTAATGAGGAGCTGATAGTGAGAAAGAGAAAGGGAAAAGAATGGAAGGACTGAGAAAAGTCTAGAGGACATGTGAAGGGTGTGAGAGGGCCTCTGGGAAAGTGGAGGCTAGCTGCAAAAGCAGTACTAACTAAGAGACACTGATATAAGGTTCTGTGGGAGGGGGGGGGGAGGTTGTTACCAAAAGGAGAGAAGATGATGGAATCTGATAGTGGTGCTGAGAAAGAGGGAGAAGGGTAGACATTTGCACTAAGATCTGGAAGACTTTCCTTTACAGCCACACAGGAACCGGTCAGTTTTTGTGCCTTTTCTAGGTGGGGTTTTTTGTTGTTTTTTTTACAGAAAACCTGCGAATAGCATACAAAAAGTTATTTGCAGTTTTTCTCTCGCGGCCATGCTGTTCCCCTATCACCATGAATATGGAGGGGGAAGTGTAGCCACCTCCAGGTCTCAGCTTGGCTCTGAACTCCATGCTTATTTCTTGACCAATGGAACAATATCACGCAGGCAGACCAGAGCACAGTGACTTAGTATGAGTGTATGCTTCCATGTCCTGGGCTGCTGGAACACGTTTTCCCACTCAGTGTGTAATTTTTGAGGTTTCAAGCTCTGATCTTGCTGGGTTTCTGGTAGATATGTAGCAAAGAATCCCATGTGGACTTTGAGGGGGGGGGAGGGTTAGCCATTGGCCTGGAATCTGTGATTACCAGGAAAAGTACTGCAGTGGAAAAGAGGATGAGGAACCAATCTAAGAAAACAGGAGTGTGCCCTGGAGTCAGAGAGAATCACAAACTGAAGAGCTAAATCTGCCAGAGAAAGGAAGTCTCATTTGTAGATAGATGAGAGAGAAGTGAGAAGTAGTGAAGGGATGGGTGAGCTAAACCCACATGGAATGGTAACAGGCTAGGGAAAACTGCTTTGGAACTAGATGGGGAGCAGAGGGACGTAGAAGGGGAAATGAGAAGCAGAGCAAGATAAAAAATGTAAGGAGTGGAGTAGGCAGAGAGCTAGTAAAACTCCCCTGCCACCTGTTATAAAACATTACATTATGCCTTTGTGGGAGGAGAAAAATTTTAATTGCAGGGGGGCGAGAAAGGACAAGGAGGAGACAGAAGGAAGAAAATGGAGGAAAGTGAAAAAATTTGGGAAACAATATGTAGTATAGATGGGGTGTGAGGAAAAATACAATGGGTGTTCTGAATGGGGGTTGGGAGAGGGAAGAGAGTAATTATAATGTTACCTAGGAGTGGGGAGTAGGAGGAAGGAGAGTCTGGCAGGACCCTAGCTTTTGATTTGGCCACATGAATCCTCCCCATGTCCATATTATCTGCTCTGCTCAGAATATTGAGATACTTTTGTTTTCTATGAGGGAAATTTGAGTTATGAGTTCAGCACCCCAATCATTTTCAAAAGCTGGCTTCTATGTTGGTGAATATGTTAAAATCCGGACTGGCTGTGGAGTGTCTCCAGGATAGCTTAGGAAGCCCAGATGTAAGAAGAAACAATTTATTTATTTTTCACATTTATAACCCACCTACAACTAAGTGGTGTACAATATGAACATACATATTAAAAGAGAAACAAGAACAACACAGATTCAGTTTGGTCCTAAATACATAATTTGTCATCTCGGTGATATAAAGCTAAAATGTATGTATTTAGAAACAAGAGCCAAGCCTCAAAGTTATGTAGAAAACCAGCTGGTTGGACTGTGCTGTACTAATATACAAAACAGTCACAGTAGTATATTTATGGAACATCTGTTTTTGATTCTGTTCTATGTGGTTGTTATGTTAAAGAAATCAAGGATAGTACACATTATCTGTAATATGCATGTGGAATTAATTTTTTGTTTGTGGACAGGTCAGATTATATTAATTTTTCTCATTAATCTACCTACTGTGAGTGGGGGAACTAGTAAGTTGAATACTATAAGCAATACACAACATATCCCCCATCATGTTTGGCATGGTGCTAACTTCACAACCAGCATTTAAACATGGATGATCTTAGCCTACAGAGAGTGGTGGGCGAGGCTCTGGTCACTTTGTCGGGCAAACTAGATGAACCATGGAGGTCTTTTTCTGCCATCATTTACTGTGTTAATGTGTAAGTGTCGCAGGGAAGCCAAACCCCAGTGGCTCTCAGAGGACCAGTTTTGGTTGTTAGCTCACCTGGAGGCAGGACTGTAGGGGTGTTTCCTTATTTGCACCTGAAGGTTAGGCCTCTCTGACATCATCAAGCCTGAACCATTGTCTGCAAGAAATCTTTCCAGCATGAACTGTGAATGCAAGAAGAGAAAGAAGAAAACATTTTTGCTGTTATGATGCCTGATGCATTCTGGGTATGTACCAGAACTGTATTCTAGTCAAGGACATCCAGCTATGCCTACATGCTCAGCCTGTGTGAATCTTGGGGGAGTCAGGCTCATGTGCTGGTCTTATCTAACGAAGGCGCCTCTGTTTCAGCCTGTACAAGACTCTATACAGAAAAGCTATTCATCTAAGTTATGTTTCTGTTTTGGTCCGGAGAGGTCATCTGACGAGATCCAAGTGAAATGTGCTAATTATTAATTTAGTCTGTGTTAGGATGTGAGGGAGCTCACATTTTATCATAGGTGTTTTCTGCACATCTTCTATAATATTTAAGACCTGGAAAGTTACCTCTTGTGACTCTCTGCCTGAGAGAGAGAACCGGACTTTTAAATAGATCTGGATTCCATCACATAATGGAAACCTTTGCTGCAAACCTAATTTACAGCTGTTCCAGTGACTAACGGACTCTTGTTCCTTTACCAAAAGAATTCTTATCTTCAGTGCTGAGTAGAAGATGTCTTCCCTTTCACCTGACCTAATTGGATGGTGAGAATAAGGAACTTACATAGTAACATAGTAGATGACGGCAGATAAAGACCCGAATGGTCCATCCAGTCTGCCCAACCTGATTCAATTTAAAAAAAAAAAAAAAAATTTTTTTTTTTTTTTTTTTTTTCTTCTTAGCTATTTTTTTTTTTTTCTTCTTAGCTATTTCTGGGCGAGAATCCAAAGCTTTACCCGGTACTGTGCTTGGGTTCCAACTGCCGAAATCTCTGTTAAGACTTACACCAGCCCATCTACACCCTCCCAGCCATTGAAGCCCTCCCCTGCCCATCCTCCTCCAAACGGCCATACACAGACACAGACCGTACAAGTCTGCCCAGTAACTGGCCTAGTTCAATCTTTAATATTATTTTCTGATTCTAAATCTTCTGTGTTCATCCCACGCTTCTTTGAACTCAGTCACAGTTTTACTCTCCACCACCTCTCCCGGGAGCGCATTCCAGGCATCCACCACCCTCTCCGTAAAGTAGAATTTCCTAACATTGCCCCTGAATCTACCACCCCTCAACCTCAAATTATGTCCTCTGGTTTTACCATTTTCCTTTCTCTGGAAAAGATTTTGTTCTACGTTAATACCCTTTAAGTATTTGAACGTCTGAATCATATCTCCCCTGTCTCTCCTTTCCTCTAGGGTATACATATTTAGGGCTTCCAGTCTCTCCTCATATGTCTTCTGGTGCAAGCCTCCTATCATTTTCGTCGCCCTCCTCTGGACCGCCTCAAGTCTTCTTACGTCTTTCGCCAGATACGGTCTCCAAAACTGAACACAATACTCCAAGTGGGGCCTCACCAATGACCTGTACAGGGGCATCAACACCTTCTTTCTTCTACTGACTACGCCTCTCTTTATACAGCCCAGAATCCTTCTGGCAGCAGCCACTGCCTTGTCACACTGTTTTTTCGCCTTTAGATCTTCGGACACTATCACCCCGAGGTCCCTCTCCCCGTCCGTGCATATCAGCTTCTCTCCTCCCAGCATATACGGTTCCTTCCTATTATTAATCCCCAAATGCATTACTCTGCATTTCTTTGCATTGAATTTTAGTTGCCAGGCATTAGACCATTCCTCTAACTTTTGCAGATCCTTTTTCATATTTTCCACTCCCTCTTCGGTGTCTACTCTGTTACAAATCTTGGTATCATCTGCAAAAAGGCACACTTTTCCTTCTAACCCTTCAGCAATGTCACTTACATACATATTGAACAGGATTGGCCCCAGCACCGAACCCTGAGGGACTCCACTAATCACCTTTCCTTCCTTCGAGCGACTTCCATTAACCACCACCCTCTGGCGTCTGTCCGACAGCCAGTTTCTGACCCAGTTCACCACTTTGGGTCCTAACTTTAGCCCTTCAAGTTTGTTCAACAGCCTCCTATGAGGAACTGTATCAAAGGCTTTGCTGAAATCCAAATAAATTACATCTAGCATATGTCCTCGATCCAGCTCTCTGGTCACCCAATCAAAAAATTCAATCAGGTTCGTTTGGCACGATTTACCTTTTGTAAAGCCATGTTGCCTCGGATCCTGTAACCCATTAGATTCAAGGAAATACACTATCCTTTCTTTCAGCAACACTTCCATTATTTTTCCAACAACTGAAGTGAGGCTCACCGGCCTGTAGTTTCCTGCTTCATCCCTGTGACCACTTTTCTGAATAGGGACCACATCCGCTCTCCTCCAATCCCCAGGAATCACTCCCGTCTCCAGAGATTTGTTGAACAAGTCTTTAATAGGACTCGCCAGAACCTCTCTGAGTTCCCTTAGTATCCTGGGATGGATCCCGTCTGGTCCCATCGCTTTGTCCACCTTCAGTTTTTCAAGTTGCTCATAAACACCCTCCTCCGTGAACGGCGCAGAATCTACTCCATTTTCTCGTGTAACTTTGCCGGACAATCTCGGTCCTTCTCCAGGATTTTCTTCTGTGAACACAGAACAGAAGTATTTGTTTAGCACATTTGCTTTCTCCTCATCACTCTCCACATATTTGTTCCCAGCATCTTTTAGCCTAGCAATTCCATTTTTTATCTTCCTCCTTTCACTAATATATCTGAAAAAATTTTTATCTCCCTTTTTTACATTTTTAGCCATTTGTTCTTCCGCCTGTGCCTTCGCCAAACGTATCTCTCTCTTGGCTTCTTTCAGTTTCACCCTGTAGTCCTTTCTGCTCTCCTCTTCTTGGGTTTTTTTATATTTCATGAACGCCAACTCTTTCGCCTTTATTTTCTCAGCCACTAGGTTGGAGAACCATATCGGCTTCCTTTTTCTTTTGTTTTTATTGATTTTCTTCACATAAAGGTCCGTAGCCATTTTTATCGCTCCTTTCAGCTTAGACCACTGTCTTTCCACTTCTTTTATGTCCTCCCATCCTAACAGCTCTTTCTTCAGGTACTTTCCCATTGCATTAAAGTCCGTACGTTTGAAATCTAGGACTTTAAGTAACTTATCTATCTTATCAGCTGGGGTTAGATAAAAGAATTCTATTGTGGGTCGAGATAAGGAGATGTAAAGTTACTCGGGGCGATAAGCTATATTTTTAGTTGCTGCTATTCAAGAATTATTATTATAAGGAATTATTTAGAATGTAAGAATTAGTTTTACTCATTTATCTAACAAGTGTGGTGTGATAATTATGTACTGAGTTTCATATATGTATTCGGATATTATGTGAACAATAATTAGTTATTGCTGCTGGCTTATGAATTATATTTTTCTATTTTCATAATAAAGTATTTCTCATAGCCTGGGTCTCTGTGTCGTGTAAGTAGGCAAAGCTTGCTGAACCTGGATGAGATATTATGGTCTTCCCTAGAAAACTAACAGGCACGTATTTGTTTATGCAACTGATTAGTTAACCATAAATCTTACTACAGGACTTGTTCTAAGGACTTGGTCTGTTGCTGCTTGGGTAGGCTTATCCTGGCCACCTGTTTGTCTACAAAATTGTACAAAGGATAGTCTTCTCATAGGTCTCAGAAGTTGAGAGGTTCAGGAGTCTTATCTTCAGCAGGAGGCTATAACACTTTTCATTGGTGGGTCCTCATAACCTCCAACTAGTGGGTTCTGGAGATGGCCCATTGGGGATACACCTTAGAGTTTACAGAACCTGACTCATATTCCTTTATGGTGGTCCCCTCTCAAAAGAGAGGCAATGGAAGTTGGTAACCAGAGATTGCTCCACCCTGGGTCATGAAGAAAGTCAAAGCTGAAGCTCGATTCATTTTGTTGTGTCCAAGAAGGACAGCTCTCTCAATTCTATCTTGGATGATGAAGGGAGTCATTGCTCCTCTGAGTGTCTTCATCTTTCACATGGAGACAGCGTGGTCTGTGATATAATTTGTCGCGCTGGGTGAGTCTCTCACTGCTAATCCTGCTGGAGGCCTATCTGCATATTGCAATCAGAGAAGCACATAGGCAGTTCCTGCAGTTCTGTGTTCTAAGCAGGCATTTTCAGTTCAGGGAAAATGTCCTTTGGCTTAGCCTTGGTGCTCCTGGAAGCAAGATAAGTTGTTCTGCCCATTTTTATACTGGTATTGCTGGGGAGTAGTAAGAGACATCTATGTCTCTCCTAATGTGACTTAAAAGGGACTTTAATATCCCAGGTCCGTCAACCCCTGTCATGTGTGATAAAAATGTGCAATCTTTATGGTGGTGGATCACTCACAACAAGTTGATACTGGGTCTTCCATTCTAGCCACTGCAACATCATGTAATGCTCAGCACAAATGCTTCTAGTACAGGTCGGGGTGCTCATGTGCAGTTCCACTGCATCCAGAGAAATTTGGTTGTCTTCTAAACAAGCCCATCAGATCAATTTGCTGGAGCCAAGAGCAATGTTCAATACCTTTCAAGGCTTTTTCTGATGCACACAAAGAACAGCTCCTGCATATACAGTACTAGATTATAAAAGAGCACTGACCTACTATATGAAGAGAATACGCTCTCTCATCAGAAGTCTAAGCAACTTCTTTCAGCTGAGCCATCTGGGAGCCACAGTTGTTGAAAGAACCTTATCAAATTGGCTGGTAGACTGCATTTCCCATTGCCATTCCACAGAGTATGCCTAACTAGTCTCGATGAAAGCACATCATCAGATCCTTGGCAGTATCGATGACCCATCTGTGATTCTCATAGAAGACATCTGCAAACCAGAAACATGGTCTTCCTTTGATTGCTCATTACTGCTTTGACACACTAATGCCTTTAGGCAGGCAATTGTCAAAGGACTTTTCAATTAACATTCAAACTTCCCCCCCCTAAAGTTTTTTCTGGATTTCTGTGAGAGATTACACTAATTGGAATTCTCGCAGCCCTTAGCATTGGGATTCTGCATTAGCGCGGCTGATTTATTCTGCTTGTTGACAGAGAAAGTGAGTTGTTTACTTGTAATGAGGGATCTCCATTGCGTATAGGAATGAGCTGCTTATAGGGGAGAGGGCCAAGAAAACATTGCAAATTAAGGAAAAAGTTTTTGTATCAGCAAATCGGTTTTCTTTTTTTCTATGTATTAGTTTTCACTGGAATTCTTTGCCTCTATATTTCAGAAATAACTACTACTGTTAATTTTCTAGAGCGCTACCAGACTATGCAGTGCTGTACAGAGTCATGAAGGAGACTGTGCCAGCTCAAAAGAGCTTACAATCTAAACAGCCAAGACAAACAGGATGCCAGGGTGAGGGATACAGTTTGGGGGAGTGGCTAATCTGCTGGCTAGGGGGGGTGAGCAATGGGGAGTAGGGTTATGGATTGAAGGCTATATCAAAAAAGTGGGTTTTCATTCTGATTTTAAACAAGGTAAAGGAAGGGTACAACCTCAGGTAGTATATTCCAGGCATACAGAGGGGCTAAATGAATGGAACAAAGTGTGGGATTGGCAGTGGAGGAGAAGGGTACAGATAAAAGAAGCTTATCTGAGTAAGGGAGCTCTAGGGGAGGCTATAGGGAGAGATAAGAGAGGAGAAATACTGAGGGGCTGCGGCATGAACACATGTAAAAGCTAGGCATAGAAATCAGGTTTGCAATGTGCCAGTGAACAGAACCTTTCAAGCATTTATTTTCTATGTAAAGTTCTGCATAGTACTGGTATTTTCATTTTGATGGGTGAATATTGAATTGAAATCACTAGTTCTGTAGAGGGATGGATGACAGAATTTAGATTAAAGCTTAATTCTGATAAAACAAAATTTTTTCTTGCCATTGCCAGCCAGGATAATTTAGAGACTGCCTTCACTCTAAATACTGTACAATATCTGATTCAACTGACCATTAAGATCTTGGGTGTTACCCTTAAACAAAATCTAACCATGCGTGACCAAGTTGGTATTGTAGTTCGTAAAAGCTTCCACATTCTTTGGAAGCTACGCACACTCAGAGCTTATTTTGATTTCTCAGCATTTAAATTGATGGTACAGTCTTTGGTACTCAGTCATTTGGACTATTGTAATATCATTTATTTGGCTGGAAATAAGAAAAATCTTTCCTGACTGAGAACTATTCAGAATATCGCTGTCAGACTTATTTTTGGTTTGAAGAGGTATGACCATGTTACTTGTTTCTATCAAGAACTCATTGACTGCCGGTTGAGGTTGAGGTACATCTATTGTTGTGTAATAGTAGGTGAAATCCCATCCTATCTGATTGAGTTATTCTGCTTTTCTATTCAAAAACACTCTCTAAGCTCTAAAGCCTTGTTGACTTTCCCTACAGTGAAGGGTTGTAAACTTAAAAGATATCATGATCGCATGCTTTCTTTTCAGGCTGCAATATAGGACAAGAATTTTAAATCCTTGTTACTCTCTTCAGTTTCTTATTCTCAATTTAGAAAATTACTGAAAACTTATTTGTTCACAAAATTTTGGGGTTCTAATTTTTGGGATTCTTATTCATTATTTATGATATTTTTTAGTTAACCTTTTGTAAACCGCATAGAACTCAAAGGTAATGCCGTTAAGAAATTTTATATTATGTTTATTAATAAATAGCATATGTATCTTTTTTTAATACCCTTACAGCTTTCTGTAGCTTGTTGCCCTGTTTTTGTGTTTCTTTTACTAAAAGGAAGTGCTATTTATCATCCATCCATAGGCTGAACTGGAGGGCAGGTTGATGCATCATTGATTTAGTGGTATTTCGTTCCTTGCACTCTCAAATCTTGTTCTTTGGAGTTCAACCAGGTGTTGCAAGATAACTTTTTGTTTTGGTTGTGTTGATAGTTCTGCATATAGAAAAATAAACTTACAGATTTATGCTTAGTGGCCTTATTTCAAAAAAAAAAAAAAAAGTTCATGGTCTATGTGACTTCCAGATGCTGTACTGATATTTGTGTTCCCTCTGCAGTTGAAGGGTCCAGTATGTTTATCTGCCAATGTGCTGAAGTTGCATATCTCTGTCAGTTTGAGTTTATTTTGCTGATTGTACTTGCCTATCTGGGCCGTTTGCCATTCTCAATAAAAACATGTTTTTAAAAAAAAATTCTCTCTGATAATGTCTTTGTATTTGCTGAATTTATTATTTTAAATCACCTTTGTTGTCACTATGGGCTAGATTCACTAAGCCCACTGATCGTGTCCCCACCAGTTTGCGACCCCGACCCGATTCACTAACCTTCCGATCCACACCTGAACCGATCTGCGCATGCAAAGTAGGAAGGCAGCGATTCACTAAACTAAGGAAGGAACACCGATTGAGCTGGCCGATCCAAAAAGAAGCGACTAATGAAGACCAGTCGCTCACATCCCTGCTGACTCTCCTTTTTTATTAAAGAATTACAGGCATACAAATTTCAAGAAGACAATATATGACACGAAACGTCCAAGATTTTCAATAAACATGGTAGAAAAAACCCAATAAAGTAGCCTAATTGTTAATGCAGTGAGCCGAGAACATGGGGCACTTGGTTCAGTTTCCACTGCAGTTCCTTGTGATCCAAGTCATTTCTCTCCATTATCCCAGGTGCAGAAATTAGAGGGTACTATTAGGGACAGAAAAAAAAGTACCTGCATATTATATATGTAAACCACTTTGATTGTATATATAGAAAGGTGGTATATCAAGTCCATGACCCTTTACTCTTTATTTAAATATGTAAATCAAGTAAGCTAATGATATAGCTGAGTTGCTTGCCTCCAGACAAATGTTTTATCAGAAGATAATGATAGGTAAAAGTTCAGAACATTCTTAACTATTACACTATAGGAAAAAAAAAGTTCAGTGTTACCTTCTAAACAGTGAAGATTCCCTATTGGTGAGGCACAATGCTATAATGAATACTAGAATCTGACATTTTTGAAGCATTTCTACCCCTGCTGGGTTTTTCTATTCCAGTGGGTTTCTATGGACTTTGGTAACCATGGGTCAGCTTGTTTAAAATCTTTCTTTGGTCCCAGTTGGATAAAAATAAGTTGAAGCTGTGGCTTGCAATGACACTTTCTTTTTTTTTTTTTAACCAGCTCACTCAGATCACTTGCATAGCAGTCTTGATTAGTCCTTTGGTTGAGGACTGAGGAAATTATACATACACGTACAAAAGAAGTGTTTTGGACTTTAGAAAAAAAACATGCTGTAAGTTCTGTTTCCCATAGGAATGTTTTCTGTTTTTATCTTAAACTACCCCAATACAGGAGTTTAACCTTTTCCTATCGTAATAAATTTTACGTTACGCTGGTTCCAATCGTAATTATTTTAGCAAAGTTTTGTATTATTCACCGTTATCATTTACGGCTATTGTAAACACAATGGCCAAATAGATGGGGTAAATGATAGGTAGAAGGTGTACTGTATGTCCCATGCCAAGGGACATACGATGGCAACGACATTTTATTGAATGTTCCGTCATCCGGGCCACACGATAGGAAAAGGTTAAAACTCTCCACCTCCTCTCCCCCAAACAGTGCTGCCTGGATATTTTATTTATTTTATTTATTTATTTAATTCATTTTCTATCCCCTTGTCCCTAAAGATCTCAGAACGGGCTACAGGTTAAAAAAATACATAGGGCTCCTTTTACGAAGGTGCGCTAAGCATTTTAGCGTACGCACCGGATTAACGCGTGCTATAGTGCACGCTAACCGAAAATCTACCGCCTGCTCAAAAGGAGGCGGTAGCGGCTAGCACGCGCGGCAATTTAGCGTGCGCTATTCTATGCGTTAAGGCCCTAGCGGCTTTGTAAAAGGAGCCCATAGTTAACAGGTTACGATTTACATTAAAATACATTTCTAGACCACAATACCTTCCAGATCGATGTGGTTTACGTCAAGAGACTGTACATCACAGTGAAATACAACAGAAATATCATCTTCATAGCTTTCCTAAGAATTTGACAAAAAGAGATGTCTTTAATAGTTTTCGGCAATGCATATATGAAATCGAAGAAGCAAACAAAATACGCAGTTCCGAATCCCAATTAGCAGCCTGATATGCAATTGTTTGATGCAAAAATTTCTTGTAAAGACATCCTCGCACTGGAGGGAACACAAACAGTGAAGTTAATCTTAGTGGACAAACCGCCATAAACAATGTAAATTGTTCCAGTAAATAACCAGGTGCCTGACCATGTACAGCTTTATAACAAAGCGTCCCAAATTTAAACCAAATCCCGGCCTCAAAAGGCAACCAAAGGAGTTGTCTGCAGTATGAAGTTGTGACATTTCCGCTCCCCGAGACGGTCATGTCAGAGTGAAACCCCGGTCTCAGTCTCTTACTCGAGACCAGACTCTCACTGAGAAGTATCAGGAAGAAGATCCTGAAAGCCTAGCTGCCTATCCTGAGCCTTCTAGCCTAGAGCAGTGCCCTGAGGATAGGTTAACTGCCCGGCCCAGAAAAGCTTCCAGTCACACTAAGGGATTTAATCAAGCTCCCAGTGATATTCTACCCTGTAGCCTGAGGGGGAGCCCAAGAACACACAAGCTAGGCACACAATCACCCAGTGTAGGGCGTGGCCCTAAGCCTGTTAAGCAGCTCTCCAGAGCATTAAAGGAGGCTGTCCAAGAGAGTCTGGGGGAGAGAGTTCTCCGGGCCAGGAGAAGGCCAGACCTCACTCCAGAGCCAATGGAGTGTGAGGCTCCAATGCCTCAGGAACCAGCAGAGCAGCTGGAGACACCAGAAAGCATGGACCTGGATGAAGGGTGTATGCTGGAGACCGGTATGGAAGAAGCCATGGATGTGGGCTTGGCAACTTTCCACTGAACACTACAGGTACAAGGCTGTACAACAATAATAGTGGAGAGGAGTTTTTGGCAGAACTGTTTGGATTGTTTTGTGCTGTAAAGACAAGCTCAGAGCAGTGCTGCACCAGCTTGATTGGATTGCTACATTGCAGCTGTGCAGGAGCTCAGTAGAAGCCCAAAGGACTGTGAGCTAATCAGGGCTGGAAATTTAGGAGCCTGCAGTAAGGCTTCAGTTTTTGTATTTTGTGTTTTTGCTTAAAGTTTACCTGGTGAAGAAACTGGACTGTGTTAGTTAGTAAGCCCAGGACGCCAGCTCAGGGCTGGATAAGTGCTTAAGAGACTAATTGTGCTGAGTTTTTCAGAGCCTGTGTGATCAGGTAGAGCAAGCACTAAAACCTGGACTGGAAGTATAATTGATAGCAAGCTTGCTGTGCTTTCACTGGACTGGGGTGAAAGTTAAAAGGCTTTTTGTTTTCTGTTTTCTTTCTTTTTGCCCTTGTTTGGGAAGAAAGGGAACTTGGACTATGATAATAGATGATATGATTTATGTGGCAAGTGACTAATTAAACTTCTCACATTATTTTTCAACTTGACTCACGGTGCTTTATTTTTAGCAAAGCCAAGATAGTGAGACACCAGTGAGGTCTCCCCCTTTGGGAGCCACGTCAGGAGTGTGCTACCCTCTACCGGAGGTCTTCTGAACTTTACCAAGACCCCGGCAGGTGACAAAGTAAAGTGATCTGATTTCCTCAAATCAAAAATCAGATGCACAGCCACATCCCAGATTTTGTGCAATCTATGAAAATTTGACTGAAGATCTGGATTTGCCATAATTTCAGTACAAGTTTACCATACAAATTTTTATCCTAACTAGATACTAGGGGTCTAATACTAATATTTTTGTTCTCTGATACCTTGCAGTGCTTATGTTGAATATAATATACGATCAGAATTATTAGAATTAGAGAATGACACGGGGAAAAAATCTGTCCCCGTCACTGCCCCGTCCCCGAACCCGCCGTGCCTTTTCACCGCCCCGTCCCCGCAGCATCCACCCTTCCCTCTCGCCACCTCACCACCCTTCAGCGGCCCAATAATCTCCCTCCCTCCCCCTTACCTTCGTGGTGTATAGAAACTTAAGGGAAGGAAGGTGTGCGGTCCCTTCCCTCCCTCCGGCCAAATCTATCTCCCTCCCCCTTACCTTCACGGCGCTTTAGAAAAGAAACTGATGCCAGCGAAGCCTGCCTGTGCCGCCCTGCCGTCGTGTGTGTGTGGGCGGAAGCTTCTCCTCAGACAATTGCCATTTTATAAACACAAATAAAACAGAGCGAGGTTCAACAAAACCCATCTCTCCTCCCTTTCACAAATATCCCCTTCACTATTGTGAAAACTGAACAAACCAAATTACTACAGAATGCCACATGGAAAAATCAAGCTAACAGAATACTTTAGCCACACATGGGAAGAATAATGTTAGGGGAATGCAACTAGGGCAACTGCCCCCTGGTCAGAGAGAGAGCCCTAAGCCAGCTGGAAACTAAAGAAGCACAGCCTGGACTTTGCGGTCCCCAGCTATGTCTAATACCAGCTCTAGCAGGATACATATTTCAAATCTGGAATATTCTAATCACAAAATATAAAATAAATTTATTTTTTTCTTTTTGTTGTCTGGTAATTTTATTCTTCAAATCACATTGGTCTCAGGCTTTGGTTTTAGGTTCCTTCTGTCTTCATCGTGGTATGGCTGGCTCCTGAAGGTAAAATAGGTGCAAGAGGAGCTGGGGAGAAGATGCCGAGTCTGACACGGGTGCAATTTTTTTTACCACAGGAGTAAGACTTTTCATCACTCCCACCGGGGCGGTAAAAGGTCTTGTCCCCATTCCTGCAGTAAAGCAGTTGCAAATGTCTCCATTCCTGCGGATTTACTGTGGTTTACCGTGGTAAACAGTCCCCGTATCTTTCTCTAATTGGAATGTCTATATCAGTGTCTCTCAATCTGTTTGCCACGGCACAGTAGTGTGCCGTGAAGAGATTCCAGATGTTCCACGAGACATTCCAGAATTTTAATTTTATTTTAAAAAATTCCTCCTTGCCGTATCCCATTCCCTAAACTATACTACACCATTCTTCTTGTAACTCCTCTGGAAATGTTCTTCTTCTTGTAACTCTTCTGGAAAAGTCCAGAAGTCTCTTTGTAATCATCCTGGAAATGTCCAGATGTCTCTTTTGTAATCCGCCCAGAACTGCAAGGTTGAGGCGGAATAGAAATCAGTAATGTAATGTAATGTAGTGTAATGTAAGTATACACTAGAATGGATGACACATATTTCACATACGCAAGTCTGTCAATGTTATGAGCATCTGTGTGCATAAGAATACAACCGCCCAGACAAGCATTATTCTTTGATGTGATTGGTCCTTGAAAACTAAAGGCAGGTAATTTTATTTTTGTTTTTTATGCAGCAGTAATACCAACTTGAGAAACAAAGCAATCAAGGCTTTGTTACTATTTGGATCTTCTTGTCTTTGCAAGCTTGGATTTTCTGCTCTGACGGAAATTAAATTTAAAAAAAAAGAGAGCAACTGCAGATTGTGGATGATGAAATGGGTATTTGCTTGTTGACTATCGAGCCACATTTTGATTTAATTTGCACTCAAAAACAAGCTCATCCATTGTATTGATTAGCAATTCTATTCTGTTTCATCATGGTTACAATTACCCATACATATATTAAAGAACTTTAAACAAATAACTCTCAAATTTAAATTTTTTGTTGTTTTTTTTGCAATTTTATAATTTGTTATAATGTGCCGCGGAAAACATTTGTTTTGTTTAGTGTGCCGGAGCTAAAAAGGTTTGAGACACACTGGTCTATATGGAGCTTTTAATTACACTTCTCTCTCCATATTCGCGGGTTCGGCACTCATGACTTTGATTATTTGTGGTTTTCATCTTGCTGACTTCATCCCCAAATGATGTGATCCTGGAGTGCCGAGAAAAAATTCAGCGCTTTTTGTCGGCGTGGTTGGGCAAACACAGTGTTTGGGGGGGGGGGGTAGGTATGCAGAGAAAAGTTAAGCAGTTGCTTCAGCGTGGTCGCGAATGCTAACAATAAGTTTATTCGCAATTTCACAGTATTCGTGAGGGCTATACCACAAACCATGCAAATATGAAAGCAAAAAATTATTTGTAATTTTTTGGTATTTGTGGGTCATCTTTGATCCTAACCCCCATGAATATAGAGGGAGAAGGGTACTTATATATATGAGGTTTCTTAGTTGTTACCATCCATAGGATCACAAAGAAAGTTTATGGGAAGTGCTTAGAAGCAGACAGGTATTTAAGAATTAGAAGAAAAAATTGGGGGGACAGTTTTGAAGTTAGGAATTTGTGGAGTAAGTCTGCCATACTTGTCATGGTTATGGTGAGAGAGTGAAAGAAAAGGTTAAGCAAAAATAGACACAATGAATTTACTTTGTGTTTGTACAATACATGTGAAATGTTAAACCATGCCTTTGTAGATTCTCAGATATTACTGCCAAATTAAAAAAAAAAAAATTAAACTAAACTCTGTTCTGATTGTTAGTGGATATGACTGTTAGCTTTGGTTTGTTTGATGGAAAAACTGCAGTTTAATTGTATGGCATTTTCCTGTACTATATCATCATGTACTAGACCGTCCAGAACACAGCCCTCAGACTCATATACTCACTCAGCAAATACGACCATATTACCAAAGCATACTTAGAATCTCACTGGCTACCAATAAAAGCAAGAACACAATTCAAATTCTACTGTCTCCTATTCAAAGTAACCCACGGCGCGGCACCCAGCTACCTAAACAACCGTTTTCACTACTATCTCTTATCCAGAAGAAGGAGAACACAGAACATTTTCACCTACCCTCCTCTCAATGGTACTCGACGTAAGAAACTTTATGACAACCTACTAGGGACACAGGCAGCTAATATTGACTCCGACATCTCAAAATTACTGATCGAAATTACAGACATAAAAGAGTTCCGAAAAGAAATAAAAACACTACTGTTCAAAAAATATCAATCTAAACCGCCATCTAATGAGTTCTCAATCAATTCCTTGGGAAAAGAATCTCTTTATCCAACCCAAACTAATCACCACTACTGTCCATATCATCAACATTAATTAACCAACATCATGCAATCATCAAAACAATAAATACACCTCCGCTTATAGGCATATGATGCTACTCTCCATCCAAAGAAACTTGACTCAGCTCATGTAACATCTTCTGTAATCTAGAACATATTGTAATTCCTTATTCTCCACCAGTAGTAAATTGACTCAGTTGCTATGTAACATCTCCTACGATATTGAATGTACTATAATTCTTCAATATAAACTGTAATTATCTCTTCCTATAATGTAATTCTACTGGAAACGCCCAGATATCTTCTTTATTGTAATCCGTGGCTATGTTACATCCGCTGCGATATTGAATGTATTGTAACTCTTCACTGTTACTTGTAATCTACTCTTCTCCTGTAATGTAATTCTACTGGAAATGCCCAGATATCATCTTTATTGTAATCCGCCTAGAACCGCAAGGCACAGGCGGAATAGAAATCCCTAATGTAATGTAATGTAATGTAATGTAATCTTTTATCTAATCTTGCATGCTGGAACTGGTTTTCTTGAAATTAAAGGAATAGTTAAGTTTCTGTGTTGGCTCTGGACAGTATTTTAATCAGTGGTGAATTTGGGTGGTGATAGAAGTCTGAGGTTGTTCTTAGCTGGACAAATATGGGCCAGTTTTTACCTCTGTATTATAAAGTGTGGTTTTATTCAACAGACCTATAATAATTTTCTGTTTTATTGTTTTATCTTTTGTAACTTTTCTTGTTTGTGTTGGACATGGGAGTGGTCTAAGAGATCTGACCAATTGGAGTCTTAGGCCACGCCCAATGCATCCCAGAATGTACTTGGAGAGAGACCTAAGATTCCAGTTGACCAAGGTGCCTAAGACTTCTCCTATGGGAGGGGCCTCAAGCGCCTGGGCCAATCAGGCCCCTCCCTGGTGCAACGGCAGGAATGAGTGGGTATCCCTCCTGCTGATGAACTTAGGGGGGATGTTCTGGCAGGAGGGACTGGGCATCCCTCCTGCTGGGGGATGTTTCGAAGGGGGGATGGCGACAGGAGGAATTCGGCATTGTTCCTGCCATGGACATTTGAGGTGGGGGTGAGAAAGCTTCGGGGGTTCTGGTAAGAGGGGGGAGGGTGGCAGCAGGAGGAATTAGTCACTCCTTCTGCCATGGATTTTCAGAGGTAGGAGCACTTTGGGGGTTCTGGCAGTTGGGACTGGGCTTCCCTCTAGCTGGTCGTCTTCGTGGGGAGGAGGGGAACGGGTTCCCTACTGTGGTTGCTAAACTGATTGCAGCAGGGATATTCCCTTGCTGCGATCGGCTCAGCAGCTGCGTCTATTTGAAATGTAGACCATCATTTTGCTGGCCTACATTTCAGGCACCTATCGCAGCTCTAGGGAGATGCCTAGGGCCACCGAAGCTCACCTAAGGCCACTTCCGAGTGAAACCATGCCCATGCCTAGCCTTGGGCGAGCTTAGGTGGACCTACGTGCCTCCCTAGGCTCACAAAAACGCCTACAATGTAGGCAACATTCCTTGATGTGTGTGTTAAAAAAACAAACAAACGTGCGTCCCGATTACCTGGTTAGACAGCGGTAGGACGCCTACCGCTGTCTACAATCGGGACATCGATTACAGAATTTGCCCCTTAGAATGTAAGATGAAGGGAATATGAAAGGCTAAAATAAATGTGTTAAATAGATTTTGCGGAGGTCAAACGTACTATAGAAAACAATAGGTCAGTTTGTTATCAACTGCTTCCATTCTCAGTTTTGCATTTTGAAATGACCCGTTTTTGATGACCTGTAAATATCTCTTGCACTCCAAAAAAAAAAAAAAAAAATCCAAACTTAAATCTGTTTAAAACTCTGGGAAAGTAGAATGAATGCTTGGAAACCAGTTGCATACCAATGTGTATATGCTGGAATGTGGATAATTCAACTGAGGAATGTAAATGCATTCCTATAACACAGTGGTTTGTAAATGTCAAGTCTCTGGTCAGTAAGATTTGACATTATAGCTTTAGCTTGTATTTATTTATTACTTTTGCACACTACTGTTTGCTGAATGTAATCTGAGATCAGTAGCTTCAGAATGAAAAATTGCATCATAGCATTTATGTCCCTTGATTCCTATTATGTCCTTTGGCAGTATTGTCCACAGAGTGCTGTTTTAGGTCTTTAAGGAAGAGGAAAATAGTACAGTCAATGGCAGCTTCTGAGACTTATCCATATTGCACTGGTAGTAGAGACCGGACATCCCATAAATGAGAGTCCCTGCAACTGTGTATTAGCAGTTGACCTGGACAGCTAGGACCTGTGTTAGACATGCTAGAGCGCAAGGAAAAAATATAGGAGGGTGTACCCACTTCTAGATCCCTTTCCCTGAGGTCTTCTTCCCTCTTAGCCACTCCATTCTCTATTACTGCTACCCGCAATCCAGGTTCCCTCTTATTTTTGCTCTTCCTGGGTCCTTTCTTATCCTGATTGCCAGCCTTTGTGTCCTCCTCATTGGTCCCTTTACCCTGCCCCTTCTTCCTTGACCCTTTCCCAGATTTTCTTCATCTTAACATACCCATTGCCAATATTTGAGCTTAAACTCCTTATAGCCCCTTCCTGGGTTCACTCCCCTCACCATTTTTGGTTGTGGGGCATAGATGATAGAAAACTTAGCATGAGACCTGCATGGCCTTGCCGTGGGCCCCCACTCTTCACACGAGTTTCCTTGATATAAAGAGAAGCTCAAAAAGGAGGCAGACATGGAACAGTAACGTATGCTAGCATTGGGGCCCTGTTCTGATTCCCCTACACCCCCATAACATACTCGCATACTCTTCCTGTTAATTTCTCTGTTTGAAGTGTTCTGCTGGTGGTGGTTCAAGCCATACTTCTTTCTCCTCTGGGCTGAAAGACCTGCAAAGTCATAGGCAATTGAAGAGGTACGTTCCAAAACCTGTTAAGTACAAAAAGCTGTGATCTGAATAAATGCAAATGTTTGTTTTCAAGAAATTCTATCTTAACAGGATAATTGTTTTCACTGACTATCATATATACCTTTGTGAAGAAATCTTTTTCAGTGCAAATTCCACACAATCTGGCTGTCTGTACAGGCCATCTGTTTCAAGTAGGAGTTCACTTTTGAAAATAACGTACTTAAAAGGTTTTGCAGTCCACCTCTTAAGCTGCCCTAGTCCCCAACTCCTCCCTCAAATGCCAGTCCTGTATACAACAGGACCCAGCAGATACAAACTTAGAGCCTTCAGTTCCCATCTATGTGATGTTTTACTGGGTGTCAGGTCAAAAGCACGCCGGGACAAAGGCGCGCAGACAACTGAGCGCAACGCGGAGGCGCGCGCCAAAGAAAATAACTGTTTTAAAGGGCTCCGATGGGGGTGTGGGGGGAACCCCCCCACTTTACTTTATACAGATCGCGCCGCGTTGTGGGGGGTTTGGGGGATTGTAACCTCCCACATTTTACTGAAAACTTCACTTTTTCCCTAAAAAACAGGGAAACAGTTAAGTTTCCAATATAATGAGGGCGGTTACAACCCCCCAAACCCCCCAAAACGCCGCCGCGATCTGTATTAAGTAAAGTGGGGGGGTTCCCCAACAAAACCACCCGTCGGAGCCCCTAAAAACACTCTTTTTCTTCGGTGCGCGCTTCTGTCTTGCGCTCAGTTGTCGGCACGCGCCTTTGTCTTCGGCGGTTTTGTCTGTGAACCGTTTTACTGAACTGTTGTTTAACTTTGTAGTTTCTTGCCATCATCAGCAGATAAATCCAGAGACAAGTGGGTTATGTCCATCCATCAGCAGGCAGAGATAGAAAGCACCAAATTGAGCTCTGTCATTTATAGGGTGGTGTGATCACTGGTGAGGCTGGACTCATTTAGAGCACTGGTCTTTGACCTGGGGGCCGCCGCGTGAGCGGACTGCTGGGCACGATGGACCACTGGTCTAACTGAGCAGCGGCAATTCTTATGTTCTATATCTTCTCATGGTTTCTTTCTTCCTGGTTTCATCTGCTGTTCAGTGGGGCCTGCAATTGGTGGCTAGATCTGGCTCTGCTAATTCGGTTGAGTGAGGGGATTAGGCTTCCTGGGTGTCTATTCTAGGGTATAGCTGGTGGTGTCAATTCCCTACCCATCCCCTCTGTCCCCTCTTGGTATATGCCCTGGACTCCTTTTTCCCTCCTCATAATGGAAAAAAAACAAAACAACAAAACAGCTGGCTGGAACACCCAGAAGGAATGCAATGGACTGGGGCCACTTCAAGGAAATAGAGTAGCCAGCTGTGTGTGTGTCCCCCCCCCCGAACTGAGTATAGTTCTTGTGCTCAGTTGTGGGTCCCTTCCCTTCCCACACTGTTTCCCATGTTTTGGGCCAGGGGGAATCTTTTACTGACTTCTCGACCGTGAAGATACCACAGTCTGACTTGCTCGTGTTTGTCTTGAGCCTTTCCTCTGGTCCTGCCAGTGTTGCAGTTAAAAAAATCCCAAAAGGGCAGGAAAAGCTGTTCTGTGCTCTTGAGGGGAACAGCAGTTCCTCCGTTTCCTGTGGCGGTCAATTGAGGTAAAACAGCGGTTCAGTTTTGACGGAAAGAAAGAGCTCCCCTTCTTAGGATTCTGGGCCTTTTCTGTGTGTGTGCACACGTGTCTGTGGGTTGTTTTGGGGGTGTTTTTTTGGGGGAGGCCATGATGTGACTCCGTTCCCGGTGCTCAGTGGGGGATGAAGTTTTCAAGGCAAATCAATCCCAAAGATCTGCTCCTAGTCTTTTGTATTCTATCTTTGCACATGCACACCCACTATTCAAAAGGAGGAAGTTGTATTAAGTTAAATTTGATTTGGTTTACACAGGGTGACTAATCAGTTCATGAGAACTTCCTAAAAAATTTTTAATAAAGAGTTCACCTGGGTATATCCTCAGCGCAGGAAGCGCCCTACAAGGTTTTACCCACAAGCATCACCTTCTGTCACCTCGTGAACCTTTTAAGTGCAAAAGTTGCCTTTTTTTATATATGAAAAAAAAAAAAAAATAAATAATAAAGTGCCATGTGCAAGTTTAGAATCAAAGAAATCATCACTGTATCAATAAAAACGTTCAAATCAAACAGGTCTTGATAATAGCAGTTTTCCACCACTAAATCAAATATGAAAGAAAACGTAGATTTCATGAGTCCACAAGGAGTCCATGCTCTCTCTTTAGGGGGTGCCTCAGCCGAATGTCCTACAGAGTCCCCTGTTTCGTTCTCTTCCTCAGGGGCAATGTCAGGGGCACATCCCACTGCATATGAAAAATATGCCCTTGTCTTCTCTCCATGGCTGCTACAAGACTGGAGTCAAATGTGCATTTATAATCAGGAGGCTGCATTCATTCCTCAAGAGCCTTTGCGCCGCTTTTCCTGCTTCTACCCAGCTCGGGGGACATGGAGGAGGGAACCTCGGTGGTTCTTGCTTTCCTTCCTGTTATTACTGAGTAGCACCTTGCCGCAGAAATTCTTGGTCAGCAATCCCAGTTGTTTAAAAATAAAAAGGACTTTCAAGCCGAGCTGTAGGAACCAACTGCTTATAAAGGGAAAGCTTGAAAGCATCACCTTGCAATCTTATCTAGTGTTATCGTTTCTCTGTCTCTGGAAGAGATTTGTCTGTAGATTAACATCCTTTAAGTATTTAAATGCCTGCTTCATATCTCCTCTATCCCTTCTTCCCTCTAGGGTCAACATATTCAGTTATTCAAGCCTCTTCTCATAAGTCTCTCTCCTCAATCCAATCATTTTCATTGTCTTCCTCTGGACCGCTTCAAGTCTTCTTACATCCTTAGCAAGATAAGGCCTACAGAACTGAACACAATCAACTGGGCGTACAAAAATGCTAGAAAATTGCCTTATTATGAATTTTTATAAAATAATTTAAGATGCAAATTTATGGAACTATGGCACCCAGTTGCTGCAGATGACTGGGGTCTATGGTGGTAACATTGGTTTGCCATATGCTTCAGTAATGATTACAAATTAACTTACCACCAATGCTTGCATGATTTGTTAAAGATAAACAGTTAACCTCATATGACAAGGTAGAGAATTGTGTGCTTTCGTTGAAATAAAAAGAATATCTTTAGGACAGGACTGGGCTGCATCTATGTATTAGGTGGTAGATACATTTTAAAATAAATAAATAGTCTGCTAATTTCTGATGCAGTATTGTAGAGTCCGTCCAAATAACAAAAACTCAGGAAAATAATGTCTGTAAAATTTCACATGCTAGCTTAAGATTCTTGTCTTGAAATACCAGAGTATTTTTTTTAAGTGTAGAAAGTAGAGGTAATGTAGCAACTTTTTACAGAAGGAATATGCAATTGTGAAGAACCTCCAGTGAAAATGGTGAAATTTTTACAACAGGGTCAGACGTGCTCCGTGCTTACCAAAAGCCATTGGTTTTTGCACATGGTGAAATTTTTACAACAGTGGAATGTAAGTTTAAAAAAAAAAGCTTTTCTTGTTTTTGGCTGTCCAGTATCTTCTGTTGTATGGGGGCATCAGGGGTTTCTGCTCTGTCCGGTCATCAGCAGCAATGAACCTGCTATACAGGTTGGAGGAGTTTGGTATTATGAAAACACAAAAATGTATGTGTTCAGCCTCCTGTAGTGAAGAGAGGTTTTGCAAATGTAACCTTTACATTCATGCAGAGTGCCTGCCCTGAAGAACAGACTTACTTCCTAATGAGGTGGGGATGGGAGTGGAAAGATTTCAATTAATACATTGTATTAAAGCATTGTCTGTTCTTCAGTTTGCCTTGTTTTCCAGTAGTGTTCAATTATGGTCAGCTGTATAAAACTAAAGGACACCATTCCTTATGTACACCTGTTCTGTTCCCTCTCCCTTTTGTTTTGTTTTTTTTTTTTATAAAGGAAAAATTTCAGCTGTACTGTGTGAAGTGCTTTGTTAGGGAATTTTACAAACAGAAATGTACAGTACTTAAGTCTGCAGATGTGTGATGCTCTTACACTGCCTACCGAAAGTATAGGTCGAGTCTCGGAGTCTGGACTCACCGAGGTTAGGCTTAATGCCAACATTCCTCCCCTCGAGGGTCACCCATGGAGTTTCTGTTTCCAAGTATTCCTGTCTCCACCCACCTAGCTTCTTAGTACCCCCCTACAGGAATTAGGTTGACCCAGCTATCTCCCTGTTCACTTCCGGGCATCCCTTGGAAATCCTTGGCCAGTTAAGCTCTGGGTATCCCTTCTTCAAGGAAGCTCCCTCTCACGTGATGGGACATACATCCTATCACTAGATGCACATGACCCTGTCTAGTATAGCTAATTAGGGCTCATAACATATGAAGAAAACCAGTGTAAAATTTTGGCTACTCTTCTGCCATTAGATAGGATAATTGGACTCTACTTTGCTTGTGTTATAAAGTAAAACAGAGAAACCTCATCATTCATTTTCATCATGAGCCCCAGCATATCTAGCACTAGGAATCTCTCCCTGCTAGACCCGTCCCTAAACACACAATGAGTTGGTTTTAGTGATTCAAATGTATAATTTCATTGTTGTCAATTCTACTGTGAAATCTAGTGAATGAACTGTGTGTAGGGTTTTTTTTTTTTTTTACATTTAATGGCATTTAGTGATTGAACCATATAATTTGTTATTGGCAGCTATCTGTATGGTATTATATATAGTAGTAGAGAAACATGACAATATCTTGTTCTTTTGATAATCTATCTATCTACTTTGCTGAATTTGACAGGCTGTATTTGGTCTCTTATTAGACAATAGACTGGTGATTTATTTTGTACAGATATTTTCATTTACTTATTGCTCATCATGGTCCCTCTGCTCCAAAAGTTTAACTATAAAGACCCCTTTTACAAAGCGGTGGTAGCAAGTACCATTGCGGCAAATTCAATGCAGCCCATAGGAATTGAATGGGCTACATCATATTTGCCTTGTGGGAATCGCTACCGTATCTTTGTAAAAGAAGCACTAAATTCCTTGTTGGGGCCATACTATTCTGAACAAGTAGGTGTTATGCCCTCCTACCAGCAGATGGAGATAGAGAAAACAGATCTTTTCCAGTGACTTACCTGCCGGTGCTCAGCTAAAAGTTTCAGTATTTTTCTCTACCTCTCGCATAGGGGTACTCGAGGGTCACAACCTGGTACTCAAGGGTCACAACCTAGTTGGGGCAATTTTTGTTTGGGGGAGGACCTGGAAAAGTAATTCTTTGGTACTATACCCCTCAGGTTGTGGCACGTTGGCAGGGGTGTGTGAGTGTTCTTTGCTGGAGGGGCTGTGGGGAGGTGGGTACCTACTTCCATATGTGGTGGCAATGTGGGAGGGTGTGTGGGTTCTGGACTAGGGTTTTCTCTCGAGTGTCCCAGATCCTGGATATCCAGATTCCGGTTGATTGGCGTCATGCCTTATTGTTCTGGCATCAATTGGATCTAGCTTGGGGGGATTCTCTGTTTTGCAAGTTGGCATTCACTGCTGCTAGACTGGCAATAGCCTCCTTGTGGAATCAACCGCACCCTCCCACATGGGACATGGTGGAGCAACGCTTGCTTAATTGGCAGCTTCTTTACCATTTAACGGCCCTACGGCATGGCAAACTCCATGGCTATGCTCACATTTGGCGTAGATTTCGGGCTTCTGTGGGGGTTTGTGGCAGGGGTGGCTTGGGGCTTTGAGTTGAGCTTGGGGCTGGACTGGAAAGACTGGGATTAGGGGGACCCTATAATCATCTTTCTCTTCCATTCTTTGTTTACGTATAAAATCGGATGATTCTCAACCTTTTGGGTGCTGTAGATATGGTGTTTTGTCCCTGGGGGGAGGGGGAGGGGGGTATTGGCTGCGTTCTGGTGGGTGTTTTTGTTTGTTTTTTGTTGGACTGTAGGGATTGCACATGTCTCTGCTCTTGGCTACACTTCGGGCGTTTTCTGGAGTGTGGTGTATTGCTTGTTGTTTTCTTGTTGTTGCATCTCCTATGTATATGTAATGCTTGGTGTGTTTATTTTAATAAAAGCTTTATTTAAAAAAAAAAGAAAAGTAATTCTTTGTCTTCAGGTACAGGAAGACCCTTCAAACAGGGTACCTTTTGTTACCCTGAGAGAGCCAGAAACTCGGATTTCTATAGTAGGGCTGGAGCTGCCAAACCTGCCCGATGAGGGCATGCTGGGCCTTTTTGTGGTTCTGTTGGGGGGGTGCGTGCAGGTTGTCTCTCTTTTGCCACTTGTGTGCCAGAGGTCACTGGGTTCTGGAGGTGGTTGAGAAGGGTTGTGGCTCACCTGGCTGAGCTGCTGCTTCTGCACCCAGAGTTTGTGAGATCAAATCCCAGTGCTGCTCCTTGTGACCCTGGGCAAGTCACTTAATCCTCATTCTGAATAAGACCAGGCTATAGCAATGGGATGCCACATATAAATTTGGCGTGGTTAATAATTATAACTCTGATAGCAATCAAAATAGTATAATTTTTTTTAAAATGATTAAATGAACAGCATTCTGCCTTGTTACCATTAAATAACTTTGGTAGTTAAAGATTTGTTTTGTATGCTTAAAATGACTATAAAATGTAGGTGCCAATTTTATGGACTACCTTAGTATCTCCTTTAATATGTACAGTACTTTCAATCCAGGCCATCTGTTGGAGATTCGTTGATTTAAAGCATTTCCTTCTAGATAGCTTTGTTAATCAGTAACTCATGTCATACTGGGTTGACTGAGCACTGACCTTTCCAGCAAACTAGTGGATGGCATTCGTGCAATTTAGTAGAGGAAAAAGTGGAACCTTCCTTTCTAAATATTAGCAATTATTGTGAAAGGAATGGAGAATGAAAGTGAGAGAGGTGAAATGGTGCGCTAGAAGGAATAAGACCAAAACTAATAAGTGGTGGCGTGTTCAAGTGACCAGCTTTGAGATATATGCTTACTTAAAATCAAGGCAGTTTTTCAAAAACAATGAAATGTGCAACAATCAGATCAGTGTTGAAAAAATCACATCTGGAACTTCCCTGCTTTTGAAGTGCCTCCCTTGGGTCAGGTACATTTTGATGCTACTTACAAATATACTTTTCTCCATTGTTGGCCCCAAAGCATGAAATATGCTTTCAGCTAACTTGTGCACTTGTACTTAGGAACGGGGGTCCTGCTCTACCTTCCGTGCCCCAATGCGACCATCTCTCTCCCTCGCTCCATTCTGTGTCCCAAGTATGTGCCTCCCTCCAACGGGTGTTTACCTTTTGGCCGGCTTCCTCCTCCTTCCAGCCACAATCGTTTCTCTGCACAAAGTCACCGGCAGTGGCTCCTACACTCACTAAGCCGGAAGTCTTCCCTCTGATGTCGGTGGAAGCTCCTCCCACATCAGAGGGAAGGCTTCCAGTAAAGCTGCAGGACGTGCGTAGGAACCGCTGCCCGCGGCTTTATGCAGAGAAACGATTGTGGCTGGAAGAAGGAGGAAGCCAGCCAGAAAGTAAACACCCACCGGAGGGAGGCATATACTTAGGGAACAGAATGGAGCGAGGGAGAGAGAGGGGCGCATTGGGACACCGAAGGTAGAGCAGGGCCCTCGTTCGTAAATACAAGTCCAACGTAAGTCGGTTGTTCGTAAAACGGGAACTGTCTGTACTCAGAAGAACAGCTGACCCAAATCTAGTTTTATATCTGTCACATTTATAATAAACTATTGTTGAACAGGAGCATTGACTACAAGAAATTAAACTAAAGACTTTGGATCTCAAGTGCCCACAGTTATTTAGCCAATAGAGCAAGTCTTAGCTCATAACTTTCTTGCGGGCTATCATTGGTCTATTAGCCTCTCTTATACTATTTAATTTACTTTATATAAAAGCTTTTTCTTTATTCATTTTTCTAATTCATTCTGATTCTTTTTCTAATTCATTTTATGTGATTCTTTTTTTAACTCATTTTTATCCTTATCTTAAATTTCTATTATTATTGTAATAGTACTTAGCTCGGGTGTAGTTTTCTACCTGGCCATCTATTTTTAGGAAGTTATTAGTGAGCATCACTTGTATAAAGCAGGTATTATTATTACATTTATAATAAAATCCATGGGGAGAGTAGGGGTACTAAAGCACATTGCCCTAATTAGACAACTTTCACAAAATAGCTGTTTAATTTGCTTACTAAGAAATGGTGTCTATTAGCAAGAGAGAGTGTGCAATATACTTGCACCCAATGAAGAGTTGGCCCTGTGGCATGCCAGGATATGGAGGCTCCTGCACTTGACATCAGTCCAACACACTGGTTCACTCTTGACTTCTCAGTACTTCAGCCCTCGTTTATTGACAAATCCAGAAGACTGCTGGATTACCCACGCAAGTTGAAGAAGACAGTGGTAGAAACGAGCAGCAGGAGGGAGGAGGTTGGGATGTGAGGGTGGGGGGGGGGAGTGTTTGAGCTGCTGCAAATATGATGTTGGTATCTCCTAGTATGATAAAACAGTGCAACAGTGAGGAAGAACCTTAGGGTTTGATATTTTAAGCAATTTTTTGTTATTATTTATAGATTATATCATATACATTCGAGCAACATCAACTTGAAATAGAAAACAGAAAATAACAAATATAATAGATCATCATTTAAAAAAATTAAGGAACCTTAGTCCACAATAATAACAGTCAATAACAGAAATTCACAGATTAGACAATATTTAATAATATCATGAAACTAAGACCCTTTGTTAACAAAGCCAAATACTGCAGCGGCCCATGGTAATTGCACCAAAGCCCACTGGGAGTTAATGGGCTTTGGTGCTGTTGCTGCGTGGCAAGTGCTAGCACAGCTTTGTAAAAGAGGGGGAGGTGGTAAGTTTATACTTGGTTGTCTGTATTCCTCGGAGTAAAGCCAACTGCCTAATAATCCACCAGTGGCACAAATCTCTAGGCTTCACTGTAGTAATTGTGGGGCAAAGTTCATCCGGTGACCAGTGGCCTGGATTCTGGGCAAAATGCATTTTGTTTTATTCTCAGCTTGTATTCCTTTCACAGACTTGAATGGTTGCTTTAAGCCAGGCCAGGAGGAGGAAGAGTGGATGCAAAAGAAGCAACAGCTGTGGAATGGGTAGCAGTGGGAAAAGGGTTATGGTGCTAGTCAACAGCTGTAATAGCTCTGGAATGCAGCTCTAAGTACTGTAGATTCTTAAGGCATAACCAAGAGAAACATGTCATTCTTTGTCTAGAACAGGGGTGGGCAAACTTTTTGACTCGTAGGCCACAATGGGTTCTTAAATTTGACAGAGGGACCAAGAGCATCTTTCTATCCCTCCATCCCCCTATGCAGCAAAACCCTTGCCCAGTTTTCATCCTTCCTTCTCTTCCTCCCTCCCATCCCTCGTGCAGCAGAACCCTTGCCCAGCTTCTATCCTTCCCTCCCTCGTGCATCAGAACCCTTGCCTTCCATCTTTCCCTCCCATCCCTCGTGCAGCAGAACCCTTGCCCAGCTTCTATCCTTCCCTCCCTCGTGCATCAGAACCCTTGCCTTCCATCTTTCCCTCCCATCCCTCGTGCAGCAGAACCCTTGCCCAGCTTCTATCCTTCCCTCCCTCGTGCATCAGAACCCTTGCCTTCCATCTTTCCCTCCCATCCCTCGTGCAGCAGAACCCTTGCCCAGCTTCTATCCTTCCCTCGTGCATCAGAACCCTTGCCCAGCGTCCATCCTTCCCTCCCATCCCTCGTGCAGCAGAACCCTTCCCAGCTTCCATCTTTCCCTCCCATCCCTTGTGCAGTAGAACCCTTGCCCAGCTTCTATTCTTCCCTCCCTCGTGCAGCAGAACCCTTACCCAGCTTCTATCCTTCCCTCCCTCCCTCGTGTATCAGAACCCTTGCCCAGCAGAACCCTTGCCCAGCTTCTATCCTTCCCCCTTTCCCAACCATCCCTTGTGCAGCAAAACCCTTGAGCACCCGCCCCAGCCGCGCAGCCAAACCCCTGCTGACCCTTCATCCTTCTCTCCCATCCAAACCCTGCCGACCGCGAGCCCTACATACCTCCCTCCAGAGCAGCATCGGGCCATCAGCACTCTAAACAGGCTGCTTCACAGCCTTCTCTCATCGGGGCCTTCTGTGTGCCACATTACTGATGACATCATCAGTGATGTGGCAGAGGGAATTTCCCAATGAGAGAAGGCCGCGAAGCAGCCTGTTTAGAGTGCTGTTGGCCCAACGCTGCTCTGGAGGGAGGTATGTAGGGCTCGTGGTCGGTGGAGAAAAGATGGTCGGCGGCCGGATTAAAAAACTAAATAGTCCGGATATGGCTGATATCATTATCGGGTGCATACTTAAGAAGAAGTAACTGACCTACCTGACAAATTCTTCTGTGCTGATTAATGCAACTGCTATTTTTTTTTTTTTTTTTAACAAATAGATTTTAAGATCTGTTTTTACTGGGAAAGTGCAGCTGTTAACTGTGCTCTGTTGGGAACTATGATTTTATCATTTGTAGTTTTGGGGTTTAAAAAAAAATTCTGATAGTACTGCCTGATGACCTGAAAGATATTGAAGAGGTGTACATTCAGATACAGTAGATATTTTTATTATAGTAAATAACAAAGTAATGAATAAAAATGTTTATGGATGCTCCTTCACTAGTTTGGGTGGGGGGAGGGGTATTCTGTAAATAGAACAGTGTTTCCCAGTCCATGAGGCATACCTAATCAGTTTGGTGTTCAGGATATCAGAAGTGAATATCCCAGAGATGAATTTGCACACGTTGGAGACCCAATATATGCAAATCTTTCAAGCATATTCATTTTTGAAACCAGACTGGCTAGTTGTGCCTTCTGAACAGAGTTGACTGGAGTCATACAAATACTATGTTTATCTGTTTTACCATTTGGATGGTGTTGAATTGAAGAGCTAATGGAATAGGTTATTTTAGCTGCTTTGATTGAAATTTTATTTGTGTGGAGTGAATGATCTCTGTGGTAATGTTTTGAAACTTGATCTTAACTGGTTCCAAGGAATGATTTTGTGATGCAGATACAGCTGGGTACACAGGAGTCCAGAAATCTAGGGACTTGCCTGAGGCGACATTAGAGAGGGTCAGGCCACTGTTTGAACCCTTGTGACCTTATATTTTTATTTGTGTGTGTTCTGAGCACCTGATCTTAATCTTTCATTCAAACCTCTCACTCATCTTTCAAAACATGAGGTCACAATTGCTCCAAAGAAACTTTAAGTGCATTGCCAGATGTATATTTTAAGTATGAAATAACACATCTTTCTCAGCTCATGACAAATGATGACAGGTGAGGTTTCCATCTTCTAGTATGTCTTCTGAACCAATAAAGTTGCTGAAACCGAGGCCAGGATGCACAAATGCTCCAACATCACAGTAAAAAAATACCATGGTGGGAGCAATTTGTTTTTACCAGGTGATGCTCAGCACAAAAGCATGCAGAATATATGCATGCTGTTTGTGCGGAGCAGTACCGGTAAAATGGGGAGGTAAACCATGCCTGGCGCCTGATCAGAAGAGCAATTGCTGGACAACTCCTTCCTCATCCCTCCTGTCACCGAAAAATAAAACAATTTTAAAGAGCTGTTTTAGCTGCTGCTTCTCTCTGCCGATTCAGCTGATCGTGGCAAGGCAATCCTCAATTGGCTGAGCCAGCAGCAGCCCCAAACCGCTGAGAGGCAGAGAAAGCCCCAAGCTTCAGGGAAAGCTCGGAGGCTTCAGGGGAGTCCTGCCGGCTCAGCTGATCAGGAATTCCCTTGTCCTCATCATATGCTCTCCCTTTTTTTTGGGAGGGGAGGGGGAGAGAGCAGCTGTTGTGTGAGCGCACAACACACATACAACAGCTCCAGAGCTGCCAGAAAATTTTGGCACAGATTATTCAGTGTTGGGTGGGGGGTGGGGGGCACAGCATTTCCATTAAGTACATCGCAAGGAGAGCTAATTTAAATGCTAATGAGCTTCTTGTAATGCATTTGCTGCTACATGGATTGGTTACAGCACAGAGAAGCCTTTTGTGCATCAGGAGGACGGTTTACGTGCCAGTAAGAATGCTTTAACAAGTCTTACTAGCACAGAAAACCTTTGCATCGGGGCCTGAGTATCCAGCAACTTCTCATCTTTGTAATTCAAAAGACTAAACTAAAAAACAAACAACATATGTTATGGTTTCTGTAATCCTTATTTAGAATCATTGTGGAAATGTATACACCCAAGTAAACCTAGTTTTCCTTTAGCTTTGAAAACAGTCTTGAAGGGGGAGGAGCCCCATAAAGAAGTGTCTAATACAGCCATGGGCAAACTACGGCTCGCGGGCCATATCCGGTCCATTTAGTTTTTTAATTCGGCCTGCCGACTGTCTGAACCCCGTCAACCATGAGCCCTACATACCTCCCTCCAGAGCAGTGTCGGGCCGGCAGCACTCTAAACAGGCTGCTTCGCGGTTTTCTCTCGTCGGGGAATTCCCTCTGCCGCATCACTGATGATGTCATCAGTAACGCGGTACATGGAAGGCCCTGACGAGAGAAGGCTGCGAAGCAGCCTGTTTAGAGTGCTGCCAGCCCGACGCTGCTCTGGAGGGAGGTATGTAGGGCTCCAGTTGGCGCGGTTTGGATGAAGGGTTGGCGGCGGGGTGGGTGCTCAAGGGTTCTGCTGCACATGAGAGGGAGGGATGGAAGTTGGGCAAGGGTTTTGCTGTACAGGGGAATGGGAGGGATGAAGGGATAGAAAGATGCTGCAGCTGGATGGGTGAGAGGGGAGATAAGGTGCTACACATGTGGGGGAGAGAAAGGAAAGAGGAAGAATTGGGGTGAAGGAGAGGAAAGGAGAGATGATCATGTACATTCGTTTTGTACAATAAGCCTTACGTTTTCATGCTTTCTTACCTTTTAAAGACCAAAACGTTTTATGTTATGACATTTATATTTCATTTATTTTAGTTCACACAAACACTCCATCCATCTGTTCTTGGTCCGGCCTCTCTGTCAATTTTAAGAACCCATTGTGGCCCCCATAGTTAAAAAGTTTGCCAACCGCCTGGTCTAGTAAGTCCTTTAAACTAAACATATTTAAGTTCAGCATAGGTACTGTATTATATACATCATGCTGGACATTTAATAAAGCATTTATGTTAGTTCAATAAAAGGCATCACACATTTTTATGTAAGGGACCAATATGACTGAATTGTTTGTACTTTATTAAGAATGTGCATTTTCTTCCCTTAAAAAAAAAAAGTCTGGACCCACAAATAACATCTGAACGTTCATATAGGTCTCCATTGTCCACTGTCAGAACTCCCATGGTCATCAATATTATTTTGTAGACAATATACTGTTGATTATGTTGTAACAGTGCAAACAAGAACTTGTCAAATTGGATATCAGAATTGAAAGAGTGGGATTGGCTGACATGTTTGTTAGAAAAGGGGAAGTCCATGCTACTTCAAGAAGTTTTTGAAGGTATGAAGGAAGCAGATATATTTGGCTGATTCCTTCATTGCCCCAGGTACTACAGTTAGATTGTGAGCTTGCCAGGACAGATAGGGAGGGTGAGTGGTGCCCCTACCCCTATTCTTCCCTCCCCTCCCCTTATACCTTTTTCATTTTCCAGGCAGGAGCAACATCATGAACTTGCTGCCCGTGTCGTGTTGGCTATCCATCTGACGAAACTTCCTAGGCATAGGGCTCGGAAGTGATGTCAGAGTGGGGTGACACTGATGCAGGCAGTATGAGAAAATTAAAGAGGTACAAGGGGGGTAAGGGAAGGGGCTCACGTGCATGGTAGGGGGGTCGGAGAGGAGAACATGTGCCGATGCCCCTACCAAGACCGTGACCAGGGCTGACCCCCCCCCCCCACACACACACACTTTACTGCGCCACTGCTTAAAGAGTGTCTGATTACTATTCAATGTATTGTAAACTTCTTTGGATGAATCTCTTCATGAAAAGGTGGAAATAAATAAATAATGCTGTGGTGGGGAGGATGAATCAGATGGAACTCTCTACAGAAAATGCTGCAATGCATCATATTCTCTCAACTTGAGCTGCATGATCTTCAAACGTGAAAATTCTTGTAATGTAACCACGTGTATAGATAGATTGGCTTTGAAAACTTTATAGTATTTTTTTCTTGTATATAGTAGAATAATTGAGTTTGTTGGTTGTACTAGGACTGACTTTAGTCTTTTTCTTCTTCTTTTTTTGTAGATGGCATTCACAGTGTGACTGCATACTGTACCCTTCGTGTAACCATCATTACTGATGATATGTTGACTAACAGTATCACGGTTCGATTGGAAAACATGTCCCAGGAGAAGTTCCTCTCCCCTCTCCTCTCACTTTTTGTGGAAGGTGTGGCAACAGTGCTGTCTACTACTAAAGATGGTATTTTTGTTTTCAACATCCAAAATGACACCGATGTCAGTTCCAACATCTTAAATGTGACCTTCTCTGCTTTGCTACCCGGTGGAGTACGAAATAAGTTC
Source organism: Geotrypetes seraphini (assembly GCF_902459505.1). NCBI lineage: Eukaryota > Metazoa > Chordata > Amphibia > Gymnophiona > Dermophiidae > Geotrypetes > Geotrypetes seraphini. The sequence continues at coordinate 37,385,661 of NC_047092.1, read as the reverse complement.
TTTCATTCTGAAGATCTCCAGGAACAAATTTATCTCAATAGAACTCTGCTAACTATGATCTCTACTCAACGTGTCCTTCCATTTGATGATAATATCTGTTTGCGAGAACCTTGTGAAAATTACATGAAGTGTGTATCTGTGTTAAAATTTGACAGCTCTGCTCCTTTCATTAGTTCAAATACAGTTTTATTTCGTCCCATCCATCCTATTAATGGGTTGAGGTGCAGATGTCCTCCTGGATTTACTGGCGACTACTGTGAAACAGAAATTGACTTATGCTACTCTAATCCTTGTGGCAGTAACGGCCTTTGTCGGAGCCGAGAAGGTGGCTACTCATGTGAATGCTATGAAGAATACACAGGTATGTGTTATATTTATAGATATGAGTAATATACTGGATTCAACAATTGAGTTTTTGCTGGTCATGTTTGCTATTCAATGGTGTAAAACCTGTACTATCAAATTTTATTATGGTAGATGTGAAGCCCAATTTTTTTTATTTTTAGGTCATCCAGACTGAAAAAGGTTTAGTTAAATGAGGACATTTACAATGAGCAATGAGTTTTACAAACAGCTCATTGAACGTTGTAATCGTCTGTAAAATATTTATATGTTCTTGGGGAAACACACGTATTTGGTGGCACATATAGCTAGAACAGCTATTTTACAAACATAGTTTAAAAAAAACAGAGTGGCATCAACTGAGGCTTTGTATATTAAATTGCTGGTACCTACACTTGTATTCAGGAGATTTTCAATCTGCATGAGTATGTACACTTCCCCCTCCGTATTCGCGGGGATTAGGGGCAGAAGTGGCCCTCGAATATGGAAAAACCACAAATAATATTCGGGCTGGTTCTGCCCTTATCCCCCACTTCTCCTGGCTATTTTTAGCCCTGTAAGCCCCCTCCTCTTAAGCCTTACCTGGTGGTCTAGCGGGTTTTCAGGCAGGAGCGATCTTCCAACGCTCCTGCCCCGTGCAGATCGCTCACAGGAAATGGCTGCCTTGAGCTGCCGTAGTCTCTTGAGCCATTTAGGAAGATCGCTGCTGCCTGAAAACCCGCTAGACCACCAGGTAAGGCTTAAGGGGGGGCTTACAAGGCTAAAAATAGCCCAAAAAATGAAAAAAAATTTCTGGTCAAAAATTGCAAATAACCGAATCCGTAGATATGGAATTTGCGAATACGGAGGGGGAAGTGTACTGCCATTTAGTTATATAAGTAGCAGATTTTATGAAATACCTTCCCTATCATTCTACTAGACTAGCCCACACTTATGGATAATGTCCTCCTCAGTAGATGATAGATTCTGATGACATCATTAGTATCCTGAACGATATCATTAGTATAACATGTGGTACAGCTAGGAATATTCTAATATTAATTTGCAAATGGTGTAGGTGAATTGATGCAGGAGTTTCTCTTGTTTTTTCTTAGCTTTTGAACCAGATGCTGCAAACCTCAGGCTATAGCCTTGGAGTCTGTGGTTTAATTCTTGTTGAAGGACTCCCTCCCAATGTTTGAGCCATGGCCAGACTATTGGTTAAGGTAGAAAAGGGCTATTAGTCCCTCATCAGTGTCTTGAAGCCCCAACTTGCGGGCCTTTGCTTTGTATGCTGGTCTGTCGGGGCCCACAGGGCATAAAAGCAGGTGAAAGTCACATTCCCACTCCTCCCCTCTGGGGCAGTGAACATTGCAGGTTGGAATGGGAAGCAAAACCACAGGCTAGAAGTATATCAGTCTTGATCGTTGCTCAGGCGGTGGCAGGCGTGTTGTAGCTGGCCCTGTGGCAGCCAGTACTGCCTCTTTAGATGCTGGGGGAAGGACGTGCATCTCTAGCTGCACCAGTGTAATGTCCTCCAGAGCTGCTGCCATGCCAGCTGGCACTGTGGAGCCTGCTGTTTCTGGAACACAAGCACAGCCGCCAGTTTATTTTGCCCTATTTGCGACATTGGATGGTGTTGCGTTACACCAGTAAGCCACAGGGAGTACCAAGGGCTCTCCTCATAGACAGGAGCACTATTTTGAGTAAGCCTCTGCTCCTGCTACAACTGAATTAATTTCAGAAGGAACAGCTACCATTCATCCCTGGACTGCATTTTCATCCTGGGGTGGGGGTGCTTGGCTGGAGGGCTTCCCCTTCTACTGTTACCCAGGGCTGAAGTTGCTGTTTACAGTCCTGGAGAAGAAGTTGAGTTGGGGAGAACAGGAAATCAGTTACAGCACAGTGGCAAAATCTTGTAACCAGATTTAGGACTCATGATTGCAGGCTTCCAAAAGGAACCTTGGTGCATGACCCCTGGCTGTGAACTCTTGCTACATTGATAGCTAAAAGAGATTCAGATGGGATATATTGTAAAAATGCTGATGCCAAATTGTAGTTCTGGTTGTGGCTCAACTGGAGAAAACTATTCAGTCCAAAATATGGCCGCCTTGTTCTAGTGCCTTAGTCTTCACTCACTGTCCTTGAAGGCTGCCAACAGGTCAGGTTTTCAGGATACTCTTAATGAATATGCACAGACCAAGTTTCAAGTTTATTAAAATGTTGATTAAACGCAAATCAAGATTTCTAAGCGTTTTACAAATTATATTAAAAGGAGGGAGACAAACACCAGTTATTCATCAACCCTGTATCCTGTGTCCACAATGGCCAATCCAGGTATCTGGAAGAAACCCAAATATTTTTATTATTATTTTTAAAATTTCTATACCGTTTTTTCCAAAATGGTTTATAGAAAGTTACATACATAAAATATTATAAAAATCAGAACAAGATAGGAACAAAAACAGACATTCAATTTTTATATAAAGTCAATTGCTCAAAGAAATGCATCTACAAATAGTTGTGTTTTTAACATTTTCCTAAATGAGTTCCTGTCTCTACATTTTTGAATTTGACCAAGGCTATTCCACAACTTAGCTCCTGCACCTGGTCTTATTCCGAGGTACAGGATATTTCAGTAGTCCAGCCGTGACAAAATCATCGCTTAAAAATTAAGTTTCCTCTATAATGGGGGGGTTGCAACCCCCCAAAACCACCCCCAATGGCAAAGCGAACACTATTAAGTAAACTGGGGGGTTCCCCCTTCACACACCCCCATCAGATCTCTTTAAAATATACTTTTACGGCAGAACGCTTGAGTCTTGCACTCAATTGTCTGCTCTCTAATGTCGGCGCGGCTTTGTTCTGCACTTATGACTGTGAACCTCCCCCAATGAAAGTCTTGTTAGACTGAAACGCTCGAGAAAAGCAGAGCGTTGGGCATTTTCTCATACCAGAACCAACGTTGGATTGACATTTTTTGCCATATAAGATAAGTGTTGCTGTTTCAAGAAAAGACAAATTTTATCAGTTTTTTGGAATGTGACACTAATTGCTATTCATTACCACTTTTTAGATTAAAGACATGTTCTGCTACACAGTTATAAGGGATGGGATGGAGGCAGTGATATAAATGATTATATGTTGCAAAAAGGACAGAATGTGGTCTTGGGATAACGTATGTTATATGAAGTCCTATGCGCTGAAAATGTTCTACAATATATGATACTAGTTTTTAAGCCCATTACATTAATGGGTGCTAGAATAGATGTGTCTGTCTGTCTTTCTCTCTCTCTCTCTCTCCTTGGCTGCTTTCTGTCTGTCTTTCTGTCTCTTTTTCCTCTGCTGTCCACCACCACCCCTTGCTAGCTCCCCCTGTCTAGCAGTAGCCCTTCTCCCTTCCTTTTATGTCCCCCATATCCAGCAGCACCTCTTCTGTGCTCCCCCTGTCCCTCTTCCCTGCTCCCAAGTCCATCAGCACCTCTTTTTGTGCTCCCCCTGTCCCTCTTCCCTGCTCCCCGGTCCATCAGCACCTCTTTCGTGCTCCCCCTGTCCCTCTTTCCTGTTCCCCCGTCCATCAGCACCTCTTCCGTGCTCCCCCTGTCCCTCTTCCCTGCTCCCCGGCCCATCAGCACCTCTTTCGTGCTCCCCCTGTCCCTCTTCCCTGCTCCCCGGTCCATCAGCACCCCTTACCTGCTCCCCCTGTCCAGCATGTTCGTTTGCAGCCTGGTGAGGATAGCGGCCAGCTGTAGCGAACCTTGCAGGCTGCTATGCACCTCAGTAGCAAGTTCCTTCTGACACGTTCGTGTACGTCAGAGGAAACATGCTACTGAGGTGCTGAGCAGCCTGCGAGTTTGATACAGGCGGCCGCTATCCTCACCAGGCTCCTTTGAAGAGCGGCGTCGGCAGCGGTACTGGGCAGTTTCACAGCAGCGGCGGCCGGCAATCGGGCGGCAATGATGTGGCTCTGGCGCCACTGGGAGAGAGCTTGCCTGCGCTTCCTCAGCAGCAGCAGTTGGTGAGTGAGGAGGGGAGTGGCCAGAGTGTTCCCTGCCGCTGGGTTCTAAAATGGAACACGGCCACGGATCACACACCACAGCGGCAGGGAACACGAACCCTAAGTGCGCATGCGCGCTTAGGGTTTTATTATATAGGATATCACCCTCCTAGTTTATTAGTCATTTGGGATCCCACTTAAATAAATGTTTGTTTCTAATATACTAAAAATTTTATCTAGCAAGGGGAGTTATGATTTTGTAATCTGATGACATTTAATTAAGCCGAATATCAGTAGAAAAAAATGAACCATTAAATATCCTTAGACCTTTTTATCTTTATATTTAATCAGTATTTGGGTTGGATGTTTTTTAAAAAAGATCAGTTTCTTGTGTGTTTGATTATCACCCAATCTCAAGGTAAGCAGTGGTTTCCCCTATGCCTGTCTCAATAGCAGACTATGGACCTTTTCTTCGGGAGCCCGTCCAAACCTTTCTTAAACCCAGCTATACTAACCGCCGTTGCCACATCCTCTTACAGCAAGTTCCAGAGCTTAACTATGCATATTGAGTGAAAAAAATATTCCCCCATTATTTGTTTTAAAGGTAACTTCATTGAGTGTTCCATAGTCTTTGTAATTTTTGAAGCAGTAAAAACTGGATTCACTTTTACCTCATTCTACACCACTCAGGATTTTGTAGACCTCAATCTCATCCCCAGTGAGAGATTTACATAAAAGTTGAGCTAGTAGGCATGCAGATCTTTTTTGTGCGTATTGATTGAGGGTATCCTGAAAACCTAAGCTGTTGGCAGCTCTCAAAGAGTGGCTCTGTCTGTCATATTGTTAGAGCTGTAAATTCTAGTGAGTTTGAGAGGATAGCATGTTATCTTTTAAAAAGTGAAGTTTTAACAAGAAAAAATATTAAAATAAGCTCTAATATAGCATTAACACACTATCGGTTTGAATGATGATTGTGAAAAATGTAAGTTGAAAATTGAAGGAATGCATTCACTTTTTTCAGTTGCCTTTGACCGGCTTCAGGTAGCCTGTTATGCGAGCCACTGTGTTAAGCCTTTTGAATGATCTTAAAAAGGGGGTTGTCTCTGGCGTGGTAATGCTGGATGGAATGCAGCTTTGCTTTGGGAGTTCTAAAATTTCACTTTCCCTATTAAAAAAAAAAAAAAAAAATAGTTTTGAAAGTAAGTGGTAGAATCTGTCATCTCTTAGGAACTAATAAATTTGATGAGGAATGGTGCAGACAGAACTTTGTCAAAAAAAATGCTCTTAATGGTCAGTAACAAAACAAAATTCCACAAAATATGCCAGGGTTTTCTTCTGGAAGATAATTATGCTCTAGCAACATGGATATTTCAGCTTTGAAGCTTGGAGTATCTGCTGGTGTAATTATTATTCATTTATACATGATGAAAGTTTCTCCATCTTCATGAGTTTTCTGTTACTAGTGGAAAGGTAAGCTGAGCTTCGAGATCTGATTTTGATACTGGAATGTATAGTGATTGGTTGCTTAGGCTTGGCTTGACTTCCTATGGTGACAGGAAGTGAGTGAATAGGAGACAAAATGTCACTGAGCAGGTAAGAATGTTCTTTTGTACAGGAGGAGGTCTTGAGTAGTTGAAGCATTCGGCAAAGTTTTCAGAGTGATGGTTTATTTTGTTTAAAAACACACATTTATTCTTATGTTTTTTTTTTAAATTCATATATGACCACGTCACTCCTCTTCTTAAGAAACTTCATCACCGGGGGGGGGGGGGGGGGGATATATCTTTTGTTTTGGTATTATTCCTGATGGTAATGATGGATGGGGAATGGAATTTTTATCTTTTGTATAGATACTGATCTTAATGTATATTTTCTGTAAACCGCTTAGAACCTAACGGATGTAGCGGTATATAAGAAATAAATTACATTACATTACATTACATTATAAGTGCTTGGTTGATTATCATTATTTGTATATAAATTGTATTGCACTTTTTGTTGGCATTAAAAACTTGGCTTCCTGTCAAATATTGTATCATTCATAAAACTTTGACCATTGCATTTAAAACACTTCAGTCTGGTATGCCATACTATTTGGTCAACCTTATTGTTCCCTACCGCCCCCGCTTGCCCTCTCAGATCTGTGGATTCACATCATATGTCCCTTTGACCAAACTCAGTTCTTCCTGTCATTCTGCATTCTTCTCTGTCATTCCTTTTCTGTGGAACTCTCTTCCTTTAGATACCCAGTCAGAATTGAGGTTCGAAGCACTTCTCAAGGCTCATCTTTTTACTCAGACCTTTGGTGAGGAGTCAGGAGGCATTTGGCGTACTGGGAAGGTGCTAGCACACTCTTTGTCTTTGTTTGGGTGGGTTTTTTGCTGTCCTATTTAATTATTGCAGTTCTTTCCGGGGTCTTTTTTTTTTCTTTTTAACTATTGTAAACCGCTCTGATGGTTTCTGAGGGACAGTATACAAAGAAAACTTTTAATAAACAGAAACATAGATTTGTTTTGGAGCAACTAGATAAGGCACTCCAGAAATTATTTGAAAAAGTCTTTCAAGACTTGCCCACCAGGGACAAACTGCAATCACTGTGTATTCTGGTAGTTACAATCGCTCCCTGGTATTTTTTGAGGGTAGGAAAGACAGAAGGAGTACAATGAATAGAAACCCCTTTCCCTGTTCTGCCCCTACAGAGTGTATGCAGTGTAATGTTTGCATTGTAGATCAATGTAACAGTGGAGGAATTTCCAAAACCCTGAAGGGCCTCTGAGCATGCACGGACATCGACATGATGACATCACGCAAATGTGTGTGATGTTATCATTCAATGTCCACGCATGCTCAGAGGTCCTCTACATGTGGCCCCGAGTTTAGTGTGCTGTGGTGAAAAAAGTGTGCGAGACACTACAATAAGCAGTTGAAATTTCAGGAAAATCTTTTTGTATGGTTGATTTATTAATATATCACCTCTTTCTTCTCACCTTCTGGTCATTTCATGCCTCTTCTCCTCCCCCTTCCTACTGCTGCAGCCTGATTGGGCTTAAATATTTGACCTTTTCCTGCCAGGCCACAGACATTGAAGCCAAAGAAATTGTTGCATTGCTCACAGGCAAGTTGATTTTCTATCCCCAGAAATATGGTAAGTTGGTAGCAGGTTTTAATCATGGACTAGCTGCTCACCTGCTGCTTTCTTTCGGTCCCAGAAGCGATTCTGCATATGTCATAAAAGGATATTTGTTCAGGACATCTTTAATGATTCCAATTTGTTATATCAAATATGGAAAAGAAATCTGATGTATAGTTTGAGTTGAGCCCTTTTAATGGGGTATCCTTTAGTTATTTAAGAACAGAAAAAAAAAATTAATACTTTTAAAATCTTATCTAGTTTTATTGTTATCTTCTAAATTGCAGTCTTATTTATAATATTAAATGGGTTGGCAAAGATCCTTTGAACTACTTTAGAAGAAATTTTTTCAATTTTGTAATGCCCTACCCTCCTCTAGCGAATAACTAATGTGTAGAAATAAAAAGTGTTTACCTGCTTTGAACTAGTTTTATAGAATGTGGCACCAGTAGAGATGTGCATGATCTTTTAGTATTCTGGAAGCAATATAAAGCTTGGATCGTCACAGAAGAATTGAAATGTGTTTTAAGAACATAAGAATTGCCATACTGGGTCAGAAATGTTTTGGGTATGATATTTAACACATGACATTTTGTAATGATATTTGAGTTCATAGTGTTAATTTTTATATACCATTTAAAGCTGTTAGTACAAATTAAAAAAAAAAATACAGTATTTAGACACCAAGACTGTGAAACTTTATGCCGGAGAAGGTCATGTGGCGAGAAGAGCATTTCAGATTTAAGATGCTTGTAAATGCATGCTTATTTCAGCAAGCTTTTTATATTGAATTGGAATGGCATGTAGCTGGTGAAAAGTAGGCCTGTCTTGGGGAGGGAACTTTTTTTATGAAAAGTTGAGGCAGAGATAACATAACTTTATTCTTCTATACCGCCACAATCAAACGACTTCCAGGCTGTTTACACAGAAGAGAGCTGGACATAGAAACATAGAAACATTGAAATAGATGGCAGATAAGGGCCACGGCCCATCCAGTCTGCCCACCTCAAAGACCCTCCCCTACCTCTCTTTGTGAATAGATCCCACGTGTCTGTCCCATTTGGCCTTAAAATCAGGAACGCTGCTGGCCTCAATAACCTGAAGTGGAAGACTATTCCAGCGATCAACCACCCTTTCAGTGAAAAAGAATTTCCTGGTGTCCCCATGCAGCGAAGTACAAATAGTTAAAAATACAACATGTTTCCTATGTATACACAATATAAAATGTTTGTTATCAATGAAACTTCAATTAGGAGATGAATTTATTAAACAGTACAGTCTTAATTTCTTTTCGAAATGTACGATAAGACATCATGGCTCCACTAATGTAACTACCCAACCAGGACTGCTGTTTACTTGCTTGAAATGCAAAAGTCCTATCCAAAAAAGACCCGTATCTGCAGCCAGTAATTTTTGGATAGGCGAATAAATTGCAATTCCTAGTTATCCTCGTAGGGCTGTATAGCACAAAATGGGATAGAAGGTAGGTTGGGGCCAATCCCCAAACCAGCTTAAAGCAAATACAAGAGAATTTAAATATTACTCGTGCTTCCATCGATAGCAACAGTCGATAGTAAGGACTAATATGATCATTTTTCTTTAACCCAAATATTAGTCAGACAGCCGTGTTCTTCTCTGTATTGGTTGATTTATTGGTTAGTTATTGGTTTCAAAAGGAGTAAGATGTCTGAGGCCAAAAAATTTCTCTGGTACCTCAGGTCTAATCGTGTCCACTTTTTAACCTGATGTCTCTCTTCGCCAGTTTTCCCACCATACCAGATTTGGTCCTGTTTTACCCCTCCATGGGAAAAACAGTTCAGCTTGTGCAGCACAGAAACTGATACACTGAAACACAGCAGTTAAGGAATTGCTTCTAGCCGACTTGCCTGTTCCCTCTGTTTTTCTGGTCTCTCATTTCTCAAGCACATGCACACACAAAACATGCTCTGTGTTCTCCCTCTCAATGCTGCTGACCCTTTCATGATAGGATGCTTCCTAATGATTCAGATGTGAAACCTAGTGACTGAACCATAAGGAGTTGCTGTATGTATCACCAACTAATATTTGTTGCTGCAGGGCAGAGACATTCTATGGATAAAGTGTAAAATTCCTCCTTGGAACTCTTTGATCATGAAATCTAACGGCTTCATATATTATATGCCCTGGTTTCAGTTTATTCTCCAAACCAGTGGTATTCTGTGTATTTTTTACATTCAAAGACACAGAGACAGCACAGATGCACACATATGTAAAGAATTCCATGAATTATGACGTATGTTTTCCCCATATGTATCTGTTATGTACAATTGTGAATTCCTTTAAAGAAGAAACTAGTAATAAATACAAACCATGTCCTACCCATTTTTCTTTTTCATTTTATTCTAGGTGAACACTGTGATGTGAGCTCCCGCTCTGGTCGTTGTTCTCCAGGAGTTTGTAAGAATGGGGGTACCTGTGTGAACCTGCTCATTGGAGGCTTCAAATGTGAGTGCCTACCAGGAGAGTACGAGAGACCCTACTGTGAGATGACCACCAGAAGTTTTCCACCTCAGTCCTTCATCACCTTCAAGGGCCTAAGGCAGCGCTTTCACTTCACTGTTTCCCTCATGTAAGTTTACCTCCTTCACCAGCCAGGACTGTGCAAATGCAAGTTTTGAACCTTACTTGCGTTATTATTGACTCTGTCTATACTCACTCCTTCATCTTAAGGCTAGTCGTTGAACCTATCAGTGAACATAAGTTCATATGGTTATATTTACATTCTGTTCGAACACAGAGAGGTTTAGTGACTTTTACAAGGTTACTTATAAAGCAGTAGATAAGTAGTTAGAATTGTATGGACAAGTTCTTAGATTTTTGTTCCATTATATCACCCTCCCAGTCCCGATAACATGTGCCACCTGTGACATCATGGTGCATAGTTCTGTGCAACTGTTTCAATAATAATCAAATATTAATGCCAGTGATAGCAGTTGGTCTCTGCAGACAGTGGAGCATTGTTCTGCCTGACCAGCTAGGTGTGAATAATTATAGTTTTTGCCTGAGATCCACCCTCATTTGCTATTTTTGTTCTGCAGTGGAAAGAAATCTAGGTTGAATAATGGCAGTAGGTTGTGGTTTCTGTTTTTATTTCCCTGCAGCATCTTTTTATATTTTAGGAATGTAGTGCTTTGGGCTTTTTTCTTGCAGGGGGAGTGGCTAGGGGGTGTATATCCTGTGCCTCATTTTAAAAAAATATTGGGTTCTTGAGACCAGAGGGATGTTTGAAAATATATTAGTACATAGCAATGTAATATAAAAGCAGTGCTGTGCTAGTTACTGTAAAAAAGTAACTAGTTCCCATTACTAGTTACATGGGATAAAAAGTAACTAGTTACTGATTTCAGTTACTCTTCACTAAATGTCCTCTATAGCGGGAGGGGCCTTAGGCGCTTGGGCCAATCAGGCCCTAGGATCCTGTGGGTTGGGCAGGGGAGGAGCGGGCCCGCCTCATTTGGACAGAGGCGGGTCTGCTGGCTGGACGGTGTGAAGACCCGTCCGGCCAACTTGGCGGTAAGCTTGAGGAGGGTTTCAGGGTAGGGGGTTCGTTGGGGGGGGTACTTGCAGGAGGGGTTGGGCACCCTCCTGCCGGTGATCTTTGGGGGGGCGTTGGGGGGGTCCGGGGAGGGCGGTTAGAGCATTTTGTTTGGAGGGGTCGTGGGGGGGTCTGGCAGGAGGGATTGGGTACCTTCCTGCCAGCGATCTTTGGGGGGGGGGGCGGGTTCTTTCGGTAGGAGGGGTTGGGCACCCTCCTGCCGTGAACGTCGAGGGGGTGTGGGTTTGGGGAGGCTGGCGGCTATAGCTGCGGCCGCTATACTAATCATGGCAGGGAGATCCCTTGCTGAGATAAAGTATAGCGGCCGCGTCTATTTACCATGTAGGCTAGCATTTTGCTAGCCTACATTGTAAGTGTCGCCCGCTCTGCTAGGGAGATGCACAGGGCTGCCTAAGTTTGCCTAAGGCTACCGCCTAGCCTTAGGCGAGCTTAGACTGGCTTGTGGGCCTCCCTAGGCTTCTGGAGGTGCCTTCAATATAGGCGGCCTGCCTTGGGGAGCATTTTTTTTTTTAAACGTGCCTCCCGATTGGCTGATTAGACAGCTGTAGGACGCCTACAGCTGCCTACAATCGGGACGCACTTTGCAGAATCAGGGCCTGAATGCACAGATGAGCTTGCATTGTGTTTATCATTTTTCTCTATTGTGGGCTTAGTAAGGGTTAGGCAGCAGCCAGCATTCATCCCCTCAAGGGTCACCTGGAGAGTCCCAGTTTCCCAGGACTTTGACCAGGTGCTTTCCCAGTCAACAGGTCTTTGTCACTGCCTCTTTTTTATCTCAGGGTGAGGATATCTTAAGTCCACGGTACACTTCTCCCTCAATATTCACGGGTCTTAGGGGCAGAGCCGGCCCGCAAATATTGAAAATTCCCAAATAACATTTGGGCCAGCTCTGATCCACCCCCCGCCTTCCCCCAGCATCCTGGACCTTACCTGGTAGTCTAACAGGCTTTCGGGGCAGGAGCGATCTCCCTACTCATACAAAATGGCTGCGGGGAGTTCCCATCGTCGTCTCGAGAGACTACGGCAACTCATGCTACAGCAGGGGTGTCCAACCTCCGGCCCCGTGAAGTATTTTGTGCGGCCCCGGTCAAGGACGATGCAGTGTTTTCCTCTGCTGCCCCTAGGTGTTTACTGTCTTGCCAGCTCCCTCCTCTGTCTTGCTGCAGAGTCTGCACGTTTGTGCAGCCCCAGAAACATTTTTTTCGATCAATGCGGCCCAGTGAAGCCAAAAGATTGGACACCCCTGTGCTACAGAGTCAATAGCATGTTAGAGGATTGAAACACAAAGCTACAGAATCAATAGCTTAGAGCTTATAGAGAATGTGACTAACATGCTTTGCAGAATCTAAGAAAATAAACCATAGAGTCACGAATGGGTATTAACATATCTGCAGTGAATGATAAAGAACTATGATGAGAACTTTGTACAAATAAGAGAAAAAAGAATAGACAATATTAAAATTGAATTAAAAGAAAGAGAAGGAAATGAGAGCAGGAAGAGAATCAGAATGTAGGAAAATTAAAAAGAAATGAAATGTAAATAAAATCTCAATAACCAAATAAAACAAATGTAAGAAGAAGAAAAGAAAGATAAACTGGGAGAAATTGAATTAGTCATTAAGGCAGTTCAGCCATCACAGCAGGGCAACCTCTGCAGACAGAACTTTCTTATCCATTCCTACTCTAGCGGATGGGCTTCAAGGTGCATAATTTTTCAGCAAGGTTAGTTTAGCAACCTTCATTTTTCTGCCATAGGGCAGCAGCATTCGCTGTGCTGCATGGAGGCAGCTTTCTTTGTGCTACATGCTACTAGCGCTCTACTAGGCTATGCATTGGCGACAGGCTGAGTATTCTCAGTAGCCTCTTAGGCTCTACAGTAGCGGCAGCCTTCTCTATCATAGTGCTGGTTCCAGCTTCTACTGCTCTCCGTCAGCAGTTGTTATGAGGTCCAGCCAAGACTTCTCTTTTCTAGCTCCTTATTAGGGTCCTCGTGGGCTATGCTGGATCCAGTCTCTGGTTCTGTGTGGTTCCACTTCTGCAGGGAGTAGCACAATTCTAACAGCTTCAGAGGGTGCACAATGGCAAACCAAGGAACGCATACTGATGGAACTTCAGCTTCCTCTTGCGCTGTATAGGACCATCTTGTCTTTCGCATGCAGTTTTGGCTCCTTTTCTGGAGGACCAGTGTCGTCTTTGCTTCTTACTGACAGTATATTCTTTAACTAAGATCAGTGGCTGCTTCAGTGGTGTAGTTCAAGGGACCAACCTCTGGTTTTACACGGCAGTTCTACCATGCACTTGGTGGAATCTGACGTTTATCTTTTGAGGTTCTGGTTTATCAGGATTTTCACTGCTGCTTCTCTCACAGTTATTTCTTGTCCTGTTAGCAGTACTTTCTCTTTTTGCTCTTTGGGTTGGCGGCAATATGAATTACTCATCAGCTTCAATGGTGGCATCTAGCCCCTACTTGCTGAGTTTCTAGGATAGTTCAGATCCAGCGCCTGCTCAGAGAGCTATCTGGGTCATAAGTGTCATACACTAACTTGTAACTTTATTCTTTTCCATTGCCTTGTGCAAAATACACATGTCTGTTTCACAGTTCTACTTTCTTCAACTGTAGCTTCAGTGATGGCATATAGAGAATGACCTGGGGTCAATTTTGTCCCCATCCCTAAGGGATCTATTTCCATCCCCATGAGTTCTGTCCGTGACCCATCCCTGCAAGCTCTATCCTCATCTGCACAAGCCTCAATCTAGGTAGTTTTACTGGGTGTGGAATATGAATATAGTTACTGGTATCCATGTCCTGTTTATAGTCATAAACTCCTTTGTTTGCCGTTACGGTACATGTATATAAAATGCAACAGTTCCACCCACTCACTGCAGAATTGAATTACTTTTATTTCCTTTGATTGAAAAACATTGCGTAAGATATTTACTGTTCTGCCTTCAGTTGCATCTTACATGAATTAGATTAAAGTGTGTATAAGAAAACTGACATTTATATGTTCTTAAACTCAAGATATACCTGAAGGTTTTCTATTTGAAATTGTTCTTGTAAAGCAGTAGTCTCGTACTAGCATTAGTCACTGACATTCTCTTTGTTCTGTTTTTTATTTGAAATCTTGGGGAGAAATAAGAGTAGACAGGTTACAAAAGTTTCTTTCATCTAGCAACGTCCATCATTATAAATCTAAGTAAACGGAAGTGTTACGGTGCTAATCTTCCTTAGAACCTCAGTGTGGCCATTGCACTAATACAGTATATGGTGGCCATTGCACTATATAAAGTATATCGCCTAAAAAATTGGCACAGGTCATAATTGTGCTTAGTGCAATTCTATAAAAGGCACGTGTCATATATAGAATTACACTTAGCATAACATTTAGGCACACCCATTTAGGGCAAGGAAAACCAGGCCTAAGTACCTGCACCTAAGTTGTGCGTGGATTGGGCGTATTGTATAACAGTGTGTGTAACTTTTAGGAATGCCCATGATCCACCCATGCTCCTCCCCTGACCACACCCCCTTTTGAGATTCACACACTAGAAGATTTTGTTGCATAGTTATAACACTCATATAGTGGTGTATAGGATGAGAAAACTAACTAGAAATATGGGTAATCGTGTGAAGACATTCCACGGGCAAACCTGAAGTTCTTAAAGGAGATTCTTTTTTTTTTTTTTAATCTTTATTTTTATTAATTTGAAAAAAATATCACAAGTAATGTACTTGTTGCAGAAATACAGAAAGTAAAGAACATCAAAAAGAAACAAGACTGTAAATGTAGCATTTCAATTATTATCCTTCTTAGACCACAAATTTAGAAAAAGGAGAGATCCATTAATTCCATGGAGAGAAATAAAACAAGAAGCCTAATTGTTAGAAAAGCTGACTACTCTTAACAGCCCAACTTATCTTTTAAATTCAGCTGATCATATATATTACATATCTCTAGAGATCTTTTTAAGGTCTCGAAAGGCTCTCAATTGTGATGGTAAAAAGAAAGTGTACAGGTAACGAATTAGAGAATGACACAGTGACAAAATTCATCACCGTTCCCGTCCCCATGGATAACCGCGGGAAACCATCTCGATGTCATCATTCAAGGAGAGAGGGAAGAATCAAGAGTGTAAATGGGCCCAACCACAGACCCTTAAGCTTTGCATTGAAGAATGTTGATGTAGAAGGACTGAGGTTGAGATAGACACATAAGAATGACACAGGATTGTTTCCCGCGGTTATCCGTGGGGACGGGGACGGTGATGAATTTTGTCACCGTGTCATTCTCGAATCAAATATTTACAGGGATATGCCAAAAGATAAGAAGCCCCCAAACTTTTTGTTTCATCATGCATAGAAATGAATTTTTTTCTGCGGTCCTGTGTTACCTTAGATACATCCGGATAAATCCAAATTCTTTGCCTTGAAAAATCTTGATGTAAATTCCGAAAATAAAGTTTCATTTTAAAGGAGATTCTATTTGTGATGGGTAGCCATTGTTCTCTAGACAAAAAAGGGGTAAACATGATAAAATATGTTATCACTTTCATTCAGCTTTATTACCATGTAGTGTACAGGGTGGATTTGATTTAAATTGTGATTTTAATCACTACTCAGAAAGACTTGATTTAAATCATGCTTGAGACATTATGAATGGATTAATGGAATTCATTTACCAAAAAAATTTAAACATTGCATGAATATACAACCTCATGCTACATAATTAAAAACTAGTCCTTATTTCATGATGAAAAACTTTTGGACTTTAAGGGCTCCTTTTACAAAGGTGCGTTAGGGCCTTAACGCGTGGAATAGTGCGCGCTAAATTGCCGCGTGCACTAGCTGGTACCGCCTCCTCTTGAGCAGGCGGTAGTTTTTTGGGTAACGCACGCTAATCTGGTGCGTGCGCTACAAACACTAGTGCACCTTGTAAAAGGAGCCCTAAGTTTCAAGTTTATTAAAATTTTGATAAAATGCTAATCATAAAGGTGTTTTAAAATTTAAAAAAGGGGAAACTTTTAAGGGCTCCTTTTATCAAGGTGTGCTACGGGGGTTAGCGCTTCGGACATTTCATCACGCGCTAACCTCCGTGGCAGCCTAAAATCCTAACGCCTTGTCATTGGAGGTGTTAGATACTAGCGCAGCAGGCGGTTTAACCTGCGGTATTCTGCGCGTTAAACCGTTACTGCGCCTTTGTAAAAGGACCCCTAAGAGACTAGGTACGACTGGACGATACTTGACAAATATGAAAACAGGAGATAGATTTTTCCTCAAAAAGCATTTTTAAAAAAATCAAATTTAAATTTAAAAAAAATGTGATTTAAATTTAAAATTCCAATTTTTAATTAAAAAAAAATCTTTGATTTTTATCTACCCCAGTGGTGCGCCATTTGTAAATGTTTGAAAAATAAAGCTTTCAGACTGGAAGTAATGAGTTTCATTAGTCTGGTCAATTTATAACTAATGAGAGTGAGTGTATGGCAGAAATAATTAAGAAATACTTCTTTGCATTGAAAATTATGCTGGAAATGTGATGGATATTGAGCTCATTGACCAGGATATCATCTGAATTCTGTAAAGAAGATCCAGTAGAGATTCAGTGTACCTGGACGAGTAGGGTTTCAGAGAGGAAGGAGAGATCTATATCTGAAAAAGATAGGGATCTCAGTCTTTTCTAAGTTTGAGTTTCTTGTCATTTAGCCAATTTGCTGTAAAGGTGTGATTGTCAAAGATGTCTTATAGAAAATGTGAGTCTCAAAAGTTAGAGGAGCTGACAATTGGAGGTTGTTGGCATAGGAGATGAAACCAAGATCTTAACATCAAAATCCAAATAGTGTCAAAAGGTTCCACAAAGAAGCAGCAAAACAACAAAAAGATTGTGGAATAGAAGATTGGATATACCAGTTTATAGTCTAATAAGCATCCAAATAACTTAAAAACAATCATCTTAAAAACAATCCACTAAGTCACAAGATAAAAAAACAAATAATTTATAAAATAAATGACCCAACACGGACCGTGTTTTGGCAAAATAAAAATGCCTTCCTCAGGGGTCTTATGCGGTCCTAAAAGATAGAAAGAGAAAAGATTTAGAAAAAATATATTTATTTATGTAAAATAAACAAGAATAAGTTGTGGTGCACGTAATAAAAATGAATGTGTGAGATGAAATAATGAAAAGACAATGGTGGTAATTAATCCACAAAAAGAATGCGTGGTAATGGAAAAACTAAAAGAGGTGAAAAATGATGTCAACATTGTGGAAAATGCTCAGTGAAAATGATTCACTGATGTATTTTTCACTTAAGTATTTGTACTGAGTGTTTTATGGGTTATTTCAGTTACATTAGGAATAAATTATTTTGAATTGTTTGGTTAATTGATGATTCTACTGTATTTATTGTATTAGATATTGTGGACCTCACAAATTAGATTAAGTGAAATAAACTTTTAATCCTTGTAACACCACATAGGTTTTACTGTTTTATATTTTTGTAACACCCAGGTTTTCAAGCTGTAAGGGCTTAATGCTTTTCATTTGAGATTATTGTTTTTTCAAAATATAAAAAATGCTAAAACCACAAGATAAATTGACTAGCCATGTTATTTCAGTTCTGTTTGCAAGAAAAGAGATGAGAACAGCTTTCCGCTATTACCAGGCAAGTTAGTGTTTAATTTTTAAAATGATGTTGACCTGGCATCTTGTTTGGTTTTCTCTGGTGTACCAGTTCTGTTGTGGGAATAAGATCATCAAGACGTCTGCATGTTTCTCTAAGTACAACATTCTGCCTCTAGCTTTTTAACATGAAGGCTCTGTCTGGCCAAAATGAACAGATAATAAACTTTTTAATTTGTAGTTCATTACAATGGAAATATGATTGTCTTTGTATTTTAGGTTTGCTACCCGAGAAAGGAATGCCCTTCTTCTCTATAATGGCCGTTTTAATGAAAAACATGACTTTATTGCTCTAGAAATCATTGAAGAACAGATCCAGTTAACCTTTTCAGCAGGTAAGGAATTAATTATGCTGAATTTACAACTTTTGTTATCAGCTTTATAGATCATTCTTTCCAACAGGGTGTACAATTCTGCTCCTCAGCATTATCATAGGAAGAATGCCATGGATGCCAAAGATAATTTTCTTCACATTCTTTGCGCTTGCTCTGACACACCTTAGTACTGTCATATTACCCATTATTATTATGGTAAAACTAGAGGGCATAATTTAAGGTTACAGGGAGGAAGACTTAGGAACAATGTTAGGAAATTCTTCTTTATAAAGAGGGTGGTAGATGCCTGGAATGCCCTCCCGAGGGAAGTGGTGGAGAGGAAAACGGTGATGGAATTCAAAAAAGCTTGGGATAAAAATAGAGGATCTCTAATTAGAAAACGAAGGGTATAAATTAAAGAACTAAGGCCGGTATTGTCCCATATATGGTGATTTGGTGTAGGATGGGCTGGGGTGGGCATCAATGGGAACCCCACTAATTTGGAACATGAGGATGTTACAGGCCAGACTTTATGGTAGATATCCTGCAAACAAACGGATGGTTGGATAGACTGGAGTGAACTTGGATGGCAACTCAGCTTTGGAACCTAGGACAATACCAGACCATGTGTTAGCATAGTAATAATCTAACACAACTTGTGAAATTTACTACAAGCTGCATTATTCCATTTGTGTAATAAAAAGCTTCTTTGCATATATTTGTATGCAAATATAACTGTTTACTGTCATGTCATGTTATGACTAAATAGCATGTAATTAATGCAATTAATGGGTATTATAGATTTTATTGCACAATAGTGCTATAATAAAGTTTAGTAAATAGGCCCCGAAATTTGTCCCTGCGGTAATAGTGAGTGAAATAGTGAGTGAAATGACTTGCCTGGGGTTACAAGAAGTGTCATTGGGAGAAATGGGATTTGAACCATGGCTTCCCTTGTTCTCCATTTGCTGCTCTAATCACTAAGGCCCATATTCTACTTAAAGATGCCATTTATAGAATATGGGCCTTGGTGATTAGAGCAGCAAATAGAGAAGGCGCTTAAGTTAAGTCCAAAATGCCATTTAAGAGAGCTTTTAAGCCAAATTTCAAGGCGCCTACAAAAAATGGCACCAGAATCACGCCACTGTAGGCATGGTGTGGGGCACCATAAAGCATCTCCATAGGCACAATTCACGTCAAAGGTAGGATCTGGAAATGTAACCTTGAAAACCCTGGCCTACAGTTTTGGCACCTACCTTTCCCGAAGGCGCGATTCTCTAAACGGCGCCATCGCATGATTAACATGCAGTCAGCGGCTGCTTGTAAGGCATCCACCGACAGCAGTGCCGTTTATAGACTCCAGGCCCAGGTTACTCCAGCGGCAATTGTGTAAACAGAGGTACACATACAGGATGTAAAATGACGCGTCCAAGATCACAAACAGTTTTTGAAAAATGATATTTTTTTTAAATGGCATTGAAGAAGTTCTGACTTGCAAGTCATTGCTTTGCCAGTTAACCATTGCGTCACAGCAAAGAGGTGAGGGTGTGTGTTTACCATTCGTTTTGTCTCTATATAAGCTTCCTTTGCTTGTAGGCGGGAGACTTTTTCTCCTATGACGAGCTAATCTATTCAAATAAAAAACAGTGATATTTCTTCTTTGAAAAGATCTATTGTTCTAGTGTTAAAAGACTTGTTTAAAAAGCCCAGCCTTTATTTGTTTCTGTAAAGAGACTGTCAGGTAAATATTTAGTTTTTTGGTGTTTTTTTTTCCTTCATAACCACACAACAGCAGTAGAGCCTAGCCACCTTATTGTGAATACTATTCTCAGGAATGCTCTTGTTTTATGTTTATACAGTGTAATGGGTGAGATAAGTTTGAGACTGAAAGAATGGCAAATGCACTTCAAATATTAGTGTGGAGGGCAAAGCTAAAGTTTGTTTTATGATTCCATGCAAGAGTGGGATGTTTGGTTGCTGATTGGAGCTTCTTTTCTTCCTGCTAATCAAATCGTGGTGGTAGGGCAGGGAGGGGGATAGGTTGATATATTGAGACAACTCAATGAGAGCTTCCGTGGTACAGTTGAGAGAATTCACACTTGGGAAGGGAGTTCTGACCTGCCTCTGGCGTTACTGAAGGTCAGTATGAGAGAAGTGGAAGACAGGGCTTTGGCTGAGAACAGCCATAGCTAGGCATTTTAGCATGTGGGACACACTATTAAGAGTGTTTGCATTTACCTGCAATTTAGACACCTGTTCCTCTTCGCCTCCACCTTGATACACAGTCCTTTTTCCCAGTCTCAGCTTAGATAATGGAGAGAGCTGGGTGTTTTTTCTCCCATCTTTTTATCTGTTGTTAGCTGGTGCATGCATTCCTGTCACTGTTCTGTCCCCAAGAGTCTTTGCACCCCAGGCGGACACCTTTCTTGCCCCCCTCCGAGTTTAGGAGAGCCCAGGAGCCCTCATCTCGATGGGCGGTTGTAACACGGGGATGGAGGGGCCCGCGTTGCCACCCATCGGGATGAGCGCTCAGCGCGAGTAGGCGGGGGCAGGAAGGAGAGGAGGCAGCTCAGCGTTCAGCTGGTTTTTCCCGCCGCTGAGCAGCCTCACAATAGGTGGAGGGACGTGGGGCTAACGGTCAGGCGCAACTTATAAAGCCGAGATCTCGGAGGACCCGACATCTTCCTGGGTCCTCCGAGGCGACTTTTTCCCGCCCAGCCACTCTTTCTAGTTAGGTAGGTTGCTGAGGTGTGGCTCGGGGTTGCAGTTATCCCGCGCTACTGGCTGCTGGGGCTCATCAGGAGATGAGCAGGGGCCAGCGGGGAGCCGTGCCCAGGGTTCTGGTGTCTCAGGTTAAAGGGGCATGTAGGGACATGCCACCCCCCAGGTCCTTGCTGACATGGCAAGGTCGGGGGCCAAATATTATTGATTATTTTATTTTAAAAAATTTCCATACCGTTTAAAACTAAACGGTTTACATAATTTACTTTGTAGCTCGGGAAAACAGTTTTTGTTATGCGAGTGTGATAAATTGATTAGTTGTCAATAAACAGAGCTGCGGCTATTTATACCAAGAAGAATGTTGTCTAGTTATGAGGTGAGAGGGGTGGGAGACGTGGGGGACAATCGGGCCAATACAGATCCCGCTGTTAATGATTCTACTATTTTGCTGAACCCTGAACGCTCTGTCATGATGGACTGTTATGACGGGCAGTAAAGGCCTGAATGAGGTCGAACTGTAGAGAAAGTGCGTGCCTCATGGTTGCTGATTTCCCGAGAGGGCAGTGCGGGAGCTGTTTGGTAAGCATGACAAAAAGCATGATTAGAGTCAGAAACTAAGGCGCGCTGATAGCGTGCGCTAATCAAATTAGCACACGCGAAATGCTAACGAGTGCATGTTAGTCTATGGATGCGTTAGCGTTTAGCGCGCACTAATTGGTTAGCGCACCTTGGTAAAAGAGGGGGGTTTCGAAAATAGACAAAACCATGAAGAGGACAAAAAAATCTATATGGCCTTCAGTTTTTCTCTGTCTACTGTTTGAAATAACTTGCATTTCAGCCGTCACCACCACCTTCCCCCTCCTCCCCCCCTAACACAGCTCCTAAACCTTGTTTCACCTCTCTGCCTCTGAAGTTTCAGAGCTCAGCTAATACATATTTGTTAATGTTAGCATTTCCGTATCACATTTCAGGTCTTGTCCTTAACCTTTAGTCTACAGTAAAGAACTGGAGGTAATATTAAACACACCGATGAAGCTGCTCAAACAGTAAATCATGACTGCAAGCACAGGCTGCCCACCAGCTTTGTGAATAATTCTGTTAGAACTTTGACAAATTACAAGTAGAACCAGATATACATCTTTGTTAGAGAAAAGAAATCTGTGAACTCAATGTGTGGTACATATTAGAGAATGACACGGGGATAAATTTTTCCCCGTCCCATTCCTGTAAGCTGTGCCTTAAATGCAAAAGCCTCAAACACTTATGATTTTAAAGTGTTTGACGCTTGTGCAGATGAGGACAGAGCTTAGGCATTGGTGGAATGAGGCATTATGACATCACAATCTGAGCTCTAGAATGTTGCTACTTATGATTTTAAAGGGTTTGAGGCTTGGGCAGATGAGGACGGAGCTTGCAGGAATGGGGCAGGGACAGGAAAAGAACTCGCCAGGATAGGAAAATGAGTTCCCGTGGGGATGGGGAAAAATTTGTTCCCATGTCATTCTCTAGTTAGTACATCTCTTCATTTCCTAGCTCTGAGTACTGTCAGGTCGTTCCCCAACCTTCACTCATGCTGATCAGCCCAGCAACTGCATGCCAGGAGATTAATATACTGTTACAGTTTTAACCAGCTGTATAATTTTTACTCTTTAATACTATTTCCTTAATATGGTTTAAGTTTTCTTAACGTTTTGGCTTAGACTAAAGACACAAACAGAGAAACATGATAGCAGATAAAGACCAACTGGCCCATTCAGTCTGCCCATCCTCAGTAACCATTATCTCTTTCTCTTTCTAAGACATTTCAGCAGTGGTCCATCTTAGAACTAAAATGTATATTACATATCACTTATATAGTGCTGAAAGGCTACGCAGCGCTATACATTTTTACATTTATAGCCGGTCCCTGCTCTGAAGAGCTTACAATCTAACTTGGACAGACAGACTTGACATATAGGGTTAGGGATGCAGAACCTAAGGTGAAAGGAGTCAAAAGAGGTGGGCTTTTAACTGGGCCTTGAACACTGCCAGAGACTGAGCCTGCCATAGGGATTCGGGCAGCTTGCTCCAAGCATAGTTAATACTTCATCTGTAGGGTTATGCAAGGATATCGGCATGAAAATACTTTCTTCATTGTTTTGATCTGCTGGTTACACTGACTCTCCCCTCACCCCCCAATACAGTGTTCCCCCGGTCATTCATGGTTTGCAGTTCGTGGTCCCGGTTATTCGCGGTGTTCTCCGACCAGGACTTCCTGTGCTAAAGTCAAGCTTCCCCAATCAGGAGCTGCATGTCAAAGCAGCTCCTGATTGGTGAAGCCTGACTTTAGTGCAGGAAGAGGCGGTTGATCATACCGCGAGTGATTTCCTTCACTCGATGACGCTCTAGCTGCCCTATCCTGCCTCCCCAGGCTAAAAACCACCTAAATCAGGCTTCCATGCCCTCCTCCTGCACCCGGCCGCGGTCCCTGAAGCCCAGCTGCAGCAGGTGGTTGTTCTGGATCTGCAGTGGCCGCTTTCCCTGTGCAGCTGCACTTAGAGCGCAGGCAGGCAGGTGGCCTGCAGGAGGTCACTCTTGAGCACCGGCGGGTCAGCGATGACCAGCGAGTGCTCCAGATCCGAAGGGCAGCCCAGAGTGACGGAATCCAGCCCATCCGGGATCAAGCTGAAGCGCTCCGAGTCCATGTCCAGGAGCCTCAAGGTTGCGGGGCAGCGGCACCAGGCAGGGAGCATCTTCCAGCTCCTTTTCGTCCTGTATTCATGTTTTTTCGATATTCATAAGAACATAAGCAATGCCTCCACTGGTCAGACCTGAGGTCCATCGTGCCCAGCAGTCCGTTCATGCGGCGGCCCAACAGGTCCAGGACCTGTGCAGTAATCCTTTATCTATACCCCTCTATCCCTTTTTCCAGCAGGAAATTGTCTAATCCTTTCTTGAACACCAGTACCCCAGTACTGGAACGGAACCCCCACGAATATCAGTGGAGTACTGTATAGCAAAAATGAACTAAAGTAATGGATCTTCAAACTCTGCAAGTAATATAAAAACACACTTCTTTTAACTGATTTGGAATACAGCTTTAAATGATTTAGTTGGTTATTAAGCTCATTTTTAATGCACTTAAACACACAAAGAGTGTTTAATACTGGCCCTACAACTAGAACAAGAAGTATAGTTAAATAAGTTACTTTCCATCTGATCTCTGTAAGGTCCTATTGGTGTGCAGGCTCCAGTGTGTCTTTTTTTTATAGTCAAATGTATTTTATTGAGTTCAACAGAAAGACAATGGTATGCAGCATATGCGAGAAAAACAAGCTCAAAGTATAGCAAAGAACCCACAACATCATAGGCTCCAGTGTATCTTAAAGGAACAGAAAGCCTCTGTGTTCCAGCCTTTGTAAGCCACTTTGATGAGAAAATAGTTGTTTGGAAAATGTATACGAAGCCAGATAATTTATTTACAAATACAGTGGTGCCTCACACAACGAACTTAATTCGTTCCAGGAGCAAGTTTGTTATGCGAAAAGTTCGTTATGTGAAACGCGTTTTCCCATAACAATACATGTTAAAAAAAATAATTTGTTCTGTAGCATAAAATATGCTAAGATGACATAAAAAAAGATAAATTTATCTTGTTAGAGCTGTTAGCATGATATAGAGGGGATATATGTGAAGGGGAGGGGAGACAGGGGTTTTGTTGATCCTTGCTGTGTATTATAATCACCCCCCACATACTCCCCAATACCTTTTTTAATTCCTCCCATCTTTCCCAGCCAGTGGCGTACAGGCCAGAAGCGCAGAGATCAGGAGCAATTCCTCTGCACGCCTGTGTGGGCCCATGCCGATCTCCGAATGGCTGCAGTTAGTTCTTGTGAGTCCCGCGAGAGCTGGCTGCAGTTAGTTCTTGTGAGTCCCGCGAGAGCTGACTGCAGCCATTCAGAGATCAGCGCAGGCCCAGGCAGTAGCACAGAAGGCTTGCTCTTGATCTCTGTCTGCGCTTCTGGCTGGGAAATTTGCTAGACCACCACGAGTGAGCGGGTGAGATTAAAATTGCAGCAGTGGTGGCTTTTTTAAAAAAATATGTGGCGGCGGGGGGAGGTTTAAAAATATGCGGTGGCGGCAGAGGCTTAAAAATATGCAGCAGCGGCGGCAGGGGGGTTTAAAATATGTAGCGCCACTGCACAGGGAGCCAGGCGGAGAGAGGGCAGTTAAGCGATGCAGCTCGGGCGACTTCGTTGTGTGAAACGAAGTTCGTTGTGGGAAGCAAGACCTGAAGTTCGTTGTGCGCAGCGTTCGCTGTGCGAGGCGTCTGTTATGCGAGGCACCACTGTATAAGAATTTAATAAATGCTATTGGCGATCAGATTTCAATAGGAGTCTACCTGATTGAAAAAAATGCAATAAGAAATATCTAGACTTAATTTGTGGAGAATAACATGATTAGGAATGAATAGGTGCCTTTTTTAAGTATGATGTCAAGTACTCTTTGTATGGTATATCTCTGGCCTTTGATATGTTAATTGTTGGGAAAATTAAAATATGTATTCTACTGCCTATGGATGAATGGTATGCATGTGTATGAATGAGTATGATGTTACACTCTCTGTATGTGGGGGGAAGGGTGAGGGGAGGTGTTTATTTTAGACTTATATATATATACTAGTCTTTAAGCCCGTTACATTAACGGGTGCTAGAATCCCTCTCCCTAATTCTCTCTCCATGGCCCTCTTCTGTCTCCCCCCCCCCCCCCCGAGCAAAGCTGTCTGTCCCCAGCACACCTCCCCCCCAAAGTAGCCCCCTTTCCCTCTCCCTATCTCTCCATGGACCCTTCTGTCTCCTCCCAGAGCAAAGCTGTCCCCAGCACACCTCCCCCCCAAAGCAGCCCCCTTTCCCTCTCCCTATCCAAGGCCCCTTCTGTCTCCCCCAGCACACCCCTCCCCCCAAAGCAGCCCCCTTTCCCTCTCCCCCTGGCTCCCGGTATTGATCCCCTTCTTACCCTCCCCTCCATCCCGGCGTCTTCTGGCCTGCTCCTCTTCAAAGCAGCCTGCGATCGTGGTGGCCGGCTTTAGCGAACCTCGCAGGCTGCTCTCCAACTCGGTAGCACGTTCCCTCTGACGCGATCCTGTGCATCAGAGGGAGCGTGCTACTGAGGTTGGAGAGCGGCCTGCGAGGTTCTTTAAAGCCGGCCACGATCGCAGGCTGCTCTGAAGAGGATCGGCGGCAGCGGCGAGTGAGGTGACACGGCGAGGACGCGGGCAGGCAGCGAGTGAGAGACAGCGGTGAGTGAGGGCGGGCGGTGACGTGCCGAGGCAGAGAGAGAGCACAGTCGCACGCCTTCAGCCCCCGCATGCGCCGTGAGGTTAGAATGTTGCCACAGAAGCACACCTCATGGCGCCACACCGCACGAATTTTCGAGAGCGCATGCGCACTCTAGCATTTTATTATTATGCATATATCCTTTGCTTATGTTGGGAATTGTTATGTGGAAATATTTTAGAGAATGTATTCTGCTATCTAATTGTTTATATGATCAATTTTCAGTAAAAATATTTGAACTGAAAAAAAAAAGAAATATCTAGACTTTGCTATATATTAAGTATTTTAACTGACCTTGCAGGTGAGACCACAACAACTGTTGCCCCATTTATCTCAGGAGGCGTCAGTGATGGGCAGTGGCATTCTGTTCAGGTGCAGTACTATAACAAGGTAAGGCTTGAAAAGATAGTCACTCTTTTAAGAACAATTGTGCAGAAAGAGGCATTTATGAATGTTGTTAGATAATTAAAATGTGTCTCACCACTTAACCACATTACTGAAGTATGATTTATTTGTTATAAATCTTGAGCAGGGTGGATTTGATTTAAATCAAATAGATTTAAATCACAATTTAAATCACTAGTCAGAAAGTCTTGATTTAAATCATGGTTCTCTCATAGTATTCACTGCCCCTCAGTACTGCCCAAAAAAGGAATATTTGTTTGTTTCAACTCTTTATTACTTCATAACAACTGTATCAAAATGACGGTAGTATGCAGTAATAGTAACAAATATATTTTTGTTCAAATATGACAGTTCCTGCGGGCAGTCTTTAGGAAATATGATGAAATCAAAATACGAATATTTATCCACTTGAAGATCCTGCCTATTCAAACATGTTCCTTTTGTCATCTTTATCAAAACACTGCTCATAATGTTTTATTCGGGCCGCCTTGCATTTCTTTTTTGCAATGTTGCATTTTGTATGCATGCTTGCCTTACTCATAAGTACACTGAATTTCAAGGTAAAATATTAAGCAGCATTCAGATTCTGGGGCACAAACACACGCATACAGTGTGCAGGGCGTTCGGATTCCAAAGCAGCGTTCGGATTCTGAGACAAAATTTACTACAAAAAAAAGTTTGGATTCCAAAACGTTCAAGTTCTGAGGCGTTCAGATTCCGAGGTACCACTGTATTCCCAAACTGGGTCTCTTTTAAGGCCTGCTGCCATTATAGGTTTTCTCCTCCAAGAAGAGAATAATATGGTAAACCTCAGGCTAAACACACAAAGATCCTAAGACTTGTGGAGTATTCAGGTTTCACTTTCATTTTACTGCTTGCCCCTCCCTTCTCACACTTAGCTCCATGTGCAGATATATAAACTTAGCACTTAAGAGGTAAAGGGTTGATTCTGTGTACATCGATTTGCAAAGGAACAATGGGGCTAAGGTATTTTTCTCAAGTCTGTATATTTTATAGCATTGTTGCTGTGAAGAAGAGGCATGTTATCTCTGTAGGTACAAATTCACAGTTTTAAGAAATCTGTCATAAGATCTTCTAGATAGAAAAATTGCCTGCGATATTATGAATTGGTTAATGGATTAATTTACCAACAAATTTGACATTGCATGAATATACAGCTTCATGCTACATAATTAAAAACATAAGAATTGCCGCTGCTGGGTCTGACCAGTGGTCCATCGCGCCCAGCAGTCCGTTCCCGCGGTGGCCCCCAAGTCAAAGACCAGAGCCCTAACTGAGATCAACTCTACCTGCGAACTTTTGTATTATAATAGCTCTTAAATAGAAATCTATCTTTAGATAGATTTTTTTTCTCAAAAATGCATTTTATTTATAAAAATCCAATTTAAATTTTAAAAAATCTGATTTAATAAAAAAATCCAATTTTTTTCAAATTTTTTAAATAAATGATTTTTATTAACCCTGATTTTGAATAAGTTAGTCCTTCTGTATTACTCATTCTAAATGTGTCTTAGTTTCAGGGCTGTGGAGGCGTGTCAACTCTGAATCTAGCTTCAAAATTAAAAAAAATAAACACATTATAATATATGGTAAATTTATCATTTTATACTTACAAATATTTTTACTTAGGAAATATTTGTTGTGATATGTTTTTGTCTTTTCTTGCAGTATTGAATTGTGTCTGCTCTGTAGTCGATTTTGATCAGCTTTGGACCTTTATTTAAGGGGAGCTGGTGGAATCTAAATGCTACTTAACATAACATACCTTTGTGCTGAATCTAATTACCAGCACTTTACATTACATTACATTACATTAGGGATTTCTATTCCGCCATTACCTTGCGGTTCAAGGCGGATTACAAAAGGTTAATTTAAAAAAACAGAGTTACAATGATTAGCTAGAGAGGTAAGTTGTAGATCTTATGAACATTTAGCGGGTTGTTGAGGGTGGGGTGGTTTGTAAGAGAGTTAATAGGTGGTCATAGTGGAGATTCTTTTGTTATTATTAGTGCAGTAATGGGTAGATCAAATGTCAGTTTTAGAGTTACTAAGAGGTCGTGGTGTTATTGCTGCTTCAGGAATTTCTTGAAAAGTGTGGTTTTTATTTCTTTTCTGAAAAATTTTAAAGCCTAGAATCAGTAGGAGCTGGAGTCTGAGTCGTTGTATCAACTCCACGGCTCTGAATCAGTAGGAGCTGGAGTCTGAGTCGTTGTATCAACTCCACGGCTCTGATCTAATTGACTTTGTATACAATTATGTGAGAGGAAGCAAGCAGATAAACTATTTGCTTTAATTTAAAAAAAAAAAAAATTTTTTTACAAATTAATCATTTTTTAAGCAAAATCAGAGAGCAGAGAGAAATAATGATTTCCTTTAAATTTCAAACCTTTGGACATTTGGGGGCTGATTCTGTAAGAAGCACCATCTGGTTGTCAATCACCGCCAGGTGCCGCTTTCAGAATCAGGGAGACTGGTGCATAGCAAGGATCCTAGGCCTACATTTCCAGTGCCTAGAATCCTTGCGGAATCACAGCTAATGTCACCTAGTGCTGCTGAAGGCATTGCCCCTAAACATGCCCTCTTTTGGAGGCCTCCTAGCATTGCCTAATTTTTTATTTTGATGAGGCTTTAATTGGTTTTTAATGGCGCAACCAATTATCGCACCATTAAAAACCAATAAAAACCCTTAAATTAGTCTGCCGACGACTAACTTTTGGTGGCTTTTCCAGAATCCAGCCCTATGGACTTAATTTTATAACTGAATGCCTGTGTTTAGACGTGCATTTTATAAAGTATGCTTTCATGCCACAACTCTGCATCCTCCATCAACTCCACTCGGATTTTGCCCTCGACGATGTCTATGCACACTCATCGTATAAAAGTAGGTGCACTATTTAAATCTGGTTGTAAAATTAACCACTGGGGCCCTGATTCTGTAAATGGCTCCACTAAGTGGGTAGATCAACAGCGTCTAGCTAAGCTCTTTGCAGAACTCAAAATTGTTTAATTAGCTTAATTGGTATGACATGTGCCTACCGGCGCCTAGATCAAGGCGTCTAACAGCACCTACCCGCACCTACATGAACAGTGGGCATGATTAGGTGGCGGAGAATAGGCATGGTATGACTTAGTGTCAGTAGGCATCTGTGTTAAGTGCTGACAAATTAGTCCATTCTAATACACTGGTGCCTAAGTCGAATTAGGCACCACCTAGTACTAGTCTATAAACAATGCCTAGTGACTGATTGACAACCGTGCTGAATGGAGCCTAGGAGTTAGGTGCCTTTTATAGAATCAGAGCCTGAGTCAGACCTCCCCTACAAGTATCATTGAATATTTATATCTTCAGATATAGGGCTCCTTTTACGAAAGTGCGCTAGCGGTTTTAGCACATGCACCGGATTAGTGCGCACTATAGCACGCGCTAGCCTAAAATCTACCGCCTGCTCAAAATGAGGCGGTAGCGGCTAGCGCGCACAGCAGTTTAGCGCACACTATTCCGCGTGTTAAGGCCCTAGCCCGCCTTTGTAAAAGGAGCCCATAGTTTTTAATCCCTGAGTTTGAGAAATAGTTGGCAATGCAAGTGATTGTATAGGGTCGGAATTAAATAATATTGATCGGTGCATAAATGTGGAACACCTCTTGATGAGTTTTCTCCATCTTTTATTGGGAAAACTTGTGAGATGGTGTAAAAAAACAGGACTTTTTTGAGTGTACAATAGAAACAGTTATCTTTTTTGTTTTGCTCTTCAGTAACATTAGTGAAAACAAAACCATAGTCTTATCATTTTTTAAAGATTTGCAGTCTTAAGGCATCATACTTCGATTCACAGTGAATTTTGTTGCACACTACTGTCCAGTGATTAATAGAAAGAAATAAAAATCCTTAATGCTAATATTGAGCAGATTCTTATGTATGTAGTTTATTATTTATTTAAAAATGTATATACCGCATAAAAACTATGCAATTAACAAAATTACATGTATACATATTTAAAAATAATAATAATATAATAATTTTATTTTTATATACCACCTAACCAGCAGTTCATAGCGGTTTACACAATAGGTACTCAGCATACAATATAATAATAACATCATACATAATAAAATTCTAAGTAACTAATACAAGCATTAAAACTAATGAATAAGGAAAACACAATATAAACTAAAATAAGTATAGATAAAAAGATTAAAAGTACATTATAACTACATGATAATATAAAATCAATAATGTATATTGTATTTAAATAAATGGGGTTAAGATCTTTTCAAAACTGATAGTAAGTAAGAAATGGAGAAACAAGAAGATTCAAACATGAATTTATTAATCCTGCTTGGAATGCTAAGGTCCTATATAAAAATTTTTTGTAACGACATGCATTTGCTGAAGGAAAATAAAACCAACCATAGTAAACATGTTTCAACAATACAAACACAATAAAACATTAATTAACGATATCATTATTAAAACCTTATTTTAAATTCATCCTACAAGATGGAAAGGCAAAAAATCTCAAAAACATTTACAGGACGGGAAAGCATTAACAGAAAATAGCATTAGCACATGAAGGCATATATATAGTTGTGTATATATATGTTCATATGTGTAATATACTGTATGTGTACACAAACACTGATATATATTAGCACATCTGATTTTGATTTTTACAAATAAAACACCTCAGTATGTAAAAAAAAGCTTTTATTGGCTGACTACAGGCAAAAAATATTTCCTCTAGTCCTGTCAGCTTTCCTGTTGCCGGCTTAAGATCCTCAACACTGTTTTTGTGCCTTTTCCATGCTGAGATTGACTGTCTTTATAAGTTTTCAGCAGCTGCCAGGCCCCCCATTTCCTCTGCCCACTGCACAGCTGTTCCCAGCAAGGATATTGGAGCTCATTTTAAGAGACCAGAATGAACAAGGGTGGAGAGTTTGAGAATGATGGAGACAGGGTAAAGAGAAGGTTTTGAGGACAGAACGGTGGTAAGAGAGACCTGGAGCTGTGGATGAGGCGAATGTGCTAGCTCTTGCACTGACAGGAAGAGCTGGAATGTGACTTTTGTTTTATTATGACAGTGCAATTGTGTTATGGAAATATATGTATGTAATTCAGTTGTTAAAGTGCCCAGCAGTAGTACTAATACCATAGGAGCTGTGTCCAAGCCTCTAATTAGCCAGAAAATAAATACTTTTAATTTAAAACAACTGTATGCACACCCATACAAAGAGAAGCTCTAATTATATTTGAAAACACAATATGAACATTGGAGGCTTTTCTGAAATCTGTACTTTATATTCTAAATACTAACCTGCTACAATTGGTGTTGGAATTGTTTCAGCTTTATTTTGCTACTAATATTATGTTTGTTAGGGCTTCAAATACTACCTTTTCATGCCAGGCAAAGCAAAGTACCGTATTTTCGCGGATATAACGCGCGCGTTATACGCGTTTTTACCTACCGCGCATACCCCTCGCGCGTTATATGCCTGAGCGCGGTATACAAAAGTTTTTAAACATAGTTCCCACCCCGCCCGACGCCCGATTCACCCCCCCAGCAGGACCGCTCGCACCCCCACCCCGAACGACCGCTCGCACGCGCTCCCACCCGCACCCGCATCCACGATCGGAGCAAGAGGGAGCCCAAGCCCTCTTGCCCGGCCAACTCCCCGACGTCCGATACATCCCCCCCCCCGGCAGGACCACTCGCACCCCCACCCCGAAGGACCGCCGACTTCCCGACAATATCGGGCCAGAAGGGAGCCCAAACCCTCCTGGCCACGGCGACCCCCTAACCCCACCCCGCACTACATTACGGGCAGGAGGGATCCCAGGCCCTCCTGCCCTCGACGCAACCCCCCCTCCCCCCCCAACGACCGCCCCCCCCCCAAGAACCTCCGACCGCCCCCCAGCCGACCCGCGACCCCCCTGGCTGACCCCCACGACCCCCCCACCCCCCTTCCCCGTACCTTTGGTAGTTGGCCGGACAGACGGGAGCCAAACCCGCCTGTCCGGCAGGCAGCCAACGAAGGAATGAGGCCGGATTGGCCCATCCGTCCTAAAGCTCCGCCTACTGGTGGGGCCTAAGGCGCGTGGGCCAATCAGAATAGGCCCTGGAGCCTTAGGTCCCACCTGGGGTGCGGCCTGAGGCACATGGGCCCAACCCGACCATGTGTCTCAGGCCGCGCCCCCAGGTGGGACCTAAGGCTCCAGGGCCTATTCTGATTGGCCCACGCGCCTTAGGCCCCACCAGTAGGCGGAGCTTTAGGACGGATGGGCCAATCCGGCCTTATTCCTTCGTTGGCTGCCTGCCGGACAGGCGGGTTTGGCTCCCGTCTGTCCGGCCAACTACCAAAGGTACGGGGAAGGGGGGTGGGGGGGTTGTGGGGGTCGGCCAGGGGGGTCGCGGGTCGGCTGGGGGGGCGGTCGGAGGTTCTTGGGGGGGGCGGTCGTTGGGGGGGGGGGGGGGTTTGCGTCGAGGGCAGGAGGGCCTGGGATCCCTCCTGCCCGTAATGTAGTGCGGGGTGGGGTTAGGGGGTCGCCGTGGCCAGGAGGGTTTGGGCTCCCTTCTGGCCCAACTACACAAAGGTACGGGGAAGGCGGGTGGGGGTGTCGTGGGGGTCGGCCAGGGGGGTCGCGGGTCGGCTGGGGGACGGGCGGAGGTTCTTGGGGGGGGGGCGGTCGTTGGGGGGAGGGGGTTTGCGTCGAGGGCAGGAGGGCCTGGGATCCCTCCTGCCTGTAATGTGGGGTGGGGTTAGGGGGTCGCCGTGGCCAGGAGGGTTTGGGCTCCCTCCTGGCCCGATATTGTTGGGGAGTCGGCGGTCCTTCGGGGTGAGGGTGCGAGTGGTCCTGCCGGGGGGGGGGGATGTATCGGACGTCGGGGGGGGGCATCAGGCTTTCAGGATGGGGACAGACCTTCAAGGGGGGACAGGACTTCAAGGGGGGACAGTGCACGGAAAGTCAGGGGGGGTGAACGGAGAGTCGGGACAGCGCACGGAAAGTCAGGGCAGTGCACGGAAGTCAGGGGGGGTGAACGGAGAGTCGGGACAGCGCACGGAAAGTCAGGGCGGGCGAAAGGAGCGTCGGGCATCATGCGCGGTATACCCGTGAGCGCGGTATACAAAAGTTTTTATACATGTCATTGTGATTTCTGCGCGCTATACCCGTGTGCGCGTTTTACACGGGTGCGCGTTATATCCGCGAAAATACGGTAGTTTACAGACTAAGGATAAACATCTCAAAAAGCAGGGTAGAAAGTAGAGTCAAGAGAGCAAAACAGCTAAAATTATAGCGTTCCTCAGAGGAGGCAAGTAAGGAAACCTTGAGGATAGAGGAGAGGCAGGAGAAGAAAGTGACTGCCTGTGCTCTCTCCAGAGCGCACTCATGTCCCGCTGATCTTCACAAATGGATCCGCCCAGAGGCTGTTACTTGGGGCGGTAGAAGCGCGTCATAGTCTGCGCTGGTGGCTCTGGGCGGAGATGCTGTCCAAGAGCTTGCCTCTCCGCATTCCCTCATGGGTGATATTGGCAATGAATGCCATCTGGGGAGGCCTTTGTGTGGGTCACCCAGTGCAGGGTCACTGGTTACCCTTTCAGAGAAAATGATCCATCAACAGCTTGGAGCCAAGAGCCATCTGTCTAACTTTGCTGGTTTTTTAAAAGGTCTTAGAAGGCAAAGCAGTCAGGGTTTTCTTGGACAAAGCCACAGCAGTGGCATATGTCAACTGACAGGGAGGCCCTTAGAGCAGCCAGTTGAAGATGGAGGCTCAAGTGTTGTTCTGCTTGGCTGAAGCCCAGCTGGAAGCCATCTCGGCGGCACATATAGTTAGAGTGAACAACCTGATGGCATCATCGTACAATAAGAAGGTTGCTTGGTACTTCAGCCGGCATTTAGAGCTGGGAAGTGCTGGCATGGATGCTCTAGTTCAGCCTTGGCCAAAGGCAGAGCTGTGATATGTGTTCCCCTTGTGGCCAGTGGTAGGGTTCATGGTTCTAGTAGCGTTGGGTTGGCCAAGTCAGCCATGGCACATGGATCTAGTGTGGCTACAAAGAGACATGGCCGGCCTCAAGCTACCCATGTTTCCAACACTCCTGTCACAGGAACAAATTGCTCTGGAGGATCCAGAATGCTTCTGTCTTATGGCGTGACTCTTGAGCGCACAGCCTTAGCTCAGAAAGGATATTCAGAGCTGATTTTAGCTACCCTTCTACTGTCCAAGAAGACAGTGATTGTTGCGGCTTATGCTAATTACTGGAAGATCTTTCAGCACTGGTGTGATGATCTGAAGGTAGGGCTAAACACAGCACCCATATCCATAGTCCTGTCATTCCTTTGGGATGGTCTTGAACAGGACCTGGAAGTTGCTTCACTCAAAGGGCAAGTAGCAAACCTCTCCTGCTATCAAGTGAAGAAAGGGTTTTTAGTGTTCTCTCTGGACATAGTTAGATACCAGGAGGAAGTGTGCAACAACTATTTCCTACGTGGAATCTTAAGATTGTTCTATTGGCCCTCTGTTAGGCCCAGTATGAACCCTTACAGAATGTGTCATGGGAGGATTTTACAGTTCGCAGTGGCTATCGCCTCGGCAAGAAGGGTTTTGGAACTCCAGGCTATGTTGTGCAGGGAGTTTTTTTTCTCAGAATCAAGGAGGCAGGCATGACTCTACACATGATGCCTTCCTTTCAACCAAAAGTGATCTTGGATTTATATGTAAATCAGGAAGACTGGCTCCCGGCATTCCATGCTACAGGCATCAGGAAAGAGGACAAAGTATTGGCATTACTGGATGTCAGAAAAGTTCTCTGTTATCTCAAGAAGGTGAATGATTTTCATCTCTCAGGACATTGTTTTTATATTAACTAACTTTACCAAATGAGGAATGCAACCTCGAATGTGACCGTTTCCAGATGGTTTCACAATGCTGTTGCCTCTGTGTTCATTGGCTGTGATAAACAGCTGCTGATTTCTTTGAAAGTGCATCCCATTATGGGTGTGGCCTCATCATGGGCAAAGTCCTAGGTGGTTCCATCCGAGGATATTTGTAGGGCAGCTAAATGGTCCATTCTCTATACCTTTATGCACTTTTACAGAGTGGATGTGGCAGCACAAATGGACCCCGCTTTTGGACCCTCGATGCTAGCAGCAGGCTCATCTGCCCTGCCCTAGATTAAGGGGGGGACTGCTTTGTTACATCACATTAATAGCGAAGATGGATAGCAAATTGGCTGGAAAGCAGATTGCAGAGGGTAAGCATAAATGGGAAGTTCTCAGACTGGGAAAAGGTGACAAGTGGTGTGCCCCAAGGCTCGGTCCTTGGGCCAATCTTATCCAATATATTCATAAATGACCTGGAAGAGGAAACAACAAGTAACATAATCAAGTTCGCAGATGACACAAAACTATGTCGGTCAGTTGGATCACAAATGGATAGTGAAGAACTCCAGAGAGATTTGAACCAGCTAGAGAAATGGGCGGAAAAGTGGTAGATGAAATTCAATATAGAAAAATGCAAAGTGATGCACCTAGGCATGAAGAACAAGGAACATGAATATAAAATGTTAGGTGTGACATTGAGCAAGAGCGAACAGGAAAGGGACCTAGGGGTACTGATAGACCGGACACTGAAACCGTCGGCACAATGCGCGGCGGCTGCAAAGAAAGCGAACAGGATGTTGGGCATGATCAAGAAGGGAATCACAAGTAGATCGGCTAACGTCATAATGCCGCTTTACAGAGCAATGGTCAGGCCACACCTGGAGTATTGTATCCAACACTGGTCTCCCTACCTAAAAAAGGATATAACCCTGCTGGAAAGGGTACAGAGGCGAGCTACAAAGCTAGTAAAAGGTATGGGAAATTTGAGCTACAAAGAACACCTCAGAAAACTGAGCTTGTTCACTCTAGAGAAAAGAAGAATGCATGGAGATATGATAGAGACTTTTAAAATACTAAAAGGTCTAGATAAAATCCAGCAAGATGCATCGTTATTCACGTTGTCAAATGTGACTCGGACAAGAGGTCATGTACTGAAATTGAGAGGCGACAGGCCCAGGACAAATGTCAGGAAGTTCTGTTTCGCACAGCGAGTGGTGGACGCTTGGAACGCTCTCCCGGAGGAGGTTGTGACAGAGACCTCCATTAAAGGATTCAAGGGCAAGTTGGATGCATACCTCCTTGCAAATCACATTGAGGGATACAGGTAAACAAGGTCATAGAAACATAGAAACATAGAAAGATGACG
Organism: Geotrypetes seraphini; assembly: GCF_902459505.1. Classification (NCBI taxonomy): domain Eukaryota; kingdom Metazoa; phylum Chordata; class Amphibia; order Gymnophiona; family Dermophiidae; genus Geotrypetes; species Geotrypetes seraphini. The sequence goes on along the minus strand of NC_047092.1, from coordinate 37,348,921 downwards.
GCAGATAAGGGCCATAGCCCATCAAGTCTGCCCACACTATTTACCCACCCTCTTAAATCTACTGACCCCCTAAAGAATAATTGTAATTATACTGTCACTCTACTGACCCGCTCATTCAGTCCTAGTGACCCTATCCCTTGTAATTATACTGTCACTCTACTGACCCGCTCATTCAGTCCGAGTGACCCTATCCCTTGGCATGACCTCGTAGGGATCCCACATAGGTATCCCATTTGTTCTTGAAGTCTGAGATGCTGCGTGCCTCGACCACCTGCACTGGAAGCTCGTTCCAATGCTCAATCACTCTCTCCGTGAAGAAGTATTTCCTGGTGTCTCCACGAAACTTCCCTCCCCTGAGCTTGAGCGGATGTCCTCTTGTGGTCGAGGGTCCCCTGAGAAGAAAGATATCATCTTCCACCTCTACCCGTCCCGTGATGTACTTAAATGTCTCAATCATGTCTCCCCTCTCCCTACGCTCCTCGAGAGTGTAGAGCTGCAATTTGCTCAGTCTTTCTTCGTACGGGAGACCCTTTAGCCCCGAGACCATCCTGGTGGCCATCCGCTGAACCGATTCAACTCTGAGCACATCCTTACGGTAATGTGGCCTCCAGAATTGAACACAGTATTCCAGATGCGGTCTCACCATGGCTCTGTACAGTGGCATCATGACTTCAGGTTTCCTGTTGACGAAGCTTCTCTTGATACAGCCTATCATTTGCCGTGCTTTAGATGAAGCCTTCTCCACTTGAGTGGCTGCTTTCATGTCAGCACTGATGATTACTCCTAAGTCTCGTTCTGCCGTAGTCCTTGCTAAAGTTTCTCCATTCAGGGTGTAAGTTCTGCAAGGATTTCCATTTCCGAGATGCATGACCTTACATTATGAAGCACCTAGTTGGGCCTCCGCGTGTGCGGGTCACCAGACTGGATGGACCAAGGGTCTGATTCGGTGAAGGCATTTCTTATGTTCTTATGTTCTAATCAAGACTTCTGTCTCTCCTGCACTGGAAGAGAAGATTACTGTAGGTTCTTACCTCAATTATCTTCTTTCCTATAAGGAGGGACCTGAGTCTTGACTCCCACCCTGACGGATATCACGTTAGCCTGCTGCCTGTCTTAGACAAGAATGCATGACTCTAAATGTTTGCTTTAGGGCAGCCAAGTGGGTGTGAACATAACATAAAAAATTTATTTATAACCCGCAAAACTTTTGCAGCTTGATGTGGTTAACAATATAAAGAAGTCTGTGCGTGAACAGAGAATTACATAATGTAAATCTTTCAAATACTTCTTATATAAATAAATCCTAAGGATCATTCTGTGTCAAGTGGTCTAATTTTAGAAAAGTATCCCACTTCACCATCATGGATTTTGATGAAACTTTGTATGTTGAATCTTACATGACCCAAATGAACTCTGGTAAAGTTTAAGATCTGCCAGTGGAATACTTGTGGAGATATAGTTCTTTGTTTGATACCATACCATAACCATGTACTGTAGCCCTGCACAATGTTGGTAACTTTGAGTCAAAATATTTCCTTGGCCATTGAAGCAAAACCAATGAAACTTGACAATCTTATACAACTTTTATGAGCTATTCAATGGAGCTAATGTGGATTTTCATTTTTTTGAAACTGAGGTACGTAAGAAATCTCAAAGTGGGCAATTTCCTAAAATATAAATAAGACTTTGAAGTTGGTAACAATGGACGCAAATCTGTCTCTCAATTTGTGACTTGATAAGAGATTGAATAATGCACCTGTCAAACAAGTACAATATGCAATGTGAAAGTTTGCTATGGCAAAGCCAATTATAACAGGTGTTTAAATGTTAGTGCTGGTTGCACACAGGTAGGTGTGTATTGAGTTTCATCTGCTAAATAATTAATTGTCTTTGTTGCAGAGCAGAAAAAACTTAATTTGGTCAGGGGGTTCCCCTCCTTGTTATTTCTCCTCTTTAGGGGTGATCAACTGCTTTGGTTCAAACTGAGGAGATGGGGCACTGCCCAGTGACACATGGAGTTGGAGTTGAAAAATATAGATGATGCCTTTTGCAATTCTTGTGAGTAAACAGAAAGTACCCATTAGTCAGGACTCCTATCCCTCCATGCAGGCTAGAAGATTATCGAAGTAAGAACCTAGGCCCAGATTCTCAAAAATTTAACATGGTCGCTAAACTGGTTTCTGACGGTTTAGCCTGCATGCGTTTTAGTGGCAGATTATCAATCCAGATTATCTCAGTCTTTAGCGAGTTTTCTAGCAGTCTCCGACACTGCCATGCATATGGGCTCTCCAGTATTGAAATGAGTACTCCGGTGGATTCTTAAAAATCACTGAGCCATTCTCCAAGAGCAGCATTGGCTTTTGGTGACAAAAATCAGCAACTGGTCCAGGGGTGCCAGTACATTAATAGCACTGTTAACAGTGCATCTTGTAGCATGTGTTTTGACTGTGCATTATAGCCCCCTTTGTCAGCAGGAGAGAGGCCCAATCTCTCCTGCCCAACTGCCCCCCCCCCACCCACCCAGCAGACACTCAAGGCCCCATTCATAGGAGGGACCTTAAACAACCTGGGCCAATCAGAGTCTCAGGGGAAGGCCCGCCATTTTGAAGAGGGAGTAGGCATCCCTCTGGCCAGTCATCTGAAAATAAGGTAAGGGGGAGTCATCAAAGGCACGGGGAGGGGGTTGTGTGGCGGCAGGAGAGCATGGACAACTCTCCCACTGCTGAGGGGAGTTGGGAGGGTGTTGGTTGGGCGGGAGATCTCCTGCTGCTGTGGTGGTGGGTGGGGTGTCGTTTGGGTAGGAGAGATTGGGCATCTCTCCCACTGTTGTTATGGTTTGGTTTTTAATTTATTCTGCACATGTGCCCATCCCTGTAATCACAGAGGGGCACATGCAAATTTAGTGAGTCTTCACTACTCTCTGCCAAGCTCATATGCATGAGCATTTTTTGAAGAATGACTCGTTTTTTTACAATCGCTACTATGATGGCTGCGACAGAAGCCCATCAGTTTTTACGCGTTAAAAAAAAAACAAGCCCCTAATCTCTTTAACACAGGCGCACTTAACACCTCCTAAATATGAAGTGATAACTCTTTCTGCTGCTTATATTTTTTTGCATATCCCAGGTTCTAATTGAAAAATTAATGCAAGACCTAGAAAAAACCCCCACAATTTTTTAAAAAGCCCTAAATATTACTTTGGAAAATCTGGGCATAACAAGAGGGGAAGTCCTCTGTTACAATGCATTAAGCCTAGATCTTAATGTGTAATTAGTGCAGGACCTGCAATACCCAATTCTTTAAAAGGCCCTAAATATTAAAGCCTAGATTGTAATGTGTTTTAGCAAAATGGCCTCTAAATACAGTGGTACATCCTTTGAGTTTTTATTCCACTAAATAATATATAAAATTCACAGCTACAGCATCTAACTCCTAGTTTAAAGTGCTAGCAATAAACAGATTTTTTTCCTCCTGGAGAAGGCTTTCAGAATGCAGCTTTTGACCAATTTTATATAAAAACACAACAGCTCAATAAAATAACCAATATACATCTGCATAATTTGGAAAGCATGTGTTTAATTAAAACCTTTTCTGTAAGTAGCTTTGTAAATAATTTGTTGGGTATATGGAAGAGATAACCTTCATCTTTGTCCTGCAGCTAAGAAAGTTAAGTGATATGTTAGTGAGATTTTAATGCTTTTATCATGTTAGGGTGGAGGCAGTGGAACCTTTGCTTCTACTTTCATGGACAAGAAGACATCGAGGGAATAGAGCTAGGGGCTGTGATGATTCATACACGGAACGTGAACTAAAGGTGTTTCATGACTCCAGTTTCACATATTTTATAAAAGACTTGTCATTATCCTTTTATACAATATCAGCTTACCTGTGATTTCGTATTTGCTCTGCTAAAGGCTGTTTGTTGAATGTTTAGGAATGTCAGCTGCTTAGTTGAAAATGCTCATTTTTACATTTCTCCTCCAGCTGAGTTTGCTGCAGTAACTCAAAACCTGATATAAATTTAAAATGTAAATTTAGTGGTGGATTTTCTGCATTGTAGCAAAAGGGATCCACATCCCACCCACCCTCTTTTCCTCGGGTCTGCGTCCTCGCCCTCCTCTGACTCTTTAGCTTGCTTTCCCAGCCTTGGCCTCTGCCATCAGATTGGAATGTGTGCTATCTACCATCCATCCTCCTGTGGCTGTTCCAGCTGTCTTTAAGTCCAGTGTCATCCCATTTCAGCTCTGAGCATGTATGCTTGCTTTGTTAGGAATGGGCACAATTATGTTTATATAGTCAAAATGCACTTGATAAATGTTAAATATTTTGTCATTAAGTTCTACACACCTATGATTGTTTTTTTTCCCTGTGCACTCAAGCATCCTTCTGGTTTTTGCTGTCATTTTTTCTATTTGTTTGGCCATCTTTAGATTATCATGTCTATGTAACTGTTTTGTTTCTAAATTGTGATAGAAGTGTTTTTTACCCCTAAAATCAACCTTTTATTGCAAAGCCTTCAGAGTTGTTGGTTTTTTTTTTTTAATTAATTATTGTTGACATGAGAACAAAATTAGACTCCAGCCCTTTATGCCGCCTCCTATGTACTTCCCAAGTGTATCTGTCATGTCCGTGAACTTATTTTGTGTCTGTCTTCTTGTAACCCTTTCTGAGCCTTTTGGGAGAACGGGATAAAAATCAAAATAAATAAATAAATTACTCCTTTCAAAAGTAATCAATATATAAGTACTAGCAATACTCCCATTTCATCTTCTTTGTGTTAAAAACTATTCCCCCCTCCCCCCTTTTTACAAACCCGCGAATACGTTTTTTAGTGCAGACTGGCACACTGAATGCTTTGCACTGCTCCCGACTCTCATAGGAACTCTGTGAGTGTCGGGAGCAGCGAAGAGTGTTCAGCGTGCCAGCCTGCGCTAAAAACCGCTTTTGCGGTTTTGTAATAAAAGGGGGGGTATATATAGGCTTGTTAATCCAGTGGTTTCCAAACTTGTCCTCTGGTCATCATTTGTTCTCCAACTTGTCTGTCTTTCAGAATGTTTCTGATTGATAAGCTTTGAACATTCTATATGCAGTGCCTCCATTGTATGCAAATGTGCATTTGCATATTTATTATGGATATCCTAAAATTAGACTAGCTGGGGGAACCTAATGACACGTTCATAGAATAACCTCAGTTAGCATTTCTTGCTATTGTGTTTCATGCACATGGTTAATAAATAAATCCTGAGAGGTCTCTCTTGTGACTGTCAGTCATATATAGTATCGGGCCTGATGGGGTTAGTTAGCCTTATTGGAACTCCTATTTCATCAGGAAAGATGGCTAAACTACAATGTGTAATCTATGTGTTATAAAAGAAAAATAAAAGAGTGTAAAACCCCTAGAGACAAAGAAACAGGGCTGGAATGTTTCTCTGACAGATACTTTTATCCTGAAAGTGTGCAGCATATATCCTGCATGTTCAGAGGGCTTTGTAACCACTTCAAACCTTTTCAACTGTAATTACAAAGAGAATGGCCTCTCTCAATACTATGGTAGATCTCTTGAGAACTTCTGCTTTTCAATTAGAAGAGCAGCAGTGGTTTGATATACTAAAATGTTACTGTTGTGCTTTTCATTCTCTTTTTTTTTCCTTGGGGAACTAGAAGATATCCACTATTAGCTGTTGAAGTGCCTGTGATCTTCGCTGTGGTATTATATCAGTGATAGCATTGCCACATTGCTAGTATTAACTAGGCAGTAGAAAATAATAGCTTTATCCACATAGAGTGTCACGATAGTAATGTACCGTATTTTCACGCAAATAACACGCACCCGTATAAAACGCGCACACGTGTATAGCGCGCAGAAATCACGATGATAAGCACAAAAACTTTGGTATAACGCGCTCACGATTATACCGCGCATGCTGCCCGACTCTCCGTTCACCCCCCTGACTTCCGTGCACTGCCCCGCCTCTCCGTGCGCTGTCCCGACTCTCCGTTCACCCCCCCCTGACTTCCATGCACTGCCCTGACTTTCCGTGCGCTGTCCCGACTCTCCGTTCACCCCCCCTGACTTCCGTGCACTGCCCTGACTTTCCGTGCGCTGTCCCGACTCTCCGTTCACCCCCCTGACTTCCGTGCACTGCCCCGCCTCTCCGTGCGCTGTCCCGACTCTCCGTTCACCCCCCCCCCCCCGACGTCCGATTCATCCCCCCCCCCGGCAGGACCATTCGCACCCCCACCCCGAAGGACCGCCGACTCCCCGACAATATCGGGCCAGGAGGGAGCCCAAACCCTCCTGGCCACGGCGACCCCCTACCCCCACCCCGCACTACATTACGGGCAGGAGGGATCCCAGGCCCTCCTGCCCTCGACGCAAACCCCCCTCCCCCCCAACGACCGCCCCCCCCAAGAACCTCCGACCGCTCCCCCAGCCGACCCGCGACCCCCCCTGGCGACCCCCACGACCCCCCCACCCCCCTTCCCCGTACCTTTGGTAGTTGGGCCAGAAGGGAGCCCAAACCCTCCTGGCCACGGCGACCCCCTAACCCCACCCCGCACTACATTACGGGCAGGAGGGATCCCAGGCCCTCCTGCCCTCGACGCAAACCCCCCTCCCCCCCAACGACCGCCCCCCCCAAGAACCTCCGACCGCTCCCCCAGCCGACCCGCGACCCCCCTGGCGACCCCCACGACCCCCCCACCCCCCTTCCCCGTACCTTTGGAAGTTGGCCGGACAGACGGGAGCCAAACCCGCCTGTCCGGCAGGCAGCCAACGAAGGAATGAGGCCGGATTGGCCCATCCGTCCTAAAGCTCCGCCTACTGGTGGGGCCTAAGGCGCGTGGGCCAATCAGAATAGGCCCTGGAGCCTTAGGTCCCACCTGGGGGCGCGGCCTGAGGCACATGGGCCCAACCCGACCATGTGCCTCAGGCCGCGCCCCCAGGTGGGACCTAAGGCTCCAGGGCCTATTCTGATTGGCCCACGCGCCTTAGGCCCCACCAGTAGGCGGAGCTTTAGGACGGATGGGCCAATCCGGCCTCATTCCTTCGTTGGCTGCCTGCCGGACAGGCGGGTTTGGCTCCCGTCTGTCCGGCCAACTTCCAAAGGTACGGGGAAGGGGGGTGGGGGGGTCGTGGGGGTCGGCCAGGGGGGTCGCGGGTTGGCTGGGGGGGCGGTCGGAGGTTCTTGGGGGGGGACGGTCGTTGGGGGGAGGGGGGTTTGCGTCGAGGGCAGGAGGGCCTGGGATCCCTCCTGCCCGTAATGTAGTGCGGGGTGGGGTTAGGGGGTCGCCGTGGCCAGGAGGGTTTGGGCTCCCTTCTGGCCCGATATTGTCGGGAAGTCGGCGGTCCTTCGGGGTGGGGGTGCGAGTGGTCCTGCCGGGGGGGGGGGATGTATCGGACGTCGGGGAGTCGGCCGGGCAAGAGGGCTTGGGCTCCCTCTTGCTCCGATCGTGGATGCGGGTGCGGGTGGGAGCGCGTGCGAGTGGTCGTTCGGGGTGGGGGTGCGAGTGGTCCTGCTGGGGGGGTGAATCGGGCGTCGGGCGGGGTGGGAACTATGTTTGAAAACTTTCGTATACCGCGCTCACGCATATAACGCGCGAGGGGTATGCGCGGTAGGTAAAAACGCGTATAACGCGCGCGTTATATGCGTGAAAATACGGTAAATACATTTCAAAATGTGTTTTCTGACTAAAATACTCTGAAGATAGTTATGAAAGGAATTTAACCAAGTAAAAATTTCTGATCACATTCCAGGGAGGGTGGGGAGGAGGAGATTTTATTCTTCAGTGCAGCTAAAGCTAGTCATTGAGTTTCACTAAGTGGCCAGATTGAGTAGTCTGAGGAGTGGAGATATTTGGGGGGAGGGAAAATATATAACATATTCTCAAACCATGCAATAGATCCTATAGAAAGCACAAAGTGTCTCATAAGGGGTCCTTTTACTAAACTGCATTAAGCAGTTAATACATGAATTAGAACAATGGTTCTCAACCCTATCCTGGGGGACCCCCAACCAGTTGAGTTTTCAGGATATCCCTAATGAATATGCAAGAAATATATTTGCATGCCTGTCTCCTCCATTATATGCAACTCTCTCTCATGCATATTCATTAGGGATATCCTGAAAACCCGACTGACTAGGGGTCCCTCAGGATAGGGTTAAGAACCACTGAATTAGAATGTTAATAACATGGTTTGAGTTGTAGAGGGAAAAGTGGAGACTGCTGAGCTGGCTGTGAATTAAATTAGGTTGGTGGTCCAAAGAAGCAGGCATTAGCTGTCGGGACAAAATAAATTGTTAGCAAGATATTCAGTGACCTTTTACCCCTGTGATGATTATTCAGCTAGTTATTACTCTTCTGTGTTTATCAGAATTAATATGGCAAAGCTCTTTCAGAATATTTTTTTGAGCACTGGATATAAATATGGTTGCCTTTAATCTTGAGGACAGATTTTCAGAATGATTTAACACAACTAATTAAATTGCAGGGAGTTTGCCATCCCTGGATTTTCCATAGCACTTGGCCAGACAGTACTGCTGAATATCTGGTGTGACTGCGTGGCACTGTCTGGTTTGTAAACCCAAAAAGGAAAAAAAAAGCCCCCTATGAAAAAAATAGAAAGGAAAACAGAATTAGAGGAGGACCAATAAAAAAAAAAAAAGAAAAATTGAAATCTTAAAGTCAAAGAATGCTAAATGTATTGTAAATAAATCAAATAAAACATGAACTAACAGGTCTACATAAAACAAATCTCCAAAGAGAGTAAGAGTTCAGTGGGAGAACTTGACATCATTCTGTGCTTTGGCTCAGTCACCTGCCTCAGTAATAATAATTTATTCTTATAAACCGCCAAACTGAAAAGGTTCTAGGCGGTTCACAACATATAGAACTAATACATACAATGCAGATAAAATTCCTCAAATTATGAATGAAAAAGAACTTATTAAAAGTTAAAACAGAATGCATTAAGATACCAACCTATCAAATAGTTGTGTCTTTAACAGTTTTCTAAAATCAGAATAAGAAGAAACCTCTAACATAGTTTTTCCAAGCTTTACATTCAATTTATACATTCAGCAGTCACAATGTAGAGCCACAGACAAAAAGAAAACACAAATATATTTGAATTGTAAATATATCAAATACAATGAACTCTACAGTTTCAAATAGGTTTAGATATCATATTTAAAGTTGCAAAAAGTATTAGTCATTCAGCATCTTTAGACCTGTTATTGCAAAACAAGCAGATTATTAAAACAAACATTAAACTACATTTCTACCTAAAGAGAGCAATCATTGGAGTCAAAGAATGATGAAAAGTTTCCTTTTTTCCTACTTCTTTGTTGGTCCTCCCCTATTCTGTCTGGTTTGTGTCGGGACAGAGTTGGGTTAGTGCTGGGATTTATACTTACCCGGGTAAATGTCTAATTTGGAGTAGATAAAGGCTATAACTTGGGTATTCAGTGCTGGTGCCTGGATTAGGCCTAACATTAAATATCTGGATTAAATCCAGCCCTTGACAGTCGGCACTTTTAAAATTCACTAGTTGCTATGGGCTGAATATCAAGGGGTTAGATTTGTTTTAATTTGTTACCATTGTTTTCTTATGTAATGTGAGCCTAAGATTAAGGATAGGAATCTTGAGATTTTCATAGGAGCTGGGTAGAAAAAAAAAAAGAAGCCTTTCTAGAAAATTAATGTACTGTACTTGTTTTCTAAAAGGGCATATATTCAGGAAAACTTAGTGCTTCTTTTACAAAGCCACATTATGGCCTTAATGCGTGGAATAGCGCTCGCGCTAGCCACTACCGCCTCCTTTTGAGCAGGTGGTAGATTTTTGGCTAGCGTACGCTAATCCAGTGCGTGCGCTAAAACTGCTAGCTGCGGCTTTGTAAAAGGAGCCTTTAGATTTTTTTGTAAGGGGAAGTGAGCCAAGATCATTTACAATTTCAAGTTTCAAGTTTATTAAATTTTGATTTTACGCAATATCAAATATTTCAATGCGTATTACATAATTGAAATGTACAATAAAAAAACTAGGGTGACAAATACAAATACAAATAAGACAAAATTATATAAACTAATCATTATGTATTATTAATACAAACTGAAACAAGTGGGTAAAGAAAAAATGGAATTACAATTTAAAAAAAAAAAAAAAAATTTTTTTAACAATTAAGGTTTATACATAAGGGTAGGGTAGGTGAGAAAAGTAATGAAGGAAAGAAAGAGAGAAAGAGAAAAAAAAATGTTTTGATAGAAAAGAAAGAAATGTAAGATTAAAAGAACTATTATAATTTCTATGTTGATGTTCTACATATTTGATTCCTTTGATGTTCTGCATATTTGATTCCTAAAGGATAAATATTGTGTTTATTATCATTATCTATTTATGTATTGAATGCATCTCTATAAAGAATGCTTTTCAAACCATGTTTAAATTTGTCTAGTGATGTTTCGTTACGTAAATAAATAGGTAGATTATTCCACAGTTGAGGTGCTTGCACTGAAAATATAGTTGTTCTTCTTGTCCCAATTATTTTTAATGAAGGGATAGTTAGTAAATTTTGTTGTGTTGATCTTAGCGTCCTTAACGAAGAATAAGGGATTAATAGTCTATCTAGAAATAATGGCGCGTGTACTTGTTGGATTTTAAATGTTAGTAATGCAATTTTAAATGTAATTCTATGTATAATTGGTAACCAGTGTGCATCTTGTAAAAGCGGAGTAACATGGTCATATTTCTTTGAGTTTGTTATAATTTTAATGGCTGTATTTTGTATTATTTGTAATCTTCTTATTTCTTTATGAGTTATTCCACAGTATAAAGAGTTACAATAATCTAGCCTAGAAATGATTTGACTTTGCCTGCAGAAGGTAATGTAACTAAAAATTAAGCCTCGCCATTTACATCCTTTGCTTTCGATTTCTGTGCTGTTTTTGAAGATTTTCATTTTGTTTGACAAAAATAATCCCCCCTCCCCTTTTTACTAAGCCATGGTAGAGGTTTTTACCACAACTTGGAGCGTTAAATGCACCGACACTGCTCTGACGCTCATAGATTTCTATGAGTGTCAGAGCAGCATCGGAGCATTTAGCGTCCTGGGCTGTGGTAGAAACCCCTACAGCAACGTAGTAAAAGGGGGTTTAAATGTAACAAAAGCAGTGAAATGAGGACTGAGGTTGATCATAAGATATCAAGCACATAAAATGTTTCTCAAGTCATGCTGTTACTTTGCACAAAGTTGGAGGAGGTATTGTCATTCTTTCTTCGGGGTAGATATGTCATCTTTCTTAGGAGGAGATGTGTATTGTCATCTCTTTCTTATGCACAATTTAGAAAACAACTGAAAACTTTTCTTTTTTCAAAATTTCTTACAAACAATTTAGAACATAATTAAAAATTTTCTTCTTTCCAAAATTTCTGACCTTATATTTTTTATTGTATCTTTTTGATAAAATTTTGTAAGCTTTCTTTTGCTATGAGATCTTTCTTGGATTAACATGTTTTAAGATGGAAGCTTTGAGGGCTTTTTTTTTTTTTTGTAAGCTGACCACAGAAAAAGGAATTCACATGTAAAACTGAGAAGTAACGTGATGATTTAAAAGTGTTTTCCATTTTGCTATCAGTGACAGGAATGACTATTCCTGTCCACCCTGTACTACATTTCCTGTGCTGGGAAAGAACAGATGAGTCTGAAATGAAGATTTTGTGGAGATGCTTGAAACAAAGCAGTAAAACACAGGGGAATAAAACCTAGAAGAAATGGAAATCTATTTTAAATGTTTCCCAAAAGTGTAGCCCGAGAGCTTGTCTCGACAGGTGTAGGGTAACACGGGACTGGAAGGCCTGCGTGTCGCCCGTTGAGACAAGTTGGGGGGAATCTTTACGCCAAGAGGCTGCAAGGAGATTGGCACAGGAGAGTGATAGACGGCGCAGGGGTAAGGTTATAAAGCTGGCACCGTGGAGGATTTGGCTCCTGCCAGGGTCCTCCAGGGTGGCTTTTTCCCACCTACCCGCCTGTGTTTTGGGCTTGTGATGGTAGCTCGGGAGGTCGGGTCTCCCGAGCTACTGGGTGCTGGGCCAGCTGGGCGCCATGCCTTCTGGTCAGGTGACCAGGTTAAAGGGGCATGTTGTCATGCCACCCCTCAGACTCTTGCTGTATGTGGCGGGGTCGAGGGCAATATCTTGCAATGTACACCTGGTAGCTCGGGAGGAGCTTGTTACTTTATGATTAATTTGTAATTGATGTTAATATATGCAGTGTTAATTAATTTGTTATTGTTGCTCAATAAATAGAGCTGTGGCTAATTTTCCATATTTGAGTGTGTGTTGAATTATTAGTTAGTGGGGTAACGAGTGAAAGGTGGGGGGTGGTTGAGGACGACAATCAGGACTATCCAGATCCCGCTGTTAGCATATGAAATAAAGAGGAGTGGGGGTTGGTTAGGGTTTTTTTTTTTTGTGGGGTTTTGTTGCATTTATGAATACAATCATAAGTAATACCTTGAAAAGGAACCATTGATCAGCATAACAGGAAATAATATACAGTAAACCTTCTTAGGAAGAAAAAGCAACCAGAAAAATAGTTCACATAATATATAAAATAGTTTTTAAAATTTTAAAGTTGGATTTAGCCCTTGAAGCTCAAGGCAAATTATATTCATGTACGATAGATGTTTCCCTGTCCGTAAAGAACTTAAAATCTAATATTCACAACTGTGTTAGGACTTGCTGCTATCACTACACATTTATTTATTTGGATTTTGCTCACACCTTTATCGGGTGTAGTTGCTCAAGGTGAACCGCATTCAGGTACACTAGGTACTTCCTTGTCCCTGGAAGGCTCACAGTCTAATTTTGTGCCTGAGGCAATGGAGAGTTCAAGGAGTTTTGCCCATGCCCAAGATCACAAGGAGGAGCAGTGGGATGTGTACGTGGCTCCTGTGGTTATCAAACCTGGTGCTCTAACCACCAGACTATGCCTCCACATGTTATTAGTAACTAGGTCTCACTGTGGCAAAATAGCACATTTTAATGCTTGTAGTTAGCTGTGAGTTTTATCTGAAGCGGTAGATGTGACTTGCCCAAGATCACAAGGAGTATCGGTGGTATTTCAGCCCTGGTTTCCCTTGATCTTAGCCCCCTGCTCTAACTATTAGGCTGTTTTGTATGAATGATTTTAAATGGAAAGAAATAGCTGGGGACTAAAAACATAATTTATGAGTAGAATACTCCCCCGAAATTTGCAGGGGATCCATTCCAGGACGCCCCTACCCCCTGTGAATTTTGAAAAAACGCAAATGTGGTTTTTAGGCAGGAGAGACAGGAGAGGCAGCAGGAGAGGGTGGCTGGAGCGCCGGCGGGTGAAGGAAATCAATATAATCACGGTGTGCTCTGACCACCTCTTCCTGTAGTAAAGTCGGACTATACCCATCAAGACCTGCTTTGACACTCAGCTCCTGATTGGTGTAGTCCGAGTTTACTGCAAGAAGAGGCGGTCGAAGCAGACCACAAAAGACCCGGTCCTCGATTCACGAACCTTGAATTCACGGGGGCACACTGTAATTGCATTTGACCAGTAAATATTTGCATGCCTGCCTTCCCCTATACTGTTTGATTTGTCTGTTAGCTTTGTTGTTTAGCTGCAGTCATTAATTGTGTAGAGCAATAAATGTATGTACTTATTTATTTGGAATCATGACTACCAAAATCATAGTCCACAGATGGTTCTAGACCAAGGGTGGATATCCACGGTGATCAAAGGCCACAGTCCAGTTGGATTTTCAAGATTTCCACAATGAATATACTTGAGATCTATTTACATACAATTGAAGCAGTTGTGGAAATCAATTGTGGAAATCTTGACAGTCTGGCTGGGTTGTAGCACTCGAGGACTATGGTTGGCCCACCCCTGTTCTAGACTAAGTAGAAATTCACTGTGTCTACCAAGGATTTTAGGCGTTTGCTCTCTGTACTAATTAACAGCTTCCCTTAGAAACAGATGAATGTTAGTACTTTGTTTTGAGCAATGTAAAATTAATTTTGGCACCAAAACAGTCCTGTCCACTGGAAAGACAAAGATAACCTCATTAAAGGGAATATTAATATCCCACAGCTGTACTGCAACTGGAGCTGAAAGATAGGTTATCACATTTCCTTCCAAAAACACCTCTCTTCTCGTATGGAAACTTCAGCCTGTATAATAATACTCACCCCTTTGTCCCAAAGTTTGTTTTCAACTGTTGTGCTGAGAAAAAACAGTCAATTTGCAAATTTCAATAACTTTATATTGTGTTTTTTTTTAAATTATTATTTAGGTGCTCTTTTACCAAAGTACAGGGTGCCCAGAAAAACACTCCTCGATTTTAAATGGTTACAAAACCAAAATTTATTGGAACATTCTTTCACCTTTGAAGCTACGGTTTCATCAACTTATAAAGTTTCATATGGTATCTGTTGATTACATACACTCGATGTGCGCCCCACCTGTTACTCAGCAAACATCGATGCAATAATTGAGCTCGGACCAGACTCTCTGAAGCATATCTGGGTGATCACGTTTATAACTTCAGTGATGCGTTCCTGCAGATCAACCATAGTGCGGGTAGTGGAGGTGCATACCCCCAAAGGAAAAAAATCACAAACAGTAATATCTGGTGATCTCTAGGGCCACTTGTTGCGTTGCATTGTCTGAAGGTTGTAACTCCTGCACCAATTGCAGCTTATAAGGATGAAAGTGCAAGCGATTGTGTAAGATCTTGCAAACCGTGCTTTTTGGGACTTGTATTTGCTGCCATCTTATTTATAAACATATTCCAATAAGTTTTGCTTTTGTAACCATTTAAAACCAAGGAGTGTTTTTCGTTTTTTTATTTATTGAATTTTAATTTGTTTCATCCAAGCATTTTACAACTTGATTACAGATCTTCCCAAGATCTTAGGCAGGGGTATCAACGTAATAAAGGAATCTTAATACCATACAAATTAGATGGGCTCTTACATCATATCATCCATTTTAAAGGGCATCTGGACAAATAACCCAGAATTCAACTGATTTTCTTTAGTATCTGCTTTTAATATAAATTGCTGTGGTTTGTTACTGCACACTGTCCAAACGTATTTAGCAACTCAGAATGTGGCTGTATTTTACAGTTTAGACACTCCCCCTGAATCCTTGTTTTCCTTTTTACATGGAAGATAAATGGTATTGGCAGGATGTCCACAATAGCTGAATTGCAGCGTTCAGTCTCTAGGGTAGGGAAGAGTGGTTTCTTTTCTAGCACCTGCATAGACTCAGTGGGAGCACCAGTTAGTACTGCATGACTTACGTGTGGTCACCCGGAAATCACAGATGTTGCCATGGTTTTCAAACGGGTGGGTTTCTGAGGCATAAAGAACTTCAAGAATTTGAGGAAGCCTTGAAATTTTATTATTGCATGATTTGCATAAGGAGGTGTCTTCAGTCTACAGATAACCATGGAAGGAGTGCTTGTTGCATAAAAGCATTGAAGTCAGTGATACAGCTGAGACGCCTCTCTACTCCTTGGATAATTATAGACAATATAGTTACTGGTGTCCTGCAGAGCTACTTGCATGTTTAATTTACTCTTTCCCTACGTGCCCTGAGGGTTGTCTTTTTGTGTATTATATGCTAACTAGAAACTTTCTAAGAGAAAAGCTGTAGAGAATAAGTTGAATACAGAATATACTCGAATATAAACCAAGATTTTGGGGCCAAAAAAACTGGTCCAAATATGGGGGGGGTCTCAGATTATATTTGGGACCTCAAGTCTGCATGCTCCCCCACTCCCAACGAGACCCGTTGTAGGCCTCCCATGGGCCTACCTTAAGCCATGATGGTCCAGCGGTGAGCCAAGACAGAAGCAATCCTTCCTGTGGCCTGTCCCAGCCAGCTGTTAACCACCCCACCTTCTTGACCCCTCTCCAACATGCCTTTTAAACCCTGGTGGTCTAGCAATGAAGTGGGGCAGGAACAATTTTTCTTCTCTCCTGCCCCATGTGGAGCCGCAGTCAGAAATGGCTGCCAAAGTTCCCGGGGCTATCTCGTGAGTCTGTGAGAACTCACGAGACTGCCCTGGGAACTTACACAGCCATTTCTGATCACGGTTCAACACAGGGTAGGAGTGAAGAAAAATCGCTCCTGCCTCGCTTCACTGCTAGACCACAAGGGTTCAAAAGGTATGTTGCAGAGGGAGGTGGGAGGGAGGCAGGGTGGTTAACAGTTGGCCGGAACAGGATGCGGGAAGGATTGCTCCTGTCCCACCAGGGCTTAAGGCAGGTCTACGAGAGGCCTGCAATGGGTCCAGGAGGGAGGCGGGGTGGTTCACAGTTGGTTGGGATAGGACATGCGAAGGATTGCTCCTGTCCCGGCTTACCACCAGGGCTTAAGGGAGGCCTGCAGTAGGCATCTGAGGCTGGGTGAAGAGCTACACAGAAAGGGGAGGGAAGGAGGGATGGGTGCAATACAGGGCAATTGAATATAACCCCCACCCAGTTTATATTTGAGTGAACCTTTTTTTCCCCTTTTTAGGGGGGGGAATGGTTGTCTCGGTTTATAATTGGATCGATTTATATTCAAATATATATAGTACTATTAATTGGGTTTAAAATTTGTTTTTAAAAAAATGTATTTATTTTTATATATAATATCTGTGTGTTCCTTTTAGTAAAGTGTGGTAAGTTATTTTGGTTTTTTTAAAATTATTTTGCATTTACCATGCTTTAACAACAGATATTAATGTGCAGGCGAAAAGGCTATGCAGTAACTGTTGGGGATGTGCCCAGCATAATCTCTACATTTACTGCACAGAAGGTATTTTTTTTTTTTTTACTGTATTAAGATTATTTGCATTTAGCAAAGATGCACTTAGGTCTTCCTCTTGACGATAAATAATATTTTTTTTTCCCCTTCAGATGTATTTCTGGTATTTCAACTGTTGTATTGGGAGATGTTTATTTTGCTATAGCAGTGCATGCCCCTTTGAGGGAAAAGTAAACATTTTTCTTTTCAACTTTCCACTGTTTTGAGATTTCTCTTATCAGTGAAGCTCAATTATCACAATAGTCCTTTGCAGGGGTAGGTAATTCCGGTCTGCAAGAGCCACAGGCAGGTCAGGTTTTCAGGATATCCACAATAAATATGCATCAGATAGATTTGCATCTCAAGGAGGCAGTGCATGCAAATCTATCTCATGTATATTCATTGTGGATATGCTGAAAACCTGACCTGCCTGGTGCTCTTGAGGACTGGAATTGCCTACCTCTGGTCTTCTGGAACAAGTTAGAACTATCCAGGACCAAGTATGGCTGCATAATTAATGTGGCTAGGAGATGTCACTGTTGAGCAATGAAGAGAAATATATTTAGGCTCTTCAGCTTGGAAAAGAAATGGCTGAGGAAAGATATATAGGATAAGACAGTGGTTCCCAACCCTGTCCTGGAGGAACACCAGGCCAATTGGGTTTTCAGGCTAGCCCTAATGAATATGCATGAAGCAAATTTGCATGCCTATCACTTCCATCATATGCAAATCTCTCTCATGCATATTCATTAGGGCTAGCCTGAAAACCCGATTGGCCTGGTGTTCCTCCAGGACAGGGTTGGGAATCACTGGGATAAGAGATCTATAGAATGCTGAGTATAGTGAAATGGATAGATTTGAATTGCTTGTGTACTCTTTCCAAAAATACAAGGACTAGGGGGCACACAATGAAGCTACTATGTAGCAAATTTAATACAAATTGAAGAAAATATTTCTTTATTCATTATGTAATTAAATGTTGGAATCTAATGCCAGAGAATGTGATAAAAGTAGTTAGGTTAGCAGGGTTTAAAAACGATTTGGATGAGTTCCTAAAAGAAAAATCCATAAGCTATTATTAATATGGACTTGGGAAAATCCACAGCTTATTCCTAGGATAAGCAGCATGAAATCTGTTTTACTCTTTTGAGGACTTGGCCACACTTGGAAACAGGGTGTACTGAGATTTTTGTACTAGTATAATGGTGCTTATGTTATGACTTTGCGGATAGGGGAGGTTTTATAATTGCTGCCTTTGACGGCTAGGAAATATGTATGTTTTGCCACTGGATCATAGGACCATCCCCATAATTTTGTAAAGTAAAATTATCCATGAATTTGCATATTTTAGGGCAGGGCTGGCCAGTTCCGGTCCTCAAGATCTACTGACAGGCCAGGTTTTCCGGATATCCACATTGAAGAGATTTGCATACTAAGAAGGCAGTGCGGGCAAATCTCTCTCATGCATATTCATTGTGGATATCCTGAAAACCTGGCCTGCCAGTAGATCTCGAGGACTGGAATTGGGCAGCCCTGTTTTAGGACTTTGGTAGTCCTTTCTTTGTGGGACTATGACTATTTGCTGAATCTGCTAAATGGTGTAGGGAGAAAGAGGTTTACTCTGCAAGTTGATGGAATCATATCGCTGCCATCACAGCAATAAAAAAAGGGAAAACTCTATATTATTAATACTTATAATATGATAATTATTAACTAAGTACCCAGAAGCTCCTGCTGCTGAATTTTGGTATGGGCATATTAGACAGAGAGTTTGAATTCATGAGTGGCAGTGGCTCTCTTTTTTTTCTTATAACTAGTTATAACTACTTTGACTTTATGATTGTGCTACTATGTTCTTCAATTTCAACCACACTGTTTGTATTTCAACTAACTGTTGTGAACCGCCTAGAACTCCCTGGGTATGGCGGTATACAAAATAAAAATTATTATTATTATTATTATTATATATCATTATCCTGATAATCACAGCCTGAAGCATAATCTTAGACACAGTCTCATGACTATAGAAGGAAATTAGTTCTTCCTTCTTGTATGTACAGCAGTGTAATATAATGTGATATTGCTAGGAAGTAGCATATCAATAAAGGAAATGATTGGATTGATTTTGAATACTGAATTCACTAGAGCAGTGGTCTTCAATACAAGGCCTGCAAGCCAATGCCGGCCCTTGGAGACCTGGGCGGTTCGCACACCTCTCTGGGGTTTAATCCTCCCTGGCAAGAACTGGTAGTTGCTTCACCCTTTTCCTTTCTGGCAACTACTCTTTCACTCTTTGGGCCGCCGGCAGTGTGAGTGAACTAAACACGCTGCCGATGACCCAGAAGCTTTCCCTCTGCTACTGCTTCCTGTCCCCGCATAGGTGGGAAGTAGTAGCCGAGGGAAAGCTACTTCTTTAGTACATTGGCCTTATCATAAGTGCCAGCAAGAAAAACTGCTATCAGTAGCTTACAGGTGGATTGGATTAGTTGTCAAAGCTAGGTTTTACCCTTTTCCTCCTTATTTAAGGAAAATAAATGTGTGTGAACCTTCTGATTCTCCATTCCATAGGGTCTGCACATATTGGTGTGCTACTAGTGCTCGATTTTAAGAAAAAATGAGATAAGCATGTGGGTTGACTTCGTGGAAGTGCTTAGGGGGGAGGGTCCTTAGAGTGGGCAGACTTGTTGGGCCAGTGGCCCTTTTCTGCCGTCATATTCTATGTTTCTATGTTCTTTGTCTTTATGAGAGCTTTTAATTCTGTGTGTCCACTCAGCCCTGCACAGTCCCAAAGTATTTCGTAACCTAGCACTTTTATCAGGAATGTCAGCTTTTCTCTGCTGGAATGTGACACTTCACCTTAGGGTCATTATATTTGAAGAGAATGTACCATGAGACTTGGACTTTGTGCCTGGCATACATTTTGCTACATTTCTTTGGACTACATTGCCTGTGATAGTAATTGCCTTGTTTCCCATTTTCTAGTCTGTCCTAAACCTTATTTCCCTGATGGCATCTTTTTAATTTTGCGGTCAAATTGATAACTTCTCTCTGAACTGAAGATCTCCTAGCAGCAGCTCACTGTGTGCTTTTAACTTCCCCAAACAGCTGCTGCTAGCGTTAGTTTAGCCGTGGTTCCACCAGGCAGCCTCGGAGCCTTTGCTAAGCTGGCCCACCTCCAATGATGCCTTTCGTCGGAGGCGATCCGGCCTAGCAAAGGGCCCGAAGCTGCCTTATGGAACTGTGTCTAAGCTAGCTAGCGGCAGCTGTGTGGAGAAGTTAAAAGCACGCAGTGAGCTGCCACTAGGGAGAGGAGAGATACAGCTGAGCCGGTGATTCCATAAGGCAGCCTCAGGGCCTTTGCTAGGCCGGCCTGCTTCCAATAAGGCTGGGGAGAGAAGATGAGGAAGGCAGGAGATATGTAATGGCAGAAGGAAGTTGGAAGACATACAGCGCTGGCACCATGTACCCCCTGACAATGGTGCATACGCGTACCATATGTTGAAAACCTCTGTTTTAAGAGACCAGTCAACAGTTACAAAGCTATACAAAGGTACAGGAATTTCCAGTGATTAATGGCTTCCTTGATATTAATTTTCTTTTCAATATCGATTTTAATCTCTTATAATCTTCTGTGCTGATCTTTTAGTGATTTGAGGCTCCTTACCCTATTCCTAGGAATTAGACAATAGGACATTAACCCTTCATGTGCAAGTTCACAAACTCTACCTAAATGTCATGAAGGGACCATACTTTACTCATAATTTGGACTCTGCATTTTAATCTCATCCACTTCTTTCTCGTTTGTACTCTTCCTCCCCCAGCTAAAGATATTACTCTTGTACCTGTGAATCAAAATAAGGCTTTCACAGGCTGGAGTCCAAAGTGTTGCCTTGGCCATTTATTTCTGGTGCTTCCAGATCCCACAATCTTATGCAACTAAAGTGAGGGGTGTGAGGCCTCAAACTGAGCAGGCTTTAATATGCATATTCTTTATGTGATACCATTTCTGTTGGTTTTAGGGCAGTAGTCTCAAACTCGCGGCCCGGGGGCCACATGCGGCCCGCCAGGTACTATTTTGAGGCCCTCAGTATGTTTATCATAATCACAAAGGCAAAATAAAAGTTTCTTGATCCTATGTCTCTAGCTATAAATTACAATATTATTATTAGGACTTAGCCAAAAGGAAAGATTTATAAACTATAAACCTTGTAACCCATTCTGAGCTACTGGGAAGATGGGATAGAAATTGAATTAAATAAAATAAAGAGTTTTATCTCATGCAAAATTGTCATTTCTTTAATAAGACATCAACTATTTTTTTTCTGAGGCCCTCCAAGTACCTACAAATCCAAAATGTGGCCCTGCAAAGGGTTTGAGTTTGAGACCACTGTTTTAGGGGGTGGGGTTCCTGATTTTGTTTTTGATCCAGAGAAGAAATTTCTTTATTGGAGCCAAGGACTCTATACATTTTTCTGTTTGACACTGTGTTTCCTTTAATCTAAATTGAAGACAGGAAGCTATAATTCATCAAATGGCACTTCTGGAATTTGGGGGGGGGGATACTTTGAAGAGTATTTATATGAGTCTTAATATAACCCAAGACAGTTATATGGTGTTAGTCATTTCCTCCAGGTCTGTGAGAAAAATAGCTTTCAGGAGACTGAACTTAATGGGGTTGGACCTGGAGATCTGCAAGTAGCTTTGACAGTGATGAAACTCTTGGCAAAATGATAAAGGAGAATGAGCTTATTAAGTCTTGTCTGTCAGCTAACGCCTTGGTAAGGCATCCTTTAGAAAGGTGAGGTTAATTGCTTAAAGTTGAAAACTGTGGCACTCAAGAAAGCCATTAATACTGTGTAAATAAATGTTTCAAGTTGAAGGGCTAGATTCACAAAGCAAACCAATCGTGTACTGATCGGTTTGCGATCCCTTTGCGACCAGATTTCCCTCGCGCCCCATTCACTGACCTCTCCTGCGATCCGCTTCGAATCCGTGCATGCAAATGAGGTGAAACGCATGCAAAGTAGGCAGGGATGCGATTCACAACACACAATGTCACATCTGACTGAGCTGGCCAATCAACTGAAGAAGCGACTGATGGGGACCAGTCGAAAACGTCTTTCCGACTCTGGAAGCCCTGATCTCTGCCCTTCACGCCGGCCTCTCCTGCCTGCTCGACCTGAATCGCCGCATCGCTGCCCCTGTTTCCTCCTGCCCTTCTTCCCTGAATTTCTCCTGCCCTGCGAGCCCATGGTTTTAACCCACGGGGTTAAAGCGGGTTAAAACCACGGGCTCGCAGGGCTAAAAACTAATAATAAAAGTTAAAGTTAAAAAAAAAAAAAAAAAAGATTGCGGCTCCGACAGGCATATGCAGACCATCTACAGATGGTCTGCGCATGCATATGGATTGCAGAAAAGTGATCCGTGCCGGCAGATGGGGGCGTTCCTCCGATCGCCATCTGCATATTTTAGTTTGCTGAATTTGTCGGACCTGCTCGAATCGGGCTCGGTGGTGAATTTGGCCCAAATTCTGTAGTCCTGTAATTCTGCAGGGGGGGGTTTGGGGTGGTGACTGTTCTTTTCTTGAATCTTGGTTGATATTTAGGGAATGGGGTGGTAATTTAAAAAATCCTTAAAAGTGAGGTTGTATTAGCTACCGCCCTCTTTGCTATACTATGGTTTGTTTTATATTGTGTTTTTTTTCCCTAGTTCTGTGAGGCTGTGACTCCTCGTGTGCCATTATGTGTTGCTTTGTTTATGTATACTTATTGTGCTGTGCGATACGTTACTTCAATAGGACCTTATTAAATGAAAAAAAATACTAAAGTATGTTATCAGAAACTGGGGCTGACATTGCTCGTGTTTCTTCAGGGTTTTTTGGGGTGTTTTTCGTGGTGGTTGTCCTTAGTGTGGTGCAGTCAAGGCCTGATGATTACACTTGATGAAGCAGTAGGCCTTTTCAAAGCCAGTAATGAAGAGAAGAGTTGCAGGCAGATATAATTTTGGTAAACACTATTTATTTCTTTTAGAATGTGGATACTGCGTCCATTTCACATGAGCAATTATGTCCTAGCTAATTTTAATCAATAATGAGGTGAAAATAGCCATTTACTCCCGGATTCGATATATGGCTACTAAAATTGTGCACACAGTTTGGCCTCACAGCCAAATTCACATGCAATTTAATTGTTTAACAAGTCAATTGACCACTAACAAGTAATTATTGGCACTAATTCACACTGATTAAAATTTACACCCACAACTTTCTAAGCATATTCTGTAAAGCTGTGCGCACAAATTCTAATGCACAGATCTCAAAAGGGGGGGGGGGGCATTGCCATGGGAGACACATGGGCAGGTTGTGGGCGTTCATAAAAATTACACCCGATCAACGCTGAATTTAGGCATAGGCATTTACACCAGGTTTTAGTTGGCTTAAATGGTCGCACCTAAATTTTAGTCACGGGGCTAACCACTATGTGTATTCTATAAATCACATCTAACTTTAGGTGCTATAGTGATTAAACATATTTTTATTCTGTGCTGATTTTTCTGGCACGCTCTCTATCCACTGTATACTAACAGTAACACCAAATCAGTATAGATCAAGTGAGATCTATTAGTATAATCTTTTATATAATGATGGGAAAAAGTCTCAGATCCAGAGCAAAAGCACCATTTGGTGTTTGTATGTGATCACTCACAGTGCTCCTAATTTAATCATTGGCAAAAACCACCTACCTTCCTGGCCTACATTTCAAATAGACGTGGCCGCTGAACTGATAGCAGCAAGGGAATCTCCCTGCCACAATCAGTTTAGTGGCCGCTGCAGGAACCCCTCCCTCAGCCACAAAATTGGCTGGCAGGAGGGATGCCCAGTCCCTCCAGCTGGAACCCATGGAGCGCCCCCCCCCCCCTGAATTTCCGTGGCAAGAGGAGTACCCAGTTCCTCCTTAGGGATGCCCAGTCCCTCCTGCCGATTCCCCCCTCCGAAGATCACCGACAGGAGGGACTGGGCATTCCTCCTGCCGGTGATCTTCAGGGGATGGAGACAGGAGGAATTAGGCACTCCTCCTGCCATGGACATTTGGGGGGGGGGGGCTGGCTTTGTGGGTTCCGACAGTAGGAAATGGGCATCCCTCCTGCTGGCCAACTTCGTGGCTAGGGGGTTCCTGCAACAACCACTGAGCTGATCGCAGCAGGGGGATTCCCTTGCTGCGATCAGCTCAGCGGCAATGTGATTCTCTAACTGGCGCCTGTGACATGGACGCAATTCTATATAGGACGCCGGTGTGTGATTCTCAAAAGCCGCCTAGGCCGCTTCTGAGACCGGGCGGTCCTATACAGAATCCGGGCCTCAATGTTTTCTTGAGATAGTTAGGATAAAGCCTTCGATGCTGTTCAACTCCTTGCAACAAGGCCTCACTCTGAGTTGAACAGTATTGCAGGCTTTATCCTATCTCAAAAAGATATTATCAGATGATATACACCGGCCACATTATCAACACAGTACCTGCATGGACTAGATACTTAAAATACTTCATTGAAACTCCTCATCCTTCTCTACATACTAAATAACTCGCTATGCAACTTAAAATAAGACCTGATACCACTCATACAAATGCTTGAGCGGATTCTTTTCTCTGTTTTCCTGTTTGATAGAGTTCGTTTCTTAATTTACTTGTTTTATTATTGTAAACCACCAACTATGATCTTTGAAAAGCTTGGACATATGCCAAGTTTTAATGAACCACAAACTATGCATATTTTATACAAAAGGGTTTCATTTTATTTCCTAGTAAGTTTAATAATGGTGAAAGTTGCCAGAACTAAAGGCACTTGGAAACCAAAGCCCTCTATTTGTTTAAAGAATATGTACCATTGTGGCAGTGGTATGCAACCTTGTTGGCCTCCTATTATAATTCAGCCCTAATCTTGAAGCTCCAGTTTGTCTCTAAGTAGTCTAATTGGTTGGAAAACCGGGCATCATGCCAACTAGATGTTACCCTTTTTGTTTGAATCTAACTTGGAACTATAAGAAACATTTCTACATAGGATGCGTTTTCTGTGTGAATGTTCTAATCATTTAAAGTCCTTCTGTGTCTCATCAGACACTAGAGACTGTGTTAACTGCCAGTAAATACCTTGGCTTTATCTCTTATATATATATAAAATCGGATGTATCTGTGTGTATGTGTATGTATGTTCCAGCATAACTCTGAAACGCATGGAGAGATTTCAACCAAACTTGGTTCACATATGACTTACTATCTGGGAAAAAATACTGTGGGGTTGGAAGGGGGTGATATGTAAAAATGATCAAAAACGACAGATTTTAGTGTCTACCCCATAGTTTTTGTGGTTTGCTGAGATGAATACTCAGCATAACTCTGAAACGCGTGGAGAGATTTCAACCAAACTTGGTATACATAAGACTTACTATCTGGGAAAAAATACTGTGAGGGTGGGAAAAGGGTGACATGTAAAAATCGATCCGATACCGGAAGATTGGGATAAATAAATATCCGTGCAACATAGTAACATATAACATAGTAACATAGTAGATGATGGCAGATAAAGACCCGAATGGTCCATCCAGTCTGTCCAACCTGATTTAATTTAAATTTTTTCTTCTTAGCTATTTTTTGGGCAAGAATCCAAAGCTCTACCTGGGACTGTGCTTGAGTTCCAACTGCCGAAATCTCCGTTAAAACCTACTCCATCCCATCTAAACACTCCTAGCCATTGAAGCCCTCTCCAGCCCATCCTCCCCCAAACGGCCATATACAGACACAGACATAAGAACATAAGAATTGCCGCTGCTGGGTTAGACCAGTGGTCCATCATGCCCAACAGTCCGCTCACACGGCAGCCCTCTGGTCAAAGACCAGCGCCCTAACTGAGACTAGCCCTACCAGCGCACGTTCTTGTTCAGTAGGAACTTGTCTAACTTTGTCTTGAATCCCTGGAGGGTGTCTTCCCCTATGACAGACTCCGGAAGAGCGTTCCAGTTTTCCACCACTCTCTCGGTGAAGAAGAACTTCCTTACGTTTGTATGGAATCTGTCCCCTTTCAACTTTAGAGAGTGCCCTCTCGTTCTCCCTACCTTGGAGAGGGTGAACAACCTGTCCTTATCTACTAAGTCTATCCCCTTCAGTACCTTGAATGTTTTGATCATGTCAGAAGAGGCCCAGTAGTGAAGGGCAAGCAATTGCCCATTCTGGGAGCTATGATCAGGGACTCTCCCTAGGTCACTTTGACTGGGGTTTTTATTTGGAATTCAGTGACTCCAAACAGCATAGTTATCCTACCTTGGAATAAGCATGAAGCTTTTGAAGTTGCTTTTTACAAATCTGCCCAGTACTGGCCTTAGTTCAGTATTTAATATTATTTTCTGATTATAGATTCTCTGTGTTCATCCCATGCTTCTTTGAACTCAGTCATAGTTTTACTCTCCACCACCTCTCTCGGGAGCGCATTCCAGGCATCCACCACCCTCTCCGTAAAGTAGAATTTTCTAACATTGCTCTTGAATCTACCACCCCTCAACCTCAAATTATGTCCTCTGGTTTTACCATTTTCCTTTCTCTGGAAAAGATTTTGTTCTACGTTAATACCCTTCAAGTATTTGAACGTCTGAATCATATCTCCCCTGTCCCTCCTTTCCTCTAGGGCAGGGGTGCCCAACAGGTCGATCGCGATCGACCGGTAGCTCGCCAAGACAAAGTGAGTCGATCATCCAGGACTCCCTTTGCCTTGGCAATCTATCGGGCCAATCAATCTTCCTCTCCCCGACGTCAATTCTGCCGTCGGAGAGGAAGTTCAGGCCAGCCAATCACTGCCTGGCTGGGCGGAACTTCCTCTCCGACGGCAGAATTGACATCGGGGAGAGGAAGATTGATCGGCCCGAAGCAGAGAAAGCATGGTGCGGCGGCGGCGGCGGTGGCTTTGGGGCCTGTTATCCATTGGTGGCGTTTGGGTCCTGTTCACCGATGGCAGTGACTTGGGGAAGGGCAGGGAGAAAGAAAGAAAGGGGCGCAGGCAGGGAGACAGAAGGAAAGAAGAGAAACAGGAAAAAAAAGAAAAGGGGCATGAAGAGAGAAAGAAAGAAAGGGCAGGGAGAGAGGAAGAAAAAGTTGGGGGAGGGAATGAGGTTTGGAGGAGAGGAAGCATACAGGCTGAAAGAAAGATTTGATGCACAGTCAGAAGAAGAAAGTGCAACCAGAGACTCATGAAATCACCAGACAAGGTAGGAAAAATGATTTTATTTTAAAATTTAGTGATCAAAATGTGTCTGAATTTATATCTGCTGTCTATATTTTACAATATGGTCCCCTTTTACTAAACCGCAATAGTGGTTTTTAGCGCAGGGAGCCTATGAGCGTCGAGAGCAGCGCTGGGCATTCAGCGCATCTCCCTGCGCTAAAAAATGCTATTGTGATTTAGTAAAAAGGGAGGGGGGTGGGTATTTGTCTATTTTTGTATGGTTGTTACTGAGGTGACAGTGCATAGAGTCATCTGCTTTGACCTCTTTGAAAAAACCCTGGAATAGGAATGATAATTAACAATTCTATGCGTACAGTATGCATTGTGTTTTTTTTTTAATTTTATTGTTGGTAGATCATTTTGACTTGGTCATTTTAAAAGTAGCTCGCGAGTCAAAAAAGTGTGGCCACCCCTGCTCTAGGGTATACACATTCAGGGCTTCCAGTCTCTCCTCATACGTCTTCTGGCGCAAGCCTCCTATCATTTTCGTCGCCCTCCTCTGGATCGCTTCAAGTCTTCTTACATCCTTCGCCAGATACGGTCTCCAAAACTGAACACAATACTCCAAGTGGGGCCTTACCAATAACTGTACAGGGGCATCAACACCTTCTTCCTTCTACTGGCTACGCCTCTCTTTATACAGCCCAGCCCAGCATCCTTCTGGCAACTGTCACTACCTTGTCACACTGTTTTTTCGCCGTTAGATCTTCAGACACTATCACCCCAAGGTCCCTCTCCCCGTCTGTGCATATCAGCTTCTCACCTCCCAGCATATACGGTTCCTTCCGATTATTAATCCCCAAATGCAACGCCAGGTGATCAGCTAGTGGAGGATATTTGCTGGCATAGCAGCAGTATCTTTTTTTTTTTTTTAATGACTAACGTGTTACCAGGAAAAGCAACAAATATAAATCCCTGGTAAACCTAGCCAGTTTCTTATTTAGCAACTTTACTACAAGCATAATTCCTGATTGCTTTAAATGACACTGTTTTCATTGTGTAATATAACACAACCTTGAAAGGAGGCCTATAATAATTATAAAGAAATAAACTTTTGATAAGGTGCATTTCTGGAATGCAACATTGTTTTCTTTGAAACCCCAATTTATTTATCTAGATTTTATTAACCGCCTTTTCATGAAGAGATTCACCCAAAGTGGTTTATAATACATTGAATAGTAATCAGGTACTCTTAAGTATTTTCCCTATCTGACCCGGTAGGCTCACAATCTGGGGCAACTGTATTCTTGCTTGGGAATTTGTTTAATAGACACCTATACTGACAAGACTGACAGCACAGCAACCGTGATCTTGTTTATCATCGCATATATTATTACCCACTAATCTGTGGCTTCCCACGATTACCACAGAGATATCTTTTCCTTTGTTATAACACCTGAAGGGCACAGATAAATTTTTAAATATCTTCAGATAGCCTGAGAAATCCCTTTGAAAGGGATTATATACACCAAATGAGTATTAGATAGTACAGGTCTCAAGGGCACATCTCACTTTCCTAGAACCCTTTTTTCCCCACTGCTTAGTCACAACCTCCTGGATGCTAGCTGGATAGTGATATAATCTAATTAGTATCCAGGGGGCTATGACTAAGCAGAGAAAAAAAAATGGGTTGCAGGAGAATGCATCTGAGATCAGATATGACATTCACTAGACCTATAAACTCTCTTGCATTTAAATTTGATGCATTCTATCAGATTTCCAGACTCCTGATTGCAGGCATTGTTGCTGAAACACAGACCACGTGAGGTTCCTGAATTTTTATTGGCTATAGAATAAAGACTTCTGCTGAGAACCAAGTTTTCTCAGTCCTCCTTAATGCCATCCCTATCATGTTTCATGCATCTGTCAATTTGTGGGGAACAGTTTATTCCTGCTGTGTTCTGTTCTTCTCAAAGCTAATTTTCAGGGATGAAGTATGGTTCTTTCAAGTCTGCCTGGGCAATAATTTCTTATGGACTTTGCTCCCAAGAAATTGTCCAGACTTTTTCTGAGTCCCCCTTTGTTTGAGTCACTTTGATCATATCCTCTGGCAGCAGATTCCACAGCTTAAGTTATGAGTTGCATGAGGATTACTTTCTATATTTCAGTCTGTCGGTCATTAGTTTCATGGTGAGTTATCTTAACCGTTCCCTATTTAACAGTTCCATCCGTTCATGATTTTATAAAGTCCTATCAAGGGATGGGTTGGGGGTTGGGTTGGTGGGATGGGTTTGGTTGGTTTCTGCAAAATTTTGAGCTGTTTTGTTGATTCTTGTTCTTGTCTTGGTGTGCTGTTCCTTTTGGTGCTCAATAAAATATATTTGACATAAAGTCCTATCATATCCTCTTTGTGGTCTTCAAGTTGATGAGCTCCATCATGTTTCGGCTTAAGGGAGGTGTTCTGTCCTCTTTAACATTTTTATTGCCCTTCTCTGAACCTTTTGATTTTACACTATATCCATTTTTAGATGTGGTGACCTCAGCGCCAAACAATGTAAAATTAGGGCAGTTTGAGAAAGCTGAGATTTATAATTATTTGTCAGTTTAATGGTAAGTATAAGGCAAGTAGAATTCCATTGTTTCAGCAGTTATAATTGAAGAATTTATTTTGTAAAGTTTCTTACAATACACAGCATACAAGGAGCCTTTTGAATTTTGAAAAATTAACCTTTTCTGTTTATGAAAAAAGGGTCTTATCTTCTGAGTGTATCAGTTATTAATAGATAAATCGGAGGGCCCCTTGATAAGTGTTTATGGGTGAAGGATGTTGGCCTTAACATTTAGGGAGACATTAATCCCAAATTTTTTTAATCAAATAAAGGTAATTCTTTGTGCATCAGCACTAAGGAAACTAGATACAAGTTGTTGTACCACAGACTTTATTTTGCTGATAAATTGTTGAAAATTGTTATCTTTCATTATGAGTTAATAGAATATTGGGGGGGGGGGAGTGCCTTCTTTCATATGTGATTGACCTGTCCAAATATTCAGATACTGTATATTGGTCTGAAATGCTCGTTTGGATGCATTGGAAGTGTGAAGATAGTGGAAAAAGACCCCAGTGGAGGTGACAAACTGACTCCTCAGGGACAGATTCTCAAACCTTAAGGTTGCCTTTAACAGTCGCTAAACTGGTTCCAGCAGGTTTAGCCTGCATGCATTTTAGTGGCGGATTATCAAAACAACTTATCGCGGTCTTTAGCGAGCTTTCCAGCAGTTTCTGACACTGCCATACAAATGAGCTCTTCAATAATGAAACAAGCATTTTGGTGGCTTCTTAAACATCGCTGACTCATTCTCCAAGTGTGGCGTTGGCTTTTCGCAACAAAAAATCAGCGACTGGTTCGGGGGGTGGGGGGGAGGGTGCTGGTAGAGTGCCAGCACTGTGAAAAGTGCATCTCATGACAAGTGTTTTGACTGTGGCTGATGAAACAAAATAAAAATTACATGTTTCATATAAATTATAGGTTTTGTTTTTTAGGGGGAGTGGTAAAAGCTTCTTGAGCACATGTATGTATTATAGCTGTGTCTTATGAATTATAGTAGTTTTTGTGGGAGAAAAGGCATGCTTGTATGTACTTATTAAAAGCCGACGTTGTATATCTCCTTCCGCTGCCAAGCAATACACCCATCAACACCTCAGCAACAGCAGAGATGCCCACTCTCTCCCACCGCCAAGCAACAGCCCCCAAATCCCCTTGGCAGCAGGAGAGATTGCCACTCTCTCCCACCGCTAAGCAACTCCCCCCCCCCCCGGCAGCAGGAGAGGTTCCCAATCTCTCCCACCACCAAGCAACCCCCCCCCCAAATCCCCTTGGCAGCAGGAGAGACTACCATTCTCACCCACCGCTAATCAACCCCCCCCCCCCGGCAGCAAGAGAGATGCCGACTCTCTCCTACCGCTAAGCAACACCCCCCCACCCGGCAGCAAGAGAGATGCACACTCTCTCCTGCCGTCAAGCAACCCCCCCAAATCCCTTTGGCAGCAGGAGAAATTCCCCCTCTTTCCTACTGCTAAGCAACGCACCCCCCCCCCCCCCCGGCAGCAAGAGAGATGCTCACTCTCTCCCACCACCAAGCAACACCCCTCCTTCCCCCAACTTCCCCTCGGCAGAGCAGCATCAGCGCATTTAGCACTCCAGGCCGCATAGAAACCTCTTCTATGGTTTAGTGAAAAGAACCCTTAATGAATTACATTTGCAAATAATTTTCAATAAAGAAAATTATAAAAGTGAAAGATTTTATAATCCCTGAAATATTCTGTGTGACTACAGTGAACTAATTAATTGAGGCTGTTGGATTATAACTTTTTTGGTAGGGTGGTAATGTCCTTTAAAATTGTTTAGTCTTTCTGGTTTTTTAAACTAATTTACACCCCCCCCCCCCCCTTTACTAAGCTGCGGTAGAGGTTTCTACCGTGGCCCGGAGTGCTAAAGGCTCCCATGCTGCTTCAATGCTCACAGGAATTCTATGAGCGTCAGAGCAGCATCGGAGCATTTAGTGCTCTGAGGTTTAGAAACCTTTACTGCAGCTTAGTACAAAGAGGATTAATTAATTTCATTAATTTAATAGAGGTATACCTGCAGTGTTTTGCTATTTGATCCCTGGCTGAGCTTATCATTTTGATATGCAGATTGACACACTCATCAGTTCTTTTGCTCCACAGTTATATAATTTATGTGTGCATGCTTGGGTTCAGATTAAAGTAGACCTTGGCATTTGTTATAGTACTCTGCTTCACTTATTTTGAGCAGTATCCAACATTTAGAAGCTGCATAAAAGTCTTTTAGAAATTTAAAACAAGCATCTTCATAATAAAACCCTGGAACGTTGTTTTATAGAGAACAAATCCCTTGCATAAGGAGTTGCCACTTAGTAGTTGAATGATAGAGACGTTTAAATGCCTACGTAATATAAATACGCATGAGTCGAGTCTTTCATTTGAAAGGAAGCTCTGGAATGAGAGGGCATAGAATGAAGTTAAGAAGTGCTCAGGAGTAATCTAAAGAAATACTTTTTTACAGAAAGGGTGGTAGATGAGTGGAATAGTCTCCCGGAAGAGATGGTGGAGAGAGAGAGACTGTCTGAATTCAAGAAAGCGTGAGACAGGCATGTGGGATCTCTTAGAGAGAAGAAGAGATAATGGTTACTGCGGATGGGCAGACTGGATGGGCCATTTGACCTTTTTCTGCCATCATGTTTCTTTGATCTGCTGCTATAAGAGAGAATATAATACTGTATACCCTGACTGTGATACTACAAAGTCTACCTTGAAATGTTTTCTTTACTAATGTTAGCTTATGTCAGATACTACTTGTAATTTGCTTTCTATTCTTATTACATTACAGTATAGTACATTTATAGACTACAAAAACCTTCCAGATTGATACAGTTTACATAAGCAAGAGACTGTACAAAACAGGGTTCTAAAATAAATGGCTTGAAATTGACCAAATTTAACACAATTTTATACCAATATTGGGTATCAACCTTTAAGATTAAATGTTGGATTCTCAGATGACTGCCATGGACTCTCAATTTCTTGGTCCAATCCCACTGCCCAGTTCTTCATAGTTCCATATTTTTTGTGTGTTTTAAACTTTCCTTTCTTAGAAGTAGGGAGATGCAGGTACCGCGGGAGATCAACCTGTTCACCAACACAGGAGGTAAAATCATTGTAGGGGTGGTGGCAGCAACAGTGGCTCCACAAGAGAGTTGAGGAGGATGGAGGGTGGTAAACCCACATGGTACCGTGTACCCCCCACCAGTGGCTCACTTACCCCTTGGGGTACGTGTACCATGTGTTGGGAACCTCTGGTCTAGTAGGATGAAATGAAAAGATGAAATATATTTGTACATGAGTTTCCTTTCCTTGATAGACCAGTTCAGGGCCTGCCCTAAAAGATTATAGGGTTGGGGGATTTCCTTCGGACTCTGTTTGCTATCTCCCTGGATTTGAAATAATTCCTTCAATAATGTTTCTGGGTATTATATTTTGCAGTGGCTCCCAATGAGGTTCTCTAATTGGTGTATAGTAGTTTTGCATTGTTTTTGCTTTGGCAATATATATTGAAAGGCTCCAGGTTTCATCAGCCCTTTTATTAGTGATATCACTGGAAGTGTTCAGTTTCTCTATCTTTGTCCCCACGTCCTCTAGTAGTGGGACA
Source organism: Geotrypetes seraphini (assembly GCF_902459505.1). NCBI lineage: Eukaryota > Metazoa > Chordata > Amphibia > Gymnophiona > Dermophiidae > Geotrypetes > Geotrypetes seraphini. Next base: position 37,315,659 of record NC_047092.1, on the reverse strand, counting down.
CAAGCCATTTGTCTGCACTGGTCTAGCAGGACTCAAGTAAAGAAAATTAACAGGTTCATATATACAGTATATGATGAAATTTATATGTGAGATATAAAGCATTCATATGTTATTGGAGAAAAGTTATGTAGATCAGTGTTCTTCAACCTTTTTACACCTATGGACCGACGGAAATAAAATAATTATTTTGTGGACTGGCAAACTACTAAGACTGAAATTTAAAAAAACATTTTCACCCCGTCTCCGCGAGTTTGGTCCCCGCAAACCATCTGATCCCATCCGCACAAGCCTCAGTTATGATTTTATATTGAACATATTTTATTAAAGTATAAAAAGAAACAATATTCTGTACAATTGTCAAGGACCAACAAAACCCCTGTTTCCCCTCCCCTCCCCTTCACATATATCCCCTCCACTATCAAGAAAACTGAACAAGCCAAATTATTACAGAATGCTATACAGAAATATCATGCTAACAGAATACTGCAGTCACACATGACAGGAATAGTGTTAGGGGAGTGCTGGAAGCTAAAGAAGCACTGCCTGGGCTTTTCAGTCCCCAGTTATGTCTCTAGCAGGATATATAGTTCAAATCTGATATATTCTAATGACAAAATAGAAATAAAATTATTTTTTTTTCTACCTTTATTATTTGCCCATTTTGTTCTGCTTTCTTCTGTCTTTTCTTAAATTTCTTTCCAAGGTCTTCAATCTATCTGCCACTTCTGTCCCTTCTTGTCTTCTACCTATTACTCCAATATTCAGAACCTCCTTTTTCTTCTTACTGCATCCACCCCAGGTCCAGCATCTCCCACCATCTCCCACCTGTCTTACTACTCACATCAAGTTTGCTTTTTTCCTTCACTCTACAACCTCTATGTCCAGCATCTTCCTGTGTTCTTTTTTTCTTCCCGTTGCTGAGCCAGCCAGCCAAACCACCATCTTCCCCCATCCCATTCCAATACCTCCCCTCTTTTCCCCATCTTAATCCAGCAGATACCTTCCATCACCCTACTCCCTCAATTCCTTATTCAGCATCTTCTCCTTGTCTCCCTATTCCCCCATGTCCAGCATATCCCCTCTGTCTCCCTACTCCCTCTACCCATGTCCAATATCTGACTTCTGTCTTCATACTCCATCCTAATGTTCAGCATTTTCCATGTCTCTCTGCCCCCTGCAAGGTCCAGCATCTATCTTTGTATCCCTATTCTTCCAATTCCCACCTAGTTCCAATAACGATCCTCCCCCAAGGGGATCCACCATCTTCCTTCTGTCACACCAATCCCCCCTTCTGGGTCTACCATCCCCTTCCAACAACACCTATATCACATTTTTCCCTCTCCTCATAATCCAGCAACTCTTATTTCCTCCCTTGGCTGCTGGCCCCGATCCACTCTTCCAGCACTCGATTGCTATTAGCCCTGCCTTCGACCCCGGTCCCGCTAAACTTGGCAACAATAACAAAGGAAAACCTACCCTACCTTCAATTATGGTCCCGCTAAATCAGACGGCTAGAATGAAGACAGAAGCCGCGGGACCTTTCCTCTTGCCTGAATTGCTATTCGCTACAAGCTCTGCCGGTCTCAATCCTGCCCCTCAAAAACAGGAAGTCACTTCAGAAGGGGGTGAGATCAAGATCGGCAGAGCCTATAGCTATGCAGGCAAGAGCAAAAGTCCCTCGGCTTCTGTCTTTCTTTTTGCCGTCGGTTTGTAGCAGTACCACAGCTGATCTTAACGCCGGCCCTGGAAGGGAAAGGGGAACAGATGCCCGACAGGAAATTTAATTTGTAGATCTCGCCAGCCCTGCGCGGACCGGCAGAAATTTTCTGCGGACCGATACCGGTCCGCGGACCGGCGGTTAAAGAACTGTGATGTAGATTACTCAAATTGTATGTGAAATACAGCTACTTGAGAAACTGTATTAATGTGGTTAAATTATTTGCCCTGTTTCTCTGATATTACTCATTTATTTCCATGTGCTTTCTTGGAAGCCCAACATTGGAAGACTTGGTATCCCCCATGGACCATCAGGGGAGAAAGTTGCTGTGGTTACAGTGGATGATTGCGATACAGCAGTGGCTGTGCGCTTTGGAAACCTCATTAAAAACTACACCTGTGCTGCTCAAGGGACACAAACTGGATCAAAAAAGTGAGGAGCTGTTTTTATCACTTTCATTGCTCATTTGAAAGCTAAACTCATGTGGCAAAATACAGGAAATTATTGTGTTTTGTTTTTTTTAGGAAATGTTTATTTTTGTTACTGCTGATTTTCATGTATCCAAGCAAATAATGGTTTCAAGGGTGACATTCCTTCATTGGAACTGGGGTTTAGGAGAGCAGATCTATTGTTCATTTCAAGATTAAAACACCATTTCAAATATGTGGAAATAGAGTAGTTGGAAAACATATGGGGTGGAAGGGAAGCAGGGTTATTTTTCTACTTAGATTATGTATTTCTTTTAAAGATGCTGGACTGTGTCTATGTTATATTATTCCAGCAGCTGAGCTTAGTGTAAGACTGAATTTTATTTAAGATTTTAATACTTATATAAAGTTCAAAGGCCTTGCATGAGAATTTGCTGCTGTTTTTGTTTGCTGAAAATTAAAAAGCCAAAGTGGCTTAATATTTTACTCCTGGCAGAATTCTGTGCAAAAATTTTGAAAATTCTGCACACAATATTTCAAAATTCTGCAAAGTTTATTTGTAGGGTTTTGTGTACAATTATTCTAACCTGAAGCCTGAAATTCCTTCCTGTCTTTTCCTTTCTTGGGTTCCAGCCTCTTCAGTTCCATTTCTCACTCCAACTGCAGTTCTGTCTCCTTCTAAATCCCACCAGTCTCTCACTTGCACCCTGAATCCCCTTCTTGGCCCCCATAGTCTGGCATCTCTCTTTCGCTCCCTCTCTCCTCTGGATAAGAATCTCTTCCACCCTTCCAAGCCTCTTTCTGGTCTTGGTCACTCTCTCTTCCTCTCTCTATCATCCCCCCACTCCCGGGTCCAGCATCCATGTCCCCTCACCCTACCCACCACCTCTCTCACTTGCACCTGAATCGCTTTCCTACTCCCCATGGTCTGGCATCTCTCGCCCTCTCTCTACAGTCAAACATCTTTACCTTCTCATCCCCCTTTCCCCCTCTACTTATGTGTTCAGGATCCATGTCCCCTCCCCTCTCCTCCTCCCTCTGCAGGTCTAGTAAGCATGTCCCTCCTCCCACCCCCCACCTGCATTCCAGCATTCATGTCTCCTCCTTCCCCCATCATGGGCCTAGCATTCATGCTCCCTCCTTCCTCCCGTAAATTGTGGCCTAGCATCAACCTCCCCTTCCCCATGTGGATCTGGCCTCTCTCTGACTGACTGATTGAAACCCCCCCACCCCTTTGAGATCAAACATACCTTTGGGCCTCCCAGAGCAGCAGTGGCAGCCAGCCGGCAGAGGCAGCACTGTGAACAGGCTGCTTGAGGCTGGCCTTGCCAGGGCCTTCCCTCTGCCGCATCATTTATCTACCCTACTCCTCACTGTCCTCTGCTCACCACCATAGCCAGTAAGTTAATCATCACCTCTAATTTTAACCCCTACCCTGGCATCCTGTTTTGTTTTTTGTTTTTCTGTCTTGATTGATTAGATTGTGAACTGATGAGAGCAGAGCAAGGACTGTCTCCTTTGTGACTCTGTACAAGACTGCGTGTGTTCAGTAATGCTCTAGAAATAATTGAAAGTAGTAGTGCATGTGTGTTTATGTATGTATAGAATGTCACTAATTTTGCATGGTTTCACAATATTTCATTTAAATTGAAGAGGAAGAACTTTCAAAACTTTTAAATATTACTGTCTTCTTTAGAATGCAATGCATTAACACTAAAAATAAAGGATGCGATGAATTGCAAGTACTGTATAAACTACTATATTTTTTTTCCTTTGTACCTCTGCCTCAGTAGAACTCTTCAGATTTTTTTTTTAAATCGGACATGCATTCTAAAAGCAAGAATTTAATCTTTATCTTTTCCTCTCCAGGTCTTTGGATCTGACTGGTCCTCTGCTCCTCGGAGGTATTCCAAACCTACCTGAGGATTTCCCTGTCCACAACAGGCAATTTGTGGGATGTATGAGGAACCTGACCATTGACGGGAAGCCGATAGATATGGCTAGTTTTATAGCCAACAATGGCACTGTTGCAGGTATGCGCCAAATTTGCACAACACAAGAGACCCTCCTGCTCTTTCATGTCTAAGGCGGACGTATGGAGCCATCCTTCCTAGAAGGATTATGGTGACTATTATCACTCATTTCTGTAGCACTGCAAATGTACACAGCATTGCACAGATACACATAAGGAGTGTCATCTTATTGGAGATTAGAGCCTAGTCAAGAGACAGAGACAAAGGGCCTGATTCTGTAAACGGCACTCATGAGAATCTTGGAGAGGGTGAGATCCAGGAGGCCTCGAGCATGCGCAGCATCAATTGAACCAATTTAAAAAAAAAAAATTAAGGGCTTGTTTTACAAAGCTGTGTGGTAAACACTCTTGACGCAGGGCAGGATTAATTCGTCAAGGGCCCCTAGGCACACAAGTTCACTGGGCCCCCTGCCACGCTACACCCTGTGCCCATGTGGAAATAGGAAGCTGCGTCAGAGGGAAGCTTTGGGCAAGCAGCACCGCTTGCGCAATTACAGTTCCCGTTGCCCTTCTTACCTGTGTTGCTTGCTTGTCTTACTTTCCGTTGATGGGGGGGGGCTCGCTTTACCGATCGATGCTGGAGGGGCCCATCACAGTTCGGAAAAAACAATGTTGATGACTTCCTTCATCGGCCCCCCTCTGACCACGTGCCTACATGGCCTATTGGTTAATCCTGCCCTGCTCTGACGTCCATTAATTCCCCATGGACATCGGAGCGATTACCACAGCAGCAGCTGCTTGCGCAACTTTGTAAAAGCGGGCCGGAGGGGGGAGGGGGTGTGTGATGGTCATAAGTTAGGAGCCTCGATCAGGTAGGTGAGCTCATTTAGATACCTAAAAGCAGTTACTTTTTATAGACACCTACCAGCAGGGCCAAAATGCCTTAGAATTTAATTTGTGGTGGCAAACATGGCTAAAACTAACAGGAAAAGATGTAATGGCAGCTTTAAAATGATGTGATTTTTGGCAGGGTTTGAATGTGTACTGACCTGGTGAATGGTGTACTGACCTGGATAACAAAGTGGAAAGTGCAGCTTTGGGAGCTGGTGATAAGCGAAAAGGGCATAGATAAGAGCAGCCTGCCACTGAACTGAGTTTGCAAGGAGTAATATAGGGAGGAAAGAAGAGAGGAAGAGTAATAAGATGCTACAGGGTGAAAACATTTGTAGGTGAGTAGGAGAAGCTTGAACTCTATATGGAAGCAGATGGGGCACCAACGTAATAATCTCAGAAAAGGAGTTACATGTTTGTAATGATATTGAAGGAAGATGAAGCATGCAGCTGAATTTTAAATAGACTGCACTGGAGATAGGTGGTTCAGTGGAAAATATATGAAGAGCAGGTTGCTGTAGTCTAAATAGTATTTATTCCAATGTTATCAGAAGGGCAGGAAGACAGGGCGTAGGTTGCAATAATTGAGTTGGCCGCTGTCACTTAGGGCTAGATTCACAAAGCAAACCGATCGTGTACCAATAAGTTTGCGACTCCTTTGCGACCCGATTTTACTCCGGCCCGATTCACTTACCTCTCTGCCGATCCGATTCCGATCCACGCATGCAAATGAGGGGAACGGCATTCAAAGTGGGCAGGGATGCGATTCACTAAACAAATTTTTCAAACCGACTGGGCTGGCCGATCAACACAAGAAGCAACTGCTGGGGACCAGTCGCAAACGTCCTTTCCCACTCTCCACCTCCATTGCCGCCCTGCTCTCTGCTGCTCCGATCTCGCTGCCTTTACTCTGCAGTAGCCCTGCTTTCTGCCCTTCTTCTGCCTTTCAGCCCCGACTTTCAGCCTCGCCGCCTCGACTCTCCTCTTGCCGCCCTGCTCTCTGCCCCGAATCCAAACTCCCCCTGCTCTCTGCCGCCCAGACTGATCTCTGCTGCCCCAACTCTCCTACTCTTTTCCTCCTCCCCTGCAATGCCAACCCATGTGTTAAAGCAGGGCTGCACTACGCAGTACAGCCCCACTTTAAACTTGCAGGCTCGCACTGCAGGGAAGGCGGCAGAGAGCAGGAGAGTCAGGGCCAGTGAGTTTTAGCTTTTTAAAGAGTCTGCTGCCGTCGGGGATTGCCCTTCAAGACAACTTTTAAGAGATAGCAGGAGAGTCGGGGCTTCCCCCCCAAAAACGCAGCAAAAACAAACACGAACGCATGCGCAGACCATCTACAGGGAAAGCAGATGCGTATGCGTCAGGATCACACACTAGCGATCCGTTTCGGCGGATGGGGGGCGTTCCTCCGATCGCCCCCATTAGAATATTATTGGCTTTTGAATCCATCGGACCTGCCCGGATCGGACATGGATCGATCACGATTGGGCAGGTTAGTGAATCTAGCCCTCAGGCACATCATGAAGGAGGCACCCAAGCCAAAAGAGAAAGAAGACCATTGCTGGTACTGCAGCAACCCCTGAAGTAAAACGAACAGAAGAAGCAATCCACCACAGACCAGTCACACAAACACAGCAGAGTTGACACAAAAAAAGACAGGACAGTAGTGTTCCTTCAGAATACTTTATTCCACCATCACCATAACAAAAACTGAAGTGCACCAAATGACTAGCGTTAAGTCAAGGATGGCAGCATCAAGTGCCAAGGCTTTTATGGTGATGGTGGAAAAGGTTTTCTGAAGAAACAACACTGGCCTGCCTTTTTCCCCCCATCAACCCTGCTGTGGTTGGTTGGTTTGACTGCAGCAACCCCTACCATTATATTCTAGTCTTTCTTCATAGACCGTAAAGGTTGTAGCATTGGACAGGCATGCTGTGTGAGACAGAAAAGGACATCAGTGGCGTCATGGAAGGAGAGTTGTAGCTGGTTAATGCAGCATGGAATGCAGAAAACCTGTGTTTCAGCATTTGTCTAGTAAATACTAAGTGCTGTCTACTTTATCTAACACGTTACACCGGAAATGTATGATGTGCAAAGATTGAAAGATTTTGAGTCATTCAGCAAAGGTTGGGGCAGTCATATTCTATGCAATCAATTACAAATTAAAGAAAGAATACATAGAGGGCAAAACATGTCATGCCTTGCTTGGAATCTTGTTGCCACAGTAGGGAAGGAGAGGCTTGTGTGTAGGTAGAAATGATGAAAGAGAGTCTAAGAACAGTGTATTTTCTGTCAGAGCTGTTTTAGTTTACCTGGTTTTCTGTTTATGCAATGTTTTTATTTGCGAGTGTGGCTCTGTGTTTTCACTTGATTAGTACTGTATTTGTATTTATTTTCTTGAAACGATGGCATTTAGTAATAAGTAATTTGGGCTACCCAGAAGTTATTCCTTTTAATCTGAGTCAACTTTTTATCAGCACTAACACTGAGACAATTTAATACAGTGATTTATGGTTGGGCTTTCTCTGTTTAAGAAGAAATATTTTGACAAGTGCCCTGATGTGTCTTGAGTCCTACTTCCTTGTGGTCCTGCTTCCTTGTGGTCAATAGAATAAATGCTTATATTTGATCCTACTATAGTTTATACTTTGAACTGATAAAAGCAAACAAGATAGTCTAAATCAGGGGTGTCCAACCTCGGCCCTCGCCAGGTCGAGTTTTCAGAATTTCCCAAATGAATATGCAAGAGATCTATTTGCATGTAAATAGATTTCTTGCAAATTCATTGGGGAAATCATGAAAACCTGACTGGATTGCGGTCCTCGAGGACCGGCATTGGATACATAGTAACATAGTAGATGACCCTGTTCTAAATTATATGCAGCTGGTTTGAGACTTGTGCTGTAATGCATGTTAATGAATGTTAAAGGTCATGGGATATATTGTGTTATACCACAGGCTGTGCGTCTAAGAAGAACTTCTGTGATTCCGCCACCTGTCAGAATGGAGGGACATGTGTAAACCAATGGAACACGCATATGTGTGTGTGTCCCCTTCATTATGGTGGGAAAAACTGTGAGCAAGGTAGGATGTGGTTTCATTGAACCCTTATAAATTTTGATTTGGTTTTAGATTGCTTAAATAGCCAACATGTTTCTAATTTGTATTGCTGCTTTAATGCAGAGGTTCTCAAATCAGTCCTTGGACACATGTCATCAGTCTGGCTTTCAAAATATTCACAATGAATATGCATGAGATAGATTTGCATACAATGGCGACTCTGCATGCAAATTTATCTCATGCATATTCGTTGTGGATATTCTGAAAACCAGACTGGCTGGGTGTGTCCCAAGGATAAAGGATGAATTGCATCAAAATAATTAATCCCTCTCCTGACTACCAGAGGAAGTGATACAAATGGTTTAGTGCAGTACCTCTGGAATGCAATGTAAGTACTGTAGAATCCCACCGCAGGAAAATAATACGACTGCTGTTGGATCATGCTGGGGAGAAAAGTAATAGGAGTGGCAGCAATAATATTTTCTATGGGAATTATGCCATAGGGAAGGATCACAGCTACTGTTGAATTGCACCAAGAGAAAAAAATGTGATTGTGATTGTATTGCAAAACAAAAAAATTGACTCGAGGATTCCACAGAGAAAAAAAGTCCAAGAGAAACCAAAGAAAACACTATGAAATGGACTTTATTAAAAATGCAAAAATATGTAGCAATCCACATAAACGCCTTAAGGACCTAGTCCTCTGGGAGCACTGGACCCAACACAGTCCGTGTTTCGACAAACGAGTCTTCCTCAGGGGATCCCTGCTAGTCCTAGGGTGAAAGATACGTGGAAAGGCTAAACTATCCAAAAGTACTCTCTTCTGCACTGTCCAGTCCTAGTCCGATCTCAATATCTTCTCCCAAAGCAAATGCTCACAGCACACCATCCCATGCCAGTGCGATTCCCAGCGGACTAGGTCCTTAAGGTGTTTGTGTGATTGCATTGCACCACAGAAATGAAATTAGGATTATTATGGAATTTTGCAGTTTGCTTATTGGAGATTAAATTTTAGGAAATTGCACTCACTTCTCTGACATTGTTGTTTTGTGGTTCTAAAGAGATTGGCTCATGCTCACTATTTATCAGCCTTAAATATAAGTAATGAGAAACATAGCTGCAGTGATGTGAAGGGCATTGATATAACACTGTCCCTGTTCTTGTACTAGAAAGCTATATCTATGTTCTCTCTTTCCAGTTATGCCTTTTCCTCAGCATTTTCATGGTGAAGGTATTGTCTTCTGGAACGAACTGGATATCATCATCTCTGTTCCATGGTACATTGGGCTGATGTTCAGGACCAGGCAAGTTAATGGCATGTTAATGCAGGCAAATGCTGGCTCCTCCTCCAGGATCAACATTCAGGTGAGACACTGATACTCCTTACCCAGGAAGCTCAAAGTACCTTCATCATTTAACCAATAACAATTCTAAATCAAAAGTAAGCCTTTATCCAAAAGAAAGCCTTCAGGCAAAAGTGCACGCAATATCCAAAGTGAGAGCAAATAAGATAAACTGTCACACATTGCTACTTTTGTTGACTCTACAGGCCCAAATCTTTCTGAGGCCAAAATGATTTTTTTAATGTGTAAAATAAGGAAACACAAGTATGCAGTACCATAGATTATAACAACTGATCTATTCATACTTGAAACTGTTAAAAGAGATAGTTCTGAGTCTTTGCCTTCATTTGGATTTCATTATTTACTTTGACTTCAGCTAAAGTGAGTAGTTACTTATTACCAAGCTTCCTATGGGAGAAATGAACATGGAAAGCTAAAGTAAATTTCCCATTAGTCTCCTTACATTTTCTGGTGTCAGAGGAAATTCACAAAACTAGTGGTAAACACTGATCAATAAAAACAGGGAGAAAGATTAGCTCAGCTCAAATTTTGAAACGCAACATCCTTCCCCTCAGAATTATATGAAAGTAAATATTTTTAACCCGTATCTTCTGAGCAGCATCAAAGAGCAGGTTTCACTGACCTATTACAGCCTGTCAGTCAGGGCCAGATTACAATTATGGGGAAAAAAGGAGAGAGGGAATCCCCATTCCCTGTTTTGACAAGAAGCACTTGTCTTTAAGAAAAGGTAGCTGGAGCCATTCTGTGTCTTAATTCCTTAAGCACCTACCCTTATCACATCTGTTGAAATTCCAGGGCTTTACAGGATACTCCCCAGTACTATGCAAAAAGGTTCTGTTAATCTCAAGTACTGGCCATTCAGTCTATCTGCAGACATTCCCCAGGGTCAGATTTGTTTAATATAGAATCCTTTGCTTGCACTCTGGACACAGCCAATACAAAGTAATGTAATGCTGACAACTGCCTGTTATTTTCCTCTGAGGTTTGCACCTGTAGGTTTTCTTGGTGCTGGCCCTTTAAGGGGAGCAGGGCCAGCAGCAGTGATGTCATCTGAGCCTGCAGCTGATTGGAGCTCAGCAGCTGGCGATTCCCTGAGGCTGTTTTCAAGCTGGTGCCATGCTGTATTGGCAGGGTTTCCTGCTGGGGTTGCCGGAGTGGCCAGCAAACGGGGTAGAAGACCCTCCGCCACCACAGTTAGTGCCGGGACCTGGTCTGTGGGAGTCAGCTGCTGTTGAAGTTGCTGCTCGGTAGCTGGAGGAGTGCTGTTGGTCCTGGGGAGCCCAGTATGAACTTAGTCAGCATCAAATCCTGGCCTAGGAGGACCAGGTGACTCAAGATTTGGGATTGTCAGGAAGGAGTCTCTGCCCACATCGGGGCCAGTGCAACATGGTGGGCTGCTGGTTTGGGAGCATCACCATTGGATGGTCGTCTTCTGTTTTTCTTTTGCAGTTCCTTTTGCACGTTGCAGGAGTTCTGTAGGAAGTGCAGCTGCTTATTTCGTGTCTTCGGGGACATTTGTAGGCACTGAGGGCAGGCGGCCATGAGTTGGGCTTCACCGAGGCATTGGAACCAGGCTTCATGAGGATCACTAGAATCCATTTTTTTTGTTACAGATCGGGCATTTCTTGAGTCACGGTTTTGCTGTTTTCTCGAGGTTTGCTTTTTTAGGCTCTGCTTTTCCCTGATCAGACTTTTTTTTTATTTTTGGAGAACAGGTAGTATCCAATCATTGGGCAGGGCATAGTAAGGGGGGTGGGGGCAGACCGCCCCAGGTGCCATCTTGGTGAGGGCGCCGGAACCTCTCTATCTCCCATGCTATGCTCGCACCCGCCCAACTCCCCACCCCTGTACCTCTTTAAATCTTTGCCAGCGCAAGCAACTACTCAGGCCTGCTGCTCGCGCTGGCCTGACTCCCCTCTGAAATCACTTCTGGATCGCAGGACCAGGAAGTGACATCAGAGGGAAAGCACAGAAGGGGGTGGGGCCACCGGGCAAGGCAGATAAATTAAATTGAATGGAGAGAGGTTGAGCACAAACCTATATAGGGTTACTCACACATGCTTAAAGAGAGCTATCCAAAGCCTCACTCCGAGCTCTAGGAGAGAAAATCTGATCACAGGGGTGCATTGAATGACATCAGCAGTGTGTGAATGACTCATCTTGCTTGTCCATAGAGAAAGAGATTTTAATGTCTCTCGAGATTTGGTTCAGGAGACAATTGCCTGTGCCTAAATCTGTTTCTCCTATCACTGGTACAAAAGAGCAAGATATTTTGTTCAGAGACATGGAAAGGAGGTATGACTGATCCACTGCTTTTTCATAAAAGCAGATTATTTTAACCCATGGCTTCTTTTCATTGGTATAGAAAAGTAGGTTCTTCTGATCTGTTGTTTCTCTTGGACCGTGTAGAAGAGCAGGTTTGGCTGACATGTGGCTTCCCCGCAGTAACATCGGGATCTTCTGATCTCCCATTTCCCTTCATTAGTATTGAAAAGGAAGCTCAACTTGACACGTTGCTTTCCTTATCACTTTAGAACAGTTTATTGCAAACTGTATGCCGTGGCGAGATTCCGGGTGTGCAACGAGAGGCATGTCCTGTAGGCAGTCAGTCGGCGCCTCTCCGCTCCTCTTCCAGCACCCCACCGGCATAGTAATAGCAGGTTCTGCATATGCACAGATATCGACGTGTTGACATCACACATGCATGTGATATCATCCACCGATGTCTGCGCATTTCTGGATGCCCTTCATCCACGGCACTGAGTTTAGCGTGCCGTGGCTTCAGAAAGTTTGCGGGGCGCTGGTTTAGAAGAACAAGTTGTTGTGACCCACTGTTTCCTTTCAGTAGTATAGAAAAAGAGGTTCTTCTGATTCATTGTTTAGTTCAGCAGTATAGAAAGTCAGGTTATTTTAACTCACTCTGTATGAAAGGAAGAGAAAAGCACTGATGCTTTGATATCCTAATACGTTACCATGTATCTCAGTTTAATGAAAAAGAAAAGATAATTGGGCTTTATTGATTTAATGACATCATATAATTATGTGCTGCAAGTAGATTCAAGTTTGTTTCCATTTATCAAGCAGTCAACAAGGACATTTATGTTTTCTGTTTAACCCACCATGTTTTTCTTAGGGTAGCTTTAGGAAGCACTGTTTTATCATCAGAGTTACTGGTTTCTCTTAATGCTGAAATGGAGCTGCAAAATCTTTCCTTTGCCTTAGGGTTTGCCAATCTCTGTAGAGTAGCAAGAAAGTAGTCTGTAGAAGAGGCAGCTAGGTCAGCCAGGCATGCATGTGATGAGGCCTTTCTTCAGCCCCTACCTACCCTCTCTACCTCTTCATCCCCTTCATGAACAGTATATATTGGCCCATCCTATGTACACTTCCTCCTCCCCATTCGCGGTTTCGGTAATCGCGATTTCACATATTTGCGATTTTTTGGGGGAGGGGGAAAAAGAAAAAAGAAACCATTGTTAAGTCTTTCCCCCGGCATCCCAGCTTACCTGGTGGTCTAGCGGGCTTTCGGGGCAGGAGCGATCTTCCTACGCTCCTGCCCCGTGCAGATCGCCATTAGGAAATAGCTACTCATTCAGCTAATTTAATTTAGATAAAAAAACAGAGGCGCAAGAGAACTATAGCAATGTTCTTTAATGCAAGACCCGGGAAATAATGACATCCCCTGATGTCCTCTGGGTCAGCCCTCCTCATCATCCTGGCTGTTTTTCTACTACTCTCTGCCTCTCTACCTAAGCTCATGACACGACGAGGAAAGTGGATGGGAGGAAAAATCACCTGCTTGAAGGAGAAGGCCGTGGTCTGTCTCCAATGACGCCACTTCCTGTTTTCGCCCAGGTGGACCTCAGCAGATGGAAAGCAGGAAGGGGAGCCGCGGACAACGTTGCTGAATCACTGCAGAGGCCGGCAGAATTTTCAACCTGATGGCGACATCGGACCAGTGCGGGAGGGAACACATGCTGGGCCGTGAGAAGAGGCAGTTCCAGGAGCACTGCTGCAGGCCACATAAAACGGCCAGGCGGGCTGGATTCGGCCCATAGGCCTTGTGCTTGACACATGCGGTCTAGAAAGTAACTCCTGAAACAACAGTAATTCGGCCACTCTGCCCTCCAGAATTTCTTTGGAGACTAGAATCCAACTCCATTCTCCTTGACCCATTTCCCTTCATTACCAGACTGCCTTCCAAAAAAAGGGAAAAAGCAATAAAGGAAAGGCTTATTGTCACAAAGAATAATTTTTTGTCTGCTAATTGAACATGCTGGAAAAGCGGAGACTTAGAGGGGACATGATAGAAACCTTCAAAATCCTGAAGGGCATAGAGAAGGTAGACAGGGACAGATTCTTCAGACTGTGGGAAACCACAAGTACCAGGGGTCACTTAGAGAAACTGAAAGGGGACAGGTTTAGAACAAATGCTAGGAAGTTCTTTTTTACCCAGAGGGTAGTGGACACATGGAATGCACTTCCGGAGGTTGTGATAAGCCAGAGCACATTACAGGGGTTCAAGGAAGGTTTGGATAGGTTCTTAAAGGATAAGGGGATTGAGGGGTACAGATAGAAGTAGAGGTAGGTTATAGAAATGGTCAGGAACCACTTCACAGGTCGTGGACCTGATGGGCCGCGGGAGCGGACCGCTGGGCGCGATGGACCTCTGGTCTGACCCAGTGGTGGCAACTTCTTATGTTCTTAATTGCAGTGTTTTTCAAGAGTTCTAGTTTCCCCTATTTCTATTGAAGGCAGCCTATGGCTAGGAAGTTCCTTGTGAGGAATTGCTATCCTGGTTGTCCTTGAAGAAAATCAACAGAATTACCTGTAAGAGATTTCTTCATGGAGAGCAAGATAGAAGCCCCCATATATCCAGCCTGTATTCTAATCTTTAATCCTAGACTGAGGTGGTCCTGCATGACAGTGGCAGGCAGAAAATGACACACTCGCTTAGTTGAAGCTTCTCACAGGATTGTAGAGTCATCAGTGATATCATGCATACTCGGAGGCTTGCATCCTGCTGTCCTTGGAGATGACTTGCTACAGGTAAGTAACTTAGTTTTCTTTTTCTTCTCTCCCTAACTTCACCAGTTGACCGATGCTCTCTACTTCTCATCCCTTCCGTCTAACCAGCAAACAATAGAATACAACTAAAGTATTTACAGTTCTCAACTTAGTACTGTATAAAGTTTAGTATGGGTTACAAATAGAAATAAACAGAGGAATTTTCCCTTGATATACAATCATTTTGAACTGTTAAAAACTTCCTAAATAAAAAATTCCCACTAAATGGTTATTACACTTGACTAGTAAGGATCTTAATAAAATCCTACAAATGGCAAAAGAGTACAGATAAAAATGGAGGCACTCCTTCTCCAAGTTCTTAGCCAGGTACTGTTTGGGGAGGTAAGGAGGGTATAAGGAACTTTTCCTGAAGAACTGCAGGTACCTGTGGGGTCTCTTCAGCGTCAGATGATAGTCAAGAGAAATGGACTCTCTTTAGAGGCCTATTGATGTTACAACTGGTTTGGATTAAAGAGCCCTGGGAGCTAGATGTTTAACACTTCTGTTCTAAATGAGTCAATAGTCTTTTCAGGTGTGCATTATACTGTAAAGAAAACAAACTAGCCATTAGTTTTTATTCTTTTTATGTGCTGATGGTTTTTATTATGATATATCTAGGACTTTGATTGTTAGTTATTGAATAATTAAAAAAAAAAAAAAAGAAATAATCTTTTAGGTACTCATAGGTCATCTAGTGTAACAGAGAAAGCAAATAATGATTGAAGTCGCTATTTGTTTCTGACAGATACTAAACAACAATCTACAGTTAGAAGTGTACAGTGGCTTCACCTTGGTGGCTAGCTTGAAGCTGTCTCAGGCACGAATAAGCGATGGTGAGTGGCATCATGTGCTGGTGGAGCTCAAGAGTGCTAAAGATGACAAGGACATCAAATACCTTGCAGTCATGTCCTTGGACTATGGCATATATCAGGTAAGGTGGAAAGCTATGTACTGAAACTGCTATATATATATACAGTGGAACCTTGGTTTACGAGCATAATTCGTTCCAGAAGCATGCTCGTAAACCAAATTATTCGTATATCAAAGCGAGTTTCCCCAAAAGAAGTAAGGGAAACTCGCTTGATTCATTCCCCCCCCAAGGCCAGCAGCGCTGCTTCACCTCCCCCCCAAGAACCGGCATCGCTCCCCCACCCCTCCCCATGCGCACCGGCATCCCCCACCAGCCCGAACAGAAGCCTTACCCCATCTGGCACTGGCATGCAGCCCCAGGACGTGCCGGTGAACGAAGATCCTTGCTATTGCCTGGGCCTTGAGCATCTGTGAATGCTCAAGGCCTTCTGGCTCTCGCTCTCTCCGAGAATCTCCAAGAGATTGCAGGTGGATACTTCTTGTATATAGATGGAATATAACAGTATTTATTTATTTGGGTATTTATCATTGTGGGAGGAATCATGACAGACAGCACTCAGGTTAATCCTTTTTGTATGATTTGAATGTTTCATTTTGCCTCTTTGTTTGGAATCACCAGTTTGGCCTTATTTTACAACCAGAACAAGGATAACATATGTTTCCCAGCAGTTTACTAATACAAGAGAGTGTTTTGTGATATATGTAGGAATAAAATTTATCCTAAATATTTTCTAGTTTTAAATCTGGCTGTTGTGTTTTACTGTTTGCAATAGAACTCTGTAGAGATTGGGAATGAACTGCCTGGATTAAAACTGAAAAACATCTTTGTTGGAGGTCTTTCTGGGGAGAAGGACTTGGTAAAGCAAGGCTTCCATGGCTGTATGAAGGTAAGGTGGAGAAAATTAAGCTAACCATTTTTTTTAATTTTTTTTTTTAGATTAGAGAATGACACGGGGACAAATTTTTTCCCATTCCCGCAGGAACTCATTTTCCTGTCCCGTCGAGTTCTGTCCCTGTCCCATTCCTGCAAGCTCTGTCTTCATCTGCACAAGCCTCAAACACTTTAAAATCATAAGTGTTCAAGGCTTGTGCGGTTAAGGCAGAGCTTACAGGAATGGGGCAGGGACTGACAAAGCTCATGGGGACGGGATGGGGAAATTGACTTCTTAAAAGGGCCGGGGAAAAATTTGTCCCCCATGTCATTCTCTATTTTAGATCTTCAGTGCTGGCAAAGAAATTTGCTTTTGGTCTAGTTTTCCAAAACATGGATTAAAGTCAGGATGTTATGGGGCCTAGTTTATCAAGTCTTAAAGGAGTATATCCTAAATTAGATGATATGTGAAATACTGGCCAAGAGTATCAAACAGAAAATTAAGATCTCTGCCCACTATAGAAATTGTCTTGTCATATATAAGGAAGATGACCTCATGTATGTTTGTAGAGGTGGAGGAGTAGCCTAATGGTTAGTATAGTGACCTGAGAACCCGGGGAACTAGGTTAAATTCCGATTGTAGCTCCTTGTGACCACTGAAAGGCAGTATTTTGAGTCCCATTTCTTTTCCCTTTAAAGTGCTGGCTCTTCAACAGATTTTCATGCGTATATCGCATGAGCACTTATTGTCATTGGATCTTTCGCCTCTTTTGGTGTTAATTTGTTTTTCTTCCATTTTCATTTGTTATTTTGAATTATTTATTTTCTATTTAAACAATATCACTTATCTGTTTTAAATTAGTTCATAGAGCGCCTCTCCCGACATGTCCGTGTTTCAGTTGCACTTCTTCAGGGTCGAGGCTCCTCCAACTTAAAGTGCTGTTCCCATTAGCAGGATCACTAACTTACTCCACAACTTTTCAGCAGATTGCAAATTACTGTTGAAAAATCATGGCGCATGTTAATGATCCCGCTAATGGTAACAGCACTTTAAGTTGGAGGAGCCTCGACCCTGAAGAAGTGCAATTGAAACACGGATATGTTAGGAGAGGCGCTCCATGAACTAATTTAAAACAAAATGTGCAGCGGCTGCTAAGAAAGTGAATAGAATGCTAGGAATAATCAAGAAGGGTATTGCAAGCAGAATGAAAGAAGTTATCCTGCCGTTGTATCGGGCGATGGTGCGCCCGCATCTGGAGTACTGGGTCCAATATTGATCGCCATACCTAAAGAAGGATATGGCGATACTCGAGAGGGTTCAGAAGAGAGCGACACATTTGATAAAAGGTATGGAAAACCTTTCATACGCTGAAAGATTAGAGAGACTGGGGCTTTTTTCGCTGGAGAAGCAGAGGCTTAGAGGGGATATGATAGAGACTTATAAGATCACGAAGGGCATAGAGAAAGTGGAGAGGGACAGATTCTTCAAACTTTCAACAACTACAAGAACAAGAGGGCATTCCAAAAAATTAAAAGGGGACAGATTCAGAACCAATGCTAGGAAGTTCTTCTTCTTCACATGCTTCCAGAGGGAGTGATAGGAGAGGGTACGGCATTGAAGTTCAAGAAGGGATTGGATAATTTCCTGAAGGAAAAAGGGATAGAAGGGTATAGATAGAGGGTTACTACACGGGGCTGCCGCGTGAGCGGACTGCTGGGCATGATGGACCTCAGGTCTGACCCAGCAGAGGCACAGCTTATGTTCTTATAAAATAAATGAAAATTGAAGAAAAACAAATTAACACCAAAAGAGACGAAAGATCCAATGACGATAGGGGCTCATGCGATATATGCATGAAAATCTGTTGAAGAGCCAACTGAGGATCTAATACATATTTAAACAAGATATAAAAGTAAAAGATTGTTTAGAAGGGAAGTTGCTTGTGGTACTATGGAAATCTGAACCTCCTAGTGAATTGTGACCAAATAATATTGATCTGTGGAAAGAAAACAGACATGCATACAAGATGTTAGACTTGGAAGCTTTCCTCCTGTATTGGAGAGATGGTCTTCTTTACACAAAATAGTGATGATTTTATAGCTCCTTTGTGGTTGATGCAAATATGGTTTCCTTTCTTTTGAACTTTTCTTAGGAAGATAACATAAAACACAGGAATTCTCTAACACAGCATACAGGCTCAGCAGACTCTTTCATCCCAACATCAAGTCCCTTGCTTTCACAGCTTGGATGTTGAGAGGGTGGCCAGGTCTTTCCTGAATCTGCCTTACAGTAATTCTGGCTTCCAAGAGAAACTCCACTAGGTCTTATGAATTAAAATAGAAGGGGGTTGCCATCTGGTGTGTGGTAAAGATTCTTTCTCCTGCCCCACATAAAAACTGCTTAAATACCATCTATTGTCTGAGTCAGTTTTGGGGAAATAAAAACCCCTCCATTAGGGATCTCCTTAGTGCAATTGGGTCATATCTTTCTATTACCTTTAATTCAATTTATGCAACACTTATTTCTGTTGAGGCCTCCCATAGTATCTTGGATCTCGGTATTGCTGTAATCCACTTGATGAAAGCTCCTTCCAAGACACTAAACATCTGAAATGTGAAGTATCTAACCTATAAAGTCTTGTTTTTGGCAGTAACTTTAGCATGCAGAATTAGCTTCTGGTGACTGACCCACTCCATGCTAATTTTTTTTTTTTAAATAATAGGATGATGCTGCACACCCATTCAAAGGACTCTCCTAAAGAATTATATCAATCGGTTAACTTGCCATTATTTTTTTCTTTGGCTTCATGCCACAAAAGTTAAAGCACCTTGCTCACATTAAAATGCAAATAACATAAGCTTTAGCTTTCTACTCAGAGCAAACTAGATTTCTTAGACAATCTACCCAACTTTTTCATCCTTTTGACTTCAATAAACCTAGTATTGCCATTACAAAATCCACTGTCCAGTTGGCTAGCAAATTAGAACATAAGAACGTAAGCGTTGGCATACTGAGCAGGCCGAAGGTCTATCAAGTGCAATCCAGGTCACAAGTACCTGACAAGAACCCAAAGAGTAAAACAGATTTTATGCTGCATATCCTAGAGAATATCTAAGATGCAGAAAAACATCACTCTTGATAGTATTTGTAAGTATGCTGTATCAATAATATGTAAACTATTAATAAACTTTATGCTCAGAATCATGGAGGCAATAACTGGGGAGAACCCTGACACTACTGCCTCACCGCCCAATCGTCACATATTCAAAAATGAGTTGAAAAAGACTTCAAATATATAAACTTATAATATGCCACTAGGGCTAAACTTATTCACTTGTGTACGTCTAGTTGAAAAAGAACAGCAAACTTATCTTATAGCTTGCAGGTTCCAATGTGCCACGTTTTGTTCCTGCTTCAGGGAACCAACGATGATTTACAAATGATTTCTAGTAATGGGCGTGAGTGATTCAAAAAGTAGAATGTATCTCACATGGTTAGCGAAAAACAATTCCCACACTGATTTTAAAGCCAAATGGGATAGACATGTGGGATCTATTCAAAGAGATAGGTAGGGGAGGGTCATTGGGGTGGGCAGACTAGATGGGCCGTGGCCCTTATCTGCCGTCTATTTCTATGTTTCTATGTTTCTAACTGCTTTTGCTACATTCTCTGGTAGCAAATTCCAGAGTTTAATTACACATTGAGTGAAGAAATATTTTCTCCGATTTGTTTGAAATTTACTACTTAGGAGATTCAGTACATGCCCCTAGTTCTAGTATTTTTAGAAAGAGTAAACAAGTTTTCTTTACATCTACCCCTCCACTCTACTCAGTTGCTTTTCTTATGTCAAATTTTCAATTTATAGGGAGTGCGGATGGGAGAGACGTCCACAAACATTGCAACCCTCAATATGAACCATGCAACAGTGATCAATGTGGATGATGGCTGTGAAGTAGACAATCCATGTGATACTAGTCCATGCCCCCAAAATAGCTACTGCATGGATGAATGGGAGAGCTACTCTTGTAACTGTGATCCAGGTAATCTGTGAGTAGGACATTACAGAGTTCATATCTCTTTTAACTGTACAATACTTAAGATAGATTTTAGGAGCATTTCAATATCTTGAAGTCTGTACAGTCCAGGAAATTTCTTACTGTGCTAGATTTGTTTTATTTCACCCCTTAAATTTCAAGTACTTTATTAAATGGTGATTGCCTCCTTTATTTATTGCCTCCTTTATGTGTCTTACATTCTCCTTCAGGCACAAGAAAGGAGAAGGCTGATCCCTGTAAGATAAGCCACAGGCCTGATTCAGTAAGACACAGATTAGTTGATATGTCGGAGGATAGTTTCAGGCATCTGGGGACATCCAAACTTTCATGTTCTTGGGGAAAAATCAGACTCCCTAGCCTTTTTTTTTAGTTAGGAAAAAAATCTGTCTCACTTGACAGTATCTGAGAGAAAAATCTCCATTTATTTAAGGTGTGTTAATTGTCCAAATCGATAAATAGGTAGCCCTATATTTGACATGCCAAATAGTAAATTACAGTAGAGGATGTAACCGTATCACTTTGTTTTCCCCAGGGTACTTTGGAAGAGACTGTGTAAATGTTTGCAACCTGAACCCATGTGAGCATGTTTCTTCCTGTGTCCGTAAACCAAGTTCTTCTCATGGATACACCTGTGAATGTGGACAAAACTACTATGGCCAGTATTGTGAGAATAAGTAAGCTAGGACAAATGCTTTCAAGATTTACAAAAACTTTTAAACTTGGGGAGGGTAGATATCCAGCTGACAGTATATTTTTGGCCACTGCCTGTTTTATGTCTGGATATTCAGTGTAAGATCATGTACAGACACCTGCATTGAATATCTGGGCATAAAACTTTACTGATTAAGGGTCCCTTTTATCAAACTGCACTAGAGCTTTTTACTGTGGGCCAACGAGGTAAATGGTCTGATGCTCACTCAATTCCTATGAGCGTCAGAGCATTTACCTTGCTGGCCCGCAGTAAAAAGCTCTACCGTGGTTTGAAAAAAGGGGGCCTACGTGTGATGTTCTACATTTAACTGGCTAAGGTGAACCACTTAAAGATAAGGATTTGTTTTATGCAGTCCTGTTTATGCAATTACTGTAGTTGATTAAGTGCTGAATATTGGCACTTAGCCTGTTATGTGCCGACTCCACCCCTGGAACGCCCACAAAATAACTGGTTTCAACTTATTTTCAGCTGCTCTATCCGCTGCTCTGTCCAGCTGCTGAATATTCCCGGAGCCTCTCCAGGCCATTTAAATCATTTTGAATGTCAACCCCCTGGGTTTAAATCCAGGTTGATATTTTGTTCCTGGAGAGAACCACTTGGTGAAATTTTCAAAACCAAGGTTTGATGTGTCTGTTTACTTAACACTGAACTGAAAAACTGTACATCAGTAATGATTTAACAAGGCTTTAACTTAGCTTTACTGTTAATAGTGATTTTGACCTTTTTTTGTTTGTTTGTTTGTTTATTTCTCATCCGCCGTTATCCAGGGCGAGTTATATATTAACATACAAAATAAAAATTTACATTTATTGTAAATGCTTCTGTGATTTTGGTGGTAGTTCCTTAGAAGAGATCTAGGGTTGTATTGACATTCAGTGTTTTATCAGTATACATTCTACGTTAAGTGAAGGCCAAAATGTAAACTGTGAACCAGCTCATCGTGATTAGTGATTTTATGGTACGTAGTGGTGATTTTAAGACTGAAAATGAGTCATGACTCAAAACAACTGCCTCTTTCTATCTGCCTTTTCTCTGAAGATAAACAGTTGGCTTGGTCATTCGTATGACCATGTTTGTTGCCAAATGGATGGATTTCTCAAGAAGTTTGTGAAAAGGGCAAAAGCTTTTTCTCTCATGTGTTGTGGTTTTTGCTGTTTTGTGGCCCTGTAACTCCTGTAAGTTCGTTTTGTTTGCTTAAATTGTTGGACACGTAGCTTTTTTTTCTTATGGAGCCTCAAAAGGGCAAGAAGTCTTTTCCTTCCACGTCTTTGCTTAAATCTTGTGAGTTCATCACAATTTTTGGCAGTTTTTCTTTCTTCTTCTGTGCAGCCTGCTTGATATTCATTTTCTATGACGTGACTACACCAACAGACCACCTGTCGAAATTCACCAGTGAAAAAAAAAAATCAACAAGATGAAATCAAATGAAGACATTTTTTTTTCCCACTACATCCAAAAAGCAAGCCATTGACGTCAAGCTGTGTCCCAAATTCAAATAAAAGATGCCAATTACTAACCGATACAAAGCGACTAAGACAAAGCTCTTATGTTTTTGTCTCTGACATCACCCAGAGCATTTCCATCCAGGAAACACAGGCTCCTAACTTTCCTTGCCAGTGGGGTAAAATCCAGCTCCTTGAATCTGTTGTTAAGACTTAAGATGAAGAACATGGAACCAAGTACACTAGAAAAGCCTTGGACTACCGTATTTATCCTTAGTCAAAGGATAGACTCAGGAGTCAAGAATAATCTTACTTTCCTTCCTCCTCCTCCCTTCTTTAACAAAGTCCAGGGCTGAGAGCTAGAACATTTTGGGAAGAAGCATTTTAAGAGCACAGTTCTCCAATTCCATATTGTTTATTATCAAATCTCTTTCATGCTGTAATTGTGTACTAGAAAATGACACAGGGACCAATTTTTCCCCATCCCCGCAGGAACTCATTTTTCTATCCCATCCTCCCAAGTTCTTTGCCTGTCCTCATCTGCACAAGCCTCAAACACTTTAAAATCATAAATGTTCAAGGCTTGTGCGGTTAAGGCAGAGCTTACAGGAATGGGACAGGGACAGACAAAATTCACGGGGACGGGGAAATTGAGTTCCTGTGGGGATGGTGACAAATTTGTCCCTGTGTCATTCTCTGTTGTGTACATTCCTGAAAAAGGCCCAAGAGTTCACTATATTTACCTTTCAAAAGAAACAGGTTTTTTTTTAATTATTTGGAGGAGATTAGAGAGAAATTTGAGAACATCTAAACTGAATGGCATGTGGTGCTTTTCAAAGAGTATTGAGAGCCTTTTGCCTTGGCTGTTGATGTCCATAGGTTGTCTTGATCGCAGGCACTGTTCTCTCTAAGCTGAGTGGGAGTCCTCTACTTACAGCCCTGACAGTTGGTGGCACTGCTTCACTACCACATTTTCAATAGTAAGGGACAAGCAAGCACTGCAGGACTCTAGGGAAACTGTGTGACTCTAGTGATTGAAAATACAATTTTGAAGCACCACCCCCTACTGGCAGCAGTGCAGCTGGAGGACTCCTGCTCAGCTTAGAAGGAACAGTGAGCAGGCCTTGAATCTTTACAAGGATTATCATGGTGCTGTGCAGTGATGAAAACCCCTCTAGAGAAGATCAAGGAAGTAGTGGAGCTTATAAAAGGCCATCATTCTGTGCTTCAGACCCTTTCCATTGCATGTTTGAACCACACCATTCTCTGCATGGTTTCATAGTCTGCCTAGGAAGCATTTTTCTCCTCCAAAGAAATGCTTCCTAGGTCCTGTTTGCTGTCTTTGGTTGGTACATTGAGATCTACTTTTACTGAAGAGAGATGCAAAACTGTGACATGAAGTTCAGTCCACTCATTCACGTTCTGTTAATATTTGGACACAGCCTCCCAGTGAGACAGCAGTTGGTAGAAGCAACCTAGTTGGTTTAAGAATGATTGGACAAATTCCTAGAGGGAAAAGTCCACCATCTGCTATTAAAGAAGACTTAGGGAAAGTACTGCTTATCCGTAGTACTACTTTTTGAGAACCTGCCAGGTACTTATGACCCCAGATTGACCACTGCTGGAAACAGGTTACTAGACTTGATATCCCTTTGGTCTGATCATAAGTGTTGCAGTTCTTATTAATGGTCAGTTTTCCAGCTTAACATGGTTGATCACATTCTCCATCCCTCATAAGGTCTGTTAGAATGATTCAGTGTTATCTTCTGTGGGTTTTTTTTTAACAAAGAAAAAAGTTGGTGGGGGGGGGCAGGAATTTGTCTGAACAAAAGTGGTTCTTTCCTGTTTACTAGTGTTGTAGTATTCCGTTTTATTTCAGATCCCTCTTAGCTATGCAGTGAACTGCTACTCTTCAGAGGCAGTGACGTTATTTATCACCAGGCACACCATCTTTCTCCACCCTTTAAAGTTTTTATATGAGCTCAGGGGAGACCTTGCACTACTGTACATGGGAAACAAGAAGCTTTTGCCTTTTCTAGAACACTGTGGAAGAATCTGTTCATTTCAGCTGAGAGCAGTCACTTGGCCCATGTATGTGACTTGTGAACTAATATCTTTGGAGAATTCCAGTGATAATCAGCTTTATTTTCCCCTACAGAGTTGACTTGCCTTGCCCTAAAGGATGGTGGGGAAACCCTATCTGTGGTCCTTGCAACTGTGAAGTCAGTAAAGGGTTTGATCCTGACTGTAATAAAACCAGCGGAGTCTGCCGGTGTAAGGTGAGACTATAGGCTCCATATATGTTATCAACCTTTATCTGCTTTGAAGGATAAGAGAGAGCACAATTCTGCACTGTCCAGTAGAGAATGACACGGGGGACAAATTTTTCCCCGTCCCCACAGGAACTCAATTTCCCTGTCCCGTTCCCGAGAATTTTGTCGCTGTCCCATTCCTGTAAGCTCTGCCTTAACCGCACAAGCCTCGAACACTTATGATTTTAAAGTGTTTGAGGCTTGTGCAAATGAGGATGGAGCTTGCAGAAATGGGGCAGGGACAGGAAAAGAACTCGCGGGGACGGGATAGGGACAATGAGTTCCCGCGGGGAGGGGGAAAAATTTGTCCCCGTGTCATTCTTTACTGTCCACCATCCAGTGAAAGAACCTTGCATAGTATTGTTTGAAAATATGTTATTACTCTTAACAGTTATAAACACACAATTGATTGTACTGCATAAAATATTGGAGTGAGAAGTTTCTTCTCAAGAAAGGATTGTTTTATTTATTTATTTGAGAAATTTATAGATCGCTTAAATTTAAGCGGCTTACATAAAAACATACAGAGTATTAAAACACACAACATATAAGTACATATAAGACATTTAAGTACGTCACGGGTCGTGTCGAGGTGGAAAACGATATATTCTTTCCCAAGGGACCCTCGGTCACAAGGGGGCACCCGCTCAAACTCAGAGGAGGGAAATTTAGTGGTGACACCAGGAAGTATTTCTTCACAGAAAGGGTGGTAGATCACTGGAACAGACTTCCGGTGCAGGTGATCAAGGCCACCAGCGTGCTCGACTTTAAGAATAAATGGGACATCCACGTGGGATCCCTACGAGGGTCGAGTTAAGGAACTAGGTCATTAGCATTCAAACTTAATGGGGTGGGTCAATAGAGTGGACAGACTTGATGGGCTATGGCCCTTTTCTGCCGTCATCTTTCTATGTTTCTATGTTCTAACATATAGCTCAGATACAAGAAGACAGTAATGTTTCCATTTCTCAGTAAAATGATGATATAAAGTGACAGTGTCAAATTCAGATTTCTCCCTCCCTTTACATCTCGCAATCTCATAATCTCACTAGTGTCATATCAAGCTCAATGTCCTCCCATCGTGTATTATACGAAGGCATCCACGAGCAGTTGAGTTTTCAACATTTTCTTAAAGGGCAAAAAGAACTGTACATAATCTTAAGGTTCCAGGAAGAGAGTTCCAAACTTTTACTCCTACTACGGAGAACATGGACAACCTCAATCTCATATAGTGAACTCTATCTTCCTTTTCATTGATCAGCATCATTCCTCCTTCAGACCGCAGCTTTCTAGCTGGTTGATAGAAAAATAGCCACATGGGAGTTGGTAGCCAGCGTTGGTGAGCGTTTTTTAACTGATGCCAATGTTATTTGTTGCCAGGCCTTGTCTTTGCGCTGGCTCTGAATTTCTAGGTTTATTTGATATGTTGTCTCTTATGCAATTAAGTGCAATATTCAGCACTTAACCACATAAGTGATAGTCCCTAAAGTTAGACCTGACTTTTATACGATCTGATTTAGGAGGTTAAGTGCTACGTAAAGCACTTAACTGCATAAATGCTGACTCCGCTCCCAGCAGTCTGTGGTGATATTTACATTTCACATGTCATATTTATTTAGTATATTGCTAATTAAAAAAAATATCGAAACAATTTACATAAAATCAGTAATTAAAAGCAGGGATTAAAAAGGAAAACCATACATGAAGGCCAAGTTAAAGATTTAAAATATAAGGGCAGGTAGATGGGAAGTTGTTAAACCATATGAGGAAAGAGAAAATCCAAAGCATAAGCAGATAAGACACATCTTATCTGTTTATGCTTTTGACTCCTGGGGGCTGCACAGCAAGTGATAACATGTAAATCAGTTGGGCTAAAGCAGGGATGTCAAATGTCGGTCCTTGAGGGCCGCAATCCAGTTGGGTTTTCAGGATTTCCCCAATGAATATGCATGAGATCTATTAGCATACAATGAAAGCAGTATATGCAGATAGATCTCATGCATATTCATTGGGGAAATCCTGAAAACCTGACTTGATTTTAGCCTTCGAGGACCGACATTTGATACCCCTGGACTAAAGGAAAGATGAACTAATCGGTTAAGTGCTACTTAACCAGCCAGGAACCATTTCTGGCTGGTTATATCACTGAATATTAACCCTGCACTATTTTACTTCAAGAAACTAAAGTGAAATTAATTTATTAAGACTCCTTGTGTGTGTAATTTAGTGTAAACTGTTATTACTTCTTTTAGGATAACTACTACAGACCTCAGGGCAGTGACGCCTGTTACCCATGTGACTGCTTTGCTTCTGGTTCGTATTCACGTGGCTGTGATATGGAGACTGGCCAGTGTCCCTGTAAACCTGGTGTAATTGGGCGGCAGTGTAATCGCTGTGACAATCCCTTTGCTGAGGTCACCAACCATGGCTGTAAAGGTATAGTGCATATCACAGCCTGCTCTGGAAAATATCCTTTTTGTTTATCAGGTCAGAATTAATCAAGGATAAGTGTTTAGTGGAGATTGAAGCAATTGAGAGGAGTATTAGTTTGAAGGAAGCAGAAAAATGTAGTCCGTTCTTATCGAGAGATATCATCACAGGTCATTTAAGAAACACTGCTGCCAATCATGCAGCTAACAGAACAGAGATCATGCTTCAAATGGTGGTAATTTTAAATTGGGTGAATCTCTTCATAAAGGCGGTTAATAAACCTCAATAAATAAATAAAATAATCTGGTTTGCTTTACTATGAGATTATTTTCTTAGTGTCACGTTGGGCTCCTTTTGCTAAGGTGCGCTAGCGTTTTTAGCGTGCGCTAAACCCACGCTACGCTTCTAGAACTAACGCCAGCTCAGTGCTGGCGTTAAGGTCTAGCACGTGCTATTCCGCGCATTAAGGACCTAACACAGCTTTGTTAAAGAAGCCCATAGATTATTTTTAGCTGTTTTCATTTATCCAGTGGGGTTTTGTTTTAAGTTTGGCACCATATCTGTGTTTGTCAATAATAGGAAGGGCTTCCAATTTACTGTGATTCCACTGCAAATGCCACAGGATTTATTTCTTGTGGCAGAAGCCATCTGCCACAGTTCTGTTACAGCCTGCCTCTGTTCTTCCAGCCAGAAGGAGACCTTTTGGAGGCAGAGATTAAGCTTGATACTAAGGGCTGTGTAGAATTCTCTAACAGTTTTCAAAAATTGATTGGCCACTAAAATACTTCTAGTCCAGATAGACAACCAAGTTACCATGTACTACATGAGCAAGCAGGGAGGAACTGTAATTGAGCCATCTTGCATGTGATGACTTTGAATAACCTACTTGATAGGGAAAGACAATATCTTGAAAGACAAACTGAAGCATATTCTTCAACTCGCACAAGTGGTCTTCGGACTTAGAAGTAGCAAAGATGATCTTGGCTGAATGAGGAGCACCCATGGTGGATGTCTTCATGTCCTCTTAGAATAGAAAGGTACCCCAGTTCTGCTTCAGGATTGGGGACTCATGGCAAACTAGTCTTAGATGCCTTCCTCCTAGATTGGGAGGAGGAACCTGTATATCAGGGGTCTCAAAGTCCCTCCTTGAGGGCCGCAATCCAGTGGGGTTTTCAGGATTTCCCCAATGAATATGCATTGAAAGCAGTGCATGCACACAGATCTCATGCATATTCATTGGGGAAATCCTGAAAACCCCACTGGATTGCGGACCTCAAGGAGGGACTTTGAGATCCCTGCTGTACATGAATGCTCCTTTTTCACTCTTAATGAAGACTCTGCTAACACTCAAATATGATCAGAGGACCATGATTCACCTTGACCCCTACTGGCCAAAACAGGTCTGGTTTCCTCTTCAGAATTTATTGATGAGATGACCCATGTGGAGAATGCAGGCTTGAGGGCCAATGTTACATTCCAGCAACAGGTCCCTTCTCCTTCTCAGCCTGGATGTTGAGAAGACCCTGAATGTACCAGCAAACATATTACAGGTGCTCGTGTCTTCTAGGAAAGAATGCACTAGAAATCAGAGGTGTCCAACCTGCGGCCTCGTGAAGTATTTTGTGCGGCCCCGGTCGAAGGTGATGCAGTGTTTTCTTCTGCTGCCCCCGGGTGTTTACTGTCTTGCCGGCTCCCTCCTTTGTTTTGCTGCAGCGTTTGCGCAGCCCCAGAAAATTTTTTTTTTAAGCTAATGCGGCCCAGGGAAGCCAAAAGGTTGGACACCCCTGCACTAGATCTTCTAGCTGCAGCAGGAATGAGCAGTTTTCAGACACAATTTATAGGGGAGTGTGTGATGAAGTGGTTAGAGCCATAGCCTCAGCACCCTGAGGCTGTGGGTTCATATCTCATACTGCTCCTTGTGACCCTGGGCAAGTCACTTAATCCCCTATTGCCCCAGGTACATTAGAGTGTGAGCCTGCCAAGACAGATATGGAAAAATGCTTGAGTACCTGAAAGTACACCACTTAGGTTATAAGTGGTATATAAGTACTAAAAATAAATATATACTGTGGATAACTATATGCATATCTAGAGTTTGCTTTGAAAATTACCCTCGTTGCATGTTAACGTCAACCATTTTTGCTGTATCATTAAATAAAATATGTGTACATTTGATAGAATACTCTCAGATAAGTTATGTGCTAAAGTTTGAATTGTCACTCACTGGGGTATGGGCATGATTATCGTATACTTTTTCACTTTAATATGTGCTGTACTCAATCTATAGTTCATGGGATCTTTGTTTTAGCCTTAGCAATGAAGAGGTTCATGTTTACTTGAAAGCATTTAACTACACCGCACCAGAGAAATGTTAACAAATTTTAGTCAAAGGTTCTGATATATTTATTTCTTTGCTTGTTTGCAGTGATTTACAGTGGATGTCCAAAGGCTTTCGAGGCTGGCATATGGTGGCCACAGACTAAATTTGGGCAACCAGCAGCTGTACCTTGTCCTAGAGGTTCTATGGGTAAGTTGTAAAGAACATAAGCAGTACTATATGGGGACAGACTGAAGGCCCATCATGTCCAGTATCCTGTTTCCTACAATGGTCAATCCAGGTCTCATGTACCTGGCAAGATCTCAAAAAGAGTAAAACAGATTTTGTGCACCCTTAGTTGTTTGCTCTTGTGGTTGTCAAACTGTCAAATATTTTGGGAATGTGTTTCATTCAACAAATAATGGCCTACATGAGTTTCTCTTAGGAAATCTAGGGCTCCTTTTATGAAGCCGCGTTAGCGGTTTTAGCACACGCAGCTTTTTAGCGCACGCTAAACCCGTGCTACGCAGCTTTTTAGCGCACGCTAAACCCGTGCTATGCAGCTAGAACTAACGCCAGCTCAATGCTGGCGTTAGCGTCTAGCGCGGCCGGCAGTTTAGCGCGTGCTATTACGCGTTAAACCACTAATGCAGCTTCGTAAAAGGAGCCCCTAGTTTTAAAGTTAAGATGCAGAATGTGTAATTCATTTATTGTTTTTAAATTTTTTTTATTACTGTATTATGGTTTGCAGTACTTCAAGGTTCTCACAGCCTAGTGATTTACATATCTACCGTCAGTGGCACAAGTTGAAATTTGGGGCCTTCAAGCAAAATTTTGCTGAAGGCCTTCCACAGTTTGGTGAGAACTCTCCCTCCCCCCCAAAAAAAGAAAAATGCATACTTAAACAGTTTTGCTACATTATTTCCCAGTATTTTTATTCAGTTAAATGACCTGAATCCATTTGGCAGCTGGGAATGCATTATCTCCTGCTGCTAGAACCAAGTTTGTCAACAAAAGCCACAAAATCATGTAGACCTTATTGTGAGACTTATCTTCAGCAGAGTGAGAGAATGCATTCAAGCCACTTTACCTACCAGGTGAGATCTGTTCATTTAATTAAATTAAATAAAGGTGTCGGGGAAAGGAAGCAACATCAACATTGCAGATGGCAGCTTAAGAGCTGATCTCAGGCACAGCCCCTAGAGAAAGATGAATTTGCAGATCAGCGACAGTTATAGCCAGTAGCAGTTGGACTGCTTAGTCATTTCAGGTACAGTACAGAAAAAAGAATTCAAATACACCAAGCCAGTCAGTAACACCCACAAAAAAATGTACACGCAAACAGAACTGGGACAAATAATTCTTTATTGGAAAAGACTCAACACTGCCAGTGTTTCGGCTCTTGGCCTGCCTCAGGGGTCTTTTCTTTAGTTGTCGGTCAAATTATTTTTTATTTAAAGATGATGATTGTCTTAATATGCCAAAGCGTCTCACACAGACCGTGTTCAATGGAAACTTTCTCGCACGTGGCTTCAAAGAAGAAGATTACTGACCTATAATCATTTTCTTATACAAAGTTGTTCCAAGTAGACCACGCAGCTGTTATCTTACTATTGTTTTGTTTGTAGTAAAACCTTTCAGATTTCTAATGGATTGTTTCAATCTGCAAATTAGTAAGACTGAGATGCTATCCAATTATATTTTGTATATTTTTATACTTCACATCTTCTGAAGGAGATGCCTCGGGAGACTGAAAAGTAATAGGATATGATGCAGTGGATGCTAGGTTGCATCGGGAGAGGTATGGCCAGTAGGAAAAAGGAGGTATTGATGCCTCTGTATAAGACTCTGGTGAGACCTCATTTAGAATATTGCGTACAATTCTGGAGCCCGCACCTTCAAAAAGATATAAAAAGGATGGAGTTGGTCCAGAGGAAGGCTACTAAAATGGTATGTGGTCTTCTTGATAAGGCATATGGGGACAGACTTAAAGATCTCAATCTGTATACTTTGGAGGAAAGGCAGTAGAGGGGGCGATATGATAAAGACGTTTAAATACCTACGTAATGTAAATGCGCATGAGTTGAGTCTCTTTCAGTTGGAAGGAAACTCTGCAATGAGAGGGCATAGGATGAAGTTAAGAGGTGATAGACTCCGGTTTAATCTGAGGAAATACTTTTTTATGGAAAGGCTGGTAGATGTGTGGAACAGTCTCCCAGAAGAGGTGGTGGAAACAGAGACTGTGTCTGAATTCAAGAGGGCCTGGGATAGGCACATGGGATCTCTCAGAGAGAGAAAGAGATAATGGTTACTGTGGATGGGCAGATTAGATGGGCCATTTGGCCTTTATCTATCATCATGTTTCTATGTCCTATGTAGCTTGGTAACTGATTAAGAGAGAGGAAAGAGGATCATGGAGCTATTATGAACAATGTTGAAATTTTCAGCCCAGTGTTTGGTAGCAATCAAAAGAGCAAATAGAATGTTAAATATTTTGCAATGAATAAAAAAGCAAAACAAGTAATATAATAATGTGTCTATAAATCAATGTGCAACTGCTCCTGAGTATTGTGTGCAGATCTGGCCAACCTCCATCAAAAAAAAGTATAACACAACTAGAAAAGGTGCATAAAAGAGCAATAAAAATTGTAGATGGAGTGGTTTCCTTATGAAGAAAGGCTAAAGTTAGAACTCTTCAGCCTCAAATAATTAGGTTGTACCTGATTATTTATTTTATTTATTTCTTCCATTTGTGCGTTGCACATACCTATACAAGCTCTGGGCGACATTACAGAGGAAGGGGTTAGAAGAGGGTAGGGAGGGCAGGAAGGCCCCAAATTTCAACTTGTGCCACTGATGGTACATATGTGAATCGCTAGACCTTGAAGTACTGCAAACCGTAATACAGTAATAAAAAAAAATAATTATATTATTGATCACTTTAAATTTACTGACAGAAAACGTTTTTCTCGGCATTTTAGATTACAGTCAAACCTTGGTTTGCGAGTAACCCGGTTTGCAAGTGTTTTGCAAGACGAGCAAAACATTCTCGCAAATCTTGTCTTGCAAACCGAGTGTTGACTCGATTTGCGAGCACCACCCCGATAATCGGCATCAAACCCCCTCCCCCCCCCCCCCCCCGCGTGAACCGGCACCCCCACCCGAAGAACTTCAAACTTATCCCCCGTCTGGCACCGGCACGCAGCCCACAGGACATGCCGGTGCCGCTTGAAGAAGTTCCTGCCTCTTGCTGGGCGAGAGGGAGAACTAGAAGGCCTTGAGCATGCACAGATGCTCAAGGCCCAGCAAGAGGCAGGAACTTCTTCAAACGGCACTGGCACGTCCTGTGGGCTGCGTGCCGATGCCAGACCTTGGGGGGGGGGTATGTTTGAAGTTGTTCGGGGGGTGCCGGTTTGTGCGGGGGGCCTTTGTGAGTGGAGGGGGGGGGAGCGATGCCAGTTATTGGGGGGGATGGAGCAGTGCCGCTGGCTATGGGGGGTGGGAACGTATCAAGCGAGTTTTCCTTAGTTCCTATGGGGAAACTCGCTTTGATATACGAGTATTTTGGTTTACGAGCATGCTTCTGTAAAAGGTTGCATATACAAAAAATTTTTCCATAAACTTTTATCATGGGATAAACCCTTTTCTGTCCTAATAACAAACTCCAACCCCTACATTTCCTTTAAAAATGCTAAAGACCTACTTATTTGACAAATTCTTCTGAATGTGGTTATAATGCACTGTGCTTGTACAATCTCTTGTTGTTAACCGCATTGAACTGCGGTATACTGTATATGTGTTATGTTATGACTAGGAGAGATTTACAAAATTATGAGCACTGTGGGGCAGATTAATAGGGAACAGCTATTTTTCAGTTGGTCATCAAACCTACTGATAGCAGATTGAAAATGAATTTAGTAAGTATTTATACATACATACTACTGCTTATAGAGTAAGCAATTTACATTCAGGTACTCAAGTATTTGGGCTCACAATCTGACTAATGTACCTGGGGCAGTGGCGTGTTCAGTGACTTGTCCAGGGTCACAAGGAGCAGTGCTGAGCTTGAACCTGTAACCTCAGGATGCTTAGGCTGTTTGTTGATGCATAATTAGACTGTGGAATTTAATGTTGGAAGATGGGTTCAAAATTAATAGCATAGATAGGTTTCAAGAAATGATAAAGTGTCTACTTAAAGTAGGATTCAGTGGCATGTTTCAGTACGGGCATTTCTCCTATGCTTCACTAACCCCCAAGTCTAAGGGAGGAAAGTGATGGAGGTAGCAGGATCACAAATGTACTGCTTATCTTTTTTTTTTTTTAATATTTTTTATTCTTTTTTTAAATTCTTACATCAAGTGAAATACATGTAATACATTCAATTATGAAAAAACACTTGAAATTATTATTAAATGTTCTTACAATGTGAATTAAATAAACCCTTTATCAGAATTTTATATCATATTATATATATATATCATATTGTACTGCTTATCTTGATCCCCCACTGAAACTGTTATGGGGTTGGAGAAGAGGTCCTCCACTGCCTGACATGTGATGTTCATAGCTTATTAAATATAAGTGATTACAGGTGTGTATGTAAACACATTGCTAGTAGGCCCACTTACTTATATAAAATGTCTCTATCAAGGTTTGGACAAGTTTCTGGAGGATAGATTCATTAATACTTAGCCATCTCCATTCCTGCTTGCTATCTCCTATATCTGGGAAGGAGCCAGTTTGTCTTCATGGGATACTAGGGTTGATAGATCATTGGTCTAACCCAGTTGTCTCAAACTCGTGGCCCAGAGGCCATATGCGACCCCTCAGGTACTATTTTGAGGCCCTCTATGTTTATCATAATCACAAATGTAAAATAAAACAGTTTCTTGATCATATATCTCTTTAGCTATAAATTACAATATTATTATTAAGACTTACGCAAAAGGAAAGATTTATAAACTTTTTGCCTCATGCAAAATTGTCATTTCTTTAATAAGACATTAACTATTTTTTCTGAGGCCCTCAAAGTATCTACAAATCCAAAATATGGCCCTGCAAGAGGTTTGAGTTTGAGACCACTGGTCTAACCCAACAGAGCAGTTTCTTAGGTGATAAGTTAGTGTATTTTTCCCACAGTGCAGGTGTGCATGTGTTGTCGAGCATTTTCACTTGCTTCCTGAGTGTACATCATACACTGTTGAATATGCACCCCATAGGACTTTAAATTTTTACAAGACCTGAAATAGGTTCCCATATCCATCTCCAATAGTGCACAAATTTGTATCTGCTCCATGAAAAGTAAAGAACTTTGGATTTAGCTCTCGCATTTCTCAGGGATTCAAGGCAAGAGCTATTGAGGTACAATAAGTACTTCTTCAGAGGGCTTCAAATCTGTTTGCACCAGAGCCAATAGAAGGTCAAGTGACATACCCAAAATCACAAAGAATGGTTGTAGAATTTGAATGTAGTGTGTATTTGGTTATGTATTCTATGGGCTCCTTTTACAAAGGTGCGTTAGGGCTTTAACGCGCGGAATAGTGCACGCCGAATTGCCGCTCGCGCTAAACCTTAACGCCAGCATTGAGTTGGTGTTAGTTCTAGAAGTGTCGCGCGGGTTTAGTGCATGCTAAAATCCTGCATGCGCTAAAAATGCTAGCGCACCTTAGTAAAAGGAGCCCTATGTGTATCTTATAAAATGTGTGTACATTGCAATTCTGCCTCTGCTCTACCCAAACTATACCCCTAGCAATGCCTGGATGCAGATCATATAAATAAAATTTCCATGAGCCTACTTTTTGTACAGATATGTGATTGTGAAAATTTATAAAAGCCCTTTTCTCGATGAAAAACACTTTATAAAATTGCCCACTTTACTGTCCAAAGATCTAGTAAGAATATATATTTTTTTAATAATATCTCCTATTTAAAGGCATATTAGTACTGTACAGTAGACTCTCAGTTAACCGGCACCCATTGGGATTGGTAGATGCCGGATAAAATGTAGTTCCTGGTTGCTTGAGAGTTACTATTAAAAATAGGCCTGACTATTACTGTACCCTATACCAGGGGTCGGCAACCTGCGGCTCGCAAGCCACATACAGCTCTTCTGGTATGTGGCTGCGGCTGTCCAGGCGCTGACCCTTTTAATCTCCCTCCCAACCCCATGATTCCCCCCCCAGGCTTACTGAAATACCTGGTAGTCCAGCGGGAGGGGGGTCTTTTTGGCAGGAGCGCAGCCCTCTCACTTCAGCCTCTTCATGGCTGCCTTCTAAAATGGCTGCCTTGACCTCTCACGGTACTACAGGAAATGCCGCGAGCAGCTGCGAAAGGTCACAGCAGCCATTTTAGAAGGCATATGGAAAGGTAGCACTAGCCTTTCTTACACATATTATAGGTAGAGTAAGGGCTGTTGGGCAAGACAGACTGCCTGAATGCCGAGCCAAAGTGGTGGAAAGGTGCCATCTTTAAGAAACAGAAGCTGCAAGAATGTTAGGGAAGGAGGCACTAAAAGTAGCAATTGCCCAGGGTGCAGTGCATCCCGTCCAGGACAATCAATGGATAATAAACAGAGGTTTCTCAGTTAACCAATTAAAGGTAGAGTTTGGACTGCCGGCTCATTTTTGCAGAAATAATAAAAAAATTATCTCATCACTGCTTGAACATAGGGCAGTATGAGTGCTCACAAAGTATGTCTGGCTTCCATTAATTAAAATAAGTTAATTGGCGCCAACTTTGGGTGCATATAATGCAGAATGCTTCAGGCACTGCTCTTTTCACTCTGATTAGGAAAACAATGGGCACAGTATACCGTATTTTCACGCATATAACGCGCGCGTTATACGCGTTTTTACCTACCGCGCATACCCCTCGCGCGTTATATGCGTGAGCGCGGTATACAAAAGTTTTAAAACATAGTTCCCACCCCCGCCCGACGCCCGATTCACCCCCCCAGCAGGACCGCTCGCACCCCCATCCCGAACGACCGCTCGCACGCGCTCCCACCCGCACCCGCATCCACGATCGGAGCAAGAGGGAGCCCTAGCCCTCTTGCCCGGCCGACTCCCCGACGTCCGATACATCCCCCCCCCCCCCGGCAGGACCACTCGCACCCCCACCCCGAAGGACCGCCGACTTCCCGACAATATCGGGCCAGAAGGGAGCCCAAACCCTCCTGGCCACGGCGACCCCCTAACCCCACCCCGCACTACATTACGGGCAGGAGGGATCCCAGGCCCTCCTGCCCTCGACGCAAACCCCCCTCCCTCCAACGATCGCCCCCCCCCAAGAACCTCCGACCGCCCCCCCCAGCCGACCCGCGACCCCCCTGGCGACCCCCACGACCCCCCACCCCCCTTCCCCGTACCTTTGGTAGTTGGGCCAGAAGGGAGCCCAAACCCTCCTGGCCACGGCGACCCCCTAACCCCACCCCGCACTACATTACGGGCAGGAGGGATCCCAGGCCCTCCTGCCCTCGACGCAAACCCCCCTCCCCCCCAACGACCGCCCCCCCCCAAGAACCTCCGACCGCCTCCCAGCCGACCCGCGATCCCCCTGGCGACCCCCACGACCCCCCCACCCCCCTTCCCCGTACCTTTGGTAGTTGGCCGGACAGACGGGAGCCAAACCCGCCTGTCCGGCAGGCAGCCAACGAAGGAATGAGGCCGGATTGGCCCATCCATCCTAAAGCTCCGCCTACTGGTGGGACCTAAGGCGCGTGGGCCAATCAGAATAGGCCCTGGAGCCTTAGGTCCCACCTGGGGGCGCGGCCTGAGGCACATGGGCCCAACCCGACCATGTGCCTCAGGCCGCGCCCCCAGGTGGGACCTAAGGCTCCAGGGCCTATTCTGATTGGCCCACGCGCCTTAGGTCCCACCAGTAGGCGGAGCTTTAGGATGGATGGGCCAATCCGGCCTCATTCCTTCGTTGGCTGCCTGCCGGACAGGCGGGTTTGGCTCCCGTCTGTCCGGCCAACTACCAAAGGTACGGGGAAGGGGGGTGGGGGGGTCGCCAGGGGGATCGCGGGTCGGCTGGGAGGCGGTCGGAGGTTCTTGGGGGGGGGCGGTCGTTGGGGGGAGGGGGGTTTGCGTCGAGGGCAGGAGGGCCTGGGATCCCTCCTGCCCGTAATGTAGTGCGGGGTGGGGTTAGGGGGTCGCCGTGGCCAGGAGGGTTTGGGCTCCCTTCTGGCCCAACTACCAAAGGTACGGGGAAGGGGGGTGGGGGGGTCGTGGGGGTCGTCAGGGGGATCGCGGGTCGGCTGGGGGGCGGTCGGAGGGTCTTGGGGGGGGGCGGTCGTTGGGGGGAGGGGGGTTTGCGTCGAGGGCAGGAGGGCCTGGGATCCCTCCTGCCCGTAATGTAGTGCGGGGTGGGGTTAGGGGGTCGCCGTGGCCAGGAGGATTTGGGCTCCCTCCTGGCCCGATATTGTTGCGGAGTCGGCGGTCCTTCGGGGGGAGGGATGTATCGGACGTCGGGGGGGGCATCAGGCTTTCAGGATGGGGACAGACCTTCAAGGGGGGACAGTGCACGGAAGTCAGGGGGGGTGAACGGAGGGTCGGGACAGCGCACGGAAAGTCAGGGCAGTGCACGGAAGTCAGGGGGGGGGTGAACGGAGAGTCGGGACAGCGCACGGAAAGTCAGGGCAGTGCACGGAAGTCAGGGGGGGTGAACGGAGAGTCGGGCAGCATGCGCGGTATAATCGTGAGCGCGTTATACCAAAGTTTTTGTGCTTATCATCGTGATTTCTGCGCGCTATACACGTGTGCGCGTTTTATACGGGTGCGTGTTATTTGCGTGAAAATACGGTAATCCTTAGCCACCATGACAGGTTTTGGAGCGAGCTTAGCATTCTACATGATGAATTCAAAGGCTATAGGATAGAGACTGACGAATTTGGAGCTTATGTACTTTCAAAATGTATGCAAAGCTTACCGTTTTGAGTGCACTTGGTAATTAGCATTCTTTGTTCTAAGAGGTCAGTTTTCAAAAGATTTACCCAGCTACCTTCTGAAGTTAGCTAGATAAACCTCTAACTTTGGAATTTTTTTCTTGCTGACAAAATTTGTCCCCTCAAATTCACAGGATGCCTTAGTTGTGGGTCAGTAAAAGGGTACTTCTGGAAAGTTTACAAAAGTGGTTGTTAGCTGCCATCGACTTGTATTCAAGCCCTAG
This sequence comes from Geotrypetes seraphini, assembly GCF_902459505.1. Lineage (NCBI taxonomy): Eukaryota > Metazoa > Chordata > Amphibia > Gymnophiona > Dermophiidae > Geotrypetes > Geotrypetes seraphini. The sequence continues at coordinate 37,276,985 of NC_047092.1, read as the reverse complement.
CAACATATGATGAGCATCATCAAGCTTTTGTGGCAGAATACAGAAGTAGATTGCCGGACCTTTCTTCTGCGAAGTATAAATTCTATGTTGTCACCATTGTCACAACCTCCAACACTGCCCATCTGCTGCTGCCCAGATGGGTGGTACATCGTTAGTCGGCCTTGGGAGGCCTTCTTGGTAGTGAAACTACCGACGGCATAGCTTACAGCGTCTCAGATGCGTTCAAGCCCCAGTGGCATGACAAGCCCATACTGCCAGTATAAATATTCAGTGCTAAACAGCTAAATTTACTAGCCAATGCCAAATTTTGTCCAGCAGCTTTTATGGAGTTAATCTTAAAAGCCATTTATGTGCATATAACAGAGAATTTTTCTATCTATAAATAGCACAGTGTCAGATAAGAACATAAGAATTGCCACTGCTGGGTCAGACCAGTGGTCCATTATGCCCAGCAGTCCGCTCACGCGGCGGCCCTTAGGTCAAAGACCAGTGCCCTATTTGAGTCTAGCCTTACCTGCGTACGTTCTGGTTCAGCAGTAACTTATCTAACCTTTTCTTGAATCCCTGGAGGGTTCTTTCCCCTATAACAGTCTCTGGAGGAGTCTTCCAGATTTCTACCATCTCTGGGTGAAGAAGAACTTCCTTACATTTGTACGGAATCTATCCCCTTTTAACTTTAGCAAGTGCCCTCTTGTTCTCTCCACCTTGGAGCAGGTGAACAATCTCTCTTTCTCTACTAAGTCTATTCCCTTCAATATCTTGAATGTCTCGATCATGTCCCCTCTCAGTCTCCTCTTTTCAAGGGAGAAGAGGCCCAGTTTCTCTAGCCTCTCATTGTAAGGCAACTCCTCCAGTCCCTTAACCATTTTTGTCGCTCTTCTCTGGACCCTTTTGAGTAGTACTATGTCCTTCTTCATGTACGGCAGTGGTCTCAAACTCGTGGCCCGGGGGCCACTTGCAGCCCGCCAGGTACTATTTTGAGGCCCTCGGTATGTTTATCATAATCACAAAAGTAAAATAAAACAGTTTTTTGATCACATGTCTCTTTAGCTATAAATTACAGTATTATTATTAGGACTTAGCCAAAAGGAAAGATTTATAAACTATAAAGAGTTTTACTTCATGCAAAATTGTCATTTCTTTTATAAGACATTAACTCTTTTTTTCTGAGGCCCTCCAAGTACTGACAAATCCAAAATGTGGCCCTGCAAAGGGTTTGAGTTTGAGACCACTGATGTACGGCGACCAGTGTTGGATGCAGTATTCCAGGTGGTGGCGCACCATGGCCCGGTACAGCGGCATAATAACCTTCTCTGATCTGTTTTCGATCCCCTTCTTAATCATTCCTAGCATTCTGTTCGCCGCTGCTGCGCATTGCGCAGATGGCATCATTGACTTGTCTACAAGTCCTCCCAAGTCTCTTTCCTGGGGACTCTCTCCATGTACAGCACCGGACATCCTATATTTGTGCATATGATTTTGGTTACCGACATGCATCACCTTGTACTTATCCATGTTGAACTTTATTTGCCATTTCGCTGCCCATTCCTCGATGCTCCCCCGACCATCCCCTCAGTACTTTTGTTAAAAGGGAGCTGAAGGAAAGCATGGTTCATTCAGCTCCTAGTCCCACCCATCGAAAATGACGGGCCTTCCTCTCTACGGTGCACCATGTGATGCACTCTGATTGTGCACCTGGGTGGCTGACACCATTCAGTGGCAACAGTAATACAGCAGCTGTCCCAGAGCTCAAAATGAAATTTAAAGTTCTGAGTATGCTTGGTCCATCTGCATACTATTGTCTCCTCAGTCTCTCCAGTTTTATGTATTTTTTTTTTCCACTCTATCAAAAGGATGTAACAAAGCAAAGCTCTCCCTTAATCAGATTGACATTTGATGCTTTTGAGACGGCATCAAGGATTTTTGCCTTCTTGAGGTGATATTAGATTTCCAGAGAAGCCAAGTTCAAGTCGGCCTTCAGCCCATTGTGATCTTAGGTAAGCCACTTAAACCTCCATTGCCTCAAATACAAATTTAGCTAGTAAGCCCTTCATGAACAGCAAAATACCTACTGTACGTGAATAAAACTTGCCTTAAGGTATGAGCAAAATCCAAATCCCTCCCTCCTCTCAAATCAATCATCCTACAGCTTTTTTTCCCCTAAGTTACATGCTGACAGTAATGAATGTGTCGTACACACTGTGGATTGCGCAAAAACCTTAGCGTTTTCTAGGAGTAGAATAAATCCATGCAGATTTTTGGTTGTTTTCCATCCTTAAAAGTCTAGGAATACCCTTGACTAGCATTTGCTAAATAATTGACTAATAGACTTGCATCTGTTTCACTTATATATAAGCAGCCCTGGCCCTAGAGCAGTGGTTCTCAACCCTGTCCTGGGGACCCCCAGCCAGTCGGGTTTTCAAGATATCCCTAATGAATATCCATGAGAGAGATTTGCATACCTGTCACTTCCATTATATGCAAATATCTCTCATACATATTCATTAGGGATATCTTGAAAACCCAATTGGCTGGGGGGTCCCCAGGACAGGGTTGAGAACCACTGCCCTAGAGGATCATATCAAGCCATGTATCATTTAAGCAATAGCTGTGTTGGTAGCCACTTGAGATCAGCCTCTACAAAGGAATTTCCAGAGCTATGACAGTGACTTCTGACCACACATTAACGTCTCACTTCTGGTTGGAAGGAATTCCTGACATGTTGGAAAGTCAGTCTGTTCTCTAAAATCTCGGCAGTTTAGAATCCAGGGCTAGCCACTCTCTAGGGCCCATTTCTTTTTTCTTCTTTACAAGTAGAAATCAGAGGTAGAAAACTCTTTATTTATTTATTCAATTTTTTATACCATTCTCCCAGGGGAGCTCAGAATAGTTTACATGAATTTTATTCAGGTACTCAAGCATTTTTCCCTTTCTGTTCACAATCTGTCTAATGTACCTGGGGCAATTTGAGGATTTAAGGGCAAGATGCACTAGTCAGCGATCGTTGCTAAACCTGTTTTCACAGCTTTAGGGACGATTGCTTTTACCAACCAGATGCACAAAACTGCCCACCGCATGTTTTTCCCCTCGATCACCCATTTTCCGATCCAGCCATGCAAATTAGCTAAAAACCCCCATGCAAAGTTGCCAAGTGATTGATGCACTAACATTGTTTGGCTATTCCCCCCCCAAAAAAAATATAAATATATATATTATATATTTATTATATATATAAATAATAGAGGTTTTAGCGATTGGAAAAACCTGGGGGTTTTTTTTCCAATGGCACAGATATTTTGCGTGTATTACACACACAAAATGACTGTCCATTAAAAAGAAAAAAAAGTCCTCCACCACTAATGACAGTCCTCTCTGACGTAAGCAGTACCGGAAATCCCCCCCCCCCCCCAAGAGAGAAAATTGGCATGAGGGATGCCCACTTCCGGATGTTCCCCCATCCACCCCCCCCCCGTACCTTTGTTAAACATTAGGAGCTGCTATAGGGAAGCACGGTCCTCTCAGCTCCTAGACCCACCCATCAAAAATGCCCAACCTTTCCCTCTCCGGTGCCCCTTAGGAGGGGCCTTAGGATCTGAGCCAATCAGGGCCTTAAGCGCCTCCCTCTCTATCCCATGTGAAGCACTGGGTGGGGCCTAGGGTCTGACATCTGATTTGCTCAGACCTTAAGCCCCACCCTGTAAATCACATGGTGCACTGGAGAGGGGAAAGCCTGTCATTTTCGATGTGTGGGACTTGGAGCTGAAGGAACCGTGCTTTCCTCCAGCTCCCAATGTTTAACAAAGGTAAAGGGGGAGTTCAGGTGATCATCCAATAGCAGGAGGGAGTGGACATCCCTCCTGCCTTTTTTTTTTTTTTCTCGGGAGGAAGAGGGTAGAGGATGGTTAAGGGGGGGTCGGTGGCCTGGAGGGTCCAGGTCCAGGCAGCAGGGAGTAGGCATCCTTCCTGTCATTTTCACTGCCATGGGGGGGGGGGGGGGGTCGCAGTGCTGGTTTGTGGGAGGTCTTTGGGGAGGGCCATCAGCGAGGGGTCCTTTTTTTTTTTTAATGGGGCAGATTGTGCGTATGTAATATATGCACAACACCTTGGGGGTTTTTTTTGTTGTTTTTTTTAAAAGAAGCCTTAACAGCAGTGACAGGAGGCTTCTTCCCCTTTCACTGCTGTAAGGACTCTGCGATTGATCTGTCGGGTTTGTATGCAGATCATTTGCACCTCTGTGCAATTCATTTGCATGCAAACTTGGTAGTGCATTGATCACTTGTCCAGAATTGACCAGAGAATCAACCAACAGCGATCCAGTCGGTATCTTTAGTGCATCCAGGCCTAAGTGACATACCAAGGGTCACAAGGAGCAGTGTGGATTTGAACAAACAACCTCAGGGTGTGGAGGCTGTAACTTTAACTACTGCGCCACACTCTTCCCCCCTAGAAGACTTGTTGCCACCAAAAGCAGTTATTGTCTGCCCATTGCTCTTATTTTTGTTGAAAGCAGCCTGAAGCTAGAGAACCCATTAAAATAATCAAGTTACTTAACCTATGGCAGCTGTTCTCCATGAATAGCAAGATTCAAGTCTTCCCCTATGATTTATATTCTAACAAGTTTTATAGCAACTGAGAAGGCCCTACATGATGATGCAGAATGAGAAATATTGCACTTGTGCAGTGATGCTTTAAAAGCTTCTAGAAATTGACTGAAGCTATTGAAGCTTTTTTATTTTTCTTTCACCAGGCTCCATGAGATAGATGATAGACTTGCAGTCCTGCTTTTTTCCCCCCAGTGAATGCCTTCTTTGAGTACATTCAATTGTGGCGGTCAGCGACTTTAAAAAAAAAAAAAAAATCTGTTTATTGGGCACTGATATCTGAATTGTAGCCAGCACTGATTATCAGGGTAGAATGGTGACCTGCATAGCTATCCAAATAGAATGTGCTGTCCAGATAGCTAACTGGATATAGCCTTATATCTATCTGAATAGTTAATCTGATTAGCGGACTGATATCACCACTAACTAGGGGCCAGATTCACTAACCTGTTCGATCGGGCCCAATCCGGGTAGGTCCGACGAATTCACTAAAGAAAAATATGCAGATGGGGGCAATCAGAGGAACACCCCCATCTGCCTGACCGGATCGCTGGTGTGCGATCCCCGCGCATGCACAGACCATCTGCTTTCCCTGCAGATGGCCTATGCATGCATTTTGTCTGGGGTTTTTTTTAATGTTTTGTGTTTTTTTTCGGGCCCGACTCTCCTGTTATCCCCAGCAGCGGCAGCCTCTTCCTTTGCGCGGGCTGGCTCTCCTGCTCTCCCCTTCCAGCCAATCTTGCTGCCCAGACTCTCCTGCTCTCTGCCACCTTCCCTGCAGTGCGAGCCCACTGGTTTAAAGTGGGACTGCACTGCAGCGTGCAGCCCCGTTTTAAACCCACGGGCTCACAATGCAGGGAAGGCGGCAGAGAGGAGCTCAGGGCTGGAAGACCGGGGCAGAGCAAGGACAGGAGCCACACGTTTTGTTTTTGGGGCAGAGAGCAGAGCAGGGATAGGAGCCACAAGTTTCGTTTTTGGGGCAAGCAGGCAGGAGACACGGGGCAGAGCAGGGCTGGAAGATCGGGGCGAGCAGGCAGGAGACAGAGCAGGGCTTCTATGGAGCTGGAGAGTCGGAAAAACGTTTTTGACTGGTCTCCAGCAGTTGCTTCTTCAGTTGATCGGCCAGCCCAGTCGGTTTTAAATTTTTGGTTGATGAATCACGTCGCTGTCCAATTTGCATGCATTTCTCCTCATTTGCATGCACGGATTCAAAGCGGATCGCTGGAGAGGTTAGTGAATGGGGCCGGAGGGAAATTTGATCGTAAAGGGGTCGCAAACCGATTCAGTTTGCTTTGTGAATCTAGCCCTAGATAACTTGCAGCTCTGCTCCTATATCACCTCAACACTATCTAGACAGTACTGAGGTGGTTTGTAATGATATCAAGCAGCCCTATCCAGATTATGCCAGTAAATATCATCAGTTAGTCTTGGGCATAACAAGCTGCTATTATCCAGATAAATAGCTTTGGATTTTGTTTGTTTTTTGTTTTTTTTCAGTAAGATATCTGAATGAAACTAAGGGCTTCTTTTACTAAACGGCGGTAAAGGTTTCTAACGCAGGCTGGTGAGGTAAATCCCCCCAGGCTCCTAAGAATTCTAAGAGCGTTGCAGCATTTAACTCGCTGACTTGAGGTAGAAACCTCCACCGCCGTTTAGTAAAACCCAGCGTAAGGAAAAATGTAAGGTATAAATCAATCTTAAAAAGTTAAGATACTGTGATCAGTAATTCTCTCTAGAGAGATAACACAAAATATCTCCCCTAAAATGTGTGCATAAAATGTGAGGAAACGTATCAAATAACAGATGTAAACAGGTACATTTTATAGGTTTAATTTTCAAAGAGAAATTATGTACACACTGGCTTTTGAAGTTTGGAAAGCTGTTATAAAATTACCCTCTAAGACAAACTTTTGGCTGCACCTGTTCGGTGGGGCTAAACATTTGGCTAAACATAACTTGGTTATCTTTACTATTCAATAGTTTATTGAAAAATGACTCATAAGTCCCTAATGTTAGGCAAAATGCACTGTATTTGACTCATGCATGAACTTTGCATTTAAATATTATGCCAATACCCTTTTTAGCCTTCCAGAGCTTAAAGGGGCCATGGTGCTGTTCAACCTTTCACCCCTCAAAGGTCCCACCCCCTCCATCATTGGTGACCTATTGTATTTGGTGATCCGGTAGGCCCAAGGGCAGTTCCTGCCCTGCCGGCCCTGTCTCCCAAAATGGTACTTCTAGCGGTAGTCTCATGCTGCTACCACTAGTGATCATGTTTCTTTATCTAATCTAATCTAAATCTTGGATTTATATATCGTGTCATCTCCCCAAAAGGAGCTCGACTTGGTTCACATAAAAATCGATACTCAAAGTATAAGTAGTTAGATTAGAGAGAAAATAACTTATTAATGAAGACCCTTAGAAGCAGTGGCGTAAGAGTGAGCGGCACCCAGGGCGGTGACGCCCTCCCCTTCCACACGCACGCCCCCCTCCCTTTCCCTGTACCTTTTTAACTTCTCCGGCGTGAGCAGCATGCCCATGTCAGTGTCCTCTCACCCTTTGACATCACTTCCTAGGTGTGGGTCCAGGAAGTGACATCAGAGAGAGCACCAATGCCAGTGCGGGCAGCAACCTCGCTCGATGAATTAAAAATGGTACGGGGGAAGGCAAGGGTGCGTGCGCACAGCAAGTGTCATGCCTGGGGCAGACCACACACCCCTTCCTACGCCACTGCTCAGAGGTAGTAGCATGACAGTACCACCTAGGGCAGGAACAACTGGGGATGTGATGAGGTCTGGGGAGCATGCTCAGGGGTGGGTGGATGACAACGCGGCCCCATTAGGCTCCAGCTTGGAAGCACTGAGTCACAGCTTTAAGGCCCGATGCTTCCATGCTGTCGGAATAATGCTGCTTGCAAGGATTTATTTGCTATAGGAATTGCAATCAGTGGTATAGAGATAGTGCCAAAAGCTTCATTTTTGTTCCAGAATCTTTTTTTTCTCATCTTGTAGAAGAGTAGTTCCACAGGACTGGGAATCTGAATACATCTCCAGTGTGGCAGCTTTTCTTGCTGCCGAATTAAGACAGTGCCTGGACATAAGAGCTGCCTGAAATAGTTTGCTTCCAAGCAGTCTTCTCCAAATAGTGTGGCAGGCGGAATGCCAGTGTAGAGTCACTTAAAGACAGAGAAAAGAAACTGCTTGGTTAGACTGGTAATTGGTATTAAAAATATTTGCAATTTAAGCCTTCTGGGAGCTTATTCATATTTCCAGGTAAATTATGGTTTTGTTATTCAGACTGTAGTACAATAGCCTGTGATTTCCTGCCAAGGGAATACAATGTAGGAAAGTACTTGAACCACCCTGCCCGGGGCTCTGTGGAAGTGTATGTCACACTGAATGCTACAGCATTCACCAAAATATGCAAATAATTCCGTTTATTTCACAACATTCTTCACACTGCTTTGCAATGTTAGTTGTAACTTCCAACAATAACTTCCAGCAATAGCTAAAGTGATGTATTTTGAGCCGTCAGAAGCGGCACCCCAAATACACAAGGTATAAGTTTATGGGGCTGTCTGCCGCTGGTGCTTCCTCGTAGGCTCATATACTTCAAAAGTGAATATGTTATTATTTGCATTAGTTTATAAATATTTTTTAATCAATCAGCTATCCAGCTTAAAAAGATAATTTATTTAAGACTTATCTTTGAAGTCCTGGTTCAAATTAAGCTGATACCAGGAACAGCAGAGTGCCAATGCCGACATGCATGTTTCAGGCAACGGTACTGCTTCAGGGCGTGGCAAAATATTTTTAGTTGAACCACTTGGGTGACGGGACTAAATCGTGCGAGACAACGGTGCGCCGACAATTCAGCGCAGACAGCTGAGCACAAGGTTGACGGCGCGCCGAAGAAAAGCACTATTTTAAAGGGCTCCGACGGGAGGTGTGGGGGGGAAACCCCCCCCCCACTTTACTTAACAGACATTGCGCTGCCATTGTGGGGGGTTTTGGGGGGGTTGTAACCCCCCACGCTATACTTAAAACTGAACTTTTTCCCTAAAAAACAGGCAAAAAGTTTGGTTTCAAGTATAATGAGGGGGGTTACAACCCCCCAAACCCCCCACAACGCCAGCGCGATGTCTGTTAAGTAAAGTAGGGGGGTTCCCCACCAACACCCCCCGTCGGAACCCTTTAAAATAGTGCTTTTCTTCGGCGCACCATCAACCTTGCGCTCAGTTGTCTGCGCGCCGTTGTCTCACGCGATTTTGTCTATGAACCGAACCACTTGTTAACACTCATCCAGCGAACACTGAATGCTACAGCAGGCAATTATATCCTTTTGTGTTAAATAGTACAAATTATGTTCTTGCACTGGGAAAATGCTACAGCTGTGAAAATTCTATGGACAGTACGTTTTAGAGTCTCCATTTATTATCCTATTGCTTTTATCAGTTCTTGACGTCAGTGGATAAACCAGAGTGCCGGAATTTTGATGCAATGCAACTGGTATATGTGACGGCCTTCGAGCATATCGTGGAGTATCGTGTTACCTTTTGCAGCAAAACAAGTGTTTCCTAGACATGGAGTGCAGTGACCTCAGTGCGCTTCTGTGGTTAGCAGCAGACATTTCCAAAACAGATGTTCCTTTGATCTTCATCAGTCTGCCCGATAACATTCCATGCTTTTTGCAGTTGGCTTATCGGAAAATAAGTGCCATTTCTCATATTTTTTTCATTGCCAGTTTTTGGCATTCAATGAAAAGTCTGAAAAGGCTTCAAAAAATCCCACAAACAGCAACTGCAAGTTGTTTGACTGTACTTTTTTTTTTAAACTATTTATTTCTTGTCTTTCATCCTGGAGAAGCAGAACCAGCACTGGATATAAATCCTCAGTGATTTACATTATAGGCCTCTTCAAGGGCATGTAGTATAAATTTACTAGTACAGTGGCTCAAACGTTTTTTGGGTGGGCTGAAATCAGCGATCTACCAAATAACAGGTCTTTTCTCCATACCAGTTTGGAAACTTGCCTTACATAGGGCTCCTTTTACAAAGGTGCGCTAGCGTTTTTAGCGCACGCAGCCGATTAGCGTGCACTAGCCGATAAACTACCACCTGCTCAAGAGGATGCGGTAGCGGCTAGCTCGCGGGGCATTTTAGTGCAAGCTATTCATAGTAACATAGTAGATGAGGGCAGATAAAGACCCAAATGGTCCATCCAGTCTGCCCAACCTGATTCAATTTAAATTTTTTTAATTTTTTCTTCGTATCTATTTCTGGGCAAGAATCCAAAGCTTTACCCCGGTACTGTGCTTGGGTTCCAACTGCCAAAATCTCTGTTAAAACCTACTCCAGCCCATCTCCACCCTCCCAGCCCATCCTCCGCCAAACGGCCATATAAAGACACAGACCATGCAAGTCTGCCCAGTACTGGCCTTGGTTCAATATTTAATATTATTTTCTGATTCTAAATCTTCTGTGTTCATCCCACACTTCTTTGAACTCAGTCACAGTTTTACTCTCCACCACCTCTCTCGGGAGCGCATTCCAGGCATCCACTACCCTCTCCGTAAAGTAGAATTTCCTAACATTGCCCCTGAATCTACCACCCCTCAACCTCAAATTATGTCCTCTGGTTTTACCATTTTCCTTTCTCTGGAAAAGATTATGTTCTACGTTAATACCCTTCAAGTATTTGAACGTCTGAGTCATATCTCCCCTGTCCCTCCTTTCCTCTATGGTATACATATTCAGGGCTTCCAGTCTCTCCTCATACGTCTTCTGGCACAAGCCTCCTATCATTTTCGTTGCCCTCCTCTGGACCGCCTCAAGTCTTCTTACGTCCTTCGCCAGATACGGTCTCCAAAACTGAACACAATACTCCAAGTGGGGCCTTACCAATGACCTGTACAGGGGCATCATCACCTTCTTCTTCTGGCTACGCCTCTCTTTATACAGCCCAGCATCCTTCTGGCAGCTGTCACTGCCTTGTCACACTGTTTTTTCGCCTTTAGATCTTCGGACACTATCACCCCAAGGTCCCTCTCCCCGTCCGTGCATATCAGCTTCGCTCCTCCCAACATATACGGTTCCTTCCGATTATTAATCCCAAATGCATTACTCTGCATTTCTTTGCATTGAATTTTAGTTGCCAGGCATTAGACCATTCCTCTAACTTTTGCAGATCCTTTTTCATATTTTCCACTCCCTCTTTGGTGTCTACTCTGTTACAAATCTTGGTATCATCTGCAAAAAGGCACACTTTTCCTTCTAACCCTTCAGCAATGTCACTCATAAACATATTGAACAGGATTGGCCCCAGCACCAAACCCTGTGGGACTCCACTACTCACTTTTCCTTCCTCCGAGTGACTTCCATTAACCACCACCCTCTGGCATCTGTCCGACAGCCAGTTTCTAACTCAGTTCACCACTTTGGGTCGCGTTAAGGCCCTAACGCACCTTCGTAAAAGCAGCCCATAGTCTTTGGTCTTGGTATATTATATGAATCTTTTTTGGTGGCTTTATAAATAACAGGTCTTACCCTAAAATGAAATCACTGCAGATCTCTGTTGATAATTTCCTATTGTGCAATTTTGTCGTAAGAAAGCTATAAAACGAAAGCATTATCTATGCTTAAATTTTGACGTGGAATTGTATTTTAGCAGGATACTTCATATATTCAAATTAGTATGCATTGGTCAGACTTCTGCCACTCCCAGAATAAGAAACATTGCAGGAATGTGTGCTCACATGCATGACAGCCTGATGATTTCAGTGTTGCCAGTGTTCTTTCAGTTCTCGGGGGGCTAATGCAGAAAGCAGTGTGTTAGAGCCGCTGACTGCACGTTTGGGTTCTCCCAAAAACATTGCACAAAATGCAGTAATCGATGACCATGCAAATTCCTGCCATGTTAAAATTGTGGCAGTATTTCGTAGCTCATACCAAATGTCACCCTTCTTGTCAGAGGTTGAACCATAACGTTTTTAAAAAGATGGTCACAGCGTTCAGCCTTGGCCAAGTGTCCTGTCAACTGTTCCCTGACCCCCAACTTAAATGCTTATGTCTAGTGCACCCTGCCATGCTGACATCAACTGTAAATAAATCCCACCTTTCCCTAATCCCATCCCCCCATCCCCATCTTTGTCACCTCCAAAAATAAATAATAATAATAATCCTTTCCAGGGTGTCTAGTGCACACCCCGACCCCTCCCCAAGCCCCCTGACCTCTCGCAAGTTTATATCTAAAAGGGGGCAGAAGTAATGCCCACTCACTCCTGCTTCCGGTGCCATCATCTAAAAAAAAATGGCAGCACCTTGCTCTGATTGGTGCATTCTGGAGATGCATCAGGTAGGGCCTGTCTGCCATATAAGGATTTAAAGGGTATGTGGGAGAGTGGGTGGGCAGGCAACTACACTAGCATGGAATGATTTTAATTGTGGATGGGGGGGTCACATTGTGTCAGGGAGGGAGGTATTACAAGACCATCAGGGAGGCCGATATCAGCTAACTGGGGAAGGGTAGTCAGATTGAGGGGGAAGAGGGAGTGCTGGTAGACATCTCAACTAACCCTTCTATACCTTGGCGTTATTTTTCCGGCAGAAGTCGCACAGAGCTTTTTTGTTTGTTGTTTTAATTTTTCAAACTGCTGGATGGAAAATGCACCGCATTTGCATTCACTTCAATGCAGTTGCAGTCAAGGTTTCTGCGTGAGTTTAACACCTGTACTGAAACCCTTTCTGCATTCTATCCTATGGTAAAACTGTATTAAACCCATGATAGCCATATGAGGAGCTTGGCCCCTTAGTATGTTGGAAGTTGAATCTTTCTAGTCAAGGTGCTATAGTCATAAGAACATAAGAAGTTGCCTCCGCTGAGGCAGACCAGAGGTCCATCTCGCCCATCGGTCCGCTCCCGCGGCGGCCCATCAGGCCCATTGCCTGAGCAGTGGTCCCAGACTATCCCTATGACCTACCTCTACTCCTATCTGTACCCCTCAATTCCTTTATCCTCTAGGAACCTATCTAAACCTTCTTTGAAGCCTTGTAACGTGCTCTGGCCTATCACAGCTCCGGAAGCGCGTTCCATGTATCCACCACCCTCTGGGTGAAAAAGAACTTTCTGGCATTTGTTCTAAACCTGTCCCCTTTTAATTTCTCCGAGTGCCCCCTTGTACTTGTGGTTACCCATAATCTGAAAAATCTGTCCCTGTCTACCTTTTCTATACCCTTCAGGATCTTGAAGGTTTCTATCATGTCTCCTCTAAGTCTCCGCTTTTCCAGGGAGAACAGCCCTAGCTTTTTCAGTCTGTCAGTATATGAGAGGTTTTCCATGTGATTGAAGTGCTATCTATACTAGTCAATGTGTATGTTCTCATTATGTTAATGAATTACTGTATTTTCACGCATATAACGCGCGTGCTATACACGATTTTACAAACCGAGCATAACCATGCGCGTTATATGTGTGAGCGCGTTATACAATTGTTTTCTGTCTTGCTGGTGCCCTCCTCCTTCCTGCAGCGTTCGCTGAAAGCCGCAGAATTACAAATTTGATTGGATCTACAGTGAAAAACAGCATTTATTCCCCCCCTCTCTGTGCAGCAGCCACAGCATGTTCTTTACCCTACCCCCCTTTCCCTTCCCGCTTTCAGGCCTGCTATCTAGTTCCTTGGCACCCTCCCCCTTCCCTTCCCACGGTCTCACAATTTTGAAAAACTCAACTTCCGCTGGTGCTGGAGTGGAGCTCGATGGCTAATTGCCTCGGAGGAGTTTGAAGGTTGATTTTTAAGTTTTAAGGTGCCATGGCGGCTCCTCTTACGATCGCCGCCTGCATCAGAAGCCTCGAGCTTCGGGCGGCCCACATCCACCTCAGGGGGGATGGATAGAGAGAGCTTCGCGCGCATGCGCACTCCTATCTGCGGTGGCTTTCAGCTCACAGAAAACGGACGCACGCGATGGGAGTGCGCATGCGCGGCCTACCGTTTTATTATATTAGATGGTCCAGCTATATTCTGAAGGTCCATAAAAAAAATATATAAAATTTTTTTATAATTGCATCTAAGGAAGTATTCTCTTATCTCTATATATAATGCCGAAAAGCTTGAGCGGACATTATATAGCTCCATAATAACATTGATATGAGAAGATTTCAGGATATAGTTAGTGCTTTTCATAATATTGGCATCCCCAGAAATGCGCAAACGCTGTCACATAAAATTACCCTTGTTTCATAGAAGAGACAACCATATGCATGTATTTTATGTGGGTGCACATATACCTCAAAACTCCTCTCTATCTCTGTCCAAAATGCAGCCAATCCAGGAGTGTCTACGCAAGGACTGCATAAAAGTATATTGTACTTGTGTGTGTAAATACCCATGCACTTTTATAATAATCTTGTGTATGTAAAATATGTTTTGCACATGAAAAAATACTTTATAAAAATTACTCCCCAAATGACTTGATGTATCTTGTAGACCTCAGGTGATAACAGATTGCATTATTTTTTAGGGAACGCAATTCGACACTGCAGTGAAGAAAAAGGATGGTTGCCCCCTGAGCTTTTCAACTGCACCACTATTACTTTTGCAGAGCTAAAAACCATGGTAAGGGTCTTTGGTTTCACATAAAACAAGCCAGATGCTAAAGACTAGGATTAATTTAAACAGATATCATACCAAAAATTGTGTGGGACAACATTTTCAGAAAACCAGAACACTACATCAATGATTTTATGGTGAAGATATGAAAAGGCAATTTTAAGGCAATCCAGGAATGCAAGACCTTTGAGATCAAAATGATAAAACATTTTGACACCCACCAAACAGGACTTAACAAAGACATTGGTTTTCTCTCACATAACAAAACATAGGGCTAGATTCACAAAGCAAACCTATCGTGTACCAATCGGTTTGCGACCCCTTAGCGACCAAATTTCCCTCCGGCCCGATTCACTTACCTCTCTGCCGACCATCCTCCGATCCGCGCATGCAAATGAGGGCAACGTCATGCAAAGTAGGCAGGGACCCAGTTCACAAACCAAAACCCTGCAACACCGACTGGGCTCCAAAGTTAAAAAAAAAAAAAAATCTCTTTCAGTACTCCTGCTGGTCCAGCACATGCGCAGATCATCTATAGATGGTCTGCGCATGTGCTGGGATCACTTTACAGTGACCCGGGCAGACAGATGGGGGCGTTCCTCTGATCGCCCCCATCTGCATATTGGGCTTTGGAAAATTCATCGGACCTGCCCGAATCGGGCCCGATCGGGCAGGTTCATGAATCTAGCCTAAGGGAGGAGCCTGAGGTGCCTCAGCCAATCAGGGCCTTAGACCCCTCCCTGTGCATCACATGATACATCGGGACGTGGCCTAAAGCCTGTACTGTGTAGCGGCCCTGGAGAGCAGCAGGACTTTGCGCTTTCCTCCTGCTCCCAAAGACGGTGCTATCATGGAGGGAGGCCTAAGGAGCAGGAGGGACCAAAGGTACAGGGAGAGAAGGGGGCGGGTGTGGGCCGGTTGGGGGATGGTGGGAGTGGGACCCTCGCGCCAGGTATTTTTTGGGGAGGGAGAGGGGAAGGGGCACTTGTCGGGAGAGGGAGGGGGGTTTAATTTTTTTTAAATCGGGCTGATATTTTGCATGTGTAAAACAAGCAAAGTATCAGCCCGATTTTTAAAAAAAATTTTTTTAAGCCGGCAGAGCCCTGACAGCAGTGACAGGAGACTGCTTCTCCTGTCCCTACTGTCAGGGCTCAATCCGATCTGTGCAGTCAGTTGGGGGCGTGCCTCCGAGCGCCTCCATTTGCATGCAGATGGTTGGTGAATCAGTCGGCCTGCCTCCAATTGCACACGGATTGGATACGGATCAGAGGGTTAGTGAATCTAGTCCTTTATAAGGTAATATATAGAAATAAGACAAAAAGAAAAGAAGGTAATACCTTTTTTATTTGACTAACTGAATGCATTTTATGATGAGTTTTCGAAGGTAACCTTTCTTCAGATCAGAAGAATTTTTGGTTTTGGAGGCAAATATAATGGGTAATTAATGAGAATGATTCCTTAGCTCTTTCATTTAAAGCTCTGATCAAAATGAGCACTTAAAAAAATCTCTGTATGGCTCTGATCTGATGTAAAGCATATGTTCTCTTAGATTTCTGTAGCTGACATCATGATTGTTGCAGTTGTCTGGGTCTTGCCGCATCTGAGTAAGTGAAACTGACATCAATTCCACTTGCTCAGATGTGGCAAGACTCGGACAAGCAATGATGATGAAAAACATGACAGAGATATTTACCCTATAGATGTATTTCCTTTGTGAAATGAATACAGGTACAGTACAGATTTTTGCCCCACACCAGGTCCCCACTATGGCCCTTTGCCATCTCTACATGGTGTGGATCTCCACATTTAAATCGAGGCTTTCTATAATTGCGGTTTGCAATGTGTATGCAATCTCACAAGGAAAGTTACTATTATTTATTCCATTTTCTATACCATTCTCCCAAAGGAGCTCAGAATGTTTTACATGAATTTGTTTAGGTACTCAAGCATTTTTTTTTCTGTCTGTTCCAATGGGCTCGAAATCTATCTTTCTAATCTATCTATCTGGGGCAATGGGGGGTTTAAGTGACTTGCCCAGGGTCACAAGGAGCAGTGTGGGTTTGAACCCACAACCTTAGGGTGCTGAGGCTGTATCTTTAACTACTGCACCACACTCTCTCCCTATGTTTTAAAATAGAGGCTATTATATACTAGTAAGATAAAATTGTGAAACTTGATTGTATAAGTATTTTAACTATTGTAAACTGCCTCAAACTCCTTGGAGATAGATAGTAAAGTTTTTAGTTCTGTCACACTCGCCACACACAAATCTTATCACTCTGTACCTCTCTTTATGCAATCTTCATACTAAATTCTGATCTGTAATCAGCTTGCTCTTCCATTCAGGGACCACTTAAAAAAACTGTGGTGGTATGTATAATTTTTTTTTTTTTTAATTTTATTTATTCATTTTTGAAATCTTACAACAAGTGAATTAAACATAATATAATCAATTATCATATGACACTTGTAATTACAAACAAATCTTCTTATATAAAATAAATCCCCCCCTTTTGTCAAATTGGTAGTAGATATATAGGGGTGGGATGGAGATTGTATATCATTTGGAAATAGGTATGTATAATTTTGATATGTTAAACTGCAGTTCTTGAAGGCTGCAAATCAGTTCTGTTTTCAAGATGTACCTCAAGAATATTCATGAGCTGTTCGCATATAATTTAAGTAATGCATGAAGCTGTCTTTGTTGCCTATTCCTTAGGATCATCCTGAAAACAAAATCGGTTTGCGGCCCTTGAGGATTGCAGTCTCACATCCCTTTTGATTGTTACTGTGATAAAAATCTTAGCCATGAATTCACTTTATCTGCTTTCCACTTTGCGTTTCAGAATGAGAAATTGCATCGTAATGAAACTAGACTTGATGGTGAACAATCAATCCAGATTGCTAGAGAACTTCAGAATGCTACTAATCATACACGGTCCTTGTATGGAAACGATGTTCGAACAGTGTATCAGATGCTCATCAGAGTGTTGGCATATGAGAGCCAACAGCAAGGTTTTGACTTGGCTGCAACAAAGGATGTGGAATTCAATGAGGTGAAAGAGATTTAATATCTAGGATATCTTTGCACTGAAAATAAACAGAATACAAGCTCTGGTCATTGTTAGCTATGAGCAGAACACTTTTTGCAGTATGATTTGCAGTGTGTGCTTGCTTCTTCCCTACTTTCCTTGATCTTTAAGTGCAGAACCTCGTGCTGCATCTGAACATTTAGGAGAGTAGTATGAGAAGTCTGTGAATGCTGTGAATACAGTGCCAGAGATCACACAGGATGAAAAGTACAGATGGACTTTCATTTTGTAACACTGCAAATCACTAAATGTTAAAATGCATATGGAATGCCTTTTTCATGTAATATAACTCTGGTTGATTTAATTAACACCTAGTTTTCAGAATGTATTTTTTTATTGGTTGCCTTCTTCAAAATGGCTGCTGACTCTTAGCAACAGTCTCGTGGTAGTACTGCTAGGTTTTTCAAGCAGCCATATAAGGCAGCTGCCAGAGCAAGTGCAAGTGGGGATTACTCCTCCCCTTTCGTCCCTGGGGTCCATCTTCTGTCACCCTCTAGCTCTCCCATTTCCAGTTTCACTCATTCCCCAGCTTCCTATTCCTTTCCCTCCTGTATCTACTCCCCATTACTGTATTTCTGCTCTCTGTACTCACTGTCCGCCTCTCACTTATCTCCTTGACATTACCCTCTGCCCCCATGGCCTCTTACACATGGTTCCACCATTCCTACAATCTCCTTTCCCTTCACCCCCCGTAGCCCAGCATTTTCTCCCCCTCTCTCCTCCTTGTAGCCTGACATCTCCCGGTCCCTTTGCTTTCACCCTCCCAGCACATTCCTGCCCCATCTTTCTAGCCCCTGCCCCTCCTCCCTATGGTTCAACAGCTCTCGCTTTTTTCCCTCCCTTTGTTCAGTTTAGGGGGTGAAGAACTTAAGTGCACGATAGAAGAGTGGGACTTGGGTGTGATTGTATGTGATGATCTTAAGGTGTCCAGACAGGTTGAAAAGGCGACAGCGAAAGCTAGAAGGATGCTAGGGTGCATAGGGAGTGGTATGGCCAGTAGGAAAAAGGAAAAATTGATGCCCCTATATAAGACTCTGGTGAGACCTAATTTAGAATATTGTATATAATTCTGGAAGTCACACCTTCAAAAAGATATAAAAAGGATGGAGTCAGTCCAGAGGAAGGCTACTAAAATGATGTGTGGTCTTCGTTATAAGGCGTTTGGTGACAGACTTAAAGATCTCAATCTGTATATTTTGGAGGAAAGACAAGAGATGGGCGATATGTTAGAGATGTTTAAATACCTATGTGATGTAAATGCGCATGAGTTGAGTCTCTTTCATTTGAAAGGAAGCTCTGGAATGAGAGGTCATAGGATGTAGTTAAGAGGATATAGGCTCTGGAATAATCTAAGGAAATACTTTTATAGAAAGGGTGGTAGATGTGTGGAATAATATAGGGAAATACTTTTTTATAGAAAGGGTGGTAGATGCGTGGAACGGTCTCCTGGTAGAGGTGATGGAGACAGAAACTGTGTCTGATTTCAAGAAAGCCCGGGATAGCCACGTAGGATCTCTTAGAGAGAGGAAAAGATAATAGTTACTGTGGATGGGCAGACTGGATGGGCCATTTGGCCTTTACCTGCCATCATGTTTCTGCCAATTTATAGGTAGGATTCATACTGTCGAAATCATAGGAATTAAATTCTACAGTAGAATTTCAACTGGATTCCCCTGTTTCTCAGCCCACTACTCTAATCATTAGGTCACTCTTCTGTTATTGTATAATACCCAAAGCCATTCTCTTCCCTTTACCCCTATCCCCCACCTCCTGAGCCACCGTCACAGATGCTCTCTTATTGTTTCTTACTTGACATCAACAATAAGCTCTAATTTACTAAGTGTAGATCTGACTGTACCAACTATGGTTGTCCACAAACTGTCACCCACACTTTCAATTCTACCCTTATTCTAGCTTATTATGTGTCTTCCTCCATATCATATATGGTAATCAGATATCCTTTAATGCCCCCCCCCAACTCATTGGTTTTTACATGCTGTAGTTTTTCATCCAGAACATATCATCCAAATGAATCATATCCTTCCTGCCTGGTAGCTTCATAGATTTCCAGTGTTTTTCCAGTTTTACACATGCACACACTATAAATATTCTCCCTTATTTGCCCATACTATCATCCATGTATTCTGATGCCTAGTTTTTCATTACTAAAGGAAGAATAGGTGCCTTTTTTTATTTGTTTGTTTGTTCAGTTTTGTATACCATTTTCCCAGGGGAGCTCAGAACAGTTTACATTAATTCATTCAGGTACCCAAGCATTTTTCTCTGTCTGTGCGGGTTCACAATCTATGTAATGTACCTGAGGCAATGGGGGGGGGGATTAGGTGACTTGTCCAGGGACACAAGGAGCAGTGTGGATTTTAAATCCACAACTTCAGGTGCTGAGGCTATAGCTTTAACCACTGCGCCACACTCTCCCCTTCTCACTATTAAAGGCTTCTACTCTCTGCCAATATTCTTACACATTTGGAAATTTTCCTTAGGTATGCAAAAAGTTCCTCACCTGTCCACACCCTCTCCAAAATAAAGTACTAAACCTTTTTATCTGTCTTATTCAACCTAATTGCAAATAAGCTCTGTGTAAAACTTTGTAGGGTGCGTGCTCTTCAACATATTTATAAACGACCTGTAAATTGGTACGACGAGCAAGGTGATTAAATTTGCAGACGATATGAAGTTATTCAGTGAAGGCACAGAAGGATTGTGAAGACCTGCAACGTGACATAAACACGCTCGAGAAATGGGCTGTGACATGTCAAATGAGATTTAACAGGGATAAGTGTAAGGTGGCATGTCGGTAACAAAAATTTTATACACAAATACAGGATGTCCGGTGCAGTACTCAGAGAGACCCCCCCCCCAAGAAAGAGACTTGGGAGTACTGGTCGACAAGTCAATGAAGCCATCCGCACAATGCGTGGCGGCAGCAAAATGGGCAAACAGAATGCTAGGAATGATTAAGAAGGGGATCACCAACAGATCGGAGAAGGTTATCATGCCGCTGTATCGGGCCATGGTACGCCTCCACCTGGAATACTGTGTCCAGCACTGGTCGCCGTACATGAAAAAGGACACAGTACTACTCGAAAGGGTCCAGGGAAGAGCGAGTAAAATGGTTAAGTGACTGGAGGAGTTGCCGTACAGTGAGAGATTACAGAAACTGGGCCTCTTCTCCCTTGAAAAGAGGAGACTGAGAGGGGACATGATCGAGACATTCAAGATATTGAAGGGAATAGACTTAGTAGAGAAAGAGAGATTGTTCACCCTCTCCAAGGTGGCGCGAATGAGAGGGCACTCTCTAAAGTTATAAGGGGATAGACTCCATACAAACGTAAGGAAGTTCTTCACCCAGAGAGTGGTAGAAATCTGGAACACTTTTCTGGGGACTGTTATAGGGGAAAACACCCTCCAGGGATTCAAGACAAAGTTAGACAAGTTCCTGCTGAACCAGAACGTACACAGGTAAGGCTAGTCTCAGTTAGGGCACTAGTCTTTGACCTAAGAGCCGCCGCGTGAGCGGACTGCTGGGCATGATGGACTACTGGTCTGACCCAGCAGCGGCAATTGTTATGTTCTTATGGTTAGAGCTATAGCCTCAGCACCCTGAGGTTGTGGGTCCAAATCCCATGCTGCTCCTTGTGACCCTGAGCAAGTCACTTAATCCCCCATTGCCCCAGGTACATTAGCTGGAGTGTGAGCCCACCAGGACAGATAGGGAAAAATTCTTAAGTACCTGAATGCAAACCACTTAGGCTTTAAGTGGTATATAAATTTAAAAAATTACTTTGTCCATTCTCTGTTGTGGAGCATGACAATTTTGCATTATGCTGGCAAATCATTTTTAAAACCTTCTCATCCCACTACATTTCTAGTATCTTCTCCCACCAATCCCTATACAATTGCAATATTAACATGGGGGGGGCTAAAAGTGAATAAAATCTTGATAGTAGCCCCCTTATTCCCCTAAAGCAGGGGTGTCCAACCTTTTGGCTTCCCTGGGCCGCATTGGCCGAAAAAAATGTTTCTGGGGCTGCGCAAATGCTGCAGCAAGACAGAGGAGGGAGCTGGCAAGACGGTAAACACCCGGGGGCAGCAGAGGAGAACACTGCATCGCCCTTGACTGTGGCCGCACAAAATACTTCACGGTTGGACACCCCTGCCCTTAAGTCTCTGTATACCATCTTGAAATGGGTTATTGACTCAGCATGTCTCCTTGGATTACCCTATTTCCTATATGGTGCTTGACTTGAAGATTGTTGATGTACTAGATATGAGCATATTTCACCAGTGTTAAAACTACTACACTGGTTACTGATGGAGTTTAGAATTGAATCTAAAATTTTGACAATTGTGCATCAAACAATCTATAGCACAGCACCTTGGTATTTAACACACGCACTGAGGAAGTACTTGCCAACAAGTTCTTTAAGATCTGAAACAGCGATGCAGTTGTCAATTGAGTCAGTTAGGGAGACTCATTATAAAAGAACACAGACAACAGCAATTTCAGTTGCAGGTCCACTATTGTGAAACCAGTTGCCAGGTCACTTGAGATTATGCAGGGAGTTAAAATCTTTTAAAAATGAATTGTAAACGTACTTATATGTGCGAGCTTTTTTCTAGAGTGAAATATCTATAATAATAATATGCTAAGCGCGCATGCGCACTCTTATCCCGTGTTCCCTGAGTCTTGATATGTCGGGATGTGGCCGGCAGAGTGCGCATGCATGCCAGAGAAGCATCTCTGCTCTCCACCTCGCGCGGCTGCAGAAACGGCCCCACACTCGCGGCTTCAGGCTCACTTACTCCCTTGCCGCCCCCCCCTTCCCTTACCCCGAACCGACCGGCTAACTTACTCCTTTGCCGGCCCCCTTCCCTTCCCGCAATCCGACCGGCTCACTTAGTCCCTTCCCGCCCCCCCCCCCCCCTTCCGTTCCCACGGTCCCGACAAGCCTGAAACTCCATCAGCGTCTGCAGCACTGTACACACGCTACTTCGGGGCCTTCTACTGCCCTGATTTACTCTGGCACGTCCCTGATGATAATACATGCAGACCCAGTGACGATTTGCCACGTAAAGCTCAGAACAGAGATACGTTTGAGTTCTGAGTGGTGACGCTGAGGGTCTAAGAAGATTGTGCATAAAGGCTGCTATTTGAAACAAGGAAGAAGTTCCTGTTTCTATGAAATTAGTATATATGAGGTAGCCATTTGAGATTTTTCATGCTATATATCTGGTTAATAATAGGAGACACAAAAAAAACCCAAACCACATATAGCAGCCAAAGAGACAAACACCAAAACAAACACAGACAGAGAGACCAAAAGTAAGAAATACAGATAGCAGCCAAAGAGAAAGACAGAAGGTGACAGTCAAAAAACCACACAGAAGAACAGGGGTCTAAAGAGACAGATTTAAAGAAAAAAACAACAACAACTTTGGACAAGGAGAGAGAGACAAACAAAAAAAAAAAAGACACACACAGAAGGACAGGGGGCTACAGAGACAGATTAAAAGAGACAGACAGCAAAAAAAGACACAGATATACAGCGGAGAAGGAGAAAGAAAGAGAGAAACGCAGAAAGAAAGAAAGACAGACACACAAATCTATTCTAGCACCCATTAATATAACGGGCTTAAAGACTAGTTGTGAAATATTCCTCATTGGTTGAAATGTCTTTGTGAGATTTTATATCTGAAATTTTAGAAGAGGGTATGATGTAGTAGGGTTACTTGTTATACTTTGTTTTTCTGTGAAGATTATATGAAGTATTCTGTTTGTTTTATTGCAACCTGCCTAGGTTGAGGGCGGAAAATAAATTTTTAATATAAATAAATAATGGTCAGAAGGACTTTAAGTACTAGTACTTTGGATAGTAAACTTTAGTGAGTCCTTGGCTGTAAGTTTAAATCTTGCTCTTTCTTGTAAGCCTGTACAACATGAGCTAAACTCAGTTTGCCCTACTGTAATTGAATAGTAGCAATTGTTTTCCTTCAAGCTATCCCTAATGATTGCATGTTGTCCACTGAATGCAAATTTCTCTCGAGCATATTTATTCATTAGAGATATCTTGAAAATCTGGCCTATTTGCGGCCCCTGAGAAAGAGACAAACAAGCCTATGCTAGGTACTTTATGAAGATGAAGTATCTTTATCCTTATGAATGTATTCACCAATAGTAGAAGTGTTTAGCTCAAGGTTCAAGTAGCCATTTTTCCTGTTCTTGTGTAAGAAAACTCCAGTAGTATGTAGGCAACCATCCTGAGAGGAGAAATGAGGAAGAAAGATGGGTTGGTTAGAAAACACACAGTATGGAATGAATGAATGAATGAAAAATAATTCTTTTTTTTTTTAATTAGGAGGGTCTGTGTATGCATTGGTCTTCAGTAGTATGAGATTGCTAACATATTTAGACTACAAAACGTGTAAGACAAGCAAGACAAAAAGATGAAAGGGCTAAGGTTTTGGAAAAAAAATTTGAGCAGAAGCCAGCAAGAAGGAATAGAGATTTTCCATGTTTCCTGTTGGGCTATTTGGATTTGAACAAGTTAGCTAAAGCTTTTCCTTTCTAGAGCTTATAAACCAGCAAGAAGTCCTTGATCCCTTGGAACTGGTGAGCTTCAGTCTAGGTACTCTTAGGGCTCTCTCCATCAATTGCAAAGCTTCCAGTTCAAAAAAATCTTGTAATCTCTGATTGTGGCCAGAGTTTCTAAGATGCTAGATTTAAAAGATTACTTGTTAAGAATAAAACATCATGTGACTAATAGGTTTGTACTTTTGATAAAGTTGGGAAAGGACATGCCTGGATTAAGATAAGTCTCAGTATGTGATTGTCTGCCACTGCAAAATGAATCACTTGACATCTTCCTCAAGTTTGATCCAATTCAACTAGAAGCCATTTATCATTTTTTTTTAATATATATTTTTTGCTCCCTCCTTCATCCCCTATGCAGAATATTGTAATAGCAGGTAGTGCCATCCTAGACCCCAGCAACAAGGAACATTGGGAGCACATTCAGCGAACAGAAGGCGGTACAGCCCACCTGCTGAAACATTATGAAGAGTATGCAAGCAATGTGGCGAAGAACATGAAGAAAACATATATGAAGCCTTTTGTTATCGTAGCACCTAATATGAGTAAGTAGCCCTGATTCGGAACAGTTCATCTTGTATAACAGTAAGCTAGTGTCAATGAGGTTTATGAAAGACAGGAGAAGTATGCATTGTTGAAAGGATATCACTGTACGTGAACAAACTTTTCATGAGAGACTGAGGTTTGGAAACAGAATCTGCATTAAAAAATCAGTTTTCCATATATATTTTTTAATGTTACACTATTGCAGTGGCAGTCTGACTTTTATTTATGCTGCTTTTAGGGCTCCTGTTACGAAGGTGCGCTAGCGTTTTTAGCGCACGCACAAGATTAGCGCGCGCTAGCTGAAAAACTACCGCTTGCTTAAAAGGAGGCGGTAGCAGCTAGCACGCGCTAAAACCGTTAGCGCACCTTTGTAAAAGGAACCCTTAGTTTTGCTGTGACAATATTGTAGGAATATTTTCTTCATGTGTAAAACTGCAGTGATGCCACTGTAGGAATTTCATGCAGTATATATAACATATTGATTAAATTGTATTGCTTCATATAAAATGCCAATAATTGTATATATCATATATTTTTTATAGCATACAAGACTTCAGGTGGCTATTTCATAAACAGTTGTTCAATAGAAATAAGAACTTCTTCCTTATTTCAACTAGCGACCTTTATAAGAAACTTCTTAGGCCCTCAGCGTCACCACTCAGAACTCAAACTTATCACTGTTCTGAGCTTTACGTGACAAATCGTCACTGGGTCTAATTTTTCATTTTTAGCTTTCATCAAGAGCTTCAAATACTTATGATTTTCTATAACTTATAATTTCATTTCATTTCACTTAGCTTATGTGTTGTTGTCTCTATTTAGAGATGTCTTATATCGAGCAGGGTGTCACAGCCGACATGTTTCGCGGGAACCACTTTATCAAGGCACCACCCCTCTTTTACTATCGACACCTCTAAATAGAGACAACAACACATAAGCTAAGTGAAATGAAATGAAATTATAAGTTATAGAAAATCATAAGTATTTGAAGCTCTTGATGAAAGCTAAAAATGAAAAATTAGACCCAGTGATAAGTTTGAGTTCTGAGTGGTGACGCTGAGGGTCTAAGAAGTTTCTTATAAAGGTCGCTAGTTGAAATAAGGAAGAAGTTCTTATTTCTATTGAACAACAATAATTGTATATATGCACATATATTACTATTTATTTATATAAGTATATAAAAAAGGTGTGTGTATTTATATATATATATCTATATCTCTATATTTATTTATCTACATAGTTTGCTAATATACCCCCCTCCCCCTTTTATTAAGTCATGGTAGAAACAGGGCGCTAAATGTTCCAGTTCTGCTCAGACGCTCATAGGAATTCTAGGAGCGTTACCTTTTGTTCTCTCCTTCAGTGTTTCTTTCCTATAAGATTGTAGTTCGACCCCCCCCTCTCTCCTTTTGTATAAGTCTGCCTGTTTAGTTAACTGTACCCCCAAATATGTTTGTTAATCAGGCTTCTAGGCGATGTACATTAGTTAATAAAAACATTCTTTTTGTTGCCTAATGTACATCGCCTAGAAGCCTGATTAGGCAGTATAAAACATTTTTAAATAAACTTGAAACATTTTGCGCCCTGGGCCGCAGTAAAAACTTCTACCATGGCTTAGTAAAAGGCTAGTAGACAAAATACTGCAACTTCCAACAGACCCATTGCTTCCTCAAATCCAAATAACTGGCAACAGCTCAGATCTAAATAGTATCTTTAGATGGTAATCTTGAAGGTTCATATTCTACAGACTAGATCGGTGTTCTTCAACCACTGGTCCATGGACCACTGCTGGTCCACAGAAATTTCCTGCCGGTCCACAGAGCCAGCATGTGCATCAGGCCCAAAACAGTGTTCTTCAACCGCCGGTCCACGGTGCGATGTAATGTAATGTAATGTAATTTATTTCTTATATACCGCTACATCCGTTAGGTTCTAAGCGGTTTACAGAAAATATACATTAAGATTAGAAATAAGAAAGGTACTTGAAAAATTCCCTTACTGTCCCGAAGGCTCACAATCTAACTAAAGTACCTGGAGGGTAATAGAGAAGTGAAAAGTAGAGTTAGAGGAAAAATAAAAATAAAATAAACATTTTAACAAGACAGCATTGATCTAAATACTTTGGAAGGTAGAAGAGAGGAGAGAAAGGAATAGAAGCAGAAGGGGGAGCCGTTGAACAGTAGAATTCTGGAGAAATTTAAATGATAGAAATAGAACAAAACAAAGACAAAAGGCAAAACAATAGATAAGATTAAAGATAAATCATAAGCTGGAAAGAAAAATAAAATAAAACTTTGTCTTCAATCCACGGTTTCAGCGTCAGTGATGAAGTGGAGCAAGTAAGTTTAGGAGGAGCGATTGACGTTTCCAGAAAGTCCCAGGATGCCTATGTCTCCTCCCCTGCGATATTCTCCCATCCATGCATTCCCTCCCAGACACACTGCCCGTGCCCCAGCCGCTCCAAGGAGGTTGCCCCAGATGAGGCCCACGGTGAATGCAGGATTCTCTCCTCTGCGGGAAAGCCGCCCGGAGCCGACAGTCGATCTTCTTAGCGGATTGCATGGGGGGAAGAGTTCACACTCTTGGTAGGATCGGGTCTGTGTGCTCTCGGTGGTTGTGGCTGGTCTCGTTGCTGCTTAGGTGTAAAAGCAGTTGATCTCCACTGCTGCTGATATTTAAAAGCAGGCAGATTGATCTCTCCAATGGACTGCAGGGGGAGGAGTTCACACTCCTGGCAGGATCGGGTCTGTGGGCTCTTGGTGGTTGTGGTAGGTCTCGCTGCTGCTTGTATGTAAAAGCAGTTGTTTTTCTACTGCTGCTGATATTTAAAGCAGGTAGATTGATCTCTTAAACGGGATATAGGGGGAGGAGCTCACATGCCTGGTTGGATCGGGGCAAGGGCTCCTATTATAGGCTGCTTAGGTGTAAAAGCAGTTGATCTCCTGCTTCTGATAATATTTAAAAGCAAGCATATTGATTTTTCCAACGGAATACTGGGGAAGAGCTTACTTGTCTGGCTGGATCAGGGCAAAGGGCTCTTGGTAGTGGTGGCTGGTCCTGTTGCTGCTTAGGTGTAAAAAACAGTTGATCTTCCTAGTGGACTGCAGGGGGAGGTGGAGCTCACACTCTTGGCTGGATCGGGTCTGTGTGCTCTTGGTAGTTGCGGATAGTTCCGCTGCTGCTGAGGTGTAAAAGCAGTTGATTTCCCACTGTTGCTGATATTTAAAAGCAGGTAGATTGATCTCTCCAATGGACTGCAGAGGGAGGAGCTCACATGCCTGGCTGGATCGGGGCAAAGGGCTCTTGGTAGTGGTGGCTGATCGATGCGGGGTTATCTTCGAGTCAGCTCCCTCTTCCTAACTGATTCAGTGCACAAAGCCACGGGCAGTGGCTCCTACGGGTATCCTGCGCCTGAACCGGAAGCCTTCTCTCTGATGTTGCAACGTCAGAGGGAAGGCTTCCAGATGAGGCACGGGACGTGCAAGGTACAATTAGTATTATTATGGGGGTGGGGTCTGGCCCACGACTTCTTCAACCACCGGTCCACAGAATAATTCTTTTATTTCTGCCAGTCCATAAGTGTAAAAAGGTTGATAAACACTGGACTAGACCATTCTGCAACAGCTATTACTTCCAGAAATAATTTGCAATCCACATTAGATCTGAGGAATTTTCCTAAAATTCCTTTATATCCATTTGTTTTGGCATCAGTGATATTTGTTAGCCAGTGTATTCATTTTTTTCAATAGCTGCATATACTTTGAAGTACTTTATGGAATTACAGTCCATTTGCCAGGATCCCAGTCTAGGGATCTGGAACCCAATCAGAATTTTTGCCAGTTAACTAAAGGAGCAGCTTTTCTAGCTGAAATAGTTGGAGAGCTATGGTTTGCTCTTGTCCCTCACTATGATGTGTAATAGCATTCCCAATCATATGCATGATCTTGCTCATGCTTCCACTGTCATATGGAACAGTCTTGCACCACCTTTCCTTGAAATGAAATGTCCAATTCTTTCTTGCAACAGTTATTGCAGTTGACATCTTTGACAAATCAAATTTTACGGGAGCGAGAGTGCCACAGTTTGAAAAGATCTCTGAAGATTACTCAAAAGATTTGAAGTCGTCTGCTCTCTTCCCTGATACTTTGTTCAAAGCCCTAGGCAGAAAAGGTAAAATAGAAAATATTAACAAAATATTCTTTTAAGATTTTGTTTAGAAACTCTCTCACCTCTGTTCCAGGTCTGGAAGACATCTTGTGTTTTAAGCGCACATGTAATGAATTTAAATGTTTTGAATGGGGAAACCTGTTGGGTGGGCGGGCAGTAGGAAGCCCTAATGCAAAGATTATGTAGTCCTTTTACTAAGGTGCGTTGCCAATTTAGCACACGCTAAGAGCTAAAGCGCGCCAACGCGTCCATAGGATATAATGCTGCTAAAACGGCTAGCGTGCCTTAGTAAAAGGACCCCTATGTTCTTGCAAATGAAAATGCCTATAAAAATCTTGCCATTATTTCATGTTAAGTTTCATAAAGGTAGATGGGTTCTTGTTGTAAATATTGTAAAGAGCATTTTTAATGCTTTGTGTGTGATGATTTTGGATATCATGCTTTAGTGTGTGTGTGTATTTTTATGTATATTATCATGGAAACCACTGAGAATTTTGGCGGTATAGAAACTTTTTAAATAAATAAAGGATATGGGATGGTTACAATCGAAGCGGTTTACATATTTTAGACAGGTACTTATTTTGTATCTGGGGCAATGAAATGCTAAACGACTTGCCCAGAGTCACAAGGAGCTTTAGTGGGAGTTGAACTGATAACCTCAGGGTGCCGAGGCAGCTGCTGTAACCACTAGGCCACTCCTCCACTCCAAGTTAGTGAGGTCCTTCATATCAGCTCATTCCAAAGCTAGACCCTTTTTGATGAAATTGTATTCTATATTTTGGCTGCCAGTTAACATCTAATGACAGTATGAATCAGGCATAAATATGAAACGTGTTGTCTCTTTACTTTTCTTTCAAGTTTATTAATTCAAGTTTATTAATTGTTTTGATTAATCGCTTAATCATAGTTCTAAGCAATGAACAATTTAAAATACATTCAAAGGGGAACAATACAATACAATACAAACTTAAAACAATACAATAAGGTTAAAAATTAACTCATCATATTCATAACATAAGGTAAAAAAGGGGTAGTGAAATACAATTTAATATAGGAAAGCAGAACAAAAAAGGAAAGGTACATGAGGGAACAAAAAGTAAAAACATGTTAATAAAATAAAATCAATGGCATGGGTATTAAGAAATTAAATATCAAAGGCATCTTAAAAAAAAAAAGGTTTTTAAATTACTTTTGAATCTTCCCTGGTCCTGCTCCTTTCGTAAATGAATGTAGCGTTCCAGGTCTGTGGTGCAGTTACTGAAAAAATAAATTGGCGTCTTGTGTTTATAATCTTAAGTGAGGGGATAGTTAATAAATTTTGTTCATTTGATCTTAAAGCTCTGACAGGATTATATGGAATTAGGCATTTATATATAAATGCTGGGTATATATGAATATATATATATGTATATGTATATATATATATATATATATATATATATATATATATATATATATATATATATATATATATGAATTGTGGGTAGGGGAGGATAGTGGATTGTGTGAGTCTGTGATGGAAAAGAATCTTTGGTAAGTCTCAAAGTTGCAGCCCAGATGCTTGTTTTAATCTTCTAGTGGTACTGCCTACAACAAAGCCTTCCAGTCACAAACTTTCCTCTCAGATGGATGATGAAGATTCATTGAATTCTGATAATGCTCTGGCACAGAGGAAGAGAAGACAGCCTGATCCGTTTGATCAAGTTGCTGTTGCGGTTGTAATTGTGTACCGGTCCCTGGGACAACTCTTACCTGAGCACTATGACCCCGACCGACGGAGCCTAAGGTAGAGCTGTATATGCAGATATGTGAAAGCATTGGGTTGATACATGACTAAGGCCGCCTTTTACTAAGCTGAGGTAGAGGTTTCTACCGTGGCCTGAGGCTCTAAATGCTCTGACACTCATAGGAATTCAGTGCTCCGGGCCACATAGAAACCTCTACCATGACTTAGTAAAAGGGGGAGAGGCAAATATGCTCCTAGAGCTCACTTTCCACCTGCAGAGCATTGTGCTACTGCAAAATGATTTTTGTGTGAGGTTTTAATACTCATTTTTATGTAACATTTTTTGACTTAACATTATTAATGAAACAAAGTCTTTAAAAAGTAATACAGTGGTACCTCGGTTTACGAGTGTACCGGTTTGCGAGTGTTTTGCAAGACAAGCAAAACATTTGCAAACTTGGTGCCTCATAAACCGAGCGCGCCTCGATTTGCGAGCGCCCCCCCTGCGATCCGGCACCCCCCACCGCCATCAGGCACCCCCCACCACCACCATCGGGCACCCCCCTTGCCGCGACCTGAGGTCCGAACGTGAACTCTCAGGCCTTGAGCATGCGCACATGCTCAAGGCCCAGCACAGGAGGCAGATCTTCGGGCACCAGCACCAACGCACAGGACATGATGGTGCTGGTGCTGGTGCTGGTGCAGAAGCTACATCAAAGTAAGAAGAGGGTTCGGGTGGGTTGGGGGGACCTCAGGTCGCGGCGGGGTGTGCCGGTTCGTAGGGGGGGCCTTCGGGGGAGCAATGCCGGTTCTTGTGGGGGGGGAGCAGTGCTGCTGGCCTCGGGGGGGGTGGAAGGTGGGAACCTATCAAAGTGAGTTTCCATTATTTCCTATGGGGAAAACTCGCTTTGATAAACGAGTATTTTGGATTACGAGCATGCTCCTGGAACGGATTATGCTCGTAATCCAAGGTACCACTGTATCTGTAGTCTCTTGTACCTTACTTTACCTCCAGCTGCACTCTGATACCAGTGACAAAACACTTTTCTCTTCAAGGTAGCCCGTCACCTTAACCCACAAAGAGAACCTAATGTGTGCTGCTTAATGTGATTTTTTTGAAAAAATACAATTAAAGAAAATAGTCTTCTTCTGTAACACATCGTTACAGCAACATGATTTTAGGTATGTGCCTGGACAGTCTAATGTACTTGGCATTTAGTCAGATTGACTGATCTGTGGTTTCAAGTGGCTTCCAGTGAGATCCTGCAAAAGAGAAGAGGGTCAAAGTGCAGCTGGAGAGGATAAGAATAATTAGATTATGTCACTCGTGTTATCCAGTAAGCATTTTTGCATACATTCTCATACAGATTTTCTTTTGGCATGAGATGTAGTTATGATGTGATGTGTTGGTATGAGATGTTATTCAGAACAATTATTTTAGTCTTCCTTCTTTGGTATGCCTTTCAAAAAAAACCTACTCCAGGTACATTTCAATCAGAGGCCAAAAATGCTGGAATGATTTTCCTTCGGGAAGTGAAGAATTATCTGATCTTTCACTAGAAGCTTAAGGCTTGTCTTTTTCAAGAAGCATTTACTTCTTTAAAGGTTATATACAGATTAAAGAATAAGGAGGCTTTGGGTTAAACAGTCTTTTTTATTTTTTTTGTTTGACTTAAGATGCTGTGTCTTAACTTACTACAATTTGTTGAGCCTGTATGTTTGTGTACTTATTGGCTTTATAGTTTTTGTTTTAATTTTCTGATAAGAGAAAGATGCTTTTATATTTGTGGACTATAAAGTTTTCACTAAATACAAATTTTTTTTCAGTCTCAAATTTTTAATGATGATATTTTTAATCTAATAAGTAAATAAAGAATGGCAGTAATAACTGAAGAGCTTCTCTCTTTCCCTGATGCTTTGTTCTCAGAGTGCCTAATCGCCCCATCATCAACACTGCAATAGTGAGTACCACAGTTCACAGTGAAGGGGGCCCATTTGCAAGCCCACTGGTGAATCCCATTACACTGGAGTATACCCTGTTGGAGACTGAGGAGAGGACCAAACCTGTGTGTGTTTTCTGGAACCATTCCATTGCGTGAGTTTGACATGTTTCTGCATGCAGGACTCTTGCAGTGGACCTACATCACAGTGCCAAAATAGGAAACTTGGGGTGACTGCTGTTGGCATCGTTTTCATTTAAAGCAAAGCTTCCTGGTACTCAGTAACAAATCATTTGCTATGGATGTGGATTCTCTGAAATGACATGGGAAAAATCCCCCTGTTCCTGGTCATTTCTTGTCAGTTTTAACTGGGAAGGAAAGGAAAAAAACTGACATTTCGGGGGGAGGGGTTCCTCAGTAGTAGTGTAACTAGTGCACAGTCAACTAGTGCACAGTGTTTCTCAATAGTATATACCAGTGGTTCCCAAACCTGTCCTGGGGGACCCCCAGCCAGTCAGGTTTTCAAGATATCCCTAATGAATATGCATGAGAGAGATTTGCATATAATGGAAGTGACAGGTATGCAAATCTCTCTCATGCATATTCATTAGGGATATCTTGAAAACCTGACTGGCTGGGGGTCCCCCAGGACAGGTTTGGGAACCACTGGTATACACCATTAAGCAATGGTGTGTGCTGTTGATGTTTTTTTCCCCCAAAATGAAAAAAATTTTAAACTGTGGGTGCAATGAAAAATCTCATAAATAACACAGGAAATGAAACAAACCAAATTTTTAAGTCTGCACACCCCTACGATTTATTGTTCTTTGTCAGGGAAGTCCCTAGACCCTGCATCTGTCATTCGTCCTTCACTATAGTTGCATCTTTTTTTTTTTGTCTTTTTTGGTCAGAATATATTTTGAGATGAACATTATTTATTTACCCACACTTCCTATACCGCCCTTTGAATTGCAATTTAAAAAAAAATCATATAAAATACTGTAAATAACAGAGGACAAAATAAGGAGGGAGGGAGTCCAAGTAGAGACAGAAGGAGAGAAAATGATCAAGAACAGGAGCAGCAACATCCCATCATATTTATCAAATCCAGCAAAGATGAAGAAATAATAATGACGATCTGGCTCGCTGGTTCAGCAGCAGCACATTTCTGTGTTATTGTTTATTGAAAACTTCTATGCCACTACTAATAACTTGTGAGTCAATTCAGAGTGGATTACATGAGCTTATGTAATGCTGTTACAATACATGAGCTTCTATAAAGGTGTTACAATACAGAGTTAGCTATTTCTGAGATGGTTTTCAATTCAGACACATGTATACCATAATCAATCATCCTACATATATACACATATAATACTAGTATCATGTGCTATGTTCATACTAAATCCTACTTATTTGCACACATAATACCTGTATTAGGTTTACATGTATTCTGATAATTCTAGTTATCTGTACTTTGTTTATCATATCCTCAGCAATTCTGGGTATCTCTACTGCGTTCACCATATTGTGTTCCTAGTGGGGACTAGCCCGCTATCTCCTCGATGTTGCATTATTAGTTAAAGTAGTCTGTGAAGAGGATGGTCTTTATCCCTTTCTTATATATACATCTGTTTGCTAGGTCGGGGGATTTGGGTTTTCCACTTGGGTCCCATAATAGAGAGAAGATGTGGTACTGCAGGGGTGATCTTGTTAGCCAAAGAGTACTGAAGGGCTCAATTGTGGGGAAGAAAGCAATGCTGGCTTGGACAGCTGCCCTGGGTTTTTCTTTTTTTCATGTAATCTGTTTTGAGGTATGAAGGTGGGCTGTCATTTTAAAATGAAATAAAAAATTCCTTCCTCTTCCTAAAAATACAATTAAAACTGCAGGTCTGAGTGCCAGTCATCAAAATCAGAATTAGGTGTTTTTCCTAATATTTTTAGTGCAAGAAGAGGGATGCTTTGAACAGTTTTAAAAGTGAATTCTGAGAGCAAGTGTTCAAAGTGTCTCCGTCTCCAGTCAGCTGAAAGTTTCTTCTTGTTTACCCGTGAAATTTGAAACTTGGGTGAATAGTGAGTTGCTTATCTTTATGAGAGTTTCCCACTGCTACTGTTAGTCCATTCTGTGCCAGCAGCTGTAGAGCAGACACTGATATCACCAACTTCAAGATAGTGATTTGCTGCCATTGCTGGGCTGCTAGCACAGAGTTTCCAAGTACCTGTTATTATAGGTCAACCAGCACCAGGAGCTCCCAAAAATATCAGTTGCAAAACAATATAAAAATATATGGGCAAGGTGTCATATGTATTACTGATCTAGGACCTACATTGCAATCTGGTTAAATTGCCATAGATTTTAATTATATACCTAAATTTGTAGAACGTGCAGCTGTAACAGGTAGTCACAGCCATCTACACCAGCCTTTGACATGGTGTAAGCATCACACCTAAATGGTGTCAGGTCAAAAGCGCGCCGGGACAAAGGCGCGCCCAGACAATTGAGCGCAGCGCGGAGGCGCGCGCTGCTCAAACTTACTGTTTTTAGGGCTCCGACGGGGGGGTCATGGGGGGAACCCCCCCACTTTACTTAATAGACATCGCGCCGTGTTGTGGGGGGTTTCTAGGGAAAAAGTTAAGTTTACAGTAAAATGTGGAGGGTTACAACCCCCCATAACGCCGGCGCGATGTCTATTAAGTAAAGTGGGGGGGTTCCCCAACAAAACCCCCCGTCGGAGCCCCTAAAAACAGTAAGTTTGAGCGGCGCACACCTCCGCGCTGCGCTCAATTGTCTGAGCGCACCTTTGTCTTTCGCGCCGTTGTCTATGAACCCACCTAAATGATGCATTACTGCAGACAGGCTAGTATTCTATAATAGCAATTACAAGCGTAATGACCTATATTAAATTTGTGCTTAGCGTGCAGCATCATAGTGCCTAATTTTAGGCGTCCTGTAGAGAATTTACCCTATTTCCACCAGGAAAAATCTCATGGGGTTAGTTGCATCATTAGATATGAACAAGACTAGCTTGGCCTTTCTTGTTGGCTGTGCTTGCTTGAGTGGTTTGTTTCCTGAATTAAAGCATTAGATGAGAAACCAAGAGCAAAGATTCTTTCACCCCTTTGATATTTCTGTGAGGGACTAGGCCAGGGGTCCTCAAATCTAGACCTCAAGGTCCACAGCGAATATGTATGGCATCTCTTTGCAGTCATTGCTTCCATTGCATGCAAATAGATCTTGTACATATTCATTGTGAAAATCCTGATTCTGGTGTTTTCTAAAATTCCTTTCCAGCTTCTATATAATTGTTGTATGCAGGGGTTGTTTTTCTGTTTCAGCTTAGTAACATTATTTGGAGCAGTTTGTTCCATGTTGTTAGGTTTTGCCGTGTGGGTAGAATTTTATCTACATCAGTAGTCATGGGTTCTAGTTGCTTCAAAATCAGTTGCCAGAATATTCCTGCAGGTATCTTACTGTATTTTGTCTTGAGGTTTTAAAGCAAATGTTTTGGGCAGTTTTAAATAGAAATTTAGTAGATAATGGTTGGACCAGATAACTAGTTCTCAATGCACAAGGGGAATTTTGAGCTTTCAGTTATGGTAGAGATAAAATCTAAGCAATATCCAGCCTTGTGGGTTTGAACATATGGGAAGGTTGTAAAATTTAATTGTTTTTGTAAAATTTTTAAACGAGCAGACCTTATGGTCTTTCTGCTCCTCAAGATTTAAATTCAGATCCCCAAGTATTACCAAATTAGAGAATATTATTGTACAGTAACACAGTAAATGATGGCACAGTCTGTCCAATGTATCAAGCAAGGTGGCCAGCGCCATGCCCTCTATTCTGTGTGGGCCCCCAGTCACCCATGCTTAAATGGTTGTTGTTAGGTCTCCATCATGCCAACCATATAGGCAGCCAAACATGTTAGAGTATTGGTTATAAGCACATATCATCTTCAAATATTACTGAGAGTATTCAACTTACACAGTAAAGATATCTTCCCCTCTCCCCTGAGCTAGGTTATTTAGCTCATTATGAGGCATATAAGGAATGGTGCACTATCCTGTAAATAGCCTCCAAATATGTTGGAGCTATTGGTTTCCCTTGAAGAGAGCACTAATTACAGTATATAAAGCTAGGGAATTTAACAACACCGGTCCATGATCTCGGATTCACTGTTAGCTAGCAATAAGTATACTGACAGAAATAGTGTAGTTATTCAACATTTACTGTGTAGGTTTACTTGTAAGCCGCTTAGGTGATAAGCAGATACGTTTTTTAAAAATAAATTAATTAATGAAATAAAAAAGAAATTAGCGAACAGCAAAATAAGCAAAGGTAGGAACAAAACTACTGATGATAAAAGTTAACTAACTTAATAAATTCCCTATAGCAACTAATAAATGCTTCCTAATTAAACAACAACCAAAAAAGTACCCAAATAATCTGATTTATACTTCACAAAACACGAGAACTTCAGTAGATGATCTCATACCCTGAAGAATGAAATAAATAGCCTTACAACCCTTTGAAGCAGATAGATACCATTTCAGAAAAGCTTTTACAGCAAGATAGCTAAAATGAGTCTTCTAATGCTAGCTCCAGTCAGTCTTCGGATGGTGAGCAGCAAATTCAACCTATAGAGGGATAAATAACAAAAGTTCTGTGTCCAGAAAGTCTGTGAATCTGGTTGTGTGTCATGGATAAACCTGTGAATCTGGTTGGTATTGCCTAAATATGCAGTACATTCCTGGCCCCAGTGATTAGGGCAAATCTTTGAGAGGCAAGTGTCCAGAAATAAAAGCCAGTGGGAAAAGCCAAGTAGAGAAACATGGCAATTAGTAGATTTTCCATTAATAGTATTGCGTGCAAACAATACCTGACCTCTGGAAGTAGTTTCTCTGATTAGTTGGATCAGAATTCATCAAAGTTAGCAGAACCATTCAAATTCTCATCATGTTGAAGTCAGATAGAAGTCAGTGTGGATAGAAGGGATGAAACTGAGGAATGCAGAAGTCCCAAAGCTAGTTGAAAAAACCCAACATTGTTGTCGATTCAGAGTTTTCTGGGAGTGAAATGCAGGTAATGGTTTCAGCAAGGACACTGCAGCAAAATAAATATGCTGTCCTTCTTACACAAGCAGAATTTCAAAAACTGCTCAGATCCATAGTGCTTTGTAGTAAAATCAATTTTAATTTGGTTCTGAAATCATAAGCACACAAAAGGTTGATGAGACTGTTGCCCAACAGGCAAAGCATTCTACTGTCTGTCACCTTCTAATTGCTCATCAAACTTCCCTCTATGCCACACTTCTTCTTCATACTATCTTTAGAATACTTTTTATGGTTCACTTGTATTTTCCATGAAATTACTCTTTCTGTTTTGGCCTAATGAAGGGAATATCTCCTGTAAGCTAGTCAAGAAATAATCCAATTAGGAGGTATCTTCGCGCTCATTTAGTGTGTCTCATAAACCCAGGTGAAAGAGTGTCTAACTTGATATTGGTACAATCATTTTCATAAGGAGTTCGTATGACAGACAATTTCAAAGACCCCTGAGGCAGGCCAAGAGCCGAAACACTGGCAGTGTTGGATCTTCTATTGAATAAAGAATCATTCATCCCAGTTCTGTTGATGTGTACACTTCTTTGTGGATGTTATGTTTTTTAAACCTTTATAAGGATAGTTCTTGTTCAGCATTGGTAGATCTGTTGTTTATAATTTAAAGTAGAGTTGTGTGGTAAGGCACATTCTGCTTGGTGTTCTACTTGTGTCATGTAGCCATCTTCTTTATTCTGTGTGAGATGGTATTTGGCAAGCAGAAACTACAACTTGGCTGTATCTTTTCTGACGTTTTTACTGTATATCTTATTTTAACCAACAGGATCCGGGGGATGGGAGGCTGGTCCTCCAAGGGCTGTGAGCTTATTTCTAGAAACCAAAGTCACATCACTTGCCAGTGCTATCATATGACAAGTTTTGCTGTCCTGATGGATATTTCAAAGAGAGAGGTGAGTCACCATACATTAACATGTATGTTTTTCTAATTATATTCTCTAATAAAATATTTTGGATTAAAAAACAAAAAACATGCACGTTCCTGAAATTCCAAGACTGAAACCAAATTGTATTCCAAATCATCTAAGTTGGTGTAACATTTGTGTCTGGTACACTCCTGTACTTCCATGCAGTTCACCTGATAATTACACTGGTTCACAATTAAGATTAAGACTTTCAGTGACCATAACAATGGTCTTAGATGTTCAGTGACCATAACACTGGTCATACTTGAGTCCTGAGAAAACATCATGTTGCACAGGAGGTTTGTTTATTGTATAGAGATCTTGGTTCTTAGGGTTACTTATTTTTAGCCCATGTCAGAATTTTGAAAAGTGCTTTTAATTTTGTTGAGGGCATCAGTCTTGGCCTAGGAGCTGTCCAGATCGTGGTGCTGAACAGTGGTAAAACACCCTTTGGAGTAGAGGAGTGGCCTAATAGCTAGTGCAGTGTCCTGAGCATCAGGGGAACTGGGTTTGATTTCCACTGCTGCTCCCTGTGACTGTAAGCAAGTCGCTTAACCCTCCATTACCCTAGGTACAAAGTAAGTACCTGTATATAATATGTAAATTGATTTGATTATACCACTAAAGGTAGTATATCAAATTCCATTGCCTTTCCCTTTAATGAGCCATAGATATTGTATAGTAAGCAACCCCAATCCCTGCTTTCCAGAGGCAGATTTTTCAAAATTGTGGGACGAGTTTGCAAATTGCATGCTATAATTTTCTAAATTCTGCGGTGAGTGTGGTACATTTTCATGTACAGTAGACTTTCAGTTAACCAGCACCCATGGGGATTGGTAGATGCTGGATAAATGTAGTTTCTGGTTGCTTGAGAGTTGCTATTAAAAATAGGCCTAACTAATACTATACCCCATACTATGCCATACCATAAACTTTCAGACAAACTACCAGATATGTGGTGTACTTAGTGCCAAGTTTACACTTACCGTATATACTCGAATATAAGTTGATCTGAATATAAGTCGAGACCCCCCCATTTCCCCCCCCCCAAAAGGAAGAAAAATGGTTGACTCGAATATAAGACCAGGGCTTAATATTCAAGTGCCATGCCCTGCCAGGATCTGCACCCAGTGTCCCCTCCCTCACTCCCTCCCCTGCCAGGTTCTGCACTCAGCCTTCCTCACTGCCCTGCCAGGTTCTGCACTCAGCCCCCCCCCCCCCCATCTTTGCCAAGTTCTGCACCCAGCCCCCATCCCTCCCTGCCCTGCAAGGCTCTGCACTCAGTCCCATTCCCTACCAGGCTCTGAACCAAGCCCCCTTCCCTGCCAGGCTCTAAACATTGTTCCCCCTCCCTGTCCTAACTTCCTTCCCTGTACCCTCTTCCCACCAAAAAAAGCCAACCTCATCAGTAATGTCACATTGGCTTGATTGTCACGTACTCCCCTCTGCCCTCCAACCCAGCCAGCAGATTAACCCTTCCCCTTAACTGAAACCACCTAGTGGTAGGCTGGGACAGGAGGGATCCCTCCTGTCCCGGCTTACACTAATAATTACCACCCTCCCTCGCTTACCTTTTCCCTGGTGGTCCAGCGGTGTATCCCACGCTGAACCCCTCCTACCAATTTCAAAGGTAGTAGCCAGTGGCACACCTGGGCTGGCACGCAGGAGCAAATGTTTCGTGCTCCCGGCCAGCCCTGCACCGCTCTTTGATAGGCAGCCACGAGAGCCGCGAATCCCATGAGAACTGGTGGCAGCCTATTAAGGAGCGGTGCAGGGCCGGCCGGGAGCATGAAAGCTTGCTCTTGCGTGCCTGCCCAGGTGCACCACTGGCTACTAGCTTCGCAATCGGCAGGAGGGATACACCGCTGGACCACCAGGGAAAAGGTGCGCAAGGGATGAAGAGAAGGAGGGAGGGTGGTAATTATTATTGTCTGCCGGGGCAGGAGACAGGAGGGATCCCTCCTGTCCCGGCCTAAGGCAAGCCTGCAGGAAGTCTGTTTTGGGTGGTCACTGGGGGATGATCCGAATATAGGATGAGACCCCCATTTTTGGACCATTTTTTTGGCCCCAAAATCTTATCCTATATTCGTCCTATATCCAAATTGATTTTATTTTCACTTTTATTTAAAGTATTACAGTATTTCTTAAGATTTTTTTTTCTGGTTGCTTGAGAGTTCTGGTTAATTGAGTTCCAATTAACAAAGAGTCTACTGTATACGCATATTTTGTAACAATCTCCACAAGAGAACAAAACAAAGTGCTGCATGCTTACTCGAAAACCAGGAATTTTGATGTTTCTGTTATGTCTTGTGTTCCATTGTTTGTTTTGTGTTAAGACAGTTCTGAAGTTGTTGTTCTGCTATGAAATGAAAAAAACTCCTAAACATTCTGTCTTAACACAGCAGATGGAGTCAGGAAAGTTCATAGTTTATTCCTAAAGAAGGGTTTCAATGGCTGAAAGTGCTAATTAGAAAGCTGTTCTAACAGTAGGAGCATTGTGGGACAGAGGATTTACAGGCTTAACAAAAAAAGTCTGACCACTATGGAATTCATGAGCTGCAGAAGTGCTTCTTTGGCACTACCACAGTGAAACTGATCTTGGCAACACTTTCAAAGATCTAGCTTGTTATCTTGTTTAACTGCTTTTAGCTCCTTAACTCTGTCCTGTCTCTGTATGGTGACAGTAGTTTTATTGCACAGGCTCATAACGGGATATTTTTATAGCAATAAAACAGGGGTATCACAGTCCCTCCTCGAAGGCCGCAATCCAGTCGGGTTTTCAGGATTTCCCCAATGAATATGCATGAGATCTATGTGCATGCATTGCTTTCAATGCATATTCATTGGGGAAATCCTGAAAACCCGACTAGATTGCGGCCCTCAAGGAGGGACTTTGAGATCCCTGGGTTAGGACAATTATGTCATTGTTATTTGTAAATAATTTTATTATAATAACTAGTATTTTAGCCCGTTAGAGTAAAGGGTGCTAGAATAGCCCCACCTATACCCTGACCCCATCCATGGCCCTCCATCTGGCCTCCTGGACCCCCATTAATTACCCGAGGCAGATAAGCCTGCCAGATGCTCTTGGCAGAATCTGACACTTGAAATATTGAGATCTTTCCAAGAATCTAGGGAAGAGTTTGTATTGGTGCAGGATGTGGGCAATTCCAAGCAGCACAGTCTTCTGTAGTTGACAGATGATTTGTCAAGGCTCAGTATGTTTGGATGTTGTTCCAAGCCTTTTGATATTACTCTAAGGTAGTTTCTCGCAAACTTTGCGAGCTGTGGCACACTAAACCGGTGGCCACAGCTGGAGGGCACCCGGAAATGCGCGGACATCGATGCAATGACTTCACGTGGAGGCCCTGAGCCGCCAGTGGAGAGTGCTACAAAAGAAGACATGCGAAGTGGAGTAGAGACACCAGGGATGAGGAGAGGCACTGGCGACGGTTGACTGCCTAAAGGATGCGAGAGGCATGTTCTGTAGGCAGTCAGCCGGTGCTGGCGGCACACTTGAAATCTCAGGCAGCACACAGTTTGCGATGCACTGCTCTAAGGACATCACAACTGCAGATTTTGGCCAGAGTCATTTAATTTCAGTGAGGTCTTGATCTTTCTTGATGATCTACAGTTGTGTCTTCAGCATGGCAGTCTCTTTGTATTGCCTCATCTATAATCAACATTTGTTTCTTTTCAACTGCAGTGATATTGGGTGTATTGAGTGACAAGTGTGATAGTCTGTACCCTAATATCCCAGAGAATTTTGGCTTATTCATTTTTCTACTTGTCCATTTTTCTGCCAGTTTTGCTTATGTAGTCCCACCCATTTGTGGTTACAGGCAAATGATATTTCTGCAAATGTCCCAATGTATCATTGCCACTACTTTGTTGTGTCTTTTTTTTCATTTTTCAGGGTATATGGTTATTTAAGTAATTTTATAATGATCTTGATAGTATTTTCTGTAACAAGGTGATAAACTAATAGTTTAATAAAATATTTCAATGTTAAACTGTTAATCTTGAGTATAGCAGCTTCCCTGTGGAGTTCGAGAGTAGTGAATATACATGAGAGGGATCTCCATAACAGGCATGCAAATCTGTCTCATGCACATTCATTAGGGATATCCTGAAAACTGAATGTCCACCAGGGCAGGTCTGAAGACCACTGATGTTTGTTATATTTGAGGAAGAACATGAGTTGCAAACCTCAGTTTAGAAAACTATTTTGGCTGAAAATTTCAGCTTAAAAATTGAAGGTCAGTATTTAAAGACATAGTGGATGACCTGTTTACCTTTATGTCCAATATTGAGCATATTATTTGGAAAGATAGGGGGAAAATTCTATGGGCCAGATTCACAAAGCGACCCCTTTACGATCAAATTTCCCTCCGGCCTGATTCACTTACCTCTCCTGCGATACACTTCGAATCCATGCATGCAAATGAGGTGAAACGTATGCAAAGTAGGCAGGGACGCGATTCACAACATCAAATTTCACATCTGACTGGGCTGGCCAATCAACTGAAGAAGCGATTGGAAACCCCTGCCCTCTGCTCTGCAATCTCTCCTGCCTGCTCGCCCCAAATGCCATCCTGCTCTGCCCAGCTTCTGTCTCCTACTGCTCGCCCTGCTCTGTCCCGATCTTCTCTTCGAATGCCGCCCTGCTCTGCCCAGCTTCTGTCTCCTTCTGCTCGCCCTGCTCTGTCCCGATCTTCTCTTCGAATGCCGCCCTGCTCTGCCCAGCTTCTGTCTCCTTCTGCTCGCCCTGCTCTGTCCCGATCTTCTCTTCGAATGCCGCCCTGCTCTGCCCAGCTTCTGTCTCCTTCTGCTCGCCCTGCTCTGTCCCGATCTTCTCTTCGAATGCCATCCTGCTCTGCCCAGCTTCTGTCTCCTTCTGCTCGCCCTGCTCTGTCCCGATCTTCTCTTCGAATGCCGCCCTGCTCTGCCCAGCTTCTGTCTCTTGCTGCTCGCCCTGCTCTGGCCTGATCTCCCCCCCCCCCGAATGCCTCCCTGCTCTTCCCAGCGTCTTGTCTCCTGCTGCTCTCCCTGCTCTGCCTCAATCTTCCCCGAATCTCTCTTGCCACATTGCCGTTCTCCTGCCCTTCCCTGAATCTCTCCTGCCCTTCCCCGGGGTTCAAACCTAAAGTTTAAAAAGTTAAAAAAAATAAAAATAAAAAGTCGCAGCTGGGACGGGCATGCGCAGACCATCTACGGATGGTCTGCGCATGCGCGCAGATCGCACAACAGCGATCCATGCAGGCAAATGGGGGCATTCCTCCGATCACCCGATCTGCATATTTTATATTGAATTCGTCGGACCTGCCTGGATCGGGCCCGATTGAGCAGGTTGTTGAATCTAGCCCTATATATACCTTTAATATACTAATTCCTGTTTAATTATGCCTCCTTTGTTTTATTTTGATGATAGAAAAATGTATAGTCCTAATATAAGTCACTGACATTTATATCTCACTTTCTTACAGAATGGTGAAGTTCTGCCACTGAAGATCATCACCCATACTGCTGTCTCAATTTCACTGATGGCCTTGCTAGTGACATTAATCTTACTGGTTCTGATCCGATCCCTGCGCTCAAACCTGCACAGTATCCACAAAAACCTAGTGGCTGCCCTCTTCTTTTCTGAGCTTATCTTCCTCGTCGGCATCCACCAGACTGAGAATCCGGTAAGAAGCTAAGTACTTGTTCACTGAAAAAAAGCAAAACCACATTTTT
This sequence comes from Geotrypetes seraphini, assembly GCF_902459505.1. Classification (NCBI taxonomy): domain Eukaryota; kingdom Metazoa; phylum Chordata; class Amphibia; order Gymnophiona; family Dermophiidae; genus Geotrypetes; species Geotrypetes seraphini. The sequence continues at coordinate 37,232,944 of NC_047092.1, read as the reverse complement.
ATTTCATTGAATAATCACTTACAGAATGCATTCTTGAGAACCCTCATAAATCATAAGAACATAAGAATTGCCATACTGGGACAGACCAAAGGTCCATCAAGCACAGCATCCTGTTTCCAACAGTAGCCAACCCAGGTCCTAAGTACCTAGCTAGATCCGAAGTAGCAAAACAGATTCTATACTGCTTATCCTAGGAATAAACAGTGGATTTCCTTAAGCAATCTCAATAATGGTCTATGGACTTCTCTTTTAAGAAATTATCCAAGCCTTTTTTAAACCCCGCTAACTGATTTCACCACATTCTCCAGCAACAAATTCCAGAGTTTAATTACACCTTGTGTGAAGAAATATTTTCTCTGGTTTGTTTTAAATCTACTACTTAGTAGCTTCATCGCATGTCCCTAGTCCTAGTATTTTTGGAAAGAGTGATCAAGCGATTCACATCTACCCTTTCCACTCCACTCATTTTATGGACCTCTTTCATATCATTCCTGAGCCGTCTCTTCTCCAAGCTGAAGAGCCCTAGCCGCTTTAGCCTCTCCTCATAGGGAAGTCATCCCTTTTATCATTTTTATTGCCCTTATCTGTAACTTTTCTAATTCTGCTATATCTTTATTGAGATACAGTGACCAGAACTGCACACAGTATTCGAGGTGTGGCCATACTATAGAGCAGTGGTCTCAAACTCGTGACCCGCCAGGTACTATTTTGAGGGCCTTGGTATGTTTATCATAATCACAAAAGTAAAATAAAACAGTTTCTTGATCATATGTCTCTTTAGCTATAAATTACAATATTATTATTGAGACATAGCCAAAACGAAAGATTGATAAACTATAAAGAGTTTTACCTCATGCAAAATTGTCATTTCTTTAATAAGACATTAACTATTTTTTTCTGAGGCCCTCCAAATACCTACAAATCCAAAATGTGGCCCTGCAAAGGGTTTGAGTTTGAGACCACTGCCATAGACATTATAACATTTTCATCTTTGTTTTCCTTTCCTGATAATTCCTAACATGCTATTTGCATTCACCCTGATGTGAAAAAATGGAAATAAATGTGTGTGGATAAACTTCAGAGAAACAACACTTCCTCTAGTACTCTCTCATTCCTCCCCATGTTTGTCTTGTCTTGTCCACTTCGTTGGTTTATTTATTTATTTATTTTGCATTATTAAGTGACACAAGAATAAGTATTTGATTACACTAGTAAATTTATCCAACAATAATAGTCATGGTGTTAAAATGCCAGTAAGCTTGTTAACGTATTTATGCAAAAATGAAATCCATAGTCTTTCATATAAATCCTCATATCTTTCTATTTGCAATTAAACATTTAAAGTTCACAATCTCCCTAATGTTCTCCCCAGTGAACTCAAAATGGTTTACATGAATTTATTCAGGTACTCAAGCTTTTTTTCTTCTTTCCTGGCGGGCTCTCAATCTATCAAATGTACCCGGGGCAATGAGATAATTAAGGGGTCCTTTTACTAAGGCACACTAACCAATTTAGCATACGCTAAATATTAGCACGTGCTAAACACTAACGCGTCCATAGACTATAATGTACGCTTTAGCGTTCGCTAAATCAGCTAGCGCACCTTGTTAAAAGGACCCCTAAGTGACTTGCCCAGGGTCACAAGGAGCAGCATGGGTTTGAACCCACATCCTCAGAGTGCTGAGGCTGTAGCTTTAACCACTGCGCCACACTAAACTAAAATAAAAAATAAATAAAATAAACTCATATGTTCAATCTATTTCATAGACACTCCTGTCTTCTTCTTCTTCTTCCTCTTCCTCTTCTTTTTCTTTACCTTCATCTTTTTCCTCATTTTATTCTTTTTCTTTCTTCCTTCAATTTCTCTTTCCTCTTATCTTTTCTTTTATTATTTTTTCATGAACAGTCCTAGTACTTTAGATCTTTTAAAACGATTCAATTCTACATTGCACACTGTAACTGAATATTTGTTATACTAAATGTTTTGTTTTATTTTTTGATATCTTGTACTTGAACTGTTTCTTATATTTTTTCAAAAAACTCAATAAAAAATATTGAACTAAAAAAAAATAAATAAATAAACTAAACTAAAATAAACCTTAAGTTTATATACTGCATCCTCTCCACGGAATTGGAGCTCGGCACAGTTTACAAGAACTTAAAATATAAGAAGAGAAAGGAAAAGATTTGTTTGAGCTTATATATAGAATGGAAGAGTAAGGGTGAAAATAGAATTACATGTTAGAGAAGAGCCAAGTTTTCAGTTGCTTGCGGAATAGTTGGAGAGAGCCCAGGTTCCGCAACGGGATAGTAAAACATTAATAAAATCTTTGTACTATACAAACTTCTTAAAATACAGTTCTCTTCAAAACTAACTTGTAGTAATTGGAAGAAATGTGATCGTTTAAATTTTTCGTTCTGGTGGGCAAGTCTTTGCTCTAGTTATAGATTTGAAAGAATAAATGCTGAAAATTTAGGACATGGTAATATATTTAAATTAATATGGGGCCCATTGGCATCTAATGTTACCTCATTGTAATTGTTTGTTGACTGTGAATCCAGAGATCTGTGATTTTGAAGAGAAGAGATTTTCCCAGTTTACCAGCATAGAGAATACCGCGTAGAGAGGGGAAGGATAGTTTATATCTTTGGGCGGGTCTGGTGGAGTCACAAACTCCCACATCCCAAGCATTCCCAATTTCGTTAGTGATGGCTGCTGCCACCTCTGCTGGTAGGCCATTTCAGAGATTGCCATCATCAGTTTTGATAATTAGAAGATCCTTGCGTAAGCGAACACTCAGGTCCCTTTCTAGGGCACAGAAAGCTGATAATTTACACGTTTTATTCCACCCAGTTTTATCCAGTTTCCCTTAGTAGCAGAGTGGTACTAGGTCTATGATGTAAATCAGTTTAAGAAACAGTTAAAAATTTAGATGTTTTTTTTACTGTATTTTTGTGATCTATTAGTAGGTATTTGAAAAAAAGAATCTGTTTACCGTATTTTCGCGGATATAACGCGCGCGTTATACGTGATTTTACGTACCGCGCATACCCCTCGCGCGTTATATGCCTGAGCGCGGTATACAAAAGTTTTTAAACATAGTTCCCACCCCGCCCGACGCCCGATTCACCCCCCCAGCAGGACCGCTCGCACCCCCACCCCGAACGACCGCTCGCACGCGCTCCCACCCGCACCCGCATCCACGATCGGAGCAAGAGGGAGCCCAAGCCCTCTTGCCCGGCCGACTCCCCGACGTCCGATACATCCCCCCCCCGGCAGGACCACTCGCACCCTCACCCCGAAGGACCGCCGACTCCCCAACAATATCGGGCCAGGAGGGAGCCCAAACCCTCCTGGCCACGGCGACCCCCTAACCCCACCCCGCACTACATTACGGGCAGGAGGGATCCCAGGCCCTCCTGCCCTCGACGCAAACCCCCTCCCCCCAACGACCGCCCCCCCCCAAGAACCTCCGCCCGTCCCCCAGCCGACCCGCGACCCCCCTGGCCGACCCCCAAGACACCCCCACCCGCCTTCCCCGTACTTTGTGTAGTTGGGCCAGAAGGGAGCCCAAACCCTCCTGGCCACGGCGACCCCCTAACCCCACCCCGCACTACATTACGGGCAGGAGGGATCCCAGGCCCTCCTGCCCTCGACGCAAACCCCCCTCCCTCCAACGACCGCCCCCCCCCAAGAACCTCCGACCGACCCGCGACCCCCCTGGCCGACCCCCCCACCCCCCTTCCCCGTACCTTTGGAAGTTGGCCGGACAGACGGGAGCCAAACCCGCCTGTCCGGCAGGCAGCCAATGAAGGAATGAGGCCGGATTGGCCCATCCGTCCTAAAGCTCCGCCTACTGGTGGGGCCTAAGGCGCGTGGGCCAATCAGAATAGGCCCTGGAGCCTTAGGTCCCACCTGGGGGCGCGGCCTGAGGCACATGGGCCAAACCCGACCATGTGTCTCAGGCCGCGCCCCCAGGTGGGACCTAAGGCTCCAGGGCCTATTCTGATTGGCCCACGCGCCTTAGGCCCCACCAGTAGGCGGAGCTTTAGGACGGATGGGCCAATCCGGCCTCATTCCTTCGTTGGCTGCCTGCCGGACAGGCGGGTTTGGCTCCCGTCTGTCCGGCCAACTTCCAAAGGTACGGGGAAGGGGGGTGGGGGGGTCGGCCAGGGGGGTCGCGGGTCGGTCGGAGGTTCTTGGGGGGGGGCGGTCGTTGGAGGGAGGGGGGTTTGCGTCGAGGGCAGGAGGGCCTGGGATCCCTCCTGCCCGTAATGTAGTGCGGGGTGGGGTTAGGGGGTCGCCGTGGCCAGGAGGGTTTGGGCTCCCTCCTGGCCCAATATTGTCGGGGAGTCGGCGGTCCTTCGGGGTGGGGGTGCGAGTGGTCCTGCCGAGGGGGGAGAAGAATCGGACGTCGAGGGGGGGCATCAGGCTTTCAGGATGGGGACAGGACTTCAAGGGGGGACAGGCAGATCTTCAAGGGGGACAGGCAGACCTTCAAGGGGGACAGGACTTCAAGGGGGGACAGGCAGACCTTCAAGGGGGGACAGGCAGACCTTCAAGGGGGGACAGGACTTCAAGGGGGACAGGCACGGAGAGGCGGGGCAGTGCACCGAAAGTCAGGGCGGGTGAACTGTGAGTCGGGGCAACCAGAGGAGAGTCGGGGAGGGCGAAAGGAGAGTCGGGGTGGCCAGAGGAGAGTCGGGGAGAGCGAAAGGAGAGTCGGGGTGGCCAGAGGAGAGTCGGGCAGCATGCGCGTTATATGCCTGAGCGCGGTATAGAAAAGTTTTTGTACATATCATCGTGATTTCTGCGCGCTATACCCCTGTGCGCGTTTTACAATGGTGCGCGTTATATCCGCGAAAATACGGTAATCATTTATGCTATTGTAATCTTGCGATTTATTAGGTGATATTTGAAGAGAATAAATTGTTTAATTATGTAGATTTTATGACATGATTTGGTTTTATCTTATGTATGTTTTAATTGATGTAAACTGTTTAGTTTTTTGTAAACGGTTTAAAAAAGTTTTAAATAAATAAATAAATGATCTGACAGTAAAGTGTATAATCCATGTCAGCTTCCAGTTACATAAAATATGGAAGCCTGGAAAAATATGAAAAAGGCCAGATATGAAAAATAGAAATAAAATTCCTTTGACATGTTTTCCATTTCAGAGTGATGCCTAAAATACTTTTCAAGACATGGTTTTATAATATTATCATTACCTACGTATTATTCTCTCAAAATGCTTGCTAATAACTATGTATTATGAAGGTGAAAGATAATGGAAAATAATAGATAATTACAATCTGAATCCTGACCAAAGTATTGTGGTTGCTGTTAGAGGGCTCAGGAAATGTTTCTTCTTTGTTTTCAGTCTACATAATCTTGTGTCTGGAAAACTGTGCCTAATTTTAAATGATAAATACCTTTCATTTCCTACAGGGTCGACGGCTTTTATTTTCAGCTCCAATCCCTAATTTCAACTGCCCAAATCTCATACCTTTTCAGATATTGAGATTGCAGCAGCTGGCATATCAGTCTCTTAACACTGGATATAGTTACAATAACTGTTCAGTATATTTATGAAATGTGAAAATATAAATTTCATAGTTTTATTTATTTTTAAAAAAAGGTTTGCTGTCCTAGTTAATTTTGAGTCTTGAAAACAATAAGATTAAACATTACAAAAATAAGTAAATAAACATTTAGGACAGTATTTAAAATAAAACGTATAACTTGGCTATCCGTGTATTTAAAAAAATAAAATAAAATAATAAGAACATAAGAATAGCCTTACTGGGTCAGACCAATGGTCCATCAAGCCTAGTAGCCCGTTCTCACGGTGGCCAATCCAAGTCACTAGTAACTGGCCAAAACCCAGAGAGTAGCAACATTCCATGCTACCGATCCAGGGCAAGCAGAGGCTTCCCCCATGTCTTAATAACAGACTATGGACTTTTCCTCCAGGAATTTGTCCTAACCTTTCTTAAAACCAGCTACGCTATCCGCTTTTACCACAACCTCTGGCAACGCGTTCCAGAGCTTAACTATTCTCTGAGTGAAAAAAATATTTCCTACTACTGGTTTTAAAAGTATTTCCATGCAGTTTGATCGAGTGTCCCCTATAGAGACAATATTGAGTCAAAGATCTGATTGAACAACCATATATTTCTGGATTAGGTTAAGGAAGGACCAAGAACAGGACAAAGAATTATCTAGAAAGCAGCGATATTCAGCCACTGTCTGCATAAATTATACACTTGGGGAAGTAGTTATCAACATGAGCTACTGTTAAGGTATAATATTTTATCATTGACTCATGCTACGAGCACAGGTCCCGTGTTCTACAATGAAACCTAGGGGTTAACAGTAAAATAATACATCTTTACAGTAGTCCACCTTAATATCTCCCCCCCCCCTTAATTTAGCAGGCCTAAGCTACACAAGTAGTACATAAATTCAGTGCCTCTGTCTGTATAGATAACAGCACTCAATATATGTATATTGCAGTCATTATGCTGGTACTGGAGCTTAGGTTATAATAACTATTACACCAGCTAGAACTTGGCCCATATTTCAGTTTTTGCTAAAATTCCCTTTATTTTTCTAATCATATCAAAATTTCTGAAAACTATCTAGGGCGGCAGAACATACTACAAGTTTTGTTGTTGTTTTTTTTTTAATTCTTTATTAATTTTCAAAACTACAACAGTGCAATACCACCAATGCAACTCATAGTAATACAATAAAAGCACATTCATCTTTCTCATGTTCATAATCATCCTTTTTCCCCCACCACCCACCCACCCAAACAATTATCATTCCGTATAACACAAACATATTATCATAAATATCCTATCTATTCTGAATAATGATATCTTCACACTCATCCCAATTATAAATATTCAGAAATCAATTTATGACATAAAGAATCACTCTCCCCCCCCCCCCCTGCCCTGGATATGTACCATAGTAAAGAACAAACTGATTCACAGTTAACAAACAATTACAAAGAGGTAACATAAGATGCCAATGGGCCCCATATTAATTTAAATATATTACTATGTCCTAAATTTTCAGCATTTATTCTTTCAAATCTATAACTAGAGCAAAGACTTGCCCACCAGAACGAAAAATTTAAACGATCACATTTCTTCCAATTACTACAAGTTAGTTTTGAAGAGAACTGTATTTTAAGAAGTTTGTATAGTACAAAGATTTTATTAACGTTTTGCTAGTTTTAGTGAATATATTTAGAAGAACAGGATAGGATGTATATTTTATAATACGTTTGTGTACGTTTTGAATGTGTATGTTTTCTACTGTAACCCGCTTAGGTAATAATCGGAAAATTAATTTTTAAAATAAATAATCGGAACATAGTAGAATATTCCAAAACGTACAGCTGCATATAAAGTCCGTTACAAATTGCTCTTTTGCTGTCCTTCTGATTTTCTGGTTCAGGGACCACAATGCACCTTCTGAATTCATGCCACACAATAAATTACTGCCTCAGACACTGTTTACCTTCCATAACTGTATCCACAATGAAGTCTTTGTTCTCTTGTTCTAAATTGTTTTTACCATATCATTGGTAATCTGTAACAGATTTCTCTTTATGCCTTGTAATCAGTAATTTGTAACCGATTCCTCTCCCTTCCAGTGCTCATAATCCGCAGGGCACTCTATACACTGTGGCCTAGATTCTGTATGGGGCTGGAGTGAGCTTTGACGGAGACTTCAGTAATTGGAACCTAAGAATAGAGAATGACACGGGGGAAAAATTTGTCCCCGTCACTACCACATCCCCGCGACCATTGTCCCCTTAACCACTGTCCCCGCCCCGTCCCCATGACCACTGTCTTCACCCCATCCCCGCCACCACTGTCCCCGCAGCATCCATACAAGCCTTACTGCAATATTTAGCTTATTCCTTCCTTATAAATCAAAGTTCTGGCTGCTGAACTAGAGAAAGAGATGTTCAGCTGGCAGGGCTTTGTATATAAATTTTTATCAACACAACTAATATACTACTTTATCCTAAAGCAAAAAAAAAAAAATAAATATAAATTTTTTTTCTACCTATGTTGTCTGGTTTCTGCTTTCCTCATCTTCTCATTCATTTCCTTCCATCCACTGTCTGCCTTCTCTGTCTCTTCCATATGCTCTGTTACTGTGCCTCTCCCTTCCACCTCTCCCTCTACCCCCACCCCAATTGGTCTGCCACCTATCTTCTTCCCTCCACTCCCCCCATAGTATGGAATCTCTCTCTTCCCCATTTCCCTTCAGCGTCTGTTCCTCTCCACCCCACCTTCCCCAGTTCCCTTCAGCATCTGTTCCTCCCCACCCCATCTTCCCCAGTTCACTTCAGCATCTATTCCTCTCCACCCCACCTTCCCCAGTTTCCTTCAGTGCCTGTTCCTCTCCACCCCACCTTCACCAGTTCCCTTTAGCGTCTGTCCCACCACACCCCTCCTTCCCCAGTTCCCTTCCGCCCCTGTTCCTCTCTAGCCCACCTTCCCCAGTTCCCTTCAGCATCTGTTCCTCCCCACCTTCCCCATTTCTCATAAGAAAATAAGCATTGCCTCTGCCGGGTCAGACCAGGGTCCATCGTGCCCGGCAGTCCGCTCCCGCGGTGGCCCTCCAGGTCCATGACCTGAAAGTTTTCCCTACCTAACCTAAAATGTCCATACCCTATTCGCTCAATGTCCTGTAAGGTAAACCTCTATCTGTACCCTGTTATCCCCTTCGCTTCCAGGAAGTCATCCAGTCCCTTTTTGAACCCCAGAATTGTACTCTGTCTTATCACCTCTCCGGGAAGCGCGTTCCAGATGTCTATCACCCGTTGAGTGAAGAAGAACTTCCTTGCATTCGTTATGAATCTGTCTCCTCTCAGTTTTTCTGAATGACCTCTTGTTTTAGTTGTCCCTGCTAGTCTAAAGAATCTGTCCCTCTCCACCTTCTCTATGCCTTTCATGATTTTATAAATCTCTATCATGTCCCCTCTCAGTCTCCGCTTTTCCAGGGTAAAGAGCCCCAGCCTGTCTAACCGTTCGGCATATGAAAGGTTCTCCATACCCTTTATCATCCTCGTTGCTCTCCTCTGGATCCTCTCGAGTATTGCCATGTCCTTCTTGAGGTATGGCGACCAGTATTGGACGCAGTATTCCAGATGTGGGCGCACCATTGCTCAATACAGTGGCAGGATAACTTCCTTCGTTCTGGTAGTGATACCTTTTTTGATAATGCCCAACATTCTGCTCGCTTTTTTTGAGGCCGCTGCACATTGCGCCGCCGGCTTCATTGTGTTATCCACCAATACCCCCAGATCTTTTTCTTGGCTGCCTTCCCCGAGTACCCTCCCTCCCATCGTATAGCTGTACATGGAGTTCCCCTTCCCTATGTGCAAGACCTTACATTTCTCCACATTGAAGCTCATCTGCCATTTTTTTGCCCACTCACTCAGTTTGTTCAGGTCGCTCTGCAGTTCTATGCATTCCTCAACAGTTCTGACCCTGCTGGAGAGTTTTGTGTCATCCGCGAATTTGATAACTTCGCACTTCGTCCCCGTTTCTAGATCATTAATAAATATATTGAACAGCAGTGGTCCCAGCACTGACCCTTGCGGAACACCACTTGTGACCCCTATCCAGTCAGAGTAGTGCCCCTTTACTCCTACTCTCTGCTTCCTGCCCGCCAGCCAATTTTTGATCCATCTGTGCACGTCCCCTTCCACCCCGTGACTCCACAGTTTCTTCAGTAGGCGTTCATGGGGCACCTTGTCGAAGGCTTTTTGGAAATCTAGATATACGATGTCTACGGGATCACCTTGGTCCAATTGTTTACTTATCCCCTCAAAGAAATGCAGTAGATTCGTCTGGCATGATCAGCCTTTACAGAAACCATGTTGGCTTGATCTCATCAGATTATGTTTTCCTATATGCTCATTGATACCTTCCCTGATTAGTGATTTGGCCATCTTCCCCGGAACAGAGGTTAAGCTCACCGGTCTGTAGTTTCCCGGGTCGCCTCTCAATCCTTTTTTGAAGATCGGTGTAACATTCGCTATCTTCCAGTCCTCCGGGATTACCCCTGTTCTCAAGGACAGGTTGCAAATATGCCTCAGTAACTCTGCTGTTTCTCTTCAGCGTCTGTTCCTCTCCACTCCACCTTCCCCAGTTCCCTTCAGTGTCTGTTCCTCTCCACCCCACCTTCCCCAGGTCCCTTCAGCATCTGTTCTTCTCCACCCTACCTTTCCTCCCTTTCTCCCTTCCTGCCCCTTGCCTTCGCGGCAGGCATTTTCTAAATTTGCTTCCTACGAGCAGCCAGGGTATTGAAGTTGCATGTGGCTGCAGGAAAGGTCGTCTCAGATGCAACTTCTGGTTGTGTCAGAGATGACCTTTACGGCAGCCACATGCGATTTCAATGCTCCGGCTGTTCGTAGGAATCAAATTTGGAGAAATTGCCTGCCGCAAAGGTAAGAGGCAGGGAGGGAGATGCTCGGGTGGTGGCGGTGATCAGGCTCAGGTGGCAGCGATCAGGAGGGATGGAGGGAGAGAGATGCTTGGGCAGCGGCGGCAATTGGTATGGAGGGAGGGTGCCCATCGGTGACCACGCACGTTCCCTCCCTTAACTGCGGAGATAAGGCCATTCACCGCTCCATGGGGCGGTGAATGGCCTTGTCCCCATAGCCACGGTGAACACTGTTTCTCCCCCCCACACACAGGTTTCGGCCCCCAACATGGCTGACCAAGGGTAACAGCCACCATGTCTTCTCTACCTAAGCACAGTACCGGGCAGAGCTTTGGACTCATGCTCAGAAATAGCTAAGAAGAAGAAAAAAATTTTTTTTAGATTGAATCAGGTTGGGCAGACTGGATGCACCATTCAGATTTATCTGTTGTCATCTACTATATTGCTATGTTGGAAGCCCAGTCTCTGAAGCCTAAAGTGAATCTGATTCTCTAACCGGTGTCCATGTTACTGACACCAGTTAGAGAATCAGGTTGTAAGTAGACGCAGCCACTGAGCTTATCAGTTGACACACACCCCCCACGAACAATCATGGCAGGAGGGATGCCAAATCCCTCCTGCCGGGAAACTCCCCCTCCCTCCGGTCTATTGCACCACCCTGACCCCCTCTAACCTTTTAGGAAGGCCGGCTGGACAGGTCTTCCCTCCGGCAGGCCCTCCTCTGTCTGAATGAGGCAGGACTGCCCCTTCCCAGTGCATTGTGGGATGCACCAGGGAGGAGCCTAAGACCTAATTGGTCCAGGCGTCTAAGGCCCCGCCCATAGGATGGGCCTTAGGTACTTGGGCCAACCAGAATCTTAAGTTGGCCCGTGCCTAAAGCCCCTCCAATGGGTGGAGCCTTAGGTGCCTGGGCCAACCAGAATCTTAGGTAGGCCCATGTGCCTAAGGCCTCGCCCACAGGCACATGGGGCAACCTAAGATTATGGTTGGCCCAGGCACCTAGAGCCCCGCCCATGAGAGGGACCTTAGGGGCCTGGGCCAATAAGGCCTTAAGCCCCTCCCTGGTGCATCCCACAATGCTCTGGGAAAGAGCAGGCCCACCTCATTCAGATGAAGGCGGGCCGGCTGGATGGAGAGAAGACCGTCCAGCCAGCCTTCCTAAAAGGTTAGAGAAAGGTCTGGGGGGGCAGCGTGATCTACCGGGGGTGGGGGATCTGGCAGGAGGGATTGGGAATCCCTCCTGTATGCGATTGTTTGGTTGGGATGGGCAGCCACTAAACTTATGGCAGGGAGATCTCTTGCCACGATAACCTCAGCAGCCATGTCTACTACAATGTAAGCCAGCATTTTGCTGGCCTAGAGAGACACGTACAGCCACTTAGTTCTGCCTAAGGCTACTTCCGGGGCATACCACACGCACACCTAGCCTTAGGCAGGCTTGAGCGCCTCCCTAGACTCCTGGAGGCACCTCCAATGTAGGTGGCCTGCCTCAGGAGCTTTCTCTTTTTTTTTTTTTTTTTTAACATGTATCCTGATTGGCTGGTTAAACAGCAGTAGTATGCCTACCGCTGCCCACAATCGGGATGCTGTTTATAGAATCTGGGCCTGTGTGTGTGTATGTAGGGCATTCTGTGCAGTGTGTGTGTGTGTGTATGTAGGGCATTCTGTACAGTGTGGGGAGGGGTCACTTTGTACACAGTGTGTGTGTGTTTGTCAAGTGCACACCTGCAGTGACAGGCTACCCAGCAGGTCATGCACTGGTACACCTAAGAGAGAGGAAGAATGTTGGCACCCATACAATTCAGACATGGTTGACTCTTGGCCTGCTCTCTACAGTTTCTGTAAAACTAACAATACAGTTTCAGGGAGAGGTTCTAATCTCCCAGGAATTACTCATTGACACAAATGATTTATTTCCTTACCTCCTCCTAGAACAAAAAGACCAGAAACTTGAGTTTTAATTCATATCTGAAAAATAGGAGAAGAATAACAAGGTACTGGGAGTCAGAAAGAATGACTTTTATGATAGGGGGGAAAAATGTCTTCTGCATTGTGTGTTCCTCTTTACCTAAAACGCTCATAAAATAAAAGGCGTGTGTAAACAATGATTTTTTTTTTCCTAAAGACAAGCTTTCAGGAGTGATGAACCCAGATATAGGGATCACTGCTCCCCTTGGTGCTAGTGAATATATCACAATAGTTGTTAAAAAAAAAATTAGAGAGGGCCATTGCCAGTACATTCTGTAAAAGTTAAATGTCCACTGGTACTTTAATTCTGCAGAATTTGCACTGAGAATTTTACCAAGTAAAAATATGAATATACTTTCATTTTGAAAATTTGTACAAAGTATCCACAAACATTTGCACCTACTTTCTGTGCACGTGTAGTTTTGAGAATGCAGTCTGATACACATAAGAACATAAGAATAGCCTTACTGGATCAGATCAATGGTCCATTTATCCCAGTATCCCTTCTTCACAGAGGCTACTTCAAAATTGTAAGTGTTCGAGGCTTGTGCAGATGAGGACAGAGACAGAACTCGTGGAGATAGAAGAGGGTTAGAGATAGATTCCACTAGTACAGGGACAAATTTGTCCCTGTGTTATTCTCTAATACATGTACCATGGGTTGGGAACCTCTACCCTACCCCATCCCTCCTTGTAGTTCAGCAACTTTGAACAGAATATGATGTACCAGCTCAACCTAGCTTAAAAAAAGAGCTGCGACCTGGCTTAATGCCGGTCATAGCTTATTTGAACTAGTGTGGCATGAAGCAAAAACCTGCCCAGATCTGGCAGGGGAATAAGCATCTCAGCTGGGATGATAGAAACACTTTGATGCAACCATAATTATCTACCATATTTGTAGTAACACAACATAGTAAATGACCACAGAATGACAACGGTCCATCCAATCTGTCCATTAGTTATTTTCATTAAAAATGCTTAATTAAATTAACTTGTTTCTTTTTTGATATCTGGGCCATAGACTAAAGTCTACCTGGTATTGTCCTAAGTTCCAACTGCTGAAGTTGCCATATAAGCTCACTCTAGCCTATCCAACCATCCTGTTGTTTGCAGGATATCTACTGTAAAATCTGGCCAGTACCATGTTCCAAATTTGTGGAGTTCCTATTGATGCCCTTTCCTTGCCGAACTACACCGAATCACCATATATGGGACAAAAACTGTACAAGTCTGTCCAATACCAGCTTTAGTCACACTGTCTTCTGTTCAGGCCAGTGTGGTACACAAAGTAGAGATGCTTCTATTTCAATATAACTTTAAAAAAAATCATCATCCATGGCCCTCAAGGGTGAAGAATTCAAGCCATTGCACAATTAAAAGTGAGACTGGGATACATAAATATTGTATTCTAAAGCAAGTTGCAGTCTCTGGCCACTGCCAAAGAAAATCATTGCTGGCTGGATAATAGAGGGAAGAAGGTAGGGAATAATGAGGTTGCAAGGATAATGAGTGCCCATGGTACCTCAGCTTCAGACCCCCTCCCTTCAGTCATAACTTATATTGTTTAAAGTGATGACTAGAAGCTCAGAAAACAAGCCAGCCCAATATTAATTTTCCATTGATGGAAAACAACAATATGCCCATATATGTTCTAAACAAGTTCATTGCAAGGTTAAGTAACTGGAAGAAATTAGCAGTTGAATGCCTTGTGTTCAGAAATTGTTTTCAAAAATGAATCCAGAAATAATGGACCAAAGATGTGACCTAATAATTCCACACTTATTTCAAACCGGGATTGTTCTTGACTTCTTTGGAGAAAAAAATGCTGAAATCTCATAGCGGTGTTGACTTTACGGTATGTACTCTGTAGCATTCAATTTGTGCTGTTGTCTTCTCTAGTTTGTGTGCACAGTGATAGCCATCCTCCTGCATTATTTCTACATGAGCACCTTTGCCTGGATGTTTGTGGAAGGACTTCACATCTACCGTATGCTGACAGAAATGAGGAATATCAACTCTGGCCATATGCGTTTCTACTATGCCGTCGGCTGGGGAATCCCTGCCATTATAACAGGTGAGCTGCTGCAAACTGAGGATCCAGGCACCTCAAATGCTCACTTTCTTTTTCTCTCTTCACTTTCCAAGCAAGAGCAAGCCACACTGCACACTCTGTTTTTTACCCTATGAAACATGATTTTCTTTTCTAACATACTTGGTGCTTTATTCAAATCCAGATATTATTTTGAGCATCACTCAAGAACAGGACTGTTTATTTTGTTGTAAATCTGTGTTTGAAATCTCTTGCGTGACAAAACAAGTTAGAAAGGTCATCCCAATAGCGAGGTTGTAATAAGGACCGTAGTAGACCGGGTGTCTTTAAATAAAGAGCAGACAGATTTTAAAGATTGCAAATTATCCCTGTCAGCTGCTAAGCAAATTGTAAACAGGGATAACAAACATTGTTTGAAATGTCTGTATGCAAATGTAAGAAGCAACAAGATGGGAGAGTTAGAGTATATTGCACAAAATGAAAAGATAGATACAATAGGCATCTCTGAGACCTGAATGGGACACACTCATAACCAAGGTACAAATTATATCATAATGATAGGGTGGATGAAATTGGTGTGGGGTAGCATTATATTAGAGGGCCTTGAATCAAATAGACTAAAGATTCTGCAGGACCCAAAACACAACCTTGGAATCCTCACAGATAGAAATCCTATATGTAAAGGGGGAAACGATAGTGATAAATGTGTACTATCGTCCACCTAGCCAAGATGAACAGACAGATGCAGAAATGTTATCAGAAATTAGGAGGCTAACAAAATGGGTAGCACATAATAATGTATGATTTTATTTACCCCAATATTTACTGGATAAATGTAATGTCAGAGCATGCTAGGGAGGTAAAGTTCCTAAATGAAATCAAGGACTGCTTTATAGAGCAGCTGGTTCAGGAATCAACAATTGTAGACCTAGTCCTTACTAGAGTGCATGATCTGATACAGGAGGTAATGGTTCTCGTATCATTTGATGTCAAATCTGGTGAAAGTATACACAGGAAATCCAGTACACTAGCATTTAACTTTCAAAAAGGAGACTGTGATAAAATGAGAATGGTCAAGAAAACTTACAGGAGCAGCTGCAAAGGTCAAAAAATTACCTCAGGTTTGAAT
Organism: Geotrypetes seraphini; assembly: GCF_902459505.1. Taxonomy (NCBI): domain Eukaryota; kingdom Metazoa; phylum Chordata; class Amphibia; order Gymnophiona; family Dermophiidae; genus Geotrypetes; species Geotrypetes seraphini. The sequence goes on along the minus strand of NC_047092.1, from coordinate 37,217,317 downwards.
GTTACTCAAAAATACCATTATGGAAGCCCAGACCAGATATAGTCCACACATTTAAAAGGATGGAAGGAATATCAAATGACAGCTGGCATAGTTAAAAAGTGAGGTGAAGGAAGCTATTAGAGCTAAAAACATTCTTGAGGCAATGGTAGAAGGATCCAACTGAAAATAGGAAGCAGCATAAGGAATGGCAAATCAGATGTAAAGCACTGATAAGAAATGCAAAAACATAAGATAACTGAGGGGTAAAAGGGGCACACAAGGAAGACGAGGCCAGAATGAGCAGACTGGATGAATTTTTTTGCTTTGGTCTTCACTGAGGAAGATGTGGGAGACATACCCAGTGCCAGAAATGAGTCGGAGAAACTGTAACAAATCTCTGTAAATCTGGAAGATATAATTAGGCAATTTGATAAATTAAAGATTAGCAAATCACCTGGACCAGATCATATATGTCCCAGAGTACTGATAGAGCAAAAAAAAAAAAAATGAACTTGAAGAGCTGCTATTAGTAATATGTAATTTATCTTTAAAAATCAAGAATTGTACCAATAGATTGGAGGGTGGACAATGTAACGCCAGTTTTTAGAAAGGGTTCCAGAGGTGATCTGGGAAATTATAGACCGGTGAGTCTGATGGTGCTAGGTAAAATGGTAGAGACTATTTTAAAGAACAAAATTATTGAGCATGTAATGAATTGAGACAAAGCCAACATGGGTTTAGTCAAGGGACATTTGCTTCACCAATCTACTACATTTCTTTGAAGAGGTAAATAAACATGTGGATAAAGGTGAACTGTTAATTCTGTGTATTTGGATTTTCAGAGGCTTTTGACAACATACCTTATGAACAACTCCTGAGTAAATTAAAAAGGAAGCATGTCCAATTGTGGATTAAGTACTGGTTAAAAGATAAAAAAAACATAGAGAAGGGTTAAATGGCCAGTATTCATAATGGAGAAAGGTAAATAGTTGGATTTCCCAGGGGTCTATGCTGGGGACTGCTGCTTTATAACATATTTATAAATGATCTAGAGATAGGAATAACTAGTGAGGTAACTAAATTTGCTAATGACATAGTTATTCAAAGTTGTTAAATTGCAAGAGGATTGTGAAAAATTACAAGAGGATCTTCTGAAACTGAGAGATTGGGCTTCCAAATGACAGATGACATTTAATGTGAGCAAGTGCAAAGTGATGCATGTAGGAAAGAGGAACCCAAACTATAGCTACATAATGCAAGGTTCCATATTAGGAGTTGCCCCCCAGGAAAAAGATCTAGGTAGTGGTATTAATGATACATTGAAACCTTCTGCTCAGTGTGCAGTGGCAGCTAAGAAAGCAAATAGAATCTTAGGAATTATCAGGAAAGGAAAACAAAAATGAGACTATTGTAATGCCTTTGTATCGCTCTATGATGTGACCGCACCTCGAATTCTGCATGTAATTCTGGTAACCGCATCTCAAAAAAGATATAGCAGAATGAGAAAAGGTTAGAGAAGATGAGGAAAGATTAAAGAAGCTAGGGAGAAGAGATGGCTGAGGGGGGGAGATATGATAGAGATCTATAAACTATTGAGTGGAGTGGAAAGGTAGACATAATCATTTGTTTACTCTTTCCAAAAACACAAGGATTAGGGAGCACACAATGAAGCTAAAAAGCAGTACATTTAATAGAGAAAATATTTCTTAAAAATTTGAAAATATTTCTTCACACAGCATGTAATTAAACTCTGGAATTTGTTGCCAGAGAATGCGTGGTAAAAAGCAGTTAGCTTAGCAGGGTTTTAAAAGGGTTTAGATAATTTCCTAAAAGTCCATAAGCTACTATTAAGATGGAATTGGGAAAATCCACTGCTTATTTGTAGAATAAGTAGCTAAAATATGTTTTACTCTTGAGATCTTACAGGTACTTGTGACCTGGATTGGCCACTGTTAGAAACAGGATACTGGGTCTTTCCCAGTATAGAAACACCTATGTTCTTTTTACTTTGAACAGATAAACATTTTATGCACAAAGAAGTTGAGGATTTACTGAATTTCTCTGTGGTTTGGTACTTTTTATTCAGCTCTGTCTTAGTAAGAATGGATGATGCATTTGATGTCCTGACTCACCTCAGATTCTCTTTCGAAACAATTTGAAAGTTAAGTACTGTATAGCATTACAGTAAGACTGGGGTTAAAAGTGAATCCTTTACTAAGTACAACAACGTGGTCCAAGGCATGTATCAGTGGCAAAGGTATGGGTGTGCCGAGGCCCATCCAAAATTTTAGCACCCTTGTTATGGCTGGTGAGGATCCCAAGTCCCACCAGCTGGAAGAGGTCCTCCAGCAGCCAGAACAGCTCATGCTCCTACTTGCTGTTGATGGCACAGGCCACATGTTATCATTGCCCCTATGCTCATGCTTGCTTTTTTTTTGAGGGGGGGTTGCAGAAAAACTGAGCATGTGCAGGAGAGGAGAGGCCAACACGCCAACAGCATGTGGACAGTGTTGCCAGCTAGAGCAAGCACCTGTTCTGGCTGCCAGAGGACCTCTTCTGGCTAGCAGGGCTTGAGGATCCTTGCCAGCTCAGGTATTTATTTGTTGGGAGTTTGCTGGTGCACGGATGGGGGGAAAAGGTGCAGGGTGGGCAGATTGTGTGCCCACCAACTTTGTGCTCAGGCCCACCCAAAATATCATGCCTGGCTACGCCTGTAGTGTGTGTGTTTGGTATAGAAATGGTCTTTCTAAAACAGGGAAGAATTTTTTATAGTGAGAGTCTTTACAATGTGAGTTGTTTGCTGGAAATTACTCTAGAAGGTTTGGCTTTTGGTTCGTAGGAAGATAGGGATGTTAAAGAAGCAGCATTCATAGCTGCGGTTATTACTCACTGGTGATCCATACTTACTGGCGCTTGAGAACACACATTCTAGTTTCTGGAAGGAGCAAGCCATGGTCTGCAGCTCATTGTAATGGCTTAGCTAGGAAAGGCTGTTCTTAAAAAAAAGCTACAAGATAGCTAGAGAAAGAATAGTTTTATAATTGGTGATATTACATTTATTCTTTGGACCAGGCAGTTAATTTGTTCAATTAGCTGAACTGAATTTACAGGCATTTGGTAGAGGTGGTACTGCTTGCTTGTTATCAGGCCCTGAAGCTACGTGTTGCAAAAGAGTTACATGTAGTTTTAAAGTGTATTACAGAGTCTTCCTGGATTGTAGTTGATATGCATGTGACAGGTTGAAGGTAGAATCAGTCAACAGTTTGTGTGGCAATGAAATCCAGTGCTCTAGCCTCAGGGGGATCAAAGTAGATTACCAATGCTGTAACTGGAACAGCAAGTTGAAACTCGTTTTTGGTTCTTATTTCAGAAGTCAAGATTGGTTTTCAGTAGGGAGAAAGTGTGCAACTACAGAGCTGGAGCTTGGGGTAACTCCTACCCTGCTTGTTTGTTTAAGGTATGGATAGCAGATTCTATCGCTCAAATACTGCAGACAGGTTTGGTTGTCAGGTTGGCCACACTGTGCAAATTAATCTTGTCACTGGATCAAATGTAGGCAAATGTATCTCCTGGATAGTCATAGTGGAAATCTCAAAAAACATCCTTTGTGGGCACCTGTGGACCACAATTTATCTCTAGCTTAATTTTCTCAGTAGCAAAAGGCAGACTAGAAAAGCCAGACGTCTTTTGGATGAAAGCCTTAAACAAGCAGAACTTGAACAGTCTAGCTTTATTGACCCAAACTTTGAGTCCCTGCCATGCAAGTATTTCCGGTGGAGCAAGTTTGAAGACGTCTCACCTTTGACACACTGCTAATCAAGTATATATTTCAAACCAGTAGTGTAAGTTCAGGTTTGGGGCTCATTCTTCTGCAGTAGCATTAATTAGGGTTTCATTCCTATTTCTTCCCTTTACTGCAACCATAAGACCCCACAGCTTCCATGAAGAGGATGGTTAAAACTAAAAAAGAGAGCTGAAGAGTGATGTGCTGAACAAAGAGTAATACAGTGGTACCTCGGTTTACAAGTGCATCGGTTTGCGAGTGTTTTGCAAGACGAGCAAAACATTTGCAAACTTGGTGCCTCGTAAACTGAGCTTGCCTCGCTGTACGAGCGCCCCCCCCCCGCGATCAGGCATCCCCCCAGCGATCCGGCATCCCCCCCCCCCGCTCGCGTCTGCCACCCCCCGCGATCCTACATCCCCCCCCCTGAGCACGGCAATGACATCCCTTACCCCGACTGGGCACCAGTGTCGGCGCCCGAAGATCCTCCCTCTTCTGGCGCAGCCTGTGCTGGGCGGTGCATCGGAGATCCTCCCTCTTCTGGGCTGGGCTGGACTGGACTGGCTTTGAGCATTTGCGCATGCTCAAAGCCTTCTGGTCTCGCTCTCTCCGAGATTCTGAATCTGAGAATCTCGGAGAGAGCGAGACCAGAAGGCTTTGAGCATGCGCAAATGCTCAAAGCCAGTCCGGCCCAGACCAGAAGAGGGAGGATCTCCGATGCACTGCCCAGCCCAGGCCGCGCCAGAAGAGGGATGATCTTCAGGCACTGGTTCCCAGTTGGGGTAAGGGATGTCATTGCCGTGCTCGGGGGGAATGTAGGATCGCGGTGGAGGGGGGGCAGCGCTAGCGGGGGGAGGATGTCGGTTCGCAGGGGGGATGCCGGATCGTGAGGAGGGGTATGGAGCAGCGTCGGTGGCCTCAAGGGGGGGGGGAATGGAGTAGCGCCGGTAGCCTCAGGGGGGAGGAGGAGGAGGTGGAACTAATCAAAGCGAGTTTCCCTTACTTCCTATGGGGAAACTTGCTTTGATATATGAGCAATTTGGTTTACTAGCATGCTTCTGGAATGAATTATGCTCGTAAACCAAGGTTCCACTGTATACTGGAACTAGTTTTTTAGCCCATTACATTAACGGGTGCTAGCAGCCCTTTTTCCTTACTTTTTTCTCCCCCCTGTCCAGCAACACCCCCCCTTCTCTGCTCCCATTGTCTAGCAATAGGCCTTTTCCCTTACTTTTATCTCCCCCCTGTCTAGCAGCACCACTTCACAGCTCCCCCTGTTCAACAGTAGCCCTTCTCCATTGGTTTTACTTCCCCTCCCGTCCAGCACCATCTCTTCCCTGCTCCCCCTGTCCAGCAGTAGCGCTTCTTCCTAACTTTTACCTCTCCCCCTATTCAACAGCACCCCTTCCCTGCTCCCCCTGTCCAACAGTAACCATTATCCCTTCCTTTTACCTTCCCCCTGTCCAGCAGCACCATTTGTTCCAAATTCCAGCGGTCTCTCCCTATCATTGGCCCTCTCCTCCTCTTCCCATTGCCGGGGTGCCTGCAGCAGCGCCTTATGTGGAGCTATCTCCAACGTTCACACTCTCTCCCTGTCATCCTGCTCCAGGGTACTCTTCACCCCCCCCCCCCCGAAACAGACATTAGAGTTCATTGTGCGACTGCATGCAGCAGTCCTTCGCTTCCTGTTTGTCTCCGTGGGCATCGTTGGTTTTTTTCCGTGTAGGCCGGCTTCCAACCGCCGCTGAAACCGCTGAGTGCGTGGTCAAAGCAGCTCCTGATTGGTGAGGGCTGACTTTAGTACAGGAAGAGGCAGTCAGAGCATACAGCGAGTGATTTCCTTCACTCGATGGTGCTCCGGCTGCCCTCTCCAGCTGCCCTCTCCTGTCTCCCCTGCCTAAAAGCCATATTTACAGTTTTTTGACATTCACAGGGGTTCCTGGAACGGAATCCCTGCAAATATCGGGGGAGTACTGTATATCAAAAAGGTGGGTTTTCAGTCTGCTTTTAAACAAGGGAAGGGGCTTGGCAGACAACCTCGGGTAATTTATTCCAGGCATAGGGGGCAGTTAGATTAAAGGAACAAAGTCTAGAATTGGCAGTGGAGGAGAATGGTACAGCTAAGAGGTGTATAAGGAGAAAGAAGAGAGGAGAGATATTGAGGGGCAGCAGAATGAACACACTTGTAGGTCAGCAATAAGAGCTCAAACTGTATGTGAAGGTGGATAAGGAGTCAGTGAAGTGATTTAAGGAGAGGGATGACATGAGTGTAGCAAGGTTGGTAGAAGATGAGCCATGCAGCAGAGTTTTGCACAGATTGCAAAGGGGAGAGGCAGTAATCTAAGTGTGAGGTTAAGAGAGTGTGGATAAGGGTCTGGGTAGTGTGCTCAGAGAGGAAGGGGCGAATTTTGGTGATGTTGTACAGTTAGAAGAATGAAACTGAAAAAACCCGAAAAAAATGGGAGCTACAACACTCAAGAGAACTAGAATGCTCCCAAGCCCCGAGACGGAAAACTGTGATCAGGGGTAGAGACCGCCCACCAGAAGGAAGAAGGAACTAAAATGTTCCACTATAAATAACCTAAAAGAAAGTAACTTAGAGTTGTGTAGAGAGCCCTCAGTCACACAGCCACCTCCTTTTATGGAGGCAAAAGGCTGTCACTGGCGTACACCAAAAGGTGTCAACTGTGAAACATCCTTGGGCTCTCAGTGAATTTAGTGCAAAATAACACAAACAGTGCTTAAAGTGCTTACTTAATCTTCACTCATAGTGAGTAGTCTCTACCCCTGATCCAGGGGGGCTAGCAAGAAAAACACAAGTGTCCAAATTCAACCAGCAGAATATAAAGAAGGTACTTAGCTTCTTCAAAAAGGCAATCAGCATATCACCACACGTCCTACGGGACTCCGTTTCGGGGGAGTACTCCCCCTTCCTCAGGAACAGCTGACGCTGGGCAGGAGCCGGACAGTCTTACGGCTGCTGCTTGAAAGCAATAGAAGAAAATGGCGCTTGACCAGAACAGACGCCTCCGATTTAAACCAGCAGACTAAAAGGCGTGACCCAGGTAAACGATCACATGATATCACCCAGGTGAAACACCAGTGCAGATTGAAATCGCACTGCCAGACCAGACCTTGAATTCAATAGAACAAAACGAAAAAGAAAAAGTTAAATTGAAAGATGAACAGAAAATGAACAAGCTCAAAATGTATGATGCCACTCTATGTAATCATTGTGTCCCGCAGGGGTAAGTGTTTGGAGCTCATAAATCCAAAATTGTTCCCTTCTTTGTAACCACGCTAATTTATCCCCTTGGTAGTCCGGAAAGATCTGCTCAATAATAGTCCATTTTAGATCTTGGAATGTATGATTGAATTGTATGCAATGGGGCACCATCGGGGAAGTTGTGGATTGAGTGTTAATCCGGCTGCGATGCTCTATGAGGCGCGTTCTGATGGTCCTTTGCGTGCGCCCTACGTAGCCCATCCGACATGGACATATTATGATGTATATGACCCACTTCGATGTACATGATGTGTACGATTTATGGACATATTGTTTGTGTGTCACAGGATGTTCCCAGTCCATGCCTTCAATTGTAAGGGCACATATGTCGCAAATATTGCCGCATTTAATGTGGTGACCTCCCTGGTGGCTTTGCGTTTGCATTGAGGAATATTTTGATCGGACCACCCGGTCTGCGATATTTTTAGGGCGTGTGGCTGTGTGACTGAGGGCTCTCTACACAACTCTAAGTTACTTTCTTTTAGGTTATTTATAGTGGAACATTTTAGTTCCTTCTTCCTTCTGGTGGGCGGTCTCTACCCCTGATCACAGTTTTCCGTCTCGGGGCTTGGGAGCATTCTAGTTCTCTGTACAGTTAGAAGAGGCAGGCCTTAGCAGTTTGTTAAGTGAAAAATTTTCAAAAATCAGTCTCCAGGACTTTGCTTCTCTAACCCCTGCTTGCCAATGATCTGCTCTTCTGCAAGGCATTAGATTTCTGTAATTCATTATGGCTGTGATTGGAACTAGAGAATGACACGGTGAAAAAATTGGTCCCCGTCACCGCCCCGTCCCCGTCTCACCATCCCCGTCACCGCCCCGTCCCCGTCTCACCATCCCCGTCACCGCCCCGTCCCCGTCTCACCATCCTCTTCACCGCCCCGTCACCGCCACTGCCACCCCATTCACCGCCCCGTCACCGCCACTGCAATCCCATTCACTTTTCTTTATTTACGTATAAAGGAAACATTCTTTAAAACTTTAAAACTTAGTTAAATATTAGTTAATAACTATACAAAAACAAAACACGCAGAGAAAAAATTAATTAATATAAATTCTCAAAACTGACACATTTTGATCACTAAATTTAAAATAGTTATTTTTCATACAGTTTTTCAATCACTAATCTTCCACCACCCCTGGGGCAAAGATCTCCCTGCCGTGATTAGCATAGTGACCGCGGCTACGGCTGCAAGTCTCCCCTCCCCCCAGCGATCACGGCAGGAGGGCAACCAACCCCTCCTGTAGACCCCCCCAACGGCCCTCCCGACAATCGCAGCAGAAGGGTACCCAACCCCTCCTGCCGGTCCTCCCAATGGCCTCCCCTAAGATCGCCGGCAGGAGGGTACCCAACCCCTCCTGCTGGACCCCCCCCCAACGAACCCTCCCACCCCGGAACCCCCTTAGTCTTACTTTCCAAGTTGGACCGGACGGCTCCTCACACGTATGGCCAGCAGGCTTGCCTCCGTCCAAATGAGGCGGGCCCGCCCCTACCCTGCCCAACCCACAGGATCCTAGGGCCTGATTGGTCTAGGCACCTAAAGCCACTCCCGCTATAGGAGGGGCCTTAGGTGCTTGGGCCAATCAGGCCCTAGGATCCTGTGGGTTAGGCAGGGGAGGGGAGGGGCGGGCCCGCCTCATTTGGACGGAGGCAGGCCTGCTGGCCAGACGAGCGAGGAGCTGTCCGGTCCAACTTGGAAAGTAAGACTAAGGGTGGTGTTTCGGGATGGCGGGGTTTGTTGGGGGAGGGACCGGCAGGAGGGGTTGGGCACCCTCCTACCAGTGAGGGCGATCGTCGGGGGGGGGGGGGGGCGGGTTCTATTGGCAGGAAGGGTTGATCTGACAAATGAGGAGCACGGTGAAAACACAGGTAAATTGCGGTTCCTAGAGGGGGGGACATTGGCCTGCGGGGACAAATCTATTCACCGTTTTTGCGGTCGGTGAAAGGATTTGTCTCCGCGTCTGCGGCGATTTGCTAATGAGGTCACCATAACCCGCAGCCAAACCGCAGCCTCGCAGCGGTTCGCTGCGGGGATCGCTCCCCGTGTCATTCTCTAATTGGAACTATTGATCAGGACAGACATTGTTTTATTCTGAAGCAAGCCACATAGTAGTACATGTCTGCTACTAGGCAGGGGGTGTTATGGAGCATAGTTCTTTTTTTAATTAATAGGAAGTCTTTATTAAATTGTTTAACAAATGTACAGAGAGAACAAAACTGCACTGAATACAGAGTATCAATGTATCTGCAGAACATAATAAGGATAGCTGAACACAACTTCCATATTGTCTTAAGTCTAGTAATTATAAAACACACCCCTAAAACAACAAAACAAAGTAATAACTACAACACGAAGGGGAAGGAGGAAATGTTCTTACGCAAAAAATAATCTTGTCTGCTATACCTAATGCATCCTAGAGACTCAAGATGTAATTATGCATATCATAGCTGTATTCCCTTCAATCTGATTTTTTTTTTTAACTGGTTTCTTTTTCAGGGCTGACAGTTGGCCTCGATCCCCAGGGCTTCGGGAACCCAGATTTCTGTTGGCTGTCTGTACATGACACCCTCATTTGGAGTTTTGCTGGGCCCATTATAGTATTAGTAACTGTAAGTTTGACTGTGTAGCTTCTCTCCATGTCTGTTCTCTTTCAGTACTGCCCTATTCTGTGGGGGGGGGGGTCACCAGGATTTCCTAAAGCAGGGGTGTCAAAGTCCCTCCTCGAGGGCTGCAATCCAGTTGGGTTTTCAGGATTTCCCCAATAAATATGCATAAGATCTATTTGCATGCACTGCTTTCATTGTATGCTAATAGATCTCATGCATATTCATTGGGGAAATCCTGAAAACCCGGCTGGATTGCGGCCCTCGAGGAGGGACTTTGACACCCCTGTCCTAAAGCCTTAAAACATTCTTGTTTTGTACATGGTTTTTGATTTTCCAAATATCCAGAAAACTTCAGAAAATAATTACACCTTTCCTCAATTTTGTGGTTTTATCTTGAGCTATTTTAATCAGTAGGTAGTCGGATAAAAATTAGAACTGGGAATCAAAAGACTTCTACGGTCTCGGTACTTCTACCATTTTTAGGTGCATTTCACTGGATTAATAGAGCCTATTAGGGGTTTTCCATCTGTCAGTGTGTCCATATGCATTGGTTTGTGCTGCTGCAAAAGTTTGAACATACTGTACTTTCATTCAGTACTTCGTTACACCTCCTTTAGTCGAAATACAAGTTTCCAGATTTATTTAAAACATTTTTAATCCGCCTTTATCCAAGGCAGCTCACAGTATTACACATTTCAGAGTTTGCACAACATAAAGATCCCATACATCAGCAAAAATCATAAGCTTATACCATCTCAACCTATAAATTACATCTCTACTGCTCATTTAATAATAATAATAATAATAATTTTATTTTTATATACCGCCATGCCCATCGAGTTCTAGGCGGTTCACAACAATTACATTAGGATCCGCATTGACATGCCGATTTACAAACAATGTATTGGATTTACAACATCTTCAGCCGAACAAGACTGAAGAAGCGGAAGTGGGAAGGAGAGAAGGAGGAAAGCGGTCAATAGAGGGGGGGCAGGGCCAGGCGGGCCGATTTACCACAATTTATTGGATTTATAACAACTTTAGCCGAACTTGGCTGATGAAGAAGGAGGGGAGCAGGAAGACAGCGATCAATAAAGGGGGGGAAAGGGTCGAGCGTGTGCTTGCGGTTATACTGAGAGCAGCACATACTGTAGGCAGCCACAGAGGAGTATTATTTGTTGCTGTCTGTTATCTTCAAAGATTCATTATATAAATTCCTGAGGCAGGCCCAGTTGAGGCCGAAACACGATCGTGTCAAGTGTTGAGATTTAATAAACGAGATTGAACTACATCAGTCACCTTTATTGTTTTTTCTGTTGTCTACATTTTGTTCCCATAGATCAACAGTATAATTTTTGTAATGGCAGCAAAAGCTTCTTGTGGACAGAGACAGCGATCATTGGAAAAGACTGGAATCATGTGAGTTTACAGACAGACACATTAAGTATTACTGAACTGTAACTTAAATCTAACCAATCACTTGCTTAATGAAGGGGCATAGTTATCAACCTGGGCTACCACTAAGACAGGTTATTTTACCCGGATGCCATTGGAAATCCAGGTATGGACCTGGTGAGCAGAACTTATCCAGGTAGGAATCGTTCCCAGTTGGGTAAGTCCCACTGAATATTAACCCCTTTGCAAACTCTACAGCATAAAGGGATTGGACATGAAAGAAGATTTAACATTATCTCTTGACAGCAGCTTAGCCAGAAAAAGTTTTGGGGGAAGGCCAATAGGTGACACATATGGGCACCCATTTCCTTTTCCCTCCTTCTCCCCCCCTACTTTGCAACCAAATTTAACAGTTAAAATACCTCACCTGGCAGGGATTCCCAAGCCCCACATACTGAAGACATTTGGCATTTACCACCCCCCTCACCTCCCTCAGAAAAGTACAGAGGTCAGCGGCAACACTTTGCATTCAGAGCTCAAAGTGGTGTTGCTGATTGGGGGGGGGAGGGTGGACGCTAGATGTCTTCACCAGGAGAGGCTTGGGGATCCCTGCCAGCTACATGAATAGGACTAGATTTGGTAAACGTCACCCAAATTTGGGCATCAAATAAAATGCACATTGAGTGCTATTCTATAAATAGCACTCCAAGCTGGGCACCATTTATAGAATAGTGCTTAGTGCCAGATACACATCCATTTTGGGCACAAGGATTTATGCCGACCGAAACCCGGTATAAATCCTTGCAGCTAAATTAGGTGCAAATCTACCAGATTCTACACCCTGACCCACCTATGCCCCTCCAATGGTCATACCCCCTTTCAGTCGCACGCTAAAAAATTTACATGCAAGTCTTTATAGAATAGTGTCTAGCAAGATGCACACACAAATTAAAATTGTTGCCAACTAGTACCAACAATTGATTGTTAGTGTCCAATTATTGGTGCAGATTGGCTCATTATTTACCGTATTTTCACGCATATAACGCGCGCGTTATACACGATTTTACAAACCGTGCATAACCTTGCGCGTTATACGCGTGAGCGCGCTATATAAAATTTTTTTTACATACCGTATTTGCCGGCGTATAAGACGACTTTTTAGTACCTTAAAATCCTCCCCAAAGTCGGGGGTCGTCTTATACGCCGGGTACAGTTTACATGCCCTTACTTGCGGGGCTGGATGTACTCAGTCGCGCGGCTCTTCTTCTCCCTACCTTCTCTGCTTGCAGCACAGAGCCGAACGGAAGTCTTCCCGACGTCAGCGTTGACGTCGGAGGGGAGGGAGGGCTTAAACAAAGCTTAAACAAAGCCCTCCCTCCCTCCGACGTCAGCGCTGACGTCGGGAAGACTTCCGTTCGGCTCTGCTGCAGGCATGGCAGGTAAGGAGAGAGAGAGTACCAAGAGAGAGGGGCGGCCGCCCCGCCCCGGTTGCAGCACAGCCGGCCAGGTCCCCTTACTTTTGTGGCACTTCCCCGACCGACCGATAACAGCCCGGGTCCGACAATCCTCCCTGCCCTGTAGCCGCGAATCTAAATTACCTTCTTACAGCAGCTGTAAGAAGGTAATTTAGATTCGCGGTTAAGGGCAGGGAAGTTTGTCGGACCCGGGCTGTTGTCGGTCGGTCGGGGAAGTGCCACAAAAGTAAGGGGACCTGGCTGGCTGTGCTGCACCCGGGGCGGTAGAGAAGGGGGGGGGGAAGGACTCTGAAAGCACTTGAAGACAGAGGAGGGAGAAGAACGCTGAAAGCACATGGGGGAATACAAAGGGGTGGAGAAGGAAGAAGGGGTCGTCTTATACAGCGAGTATAACACAAAACTCTATTTTTTAACTAAAAGTTGGGGGATCGTCTTATACGCCCAGTCGTCCTATACGCCGGCAAATACGGTAGTTCCCACCTCGCCCGATGCCCGATTCATCATCCGGAAGGACCGCTCACACCCCCCACCGCTCGCACTCCCACCCCGATGGACCGCTCGCACTCCCACCCGAAGAACCGCTCGCACCCCCACAGCCTCCCCCCCTCCCCCATGGAGAAGCTGTCTACCTTGTTTCCGGATGCCAGTGAGCCCAGCTGCTTCCTCTGCCGGCGGTCCTGCCCCTTCTCTGAGCCCTCCTGCGCTGCTTCCTCTTCCGGCGGTCCCGCCCTTTCTCTGACGTCAGAGAAAGGGCGGGACCGCCGGAAGAGGAAGCAGCGTAGCGCAGGGCTCAGAGAAGGGGCAGGACCGCCGGCAGAGGAAGCAGCTGGGCTCACTGGCATCCGGAAACAAGGTAGACAGCTTCTCCATGGGGGAGGGGGGGAGGCTGTGGGGGTGCGAGCGGTTCTTCGGGTGGGAGTGCGAGCGGTCCATCGGGGTGGGAGTGCGAGCGGTGGGGGTGCGAGCGGTCCTTCCGGATGATGAATCGGGCGTCGGGGGGGCATCAGGCTTTCAGGATGGGGACAGGACTTCAAGGGGGGACAGGCAGACCTTCAAGGGGGGACAGGACTTCAAGGGGGGGCAGCCAGAGGAGAGTCAGGGCAGCGAACGGAGAGTCGGGTCAGCCAGAGGAGAGTCGGGGCAGTGAACGGAAAGTCGGGGCGGGTGAAAGGAGAGTCGGGGCAGCCAGAGGAGAGTCGGGGCGGCATGCGCGGTATACCCGTGAGCGCGGTATATAAAAATTTCTTTACATAAATGTGTGTTTCCCACGCGCTATACCCGTGTGCGCGTTTTACACGGGTGCGCGTTATCTACGTGAAAATACGGTAATTAAATTGTGCACAATTTCCATGCGCAATTTTGAGCACCATTTATAGAATTTGAGGGATAATGTTCCAGCTGCTGGGTTAGGCCTGAGGCAACAGTGGAGAGACCCAGGCCCACCTGTATAAATGCCCCTGTTTTCTGGATAACTCTAGGCTGGCTTCTTTACATATTACAGTGTGTTTGTTTTGCTCGACTTAGCTGGTAGGTAAATGTTCATAAAATTGTCATTTAATTGTGCTTTTGTCTGCCACTGGAAATTGAGAATTCTAAAGTTCAGTTATGATTGAAAGGTGTTTACAGTGTAACCCCCGCGAGTTCGCGAATGGCAGACTCGCTCATTCGCGGTCTGCTCCGACCCCCCTCTTCCTGTAGTAAAGTCGGGCATGTCAAAGCAGCTCCTGATTGGTGTAACCCAACTTTACTACAGGAAGAGGTGGTCGGAGCAGACCGCGAGCGATTTTCTTCACCCGCCGGCACTCCAGCTGCCCTCTCCTGCCTCCCCTGCCTTTTGACAGGCGAAGTGAATTTCAGGGGAGTACTGTACATAGCCATTTGTGATAAGACGGTTATAATTTATAAAGTAAATTTTTCATTCCAAATGAAAAAATGTTCTGGAAAAATTGCATTTTTTAATGTGGTTGTTAAATTGAATTTGTTTAGTATTACAGGATTAATAGGGTAAGTGTAAGATTAAATTATTAACCCCTCTCCCCCTCCTTTTTTTATTAAGCCGTGGTAGAGGTTTCTACTACAGCCTGAAACATTAAATGCTACTATAAGCATTGGAGCATTTAGCACCCCGGGCCACAGTAGAAATCTCTATCACGGCTTAGTACAAAGGGGCCTAAGTGTTAACACTGCAAAAGAAAACAAAAGCAATCAAAGAAAACCAGATCTTCAGTGTCTGCCCTCATGGGCAAATAAATACCTTTTGACATGAATAAACTAAATATGATAAGTAGAACAGGTTTCAAATTAAATTTCATTTCTTCCTTGCCAGTACATGAGAGGAAGACATGGGGAAAGCCACTGCTTGACCTGGATTGGTAATCTGGAATGTTGCTACTTTTTTGGGTTTCTTCCAGGTCCCTGGATTGGCCATTCTGGAAACAGGATACTAGGCAGGATGGACCATTGGTCTGACCCAGTATGGCTATCCTTATGTTCATAATACATTCCGGATGGAAGCTGTATTCATATGCAGAAGTGATGGCAGTGACATAAAGAGCAGGGTGAATGTGAACTAGGCTCAAGACTTGAGCTCTGTTGTTTGTAGTGGTCACTTTTTATTAATTATAACTGCAATAATATTACGATGCTCAAACATCTATAAATAATTAGAGAGTTCACCATAGGAATAAGAATATATTACAAGGTTAAAAATGAGTACGGTATGCATCCATGATTACCCATGTTTTGACAAAAGATAGCAAATGATTATGTATAAAAAAATCATATGCGATAATGATCCCACTGAAATATTACAGGACCAGCAAACCAGTGGTCACGTCTAACTAGTCTGTCCTTGTTTGACCTTTTCCAAGGCTATCATAAGGTCAAACAATCTAGAATGAGTAGAATAATATTGGCTTTATTTGGAATGGCAACTCCTGTCTCCGTTGCGTTTGAGTCATGTGTTGAGTATCAAGATGCCTAGACTTTATAAGGACAATAGAATTCTAGTTTCCACGTGGCAAACATTAGATTTTATAAATAATTTAAAACCGATTCTGATTCATCAATCCACATGCCAGTCCCTATGGTCGAACTCCAAGATTCAAATTGGTGGATATAAAGTCATCTGGAAGCATTGGATGCAGGTAGGTATACGCACGTTAGATGATGTGATGTCAAATGGGAGGATGCTTGAGTTTTCACGACTGCAACAGTCTTTCGATATTTCTAAGTCTCAAACATTTAAATGGTTGCAGTTGAAGCAAGCCATTCAGAAGAGGTTCCCTGAATGGCGTAATTTAAAAGATCAGTATAGCGTGCCGATCCTGTGCTTCCAGATGGATTTCCTGGGACATCAGGCTGCCCAGTGGTATAAATTGATATCTGAATTTTTGAATAAAAAGCCAAAAACTAGTCTTAAGGATATTTGGAGTATTGAGACAAAGCAGCAGATTTCTGCTTCTCAATGGCCACGAATTTGGAATTGGAGGATGAGATGTACAGCATCAGCTTCTATGAGACAGACTTAGTTTTTCTTGTTACATAGATCTTTTTGGACCCCGGTTAGGTTACAGAGGTTGGACAGTTCTAAATCTAATAGATGCTGGCACTGTCATCTTGATATAGGCCATCCTTCAAACTTTTCTAACTCAATTTCATTCACAAAATTGTCCAATCATCAAAAATACTCAAAGTCAGCCTTAGGAAGCTATAAGGGAGTTCAGATTCCACTTATTTCATTCGAAATTGGTGGTGGTATTCTTCATTATTCCCTTTACAGTTTTCCACCTTTACTTCTATTTATTTAAAGTTTTTTTCAATTTTTTAATTATAACTATCACTTATATATTTTAACTTATTATTTCAGTATAACTTAGCTTTTGTCATTGCAGGTTCCCCTTCCCGAGGCGTTTCGCCTATCTTTCTCAAGGTCAGGGAACTTTACATGAAGTTAAACTTTCCCATCAATATCTGCCACTGGCGATCCAAAGATGCCAAAGGTTTTTGGATCGCCAGCGGCA
Organism: Geotrypetes seraphini; assembly: GCF_902459505.1. Taxonomy (NCBI): domain Eukaryota; kingdom Metazoa; phylum Chordata; class Amphibia; order Gymnophiona; family Dermophiidae; genus Geotrypetes; species Geotrypetes seraphini. Next base: position 37,200,774 of record NC_047092.1, on the reverse strand, counting down.
GATATTGATGGGAAAGTTTAACTTCATGTAAAGTTCCTCCAACCTTGAGAAAGATAGGCGAAACACGTCGGGAAGGGAAACCTGCAATGACAGAAGCTAAGTTATGCTGAAATAATAAGTTAAGATATATAAGTGATAGTTATAATTAAAACAATTGAAAAAAAAACTTGAAATAAATAGAAGTAAAGGTGGAAAACTATAAAGGGAATAATGAAGAATACCACCACCAATTTCGAATGAAATAAGTGGAATCTGAATTCCCTTATAGCTTCCTAAGGCTGACCTTGAGCGTTTTTGATGATTGGACAATCTTGATATAGGGACACTGGATCATTTGCTATATTATTGTCTCTTGATACTCAAATTGTGGAAATGGATGATCGAAGAATTATAGTTTCTATAGAATACATTGGAAACAGTATCCCAGATTTGTGCCCAGTATTGCATTAAATTGGTACAATAAAAAATCATATGCGATAATGATCCCACTGAAATATTACAGGACCAGCAAACCAGTGGTCACTTCTAACTAGTCTGTCCTTGTGATTATAACACTGCTCTTTTGATTCCATTTAGTTCTGTGCTGAGAACAGCCTTCCTCCTGCTGCTTTTGATTAGTAGCACCTGGTTATTTGGGCTCTTGGCGGTGAACAGCGATGTCATGACATTTCATTATTTGTTTGCCATCTTCAGCTGCTTACAGGTAGAATGCATCATTTCCGCTACTATTTGGGTTTTTGTGACTTGGATTAGCCTCCGTGAAGACAGGATACTGGGCTGGATGGACCATTGGTCTGATCCAGTAAGGCTATTCGTATGTTCTTACACTTCTCCTTCATATCTTGGCTGCTGGAAGTTGAACAGTTGTCTTTTCTATAGTATGTACTGGGGAGTTGATGGGATAGGTTGGGAGCCAATACTTTACAGCAGTTGAGTGAGGTGCTCCCTGACCTCAGAGAAATCAGTAAGAGGCTTCCAGACAGGTACAAAAAATGTGAAATTTTAAAATCCTAGTGCAGGCCCAAATGCAGAATCAAATACTGGATTGGTGTTCTAAAATATTCTGGTTAAAAATAAGTTGGAATGACTGTTGTGGGAATATTTTAACTGTTGGGGGCCACAATTACTGGACCAGCCACATCCAGTATATTCCAGTCATTATTTACATTTTGAGGTATACCAGCCTTTACCCCCCCTGTTTGTAACATTAAAACACCAGCCATTGCTGCTTATTCTATTGTGCTGGAAGCAACAGTACTTCTCCCCTTACTTTGCTCAGAAAGGAATGCTGAATCAGTCATCACTTTAAATCACAGGAGTAGTTATCAGCCCTTTGAGCATTGCATACCAAGTTGGTTTTCAGGAGAAACAAAATATGCAAATAAGTGTTTCTTAGACCAAATGTGTATGTCAGTGATTTCCAAACTTGTCCTGGGGGATTAAGAACATAAGAATTGCCGCTGCTGATCAGTGGTCCATCGTGCCCAGCAGTCCGCTCACGCGGCGGCCCTCTGGTCAAGACCAGCACCCTAACTGAGACTAGCCCTACCTGCGTACGTTCTGGTTCAGCAGGAACTTGTCTGACTTTGTCTTGAATCCCTGGAGGGTGTTTTCCCCTATGACAGCCTCCGGAAGAGCGTTCCAGTTTTCTTAGCCAGTCAGGTTTTCAGACTATCACCTATGAATATACCGTATTTGCCGGCGTATAAGACGACTGGGCGTATAAGACGACCCCCCAACTTTTAGTTAAAATATAGAGTTTTGTTATATACTCGCCGTATAAGACTACCCCTTCTTCCGCACACCTTCTCTACCGCCCCGGGTGCAGCACAGCCGGCCAGGTCCCCTTACTTTTGTGGCACTTCCCCGACCGACCGACAACAGCATTAGAGAGCTGCACGGGGACGCCCCTAGGGTCGCGGGGATCCCGTGGGGACGCCTCCGAGGGTCGCGGGGCTCCTGCGGGGCTGGATGCTCAGTTTTCTGGATGTACGCAGCTCTTCTTCTCCCTACCTTCTCTGCTTGCAGCACAGAGCCGAACGGAAGTCTTCCCGACGTCAGCGCTGACGTCGGAGGGGAGGGAGGGCTTAAACAAAGTTTAAACAAAGCCCTCCCTCCCTCCGACGTCAGCGCTGACGTCGGGAAGACTTCCGTTCGGCTCTGTGCTGCAGGCAGGGCAGATAAGGAGAAGGAGAGTAGCCTCGCGGTACCAAGAGAGAGGGGCGGCCGCCCCGCCCCGGTTGCAGCACAGCCGGCCAGGTTCCCTTACTTTTGTGGCACTTCCCCGACCGACCGATAACAGCCCGGGTCCGACAATCCTCCCTGCCCTGTAGCCGCGAATCTAAATTACCTCCTTACAGCAGCTGTAAGAAGGTAATTTAGATTCGCGGTTAAGGGCAGGGAGGTTTGTCGGACCCGGGCTGTTATCGGTCGGTCGGGGAAGTGCCACAAAAGTAAGGGAACCTGGCCGGCTGTGCATGCAACAAGGGCATGTAAACAGTACCCGGCGTATAAGACGACCCCCGACTTTGGGGAGGATTTTAAGGTACTAAAAAGTCGTCTTATACGCTGGCAAATAAGCACAGTTACTTACCGTAACAGGTGTTATCCAGGGACAGCAGGCAGATATTCTTAACACATGGGTGACGTCACCGACGGAGCCCTCGGTACGGACCTTTTTAACTAGAAGTTTCTAGTTGGCCGCACCGCGCGTGCGCGAGTGCCTTCCCGCCCGACGGAGGAGTGCGTGGTCCCCAGTTAGGATAAGCCAGCTAAGAAGCCAACCCGGGGAGGTGGGTGGGACGTAAGAATATCTGCCTGCTGTCCCTGGATAACACCTGTTACGGTAAGTAACTGTGCTTTATCCCAGGACAAGCAGGCAGCATATTCTTAACACATGGGTGACCTCCAAGCTAACAAAGAGGGAGGTGGGATGGTTGGCCATTAGGAAAATAAATTTTGTAACACAGATTGGCCGAAGTGTCCATCCCGTCTGGAGAACGCATCCAGACAGTAGTGAGTAGTGAACGTGTGAACTGAGGACCAAGTGGCCGCCTTGCAGATTTCCTCGATGGGCGTGGAGCGGAGGAAAGCCACAGAAGCAGCCATAGCTCGGACTCTGTGGGCCGTGACAGTTCCTTCCAGTGAGAGACCGGCCCGAGCGTAGCAGAAAGCAATACAGGCAGCAAGCCAATTTGAAAGTGTCCGTTTGGAGACAGGACGACCCAAACGGTTGGGGTCGAAAGACAAAAAGAGCTGAGGGGCTGTTCGGTGAGCTCTGGTACGATCAAGATAGTAAGCAAGGGCACGCTTACAATCCAGCGTGTGCAACGCCTGTTCCCCAGGATGCGAGTGAGGCTTAGGGAAGAAGACGGGCAGCACAATGGACTGGTTGAGGTGAAAAGCTGAGACCACCTTGGGAAGGAATTTAGGGTGGGTACGCAGAACAACCTTGTCATGGTGAAAAACAGTGAAAGGTGGGTCGGCAACCAGTGCATGCAGTTCGCTAACCCTCCTGGCAGAGGTGATGGCAATTAGGAAAAGCACCTTCCAGGTAAGAAGCCTGAGAGAAGTTGTGGCAAGAGGCTCAAACGGAGGTTTCATGAGAGCTGAGAGAACCACATTCAGGTCCCAGACGACAGGAGGAGGCTTGAGAGGCGGTTTGATGTTGAAGAGTCCTCTCATGAATCTGGAAACCAGAGGATGAGCCGTGAGGGGTTTTCCGAGAATAGGCTCATGAAACGCAGTGATGGCACTGAGGTGGACTCTGATGGAGGTAGTTTTGAGGCCAGCGTTGGACAGTGAGAGCAAATATTCCAAGACAGTTTCCACCGCTAAGGAGGTGGGTTCTTGATGATGCCGGAGACACCAGGAGGAAAATCTGGTCCACTTCTGATGGTAACACTGGAGAGTGGCCGGTTTCCTGGAAGCGTCCAAAATGAGGCGGACCGGTTGAGATAGATTCTCCGGAGAGGTCAGCCCGAGAGAAACCAAGCTGTCAGGTGGAGCGAAGACAGATTGGGATGTAGCAGAGACTGATGCTGTTGCGTAAGTAGAGTAGGAAACACAGGAAGTAGAATGGGATCCCTGGAGCTGAGCTGGAGCAGGAGTGAGAACCAGTGTTGGCGAGGCCACCGAGGTGCGATAAGAATCATGGTGGCGTGGTCTTTGCGGAGTTTGGACAAGGTCCGCAACATCAGAGGAAGCGGAGGGAAGGCATACAGGAACCGATCCCTCCAATCGAGCAGGAATGCATCCGGGGCCAGACGGTGAGGAGAGAAGAGTCTGGAGCAGAATTGGGGCAGCTGATGATTGTGAGGTGCTGCAAAGAGGTCCACCTGCGGAGTGCCCCATCGAGCAAAGATGGAGAGCAGAGTCGGAGGGTCCAACGTCCACTCGTGGGGTTGAAGGATGCGACTGAGATTGTCGGCCAGAGAGTTCTGTTCGCCCTGGATATAGACCGCCCTGAGAAAGAGATTGCGGTCCGTGGCCCAGGTCCAGATGCGCAGAGCCTCCAAACAAAGGGGGCGAGATCCGGTGCCGCCTTGCTTGTTTATGTAGTACATGGCGACTTGATTGTCTGTGCACAGGAGGAGGACTTGAGGGCAGAGAAGATGTTGGAAAGCCTTGAGGGCGTAGAACATGGCTCTGAGTTCCAGGAAATTTATGTGATGACGACGCTCCTGTGGGGTCCAAAGTCCCTGGGTGCGTAGATCTCCTAGGTGAGCTCCCCATGCGTAGGGGGACGCATCGGTGGTGATGATCATAGAGTGGGGGGGCAGATGAAAAAGTAGACCCCTGGAAAGATTTGAGGAGTTCAACCACCATTGGAGAGATTGCTGAAGAGATGATGTCACAGAGATGGGATGAGAAAGAAGATCTGTAGTCTGTGACCATTGGTTGGCGAGAGTCCACTGAGGCGTACGAAGGTGGAGACGTGCCAGAGGAAGGACATGCACCGTCGAGGCCATGTGACCCAGTAGGACCATCATCTGTCGGGCAGGGATGGAGGGGTGCATGAGTACCTGACGGCAGAGAAGGAGCAGGGTCCGCTGGCGATCGGAGGGGAGAAAGGCCCTCATTAGCGTGGTGTCCAGAACTGCTCCAATGAATTGAAGTCGCTGGGTGGGAAGCAAGTGCGACTTGGGGTAGTTGATCTCGAACCCCAGGAGGTGGAGGAGAGAGATGGTGTGATGAGTGGCTTGTAGCACGAGTTGAGATGAAGGTGCTTTCACCAACCAATCGTCCAAGTAGGGGAACACCTGGAGGTTGTGAGACCTGAGGAAGGCCGCTACCACTATAAGGCACTTGGTGAAGACCCTGGGTGAGGAAGCTAGGCCGAACGGTAGCACCTTGTACTGATAGTGGTGGTGCAGTACCTGGAACCGTAGGTAGCGGCGAGAATTCTGATTGATGGAGATGTGAGTGTAGGCCTCTTTGAGGTCCAGGGAACATAGCCAGTCGTGTTGAGAAAGAAGAGGGTAAAGCGTGGCAAGGGAGAGCATTCTGAACTTCTCCTTGACTAGACACTTGTTGAGGTCCCTTAGATCGAGAATGGGACGGAGGTCTCCCGTCTTTTTGGGGACCAGGAAGTAGCGGGAGTAGAATCCCTGACCCCTTTGATCTGGAGGTACTTCTTCGATGGCATTGAGAAGGAGGAGGGATTGAACCTCCCTCAGGAGGAGGGGGGTTTGAGATGAGTGTGAAGCAGACTCTACGGGAAGGTTGTCCGGAGGCAGAGTCTGGAAGTTGAGAGAGTAGCCGTGGCGGATGATGTTGAGGACCCACTGGTCCGATGTGATGACCTCCCAACGGCTGGAGAATATGGTGAGACGACCTCCGATTGGTTGTGGAAGAGGTAGCGAGGGTGGATGACTGGCTATGCCCTGGAGAGAAAAGTCAAAAGGGCTGAGATTGTTTAGCAGGCTGAGAAGGCTTAGAGGGTTGAGTGGCCTGAGATCGAGCCTGAGCATGATGTTGCTGTTGACGGGGTCGCCGAGATTGCTGGGGAGGCGGGTTGAGTGGTCTGGCTGAGAACCTCCGTTGATAAGATGTTTGTGGCCGATAGGGTCGGGCAGGCGGTGCCTTCTTTTTCGGCTTGATCAGGGTGTCCCACCTGGTCTCATGGGCAGAGAGTTTCTGGGTGGTGGAATCCAGTGACTCTCCAAAAAGCTCATCCCCGAGACAGGGGGCGTTGGCCAGACGATCCTGGTGGTTGATGTCCAGGTCGGAGACTCTGAGCCAGGCCAAGCGACGCATGGCTACGGCCATGGCAGAGGCCCGAGAGGTGAGCTCGAAGGAGTCGTATATCGAGCGGACCATATACTTGCGCATTTGGAGAAGGCCAGAGATGTGCTGTTGGAATAGCGGGACCTTGCGCTCAGGAAGGTACTTTTGGAGGGCAGACAGTTGTTGGACCAAATGTTTCAGATAGAAGGAAAAATGGAAGGAATAGTTGTTTTCCCTGTTTGCAAGCATGGCATTCTGGTAAAGCCTCTTGCCAAACTTGTCCATGGTTTTACCTTCTCTGCCAGGAGGGGTAGAGGCATAGACACTGGAGCCCTGAGTCTTTTTTAAGGTGGATTCAACCAGAAGGGACTCATGGGGCAATTGAGATTTGTCGAATCCAGGAATGGGAATGACACGGTAAAGGTTGTCCAGTTTACGGGGGGCTCCCGGTACCGTGAGGGGATTTTCCAAGTTTTTGTAGAAAGTTTCCCGTAGAATGTCATGCACGGGAAGCTTGAGGAACTCCTTAGGAGGTTGCTCAAAGTCTAGAGCCTCTAGAAAGGCTTGAGACTTTTTTGAGTCCGATTCCAGAGGAAGGGACAGGGCAGCAGACATTTCTCTCAGAAATTTAGAAAATGAGGACTGCTCTGGTTTAGAGGTGGCATCGGGTGCCGATGGTTCCTCATCAGATGAGGAGGGATCCTCCTCGGTACCGAGAGGAGTTTCCTCCCATAAGTCAGGGTCCCTGACTTCTGGTGCATGTCGAGACACCGGGGTGGAGGGCGCGGTATGGCGAGTTTTGGACAAGGACTTTCCAGAGCGCACCGAAACGGTACCAGGGGAGGACGACCGGCGTCTATCTCGGTCCCGAGAAGAGTGCCGTGCCGCCTGGTGCCGAGGAGGATCCAATGTGGCCTGAGAATGAACCACCGGATCACCCTGAAGTTGTTGGGCCGAAAGGATCGGCATGGATGTGTTCACCGGTACCGAAGGGGTGGACACCGGGGGCTCGGTACGGGGCTCGGGCCGGTCTGGTACCGGAAGGAGCGGTGCCAGGATAGTGGGCAACAGTTGTTCAAGTTGTTTCTTCAACTGTTCTTGGAGTTGAGCCTTTAAGATGGCCGAGATACGGTCATCTAGGGGTGGCATCGGAACCGCTTTCTTTTTCTTCGGTTCCTTAGATGCCGCTCCACGCCCCGGCGATGAGGAGGCCGATGACGAGGCACTCACCGAGATCGGGGCGGAGCGTTTGCGGGACCGGTGCGATGCCGGTAGGGACGGTGTCGCCACCGTAGCTGGAGGGCGCTCGAGGGAAGAGGAAGGCTTCTTAGCCGGCTTACCTGGCGCCAGTGACGCCGATGCGGGGTCGGTCGGTGTCGAGGACGACGGTGCCGATTTTTGAGGTACCGCTGTTGAAGGTGAGGAGTCCATCGCCGACTCGGTGCCGAAGAGGAGAGTTTGCTGAATCCTTCGGTTTTTAAGGGTTCTTTTTTGAAGAGTAGCACAGCGGGTGCAGGAGTCCGCCCGATGCTCCGGACCCAGACACTGCAAACACCAATTGTGTGGGTCAGTTATGGAGATCGGGCGTGCACACCGCTGGCACTTCTTAAAACCGACCTGCGGGGGCATGAAGGGGAAGATAGCCTCCGCAAAATCGAAGCCCGAGGCCTGTATACTGGCAACAGGCCCCGCCGGGGCAAAAACGAAAGAAAAAAGGGAAAAATCAAAGTTTTTTGTTTTTTTTTTTTGCAAATCAAAGAAAAATAAACCCGAAGGTAAAGAAAGAAAAAATAAGGAAAAAAGCGCGAGCGGGAAGGCAAAAAAGTGGTTTCAACGGCCGTTGAAAAAACACACGCGTCTTCTTCGCTCCGCGGAAACGAAGAAACTGGGGACCACGCACTCCTCCGTCGGGCGGGAAGGCACTCGCGCACGCGCGGTGCGGCCAACTAGAAACTTCTAGTTAAAAAGGTCCGTACCGAGGGCTCCGTCGGTGACGTCACCCATGTGTTAAGAATATGCTGCCTGCTTGTCCTGGGATAACGGTACATACGAGGGCTGATTCTATAAACGACACCTAAAAAAAGGCGCCAACCATATGTCAGTCACACTAAGGCACCGTTTACAGAATCGGGGCTAGGGGTGCCTATGGCACCTGAAATGTAGGTGAGGGTTGTAAAGGCCTACATTTCAGGCATCTGCGTTTTTGGAGAATCACACATAGAAACACTCAGTTAGAACTTTTTATTACATAGGACTATATTTAATGTGGGGATGGGGAGGTATGTTATGTGATTTAATGGGTTTATTCCTGATGAATGGGATGGGTGGGGGAGGGGTCTTTTTTATATGCATTTGACAAAAATTGTTAGAATGTCAAGTGTTTTGTACGAATTATCTGATTGAATATTGTACACTTGTTAAAAACTGAATAAAGAATTAAAAAAAAAAAAAGAACTGGATAGGCACCTATTGCCCAATTACATTTTTTTAAACAATTATTGAGGCTAAGAGTATTTTGCCAATTAAGTTAGGCACCCTTTAAAGAATGAACCCTACAAGGAACAGAGGACACAAAGATGAGCATATCCCAAGCAAATGTATAAATTAGTTCTTTATTGAAAATCCAACTTAGAAAGTCCTTAAAAATACCCGATGTGGAGCAAGTTTCACCCTGGCAAGTGCTGCATCAAGGGTAACATGCTAAACACCAACATATGAAATAATCAACTTAACAAATAAATTACAACAAGCATAGTAACAATTAGAAGGGATCCAAAGGGAATTCCATGTAGGAGAATGGTGAAATTGGAGTATTTATATATACACAAATGCATATAAAAGGTGCAAGAAGTAACAAAACCATATATACTCATAAAATCATAATGTAAAATCACAGTAGAATCCCAGCTAGCCAGCAACCATGAGGATTGGTGGATATCGGATAACTGTTTTTCTAGTTAATTTAGAGCAGTGGTCTCAAACTCGCGGCCCGGGGACCACATGCGGCCCGCCAGGTACTATTTTGAGGCCCTCGGTATGTTTATCATAATCACAAAAGTAAAATAATGTTCTTATGTTCTTAAAACAGTTTCTTGATCCTATGTCTCTTTAGCTATAAATTACAATATTATTATTAAGACTTAGCCAAAAGGAAAGATTTATAAACCATAAAGAGTTTTACCTCATGCAAAATTGCCATTTCTTTAATAAGACATTAACTATTTTTTTCTGAGGCCCTCCAAGTATCTACAAATCCAAAATGCGGCCCTGCAAAGGGTTTGAGTTTGAGACCACTGATTTAGAGTGTGTTTAGAAACCATGTCTAACACATTTTCAATCCCCCCCACCACCTTCACCCTGAAGCACCAGCGTGGCAACGGTCCTGAGCGTCAAAGCCCAGCTTCCTCCCTCAAGCCCCTTAGTGGCAGAAGCAGGTGGCATCATGAGCCGCGAACCTCCCCTCGCTCACTCCCTCTCTCCCTTCCTTACCCGGCGCAGCCAGTCACAGGAGGCAGCCTCAAAACAGGCTGTTCGCGGCCAGCCCCGGCAGGGCCTTTTCTCTGATGCGTTGGAATCTCCTCAAAACGCACTCCAGGCGGATTATAAGCAGCATATTGCTACATAGAATTTATACATGTTACATAGAGTTATACATGCAGTGTAAGATAAGACACCTAAAACTTTCACTATTGTCGTCATTTCATGGAGTGAGACTTTCCTTGTAAAGCCAAATCAAAATAGGACAGAGAGAGAACTGCAAGAGTTGAAGGTATCATGCAAAGAATATGCAGGGCAGATTAGAGGAGTGGTTCTCAACCCTGTCCTGGAGGACCACCAGGCCAATCGAGTTTTCAGGATAGCCCTTATGAATATGCTTGGAGGAGATTTGCATGCCTGTCACTTCCATTATATGCAAATCTCTTTTATGCATATTCATTAGGGCTAGCCTGAAAACCCAATTGGCATGGTGATCCTCCAGGACAGGGTTGGGAACCACTGGATTAGAGTACAGGACTTGGGGGGGTTTACTAAGGCGCGCTAGCCGATTTAGCGCACGCTAAATGCTAACGCATCCATAGAATATAATGGGCGCATTAGCATTTAGCACGCGCTAAATCGGCTAGCACGCCTTAGTAAAATACCCCCCTAGGTACTTCATAGCTAGGTTTCTTTTCTTTTTTCACTGAATACGCCTCTGCTTACATTGTAATTTTTGTGCATAACTGAACGCTAATCTTCAAGTACACACTATCACATTTAAGTGCTAGAGTATAGAATAGCACGAAGCTGGTATATTGGCATTTACATGTAGATATGTGCATATATGCAGGTATTCTGGATATGTACACATTTTTGGTACCTAAATGTTGGTGCCCTTCTTATAAAAGTGCACTCCATGAGTCTCGGTAAGAGAATCGAAGTTTGTACCATGGCTCAATTGCTTCACAACCCACTTCTTTAACCACCGAGCTGCTCCTCCATTCCAGTTGTTTCTGCTGTACGCAGTAGCCACTGTTTTAGTTGTACTGTTGCATAGAAATCCACCTATGTTAGAGGTATCGTTTCTGCTGTACGCAGTAGCCACTGTTTTAGTTGTACTGTTGCATAGAAATCCACCTATGTTAGAGGTATCGTTTCTGCTGTACGCAGTAGCCACTGTTTTAGTTGTACTGTTGCATAGAAATCCACCTATGTTAGAGGTATCGTTTCTGCTGTACGCAGTAGCCACTGTTTTAGTTGTACTGTTGCATAGAAATCCACCTATGTTAGAGGTATCGTTTCTGCTGTACGCAGTAGCCACTGTTTTAGTTGTACTGTTGCATAGAAATCCACCTATGTTAGAGGTATCGTTTCTGCTGTACGCAGTAGCCACTGTTTTAGTTGTACTGTTGCATAGAAATCCACCTATGTTAGAGGTATCGTTTCTGCTGTACGCAGTAGCCACTGTTTTAGTTGTACTGTTGCATAGAAATCCACCTATGTTAGAGGTATCGTTTCTGCTGTACGCAGTAGCCACTGTTTTAGTTGTACAGTTGCATAGAAATCCACCTATGTTAGAGGTATCGTTTCTGCTGTACGCAGTAGCCACTGTTTTAGTTGTACTGTTGCATATAAATCCACTTATGTTAGAGGTATCGTTTCTGCTGTACGCAGTAGCCACTGTTTTAGTTGTACTGTTGCATATAAATCCACCTATGTTAGAGGTATCGTTTCTGCTGTACGCAGTAGCCACTGTTTTAGTTGTACTGTTGCATATAATTCCACTTATGTTAGAGGTATCATTTCTGCTGTACGCAGTAGCCACTGTTTTAGTTGTACTGTTGCATATAAATCCACCTATGTTAGAGGTATAGTTTCTGCTGTACGCAGTAGCCACTGTTTTAGTTGTACTGTTGCATATAAATCCACCTATGTTAGAGGTATCGTTTCTGCTGTACGCAGTAGCCACTGTTTTAGTTGTACTGTTGCATATAAATCCACTTTTCCTTTGAATCAGCAGTTCTCTGGTGTGTAACTTGTATTTTTTTTTTTTATTTGACAATCCAGGGGGTCTTCATTTTCTTTTTCTACTGTGTATTTAACAAAGAAGTTCGAAAGCACTTGAAGAATACTTTAACTGGAAAGAAGGCTTTTCCAGATGAATCAACAACAACAAGAGCCACATTGTTAACTGTAAGAAATCAGCCTGGAAACATATTTATGAAGGCAGTCATCTAGCTTGCAAGCTTTTGAATAGAGCCCTTTGCTGGCCTTGGGGAATCTAATTTCTGTCTCTCTGTGTAGGATCTTTTTTTTTTTTTTGCTATTGTAAAATCATTATGAATACTCACAAGATTCTCAGCACTTTATGTTGTTTTGCTGAGAGTGTTTGAGTATAAATATGTCTTTAGATATAAATTATATAAAATTTGTCAACCGAACAGGAAATAAGCATGTGAGGTCACACACCTCTTGCTGCCCTTATTTACATACCACACCAGGAAAAATATGGAGAAACCTGTGCTTCTGATGCACAGCAAAATTAGAAAGAAACTGGGTTGTGAGAGGGTTAAGAGCAGGCGGCTGATGAAGATTTGATGGTGACCAGCTGTGTTGCACAACTTAGCCGCTCACCGAACTATCCACCGAACAAGATATGCAGCAGGAGATAGCCAGCAATCTCCCAATGAATATCGGCGGATAGCTTTCTATGTGCTATTCAGCAGGCCGAGAGCCATTCCTGGCCAGCTAAATAGCGCTGAATCTCCTGCAAGTTTCAAGTTTATTTGTAATTTGTAAGTGACCATCACAAGTATCTAGTCAGTTTACAATAATAAAAATTAAAGAATTAACTTTCCCCATTTTTTTTCTTAGCTATTTATGCAATTTTAAATATCTTATATAAATAGCTAAGAAAAAAAAATGGGGAAAGTTAATTCTTTAAGGGAATTTTTCCTCCTTTATGTACTTCTTTTTATTTTAGTTCTTCCCCTTCCCCTCCCCACACAACCCTCCCCCTCCCTTAACACAATCTTTTTCTTTTTTCAATTGTAAGGCACTTAGACATTTTATGATAGGCGGGATATCGAGACTTGGACGAGTTGTGTGGAAAAGGATTCTTGTTGAATATTGATCTCCTTTTCCTTTAACTTAAAATGTGTGTGCAAGTAGGATGTACCTTACCAAACCAGCTCATAAAGATCCCTTCCTGAAACCACTTCAGTCTTCCTCTTGAAACAGATGCAGCTTTTACATATATATGAGTCTGAAGTGTTTTTTTTTTTCTTGAAGAAGTTATGATTTGAATTGTTTTGATTTCTGATAACACACTAGAAACCCTAAAATGGTTTACAACTTTCCTTTCGGGCATGGTTTCGTTTGCAGTTCCCAGGTCACTGGCTGGTTGGAAAAAATAACTACTTCGAACAGATGCTAATATTCTCATTCTTCTTATCAGCGCTCCCTGAATTGTAACAACACATATATGGAGGAACCAAACTTATATCGCACTACCATTGGTGAATCTACAGCCTCGCTAGAGAGCACCATCAGGTCAGCCAAGAGCCACAGTAGCTACCTTGCTTATATTCTCAGGTAATCAGGTGGTGGCTGCATGGCTTTTGGGCTCTACTCTTTCCTTCTGCATGTTCCATTTCTTTAACCCAGTGTTTTCTGCTGTTTTGATGTTTGCTTTGATGTTTGCTTGGTTTCATAAAACTATTCATTCTGCAGAGTTGGGGTTTTTTTTCTGGTTTTCATTTGAGTCCTGCTTAGATTCGCCTTTATAAGACAGTCTAGCGAGAAGACATTCTTTATCTGTTAGACTTTGCTTGGTTTTGTTATGCATGTAAGGGATGTCATTCAGAAGTTTTGGAGCATTCATTAGAAAAGAATGAAAAAGGAAAAACCTAATTTGTATCTTGATAGGGACGAGGCCACTCAGAAGCTCAGCATTTCCACAAGCCAAGCCCGAGCTGGTCGCACGGAAGTAGATTCCTCCGTCTTCCATCAGAATCCAACAAAGGCAAAAGGTAAATGAAGTGCAAAAGAAAACCTCTTTAGAAAATCAAAAATGTAATATATTTTTTAGTACAATATATCTTTGGTCTTTTTTTTTTTTCCAACAAAGTTGTAATAGAGGTAAATTTGTAATTAGCAGCAAGCTGAATGAGTTTCGGTGTTGGTATGCTCAGTTTGGCTGAATGTACTTGCCTGGTATCTTCATTTTTGTATGCCACATGTCACTCCAATTTTAAAACAACTATACTGGTTACCTGTGAAACAACAGGTACGCTATAGTGCACCAGGTTGTATACAGGTTAGCCCCTGTCTGGTTTCAAACTTTGTGGGAGGTATAAGAACTAGAAAAGTATTGAGATCAGAGGGAGGCATGAAATTAATAGCGAACGTGGAAAGGGGAGTTGTGGCTACAAAATCCAGAATGTTTTCGGTGGCTGGGGTGTCCATGTGGAAAGCCTTGTCAGGACACTTAAGATGATGTAGTGACTGCATTAATTTTAAGAAATGATTAAAAATCCAGTTCGTTGATGCCTACATTTAGATGCTGCAGAGAATATTTTAAGCAATAATTTTAAGAAATTACTACTAACCCAGCTGTCTGTAATTGCCTATATCTAGGTAGCAGAAAAAGACGTATGTGATATTTAGATTTCTTGGTTAGGATTTTATGTTGATAATGCAATTTTATTAATGTTTTATACTTGGAAACCGCTTAAAATTTAGGCGGTATACAAAATTTTTAAATAAATAAATCGGTTCATAGACAACCCTGCGAAAGACAAAGGCGCGCGCCGACAACTGAGCGCAAGACGGAGGCGCGCACCGAAGAAAATTACAGTTTTTAGGGGATCCGACGGGGGGTTTTGTTGGGGAGTCCCCCCAGTTTACTTAATAGAGATCGCGCCAGCGTTATGGGGGTTTTGGGGGGTTGTAACCGTCCACATTTTACTGTAAACTTAACTTTTTCTCTAAAAACAGGGAAAAAGTGAAGTTTTCAGTAAAATGTGGGGGGTTACAACCCCCCACAACGCGGCGCGATCTCTATTAAGTAAAGTAGGGGGGTTCCCCCCACACACACCCCCTTCGGAGCGCACCCCCGCGCTGTGCTCAATTGTCTGGGCGCGCCTTTGCCCCGGCGCGCTTTTGACCTGACACCAAATAAATCTGCCATTCCAGTAAACTCCGATACTCAGTAATCCCATTAGTACCCCACTTTGCACTGGGGTAAATAATTTAGCAGTGGTTCTCAACCCTGTCCTGGAGGACCACCAGCCAGTCGGGTTTTGGGGATAACCCTAATGAATATGCATGAGATAGATTTGCATATAATGAAGGTAGCAGGCATGCAAATCTGCCCCAAGCATATTCATTAGGGTTATCCCCAAAACCCGACTGGCTGGTGGTCCTCCAGGACAGGGTTGGGAACCATTGTAATATGGGCAACTCTCTTCTTAGAAGTCAAGTCACTAATGCAGTTTAAACTTTGAGCTGCCAATATAGGCTAGAACTAGATATAATCATAGAGTTCTTTGTATAAAAATGTGCACAATAATGCTTAATTGTGTTCAATAAAGTGCACAAAACTTGCCAAGTGTGTACCAACAGGATTACTGAATATTGGCATTTGTGTATTATCCCAGCAGAGGGAGGATATTTATGTTTGGTGATTCCAGTACATAAATGCAGTATTCCAAATTAAACTGGCATCTTCAGCCAAAAATTGAACTATTGTCTTGCAGTAAGTGCATTTACCTAGTACTCAGTGGATGTTTGTCCTCATTACAAACATTAGAATTCAGCATGTTTATGTATGCAGACGACATCCAGTTTCTAATCCTCCTTGACTTACATACCCAGTTCCAGACTGTTTCGTGTAAACTGAGTTGGTTGATGACTGGATTGCTCTGAACAGTTTAAAATTGAATCTGAGCAAAACAAAAGCTATGATTTTTTTTTTCCAGGAAAGTATACCACCTCTTACAGGTACACTTAATAATGAGTTGTTTTGGGGTGGGTTTTTTTTTTCAAATAAAAGACACAGTCAAGGTCTCAGGAGTAGTTTTATGTAATCAGTTGAATTTTGATATTCAGATTTTTGCATTGCTAAGAAGCTTTACTGTGCTCTAAGACAGCTACGTTCTTGTTCTTTTCTGAACATGAGCTGCATTGCATATTCTGATTCATTCATTAGTTGGGAAGGTCTTAAATTCATCTTTTATTAGGTGGATGCAATTAGCCCAAAATAATGCTCACTTAAAGTAGAAAATATGGCCATGAACTCCACTACTGAAAGGAGAACGTTGGCTCCTTGTTTAAATATCTTGATTCTAAGCCGTGAAATTTTCTAAGCCAATTTATTTAATCCTTGTGCTCTTGTGCAGTCTGCTACAATAAAATCTTCTGGCAGTTCCACCGTTCCCTATGATATGTTTGGGAACAACTGGACACACCATCTTAAAGGTGGTTGATCCATCTCTTTCGTGGGTTGAAGACTAGAGTTCTCCTACACTAGATTTAAGGCTGAATTAAAAGTATACAATGGTACCTCGGTTTACGAGTGCACCGGTTTGCGAGTGTTTTGCAAGACGAGAAAAACATTTGCAAAATTGGCGCCTCGGAAACCGAGCGTGGCTCGATTTACGAGCGCCCCCCCCCCCCCCGATCTGGCACCCTCCCCCCGCGATCGGGCACCCCCCCCCCCCCGATGAGATCAGGCAACATCCTCCCCCCCCCCCCCCCCGACGTGATCCGGCACCCCCCGCCACTTCTTACAGACATCTGGGCACCGGCACCGGCATGTCCTGTGCTTGGTGCCGGTGCCCGAAGATTGTCCTCCTCCTCTGCTGGGCCTTGAGTATCTGCACATGCTCAAGGCCTGCGAGTTCACATTCTGAGGGTACCGGATTGCGGGGGGGGGGAGCAATGCCAGTTCTCGTGGGGGGGAAACGTATCAAAGCGAGTTTCCATTATTTCCTATGGGGAAACTCGCTTTGATAAACGAGCATTTTGGATTACGAGAATGCTCCTGAAACGGATTATGCTCGTAATCCAAGGTACCATTGTATTATGAAAACTTAGCCGTTTGTATAAGGTATGGATTATATTCTAGAACAAAGAAACATTAGAAAATCCCCAAACATTTTTTATGTTTTGCCTAAAACAATCAGGATGCTGCAGGTGAAGATCTTGGTTGAGCTGTGTAGAGGAGCAAAGAAATAGAGAGTAAATCTGCATTATGGTCAAGATTGTTCCACTGCATTTCTCAAGTTCCTTTTTCTCTCCCTTTTCTCTCCCTCATGCACCTCCAGATACCTTGGTGATTTGTTGCTACAGGTCATGCTTAAGTTATTGGCATTTCCAACAAAGCAATTCTTCGTTTTAAAGTTTTTATTCATTTTCATAATACAACAAGTGTATCATATAAAGTTATATGATCATAAAGTTATATGATCTCATAAAATACACACTTGATTTTCCTTCATGTATCACTGTAAATACAACATATCATTCTATAGTCATGTATTATAATATCTGAAAAAGTATGTAATACATAATATGTATAACAATTATTACTAAAGTTGAAAACCCACCCATCCCCTCCCCTCCCATTAAAAAATTGCATACAAATACAACCAAAATATTGATAAATTCATATATATTATGAGATGAATAAAATAATACCCACCCACGTCCCCTCTTAACAAATAACTTATTATGGGAAAATGGTATCATTCATTACAGAAGTCTGTTAATGGTCCCCAGATCTTCTGAAACTTACCAAAATAACCTCTTTGTGTTGCTAACAACAAAGCAATTTTGTACCAGATCCATCACAAGGTGTTTGCAGGAAGCATGACCAACTTGAGTGCCTAAGTGACAGACACAACTCTATCCTTCTAAACTAGTTTGCAAGTCTAAGGGCCTGAAAGGAAAAATGTGTTCCAGGCTGCCATTTCATCAGATGTTCATCTAAGTTCTGATGCACTTCTCTGGACGCTTTGTAGGGCATGATTCAGATTCTGACAGTGAGTTATCCCTGGATGAGCACAGCAGCTCCTATGCCTCTTCTCATTCATCAGACAGTGAGGAGGATGATGTGGAAACGGAGAAGAAATGGCAGGTACCCACTCCCCAAAACAATGAGCGAGGACCTGTGCACAGCACGCCCAAAGGTAAATTGCCCGCACACTAATGGTGACCACAATGTGCCACTCTCAAAGATCAGACAGAGAACACAGTTTGTCGTTCTGCTATCACTCAATATCTAAAGGTAACCAACCTTTTAAAAGACTCAAAAACTGAACATAACATTCCATGAATGCAGTAGAGAGCATGTCCATTCAGTGGCTGTATTTATACTGTATTGTATTAAATAAGGGCCCCTTAGCCTGAACTGCCCCTTAGCCTGTGGGTGGCATTCAACAAGTTACTCCAGGTTTTTGATTAGAGATCTTTCAGTATCATCAGTAGGGAAAATAAATCCAATTGTGAACCCTTCATGTAATTTGTAATTTGTTAATAATATATTCTTCTCTCCCCTAGGGAAGATGTCAAATAGACTTTCCATGCTAGCCATAGCTGTGTTTGTGTTCCTGATGTGTTCTATATGTCAGTGTTTCTTAACGCGGTCCTAGAATACCTCCTTGCCAGTCAGGATATCTACAATGAATATGCAGGAAAGAAATTTGCATACACTGCCTCTATTGTAAGCAAATTTCTTTCCTGCATATTCATTGTGGATATCCTGAAAACCTGACTGGCAAGGGGGTACTCCAGGACCAAGTTGAGAAACACTGCTATATGTAACTCATTAGGACTCCACTTATTGAACTCTGTTACAAAAGCTATATTATTGATGAGCAGAGGTATAATGATTTAAAAATAAACTGTAAACGAAAAGAATTCCATGAGCATGAGTTCAGAGCCTGCAGTCATGGGAAAATTGCTTAATCAGCTTTGCTCATAACTGACTTTAAATAACAGCCATATAGTTTTCTTTGTTCCCTTTGCAAGATGTATTACAAACCAATCACTAAAATTAGTAGAGGTAGTTGCACCATATGAACAACATGCTAGGCCATATATATCCAACTAGTCTTTAAGGCCATTACATTAACAGGTGCTAGAATAGATGTGTGTGTGTGTCTGTCTTTCTATTTCTCTCTCTCTTTCCTCAGCTGTCCACCCCTTGCCTGCTCCCCCTGTCCAGCAGTAGCCCCCCTTCTTCCTTTTACCCCCCTCCCCTTGTCCAGCAGCACTTCTTCGCTGCTCCCCCTGTCCAGCAGTAGCCCTTTTCCTTTCCCTGCTCCCCTTGTCCACCATCCGCTAGCCTGGGCAGCCTCGGGGCTTTTGCTAGGCCGGCCCACCTCACATTATCGAAGTGGGCCAGCCTAGCAAATGCTCCACGGCTGCTGCGTTTGCTAGTCGGGGGGTGAGAACAGGCATCTCGGCAGCGCAGGAGTCAAATCGCCACTGCAAGCCGCCCCACGTGCCGGAAATCAAATTCGGCACAGATGGACACAGCACAGTGGTAGGGATCACAAAACCCTAAGTGTGCATGTGAGCTTAGGGTTTTATTATAGAAGATGATGGTGGCTATTATCTTGCTTTTTACCTTGCAGTTGATTCTGTGCCCAATCATGTGAAAGCATTTTGGCCTGATGGATGCATAACAACAAGTGACACTGAGGATCCAGGAAGAAAGTGCAGACTGAAAGTGGAAACCAAGGTTAATGTAGAACTGCATAATGAGCACAAACCAAATCACACCAGTGAAACACTGCAAGACAAGCAGAGTGATGTACAAACCCCACCCCACCAATACAATCAACAGACAGAACAGAGAAAAGGTAAAGCATCTGAATATAACATTTTTCTGCTGAGTATGCTATGATATATACGAGGGTTCTTCCAAAAGTTTCCACGCTTTCATATTTTCACGGGAAATGGTTGGGGCGGGAGAAGTGTTAAGAGGGTGTTTCGTAGAATGTCATGTGACTAGTCAGGCAACAGGGTGATGATGTGGAAAAGTGATGTCATTTGCTTCTGAAATATTTAATAAATAGTGTTTAAAAAAATAAAAGCGTGGAAACCTTTTGAAGATCCCTCGTAGATATACTAAAAGCTGGTATGCTGGGTAAGTGAAAGAAACATTTACCGTTTCTGCACTAGTCTGGCAATAATCCTTAGGATTAATATGGCTCTGTGGGTATTAGTAACTTCAGAATGTTTCTCTTGGACTTGCATATACTGGCAGACATGCTTACCACCAGCTCCCTGAGGAGGGAGGTATAGGCAATGTTCCCTCTAAAGTGCACAGTTTGTTGATTGCAGCATTATCACTGTTTTCAGTCGTGATTGGGCTTCTATACTATTATCAATCTTTTGTTTAAGAACTAAGGGGCACTTTTATCAAACCGTGGTAGAGCTTTTTACCACGGTCCAGTGAAGTAAATGTTCCAGTGCTTATTCAGTTCCTATGAGCATCGGAGCATTGACCTAAATGTACAAGTCCCATAGAAGATTCACCCCCAACAACATGCTTGATACTATATTGAACTGGTTTCCAAAAGGCCCTTATCCACTAAATATTTCCCATGCTACCTTTTTACCCTCAGCATTTCTAACAGCTATCTGTGAAATTTGAAGACATCACTTTCAATTGAATTGATTTTAAGTACCACCTATACATCATTTTGTAATAATTTTCCTGTGTCTGAGCTGCCAAGAATGATTTTGAGAGTTGTCTCCTCCATCTGTTGCCCACTGCTTGTCAGCACATGTTATCCTGAGTTTTTCCCACTTTCCTCTGTGTCTTTGATTTACTTTTATAAAATCTCTTAAATGAGTTTATAGTATTAGCATTAGGCCTTTTGTGGGCTTGCAGTGCTGGTTCAGACTTATTAATATTTTTCATCTATCAATCTCTGCTTAATGTCTGTCTTGCCTGGTATGTGCATTATTTGTAGGTAAGCATAGCAGCAGTAGGTGTGTGGAAGCCTGAACTACTGCTTCAAAATCTCTGAACTTAGCTAGGAGCCATCTCCCACCAACTGACTGCAGTATTTCAGGCTGTAATGGCCCTCAAGCCTAAGGGCCTAATTCTGGAAACAATGCCTCCTGTGATAGGCGCCAGCAAAATGTCACTCACCAATAGGCATCTATTTTCCTCTATAGATGCCTTAAATGTAGACCAGCATTTTACAGGCCTACATTTAAGGCATGTGATTCAGGCCTACGAGAAGCACCTAGGCACGCCTAAAAATGTCTAGGACCACTTTCGGCATAAACCACACCTTCACCAGCCTTAGGCGTCCTTAGTCATGCCTACATGTCTCCATATGCACACAAACAATGCCTACATAGTAGACATCCTTCGCCCCATCGTTTTTGTTGTTGTTTTTTTTAAACATGCATCCCGATTGGTCCCTTAGATGGCGGTAGGACGCCTACCGCTGTCTACAATTGAGATGCCATTTTTAGAATCAAGCCTTAAATGTGTATATCTGCATGTCCAAGTGAAATATTAAATGTATGGTCATTAAAACCAAATTGTTCGTTTACGTATTACAAGTTCTTATTATACTGCAGAAGATGCAGAATCATATTTTAACAGTTTCCAAAAAAATTTATTGATATAATGTTTGTCTATTGTTTGTACATATCCATGCGACCAAAGGGCGATCAGTATATTATGTATGTAACCAATATGTTAACCGCAAAGTTTTATGTGGTATATAAATTTTTAAATAAATTTAAAGCAACTTGGCATACTCCAACAAAAGGAAAGAGGAAGGACACAATAGAAAATAAAGCTGAAAATTTATAATCCTGGAAGCTTCTCCAGATGCCGCCCAAGGAGCATCATCAGTGAACAGGGGGCTCAAAAGCCTGGTGAAAAAGTCATGTCTTCAGCACTTTCCTAAATTTCACCCTAGGCAGCTACATATGAAAGTCTAGAGGTAAACCATTCCATAAGAAAGGGCCCAGATAAGAAAAACCAGTATGATGAGATATGTTGAGGTTTAAGCACGAGGTGGTGGAAGTGCCAACAGCAATACCTGAGGAGATACCAGTATTCAGGAGGGGAACTGGGAAGACGAGAGAGATGCACAGGGTTATTAGGGAAAAGTGAATGATGAACAAGTATAGGATAAATTACAAATAAGCATTGGAAACAACCAAAGCAAGAAGGAATTCTTAAAGATACACCAAACCAAAACATGAGCGGACCACCAGATTTTCCGTATATGCTTAAATATAAACCGATCCAAATAAAACCGAGGTAACCTTTTTATCCCCCCCAATAGGGGCATAAAAGGTTGACCCCCACCGAGTGTTTATATTCAAGTATAGGTATTGGTGATCCAGTGGTGATCTGAGTAGGAGACAATCCCTCATTGTCCTGTACGGCTCTGTACCCCCGATGTTCCCAAACCCATTACTGACATCCCCCGGGCCTACCTTGAGCCCTGGTAGTCCAGCGGCAAACAGGAGCAACCCTTACTGTATCCTGTTCTGGCCAGCTCTTTACCCCCCTGCCCCCTCCCTATCCCATTGCAGGCCTCCCTTATGCTTGCCTTGAGACCTGGTGGTCCAGTGTCCAGCTCTACACCACCCCACCCCTACCTCCCTCCTGCCTCCCACATCACCTCACCTCCCTCCTGCACCTGAAAAGGCCTACCTTGCATTCTCTGGTGGTCTAGCAGTGAATCAGGGCATGAGCGATCCTCTTATACTCCTGCCCCATGGCTGCCACGAGTTCCCACTGCAGCCTCATGAGACCCTGGGAACCATTTCCTTTAGTAGCTCTGCATGCTCCTGTCCTGGCTCACCAGGCCTCAAGGCAAACCTGAGGGAGGCCTGCAATGAGTTGGGGAGGAGGAGGGGAGTTCAGAACCGACTGAGACAGGACACAGTAGGGATTGCTCCTGTCCTGGCTCACCACTGGACTATTAGGGCTCAAGACAGGCCTAGGGGGAGGCCTGTATCGGGTCCAGGAGGGGGGCAGGGTGCATATCTGGAATGACACAAATATAAACTGAGACCCCCTTTTTAGACCATTATTTTGGCCCAAAAATCAGAGTTTATATTAGAGTATATAGGGTAATGCAAAAAAGGCTGCACTGACTATATTAATGTCTAAATGAAACAAAAGTGTGCAGTCAGTCACACCCAAGATTTGCAAGGACTCTCAAAACAGCAATAGTACGTCCTGAAGGTAAGAGAAACAGAAGTAACAGTTCTAGGATCAGGAAAAAAAAATAGTATAGCCTCGCATTTAGTGGTATTAAGGAAGAGGCAATTCTTCCTGAACACTGAATGAAGAGGCACCTGTAGTGAACCTACAGGTGTCTTTTACTAAAAATCTGAAAGGTACAAGCAGACAAGCTCTTAACCTTTTCAGGACTGTGTCTCTGACCCCTATAGAACTTCTTGATCATGGTTTGTTAATTTCCTGATTAAGTCAAAGGTTGCTTTCAAGTCAAGTGACACCAATATGATAGAAGTGCATTGATGCAGTGAGAACTGTCAGTCTCTGTACTATGGCCATTACAGAACTGAATCTGTCATGGGTGCAAGACTTGAGGGTACATCTATGAAAGAGCTCAAATGGTGCAAAACAAATTTATCCAAAACTTTAGGGAAAAAGGGCAGATAAATGAGAGGGGTCAACTGGATCCAGGTTATCTGTTTTAGGAATAGGAGCAACAACATTATACTTCCACATGGAGGGACCCATCCCAAAGAAATACGCCTTATAGATCAAGGGATGGAAAATAACAGCAGACAAAGCACTCGGGGTTTTTTTTTTTTACCGAAATGCTGGCCATGACTCTAACCTAGAAGATTTCAACCCCAGTGAAACAAACATTAGGAAAGGCAGACCCTAATGAAGATGGAGATTCCACAGTATTATGCCCTACGTGAGACAGCCTTATTCTACAATGAATTCATCAGGCAGTGACAGGTGACAGTGCGGAAGAAATTGAGCAGGAAAAAGCAGAACTCTGTACAAGTGACTGGAACAACTTCCTGGGATTAAAGAAAAGAAAAGCAGCAGAATGCCAGTTTTGTTCCTCAATGCTGTAAAAGTCATGGCATTCATTTCCACATATTTAGGGTTAGCCTTTGTATTTCTTCTGTGATGTTTTTACCTGATGTGGTGATAAATTTATTATTTTTTATTTTTTGCATTTTACTTCAGTATGTTTTATTTTGTAATTTTATTGTATCATACTTTTGGCATGTTTTTACAAAAGTATTCAAGTCTCTATATTGCCCCTTTGCCACTGATAGGATTGACTGTAAAAAATAGACTTCTTGAAATCATTCCTCCTTTTCTTCTCAAAAAATTATCTTCATTTTTTGGTCCATATCTCTGGGAAATGATATCTAAATCATTTTCCAGCTGTTCTGTCCCTTTGACATGGAAAACTGCTCTTGTTTTTCCAAAAATTAAACATCACAATCTCGATCCCTCTCTCCCAACAAATTACCGTCCAATTGCAAATCTTCCTTTAATATCTAAACTAACTGAAAAAATCATACACACACAACTGTCAGAATTCATTGAAAAAACCTTTGTTTTACATCCCTGTCAAACAGGCTTCCGCTCATCACACTCAACTGAACTATCTCTGCTAGGCCTTATTTCAACCATACACTACTATCATGACCACCAAAAATCTGTCCTTCTTATCTCACTCGACCTATCTGCTGCTTTTGATACTATTGACCATTCGCTTCTCCTAAACAGACTTAAAGAGTGCGGTATCACAGGAACGGCACTATCTTGGTTTTCATCTTACTTTCAAGAGCGCAGCTTCAAAGTCTTTGCCAGAAATGAAACCTCACCTTCAATATCTCTAACGTATGGGGTTCCGCAAGGTTCCATTCTTTCCCCTTTACTATTCAATATCTTTCTATCTCCCCTCTTAACCCTAGCACAATCTATAGGATTTACGATCTTTGCCTATGCAGACGACATACAACTACTTCACCCAATCAATATTTCCAAAACGTCTGACATAAAAGATATAAATAATAAACTGGATTCCATAAACGATTGGCTACATTCTAATAAACTTTCTCTTAACATAGATAAATCTCGAGGTCTTCTATTCTCAATCAAAAATCCTGAATTTCTACCAGAAAAAATTTCTATCAAATCTATCCCAATTCAAATGGAGACAAAAATCAAACTCTTAGGAGTTATCATTGATAAAGATCTATCATTTCATGATCATATTAGTTCGGTAGTTAAAACATGTTTCTATAAACTACGCATAATTCGTTCATTGACCTCAATTCTAGAAACCGAATCCATCAAAATTCTTATTCACTCTCTAATAATCTCTCACCTAGATTACTGTAATTCCCTACTCAACGGCCTCCCACAAAAAGAAATTCGCCGCCTTCAACTTATACAAAACACAGCAATAAAACTCATCTACAACCTAGGTAAATATGATCATGTTACGCCAGCTTTGAAAGATGCTCACTGGTTACCCGTGACGCACCGAATCACCTACAAAATCATCCTTTTGTCATTCAAAATAAAATCTTCTCATCTGCCATCATATCTTCACAAACTTCTTATCCCTCAGTGCTCCACTCGAACTCTGAGATCTTCAAATCAAAATCTCTTATTGATTCCGTCTATAAAATAATTTTATTACACACGCAAAATAAACTTTGCAGTAACTGCCCCGACATTGTGGAACTCTCTTCCACAACCACTTCGTGACGAACAAAACCTTGACAAATTTAAGAAAAACTTAAAAACTTTTTTATTTCGAGATGCATTCTCTTCCACTTAATTTCTATCCTCTTAAATTCTTTTCTATTTAATTTTGCGCTTTTATAAACATTCAATATATCTTATCCCCATCCAACATGTTTTTTTCCCTAACCCCTCTTTCTCCTTTTCCTACTTACAATGTAACTTTACCCATCCATTCCCTCTCTCCTCACTGTCAAGTCTGTCTTGTTATTGTTTTTAATGTTCACTATATATTATTTAAATTATTTAATACTTTTTGTTTTCAATTGTTACTACTCTTATCTGTCAATTTTTTAAATCTAATGTAAACCGTCCAGATATTTGCTTGATGGTCGGTATATTAAAATCTAATAAACTTGAAACTTGATTAGACTGATTGAAAGTAGAGCAGTTATTTGAAAATAAAGAACCTGGGTTTTTTTTTTTTCCAGAATCAGATAATGCTATTGACAGACAAGGTTGCCATTCAGAAAAAGAGATCAGTTCATTTAACCCCATCCTCTCTGCAGCACTGAGTATGCTGCTTCATTAAACACATCTGCAGGTTCTATATATACTTTTTGTTTTAAATCTAAATACAAAACTATTTTTCTGTTTCTTTTATCCCACAGGCATTTTGAAAAACAAAGTTACGTATCCTCCTCCTCTGACAGATCCGAACTTTAAGAATCGATTACGGGAAAAATTATCAGATTACAACCAAACCACTGTGTCATCAAGGACTTCTTCTCTAGGGTCAAATGATGGGATTTGCTCTCTTACAGACCCTGGGATTATAATAAAATCACCCCGAAGGGAACAGTCTCAGGAACAGCTCAATGGGATGGCTATGAATGTGCGAACAGGCACTGTCCATGCTGAAACATCTGATTCTGAGTAAGTGCAGCTTTTAGCATTGATTCTGAGAACAGGCAATCAAATATCTAATGAGTAGCAGAGAGCGATTGCCCACTGCTTAGACTCGAACTTAGAGGAAGCTATGAATATTTTTGTAGCTGTTAACCAGCAATGTAATCTGGATTAACCAGGAGAAGCTGGGGTAAGATCTGTCTTTATGTCCTTCCTCTCACTACTGCTATCAGCCCACAACCTTCAATAATGAAAACATGTGCTTTAGAACTTGAAGGAGAGACGAGGTTTATGTGGGAGGTGGGAACAGCCTCTTCTCTTTGGGCTAGATTCACTAAGCAAGCCGATTGTGTACCAATCAGTTTGCGACCACTTTGTGACCCGATTTCCCTCTGACCTGTGTACCGATCCGTGCATGCAAATGAGGGGAAACGGCATGCATAGTAGGCAGGGATGCGATTCACTAAAAAAAAAAAAAAAAAAAAAAAAAAAGAGGGGCACTGATTGGGCTGGCCAATCCAAAAACAAGCAACTGCTGAGGACTAGTCGCTTGTGCAAAAACCCTGCCCTCAGCCCCAATTCTTCTGCCTTTTGCTACCCTGCTCAGCCCTGATTCTACCCTGATTCTCCTGCCTTTTGCCACCCCTATACTCTCCTGCTCTGCCTCCCTTCCCTGCAGCGTGAGCCCGTGGTTTTAACCTGCTTTAAACCCGCGGGTTAAAGCCATGGGCTCGTGAGTAAAAAAGTAAAAAATAAAAAAGCACGGACTTCAAACACATTCACAGACCATCTACAGACAAAGTAGATGGTCTGCGCATGCGCCGGGATCGCTCTTCAGTGATCCGTGCGGTCGGTTGGGGGCGTGCCTCCAATCGGCCTGCTTTGCATGCATGCAGGCATGTTCAGAATCGGTCACCCGGTCTCGGATCGCCCACGGATCATATTGGATCCATGGGCTTAGTGAATCTAGCCCTTTGTGTTCTTTGTACATAGACTAAGTTTAATTTAAAGCTTCTTACAATGGTGAACAACTTTTCCAGTAAGCAGTGCTTTATGCAAATTAGATTCACATTTCTTTGTCTAGAGCTAGGGGATATGCAGATCAGTTTAATGAGTTTAATTATCCTCTTTATTCACTCATCTCTTTATCTCTCTCTAACTCTCACTAATTGACACGGATAAAGGTAATAAGGGGAGGGTTTTACTTTAATGTCCAAAACAAGAACAAGGCTGGCTCCTTGTTTCACTGGCTAGAGCTGAGCCTTCAACAGCTGCCACACCCTGGATAGGGCCATATACTGTTCAGCATTTTAATTGCTCCGAATCCTATCCTTCACCAGCTGTTCAAAATCAGTACTCTGTGTTGTATTCCACATCAAAAGACAAAGACCGAACTGATGGGGAGAAGCCAGCAGAGTGAATTAGCTGGCATTTTGGTTAGGTTTGCACACAGTACCTTATTCATTCCTTTTCTTGGTTCTGGGGTAACGGGTTTCCTTCACAGAGCTTTTCTGCCATAGTTCCCCTTCACTCATCCAGGGATGTTTATATGCCTCACCAGAGAACTAATACTTCCCTTCTCTTGGCCTCTCGGCCGACTAATTTGCAGCAAAGCTGAAGGTGAACCTAACTCTATCCAGTCTTGCTGCATGTGCAAAGTTAGCTTGCTTGCCTTAGGTATCAGAGTAGTGCATTCTTCCCCTCCCCCCAAATGTTTCCCCAACCCTGGTCCTGACAGGTTTTCAGAACGTCCAACACAAATATTCTGAGAGATTTGGATGTACAGTAGTACATGCAGATCTCTCTCATAGATATTCATTGTGGGTATTCGGAAACCTGACTGGCTAGAGCAGTGGTCTCAAACTTCAACCCTTTGCAGGGCCACATTTTGGATTTGTCGGTACTTGGAGGGCCGCAGTAAAAAATAGTTAATGTCTTATTAAAGAAATGACAATTTTGCATGAGGTAAAACTCTTTATAGTTTATAAATCTTTCCTTTTGGCTAAGTCTTAATAATAATATTGTAATTTATAGCTAAAGAGACATATGATCAAGAAACTGTTTTATTTTACTTTTGTGATTATGATAAACATACTGAGGGCCTCAAAATAGTACCTGGTGGGCCGCTTGTGGCCCCCGGGCCAAGAGTTTGAGACCACTGGGCTAGAGTGTCTCCAGGACCACCCTAACTGAGAAAAACACGATGACAGCACTGGACATGTGTTACCGTTTTCAGGGTGGGTGATTGATGAGGCATGACTCCAGTGCATGACTCTTTACTAACACAAATTAACATATTTTTCTTTTAACCCTAATCCTGCATGGATACTTCTCATCATGAACAGAGGCAGTAATGAAACTTCAATTTGACTCATCAGGAAACGCTGAAGATGCCTGAACTCCAAGAGTGCTTGCCGCGATGTCATTTTCGCGGTACCTCAGATTTCACAGGAATGTGCTTCAGTGAAGAGGGAAGACTTCATTTCTTATGCAATTGCTACTTCTTATGGCAGACTTGTGACTGCTGGTAACAGTTGTAAAACAGATGCCTCCTGTCAATATTTGATGAGGTGCTTTCTGGTGTTTGTTTTAAGATGCAACTAGTGCCAAAGTATCTGGGAACCGAGTAACTGAGATCTGCTGTTGTGAAGGAAAGGATATCCAACTGATGGAGAAAGCCAGTTGTGTTGGAAGTGTGGAAGCCACAGGTGAGCTACAGAGGCTATTGGAGTGTGCAGCATGTCTAGATAACTCAAAAAGAGCAAAGCCTTCAAAATACAGCATGAGGAATTTACTGAAAGCACAGAGCTCCAGCAAAAGGCAAGTCCTCAACTGGAAGATCCAACCAACTTGAGGTTTCTAACCCAATGACGGTCTGTGGAAGAATAAGAAGTGTCGCACCAAGTGCCTTTCCATAATGTTCCCCAGCCTATTTTGGACACCTTTGTCTTTTGGAAAAAAAAAAGGTTTTTTTTATATAAAATAAATTGTAGATAACTTTTTATATGTTTTGTATGGTGACTAAAGAAGAAGCAAAAAGCTTGCTTGTATATTTTCCGTTTGTACTGATTTTTATTAATTTGATACTGGGGATCAGCTGAAAAGCTCCCCTGATATTTTTATGTAAAGAAAGATTGCACATTTGTACTTGAATCTGGTATTTGCTTAACGTAGTTCATAGTTTCCCATGAAGGCGCCCTCCTGATGCCTTGTACCAGAAAGGTTGCATAATCCTTCCAAAGAAAGGGTGAGTCCATGCTAAGAAATACACCTGTGCTGCCCCAGGCTTTATAAATCCTAAGGAAACACTATCCAGACATAAACCAAAGCAGATGACATTTTTGAAATATATGACTTTTTTCTAACATTGCTGTGTTAAAAAGTTTCATCACAAGTAGTTTTAAAACAGCAGTGTTGCCCCCTGGCTAACTAGTGAGGTCTACAGTGGCTTTTTACTCGTGTAGCTATGTAATACTGAAGCTTTGGAAAAAAATAATAGAAAATGAGCTTAAGAATAATGTTCACAAATCCAGAATAAATATGATATTTAATGTACCTATCAGATTTTTCCAAGCTGTAATCAAACTGGTTGTCCTTTATCATGGCATGGAAGCATCCATTGGCTATAAAGAGTAAGGATGGGTATAAGATAAGTGTAGGGAGTATTGCAGACGTAGTACGCAAAGTGAGAAAAAAAACTTGCGTTATGGCAAGGCATCCTTCTTAATGCATGACTTTCTAATGTAAGCTGAATGTCAGTTTTGTTCCTTAATGCTGTAACCAAATAATAAGCAAAGAGGCCTGGTGCAAAAAGATGCACCAGCATGGGAGAGTGCACTGGGCACATGTGCACAAGGGTCTGCCCTAGTGGCAGCTATATCTTGAGTGCAAATCAGTCCCCAGAGCTGTATGTGCACACATCTGCGCATTCTGTGCATATAGTTGTAATAACAATATATGCATGTGTGCCAGTACATTTTTGTTCTGCTCAGACCTGTACATTCATGCAGTTCTCGACTCTCCCATACTTTGCTCTTTGTTCCAGCACTTCTTCCCCCTCAGTACTATGTTTTTGTTTTGGGGTTGTTGTTTTTTTTAACCCATGCTGTTTATGGGTCTTATGTGCTCCCAGTAGAGACATGAAATGCAGGCATGAAACGCTCATTTAATGCTGACTGCAGAAGAACAGGCTAACTTTTTAAGCTTCCTTAGACCTGGTATTAAAACTCCAGCCCTGAGCTCAGCCTTTTGGCCTTCTGTGCCCTTCTCTGCATCGAATAGCTACTAACTTCATTAGCAATGGATTTAAATGTGCTGTGCACTGGTGTTTATACTCGTGCACCGGGTGTGTTTTTGCATCGTGCACCCACATTAATTGCTGTGTAACCAGTGCAGAAAGCCTGGCGCAGTTTTCTGCATCAGTTCTGTGGTGGGCAAACTAAAAAAAAAAAAAAATCATAGAAGCTTCAAGAAAATATGTTCCAAAATAAAACAAACTTTCCCAGACAAGAGAGGGGAAATTGTAGATAGGATCAGGCAGATGTACTGTATATGAACAGTTTGAGGTGTGTTTCTAGGAGGCAGCATTGCTGTGACTGAATCCACAGTACTGTAAGTGTCATTTGGTTTTCCCAGTAATGCTCACATTGTTAACACGCCTTTTAGAACTTTACTGAACCCTGTTCTAATTCAGACCTTCAGCTATGATCAGGATTACCTTCTCCATATTTCTATGGTGTATATTTGCCTCTTTAAGTATAGAAGCAACAGGATTAAATCTGGCAGCTAACTGCAATGAAACCTTTGCTATTTCTCTTATCCAGCTCTGACATATCTTTAGCCTACCTTGCTTACACTGCCAGTCTTTCCATATTTTCCTACTGTTTTAAAAGGTAATTTGCAAATGGTTGTGTTACCGAGGGTTTTGCAGCTATGTGCAAGATTTGATTTTGTACTTGTTTACCCAAGTAGCAGCCTAAAGGAAATTAATTTACTATAAAATGTGAATCTTGCTTTCTTTCCTTAAAGGATATTTTCAAATTATGAGTACAAAAAAAAAAAAAATACTCTTGTTTGCACATTATATTTAAAAGGGTTGTCCATACTGGGTCATGGAGCACTGTGATATTCCCAGCCTCTGTCAAATTATAATATGGGACTTGTAGAGTTGGGCTTGAAAGATGGCTTTTGTCCAAAACACAGTAATTTCAATTAGTAAAGCTATAATATGTATACGAGGGGGGTGCTTAAAAGTTACAGTGACAACACACCCTACTTGTTAGGGTTCAATTAAAGGATGTCAAGAGGGCCTTTAAAGCCATTTGCTTCAATACACAAAATATGTGCGAGTATCCAGCTTTGGCTCCTCAAATTGCCTCCTTTTTTAAAATGTAGCTTATTTGTTTCCTGCTGTTTTTCTTTCTGTTACTTTTTGAGAATAAAAACCAAAACCACAGGAAATGGCTGTAGGGAGTTCCCGTCGTAGTCTCGAGAGACTACGGGAACTCACAGCAGCCATTTTCCTCATGGCGATCTGCACGGGGCAGGAGCGTAGGAAGATCGCTCCTGCCCCGAAAGCCCTCTAGACCACCAGGTAAAGCCGGGAAGGCAGCAGGGAGGTGGGGGTGGGTCAGAGCCGGATAATCGCGGTTTTTCGCCATTCGCGGTCCGGCTCTGCCCGTATCCCCCGCGAATAACGAGGGAAAAGTGTAATGGAAGTGACAGGCATGCTCCATGCATATTCATTAGGGCTATCCTGAAAACCCGATTGGCCTGGTGGTCCTCCAGGACAGGGTTGGGACGTAAATGTAAACATCTTCCACAGTTAAGAATTCCAACAGATGCCCGTTCTCCATGAAGTACAATCCACTAGTTAGCAGAGGTGAGGCTTGATGGTAGATCAGATCTCGGTGCTTACACCAGGGTCTCGCAAACTTCCTCAAGCTACAGCACACTAAATGTGGGGGCCAGGGCTCGAAGCATCTGGAAGTGCGCGGATGTTGACATCCGCATACGCATGCAGTGACATCACGCGCATGCCGTAACATCATCACGCCCATATGCGAATGCCCTCCAGACGGGCAAAGAGAAGAAGAGGCACTGGCGCCAGCTGACTACCTATAGGATGTGCCTCTCACCCCGAGAGGCATGTCCTGTAAGGCAGTCAGCTGGTGCCGGCGCCTCTCCTCCCCGGCGTTTCGTGGCACACCTGAAATCTCGGGTGGCACACAGTTTGCGATACACTGGCTTACACCTTGAAAGAGCAAAAAGCTGATCTAGCACGTTCGTTTGAGCAGCTAAGTATAAATGGCGTGTATAATGATCCTAACCAGGAAGTTCTGAATGAGACAAAAGCAAATTCCCTGCAAGAAGGTTCTGCAAAGAAGGCCAAAACCTGAGCTACAAATGTGATTTCTTCTCTGTTATTAAGCAATCCGTACCTTCAGGCTATGCATTTTCAAAGCTGTTGAGTGATCAATCTATTTTGTAACACAACAAACAA
Source organism: Geotrypetes seraphini (assembly GCF_902459505.1). Classification (NCBI taxonomy): domain Eukaryota; kingdom Metazoa; phylum Chordata; class Amphibia; order Gymnophiona; family Dermophiidae; genus Geotrypetes; species Geotrypetes seraphini. The sequence continues at coordinate 37,167,910 of NC_047092.1, read as the reverse complement.
CCCCCCCCCCCCCTTTATCAAGCTGCACTAGAGGTTTTTAGCATGTGCTGGCGAGGTAAGTGTTCCCAATGCTCAGCTTTGTTTGATTTTTCCTTCTGTCCATGGTTATGTATATGAGAGATTCTTACAACGACAACTGTCTTTTATCAAGCTGCTAGCTTAGATGTCGATCTCTTTCCACATCTTATATGCATTTTATGAAATTGTGGAAATCAACATTGTTTGCAAAATTTCTGGGGAATTGATTTGTATATCACTGTGATTGTATAATCTTTTAGTTTATTTGAAATCAACAGTTTGGGAGATCTTTGGAGAACTGATTTTGTTGTTCAGTCTTTTTAGTTTGTTAACTGCATAGAACTGAGGTTTTGTGGTATAGAAATGTGATTTTATGTTACGTTACCACGGCAGTATGCACTAAAAACCTCTAGCACAGCTTGATAATTTGCAATAAATGTTATGTAAAAACATTCTGTTCTGCGTACTTGGCAGTGAGCTTTGGTATAGATTTGAGATGATGGAAAGAAATTGGTGGTATAAATTTATATCAGTGTTTTTACAGAAACTTGAAAGAAGGATTTTTAAACAAAATTTAGGGATATTGAATGTTGTCTTATAATTTTAAAACATGACAAGTATTGGAGTAAAATGTGTTGGTGATTGGAAGGATTAATTGCTTGTAATTGCTGCAAATCCCTCACCAGCTAGAGCACAGTTTTTAATGGGTGCACACCTGTCTCTCTAGGCTTTGCCCCAGCAGATATAGGCCATTTAAATTTGATAGGAGAGCTGATAGTTCTCTAATAATGACAGAAAAATGTAAACATGTTTATGACTTGTAAAATTGACAGATTACACACTGGAATTTTTTTTTTAAGATGTATATTTATTAATGTGCAGAACACTGGAAATAAAGAACACACAAAAATATGTGAGAATAAATTAAGATTCTGAATTTGTACTCCTGCTGTATGGGTTTTCTTTGCCTTCCGATTTACCAGTGCAGATTCAGGGGTTTTTTTATGGGGGGAGGTTGGTTAGTTTGTTTTTGATGGCACGTATATTCATTACAAAGACATCAATTGGTCTCTAGGTTGATTGTCCTTTTATTGCTCACTGATTTATACCAGCATTTCTCTTGGCTAGTCTGAGTTTTTGAAACCCTTTCCCCTCCCCCCAAAAAATCTCCAGGCATTTCCAGGTGTGTAGCCTGATCCTAAAGTGCTTTGGAGATTTAAAAAATTTAATTAAAAAAAAAAAAAAAAGGTACCATAGTGAGATTGTGAGCCCACCGGGTCAGACAGGGAAACCACTTAGAGGAAAGGCGGTATATCAAATAAAAGATAGCCAACCAATAGCCAAATGGAACTAGTATAAAGTTATTTCTATTTATTTATTTATTCAATTGTCTATACTATTCTCCCAGTGGAGCGTAGAACGGTTTACATGAATTAATTCAGGTACCCGAGCATTCGTCCCTGTCGGTCTCGGCGGGCTCACAATCTATTTAATGTACCTGGGGCAAGTCTGAGAAAGAGGGCAGAGCAAAGCTTACAAAGTATGGTAAAAATATGATATGACAAAAACATGGTATGGTGAGACACAGCATGGCGAGCATAGTATGACATGACTAGCAAAAACGGGTAGGCAAGCTTGCCTGATGAAGCATAGCATGGAAGACATGGAATGGCAAACATGATGTGAGAGAACATAGCAGGGCCAACATAGTATGGCAGAATAGTATGGTGTATACCGGGGATCTCAAAGTCCCTCCTTGAGGGCCGCAATCCAGTCAGGTTTTCAGGATTTCCCCAATGAATATGCATTGAAAGCAGTGCATGCACACAGATCTCATGTATATTCATTGGGGAAATCCTGAAAACCCGACTGGATTGCGGCTCTTAAGGAGGGGATTTGAGACCCCTGGTGTATACTAAAGTATGGATGTAGTCCAACTGGACCCTACATAGCAATTTTTCACACCATTCTGCTTGTATCCAGTCACTTCCAGCTCTCTGTTCAAAGATAAGCACATTGTCCATTTTTTTCTTTTCTGTGTATTTTTTATTTTATTTTCTGTGTATTTTACATCAAATGGACCCCTGAGGAAGGTGTGTTCGCTGGAACATGGACTGTGTTTGGTCCGGTTGGACCATTACAGTTGAATTTTTATGGTTTTATTGTGTAAAATGTATAATAAATCATTTTCAGAACATCTATATCCACAGTTGTCTTTGTTTTTCTCGTTGGATTGATTTTACTGTGGATTATTGGGTCTTATTTTTTCTTTTGTTGTATAACAGGGGTGTCAAAGTCCCTCCTTGAAGGCCGCGATCCAGTCGGGTTTTCAGGATTTCTGCAATGAATATACATGAGATCTATTTGCATGCACTTCTTTCATTGTATGCTATTCATTGGGGAAATCCTGAAAACCCGACTGGATTGCAGCCTTTGAGGAGGGACTGGATTGCTGCCTTTGACACCCCTGTTGTATAGTAAAGAATACTAGGACAAGGATGGCGAACAGTATGACAGAGTGTGGTAGAACATTGGATGATAAAACACGGCATGGTCAGACATAGGACGACATTGGATTTGTACACCATGTCTCACGTGCAATGATTAGAGGTGATTACTTCAGACGCTCCATCATGTGGACTTGTTCCGCAATCTGATAACTAATTTTCTGAGCACTTAAAGAGATATGTGTATGAGTTGCAGTTTTGAATCACCTTTGCTTTAAAACAAGTTGTGTCGCTTCCATTTTTTGTTTTTTTTGGGTCTTCACTCCTTTTGGAAGTGAGTTTTGTTTCCCCGGTTCTTTTGGGCTGGCATAGGACGAGGCACATCAGAGTTTGAGGCTCAAGATAGTGGAGAGTTGGGCTCTTTGTCAGAAGATCTGGGGAACTTGGGTTGGTGCACTCTCAGAGGTGAGTTTTTATGGCCTTCCTGAAGTTCAGTAGACCTAACGATCTTATGTGGATAGGTAGTTTGTTCCAGAAGCGCGGTAGGTAGTACGGGTAAGATCTTTTTAGGGCATTCTCAAGGTAGGGCACATCTTAAGGGAGTGCATACTTGCTTTTCTTCTTGCAATGTGCCTAAGGTATCTGTCACACTAAAAATAGTTACATCAGACATATCATGTAACCCGTTATGATCTCATTGGGGAGAACAGGATAGAAAATGAATAAATAAATAAATTGAAATAAAATGCCATGGTAACACTTTAATTGTGGCTATCTTAAATTGTCTAGCATTAGGTGACTTATAAGTGATGTTCCTTACTTGCCTCATTATGGAGCAGTACGATTTACACTTAACCTCAAGTTAACAACAAAAATGAATGTTTGATGAGGGCAAGATCTATGTGGTAAATGCAGGGGACATGCCCAGCATCTGCTCTGTATGTACCACATGGCTGAATATTAGCACATAAGGTACCACATTATGGCCCAGATTCTCTAAAAGTGCGTCCCGATTTTAGGCAGCTGTAGGCATCCTACAGCTGTCTAATCAGCCAATCGGGATGCACGTTTTTTTTAAAAAAAATGCTCCCTAGGCAGGCCTGAAGGCGCCTCCGGGAGCCTAGGGAGACCCGCAAGATGCCTAAGCTCGTCTAAGGGCCTTAGGCGGGCCTTAGGCTGAACCTAGGCGGCCCTACGCGTCTCCCTAGTAGATGAGAAGCTTAAAAATGTAGGCCAGCAAAATGCTGGTCTACATTGTAAGTAAACGCGGCCACTATACTTATCGCGGCAAGGGATCTCTCTGCCGCTATAAGTATAGCGGGCCGTGGCCCCTGACCGATCACTGGCAGGAGGGTGCCCAAACCCTCCTGCCCGAAGACGCCCCCCCCCCCCCGACACTACTGACCGCCCCCCCTGACACTACCGACCGCCCCCCCCCCGACATTACCGATCCCCCCCCCCCCCGACCATACCGGTCGCTGGCAGGAGGGTGCCCAAGCCCTCCTGCCCGAAGACGCACCCCCCCCCCGGCGCTAACAACCCCCACTCCACCAAACCTGTTCTTACAGATGGGTCTTGCACGTCAAGCAAGCAGGCACGCCTCGTCGAAATGAGGCGGGCCCGGCCCATCCCGCCGAAGCCTAAGGCCTGATTGGCCCAGGCTCTAGAAGCCTGGACCAATCAGGCCTTAGTCATAGCGGGTCCGCCCATCCCCACTTAATCTAAGGCCTGATTGGCCAATCAGACCTTAGACTTAGTAGGGATGGGCGGACCCGCTATTCCTAAGGCCTGATTGGTCCAGGCTTCTAGAGCCTGGGCCAATCAGGCCTTAGGCTTCGGCGGGATGGGCCGGGAATGGGCGGGCCCGCCTCATTTCGACGAGGCGTGCCTGCTTGCTCGACGTGCAAGACCCATCTGTAAGAACAGGTTTGGTGGAGTGGGGGTTGTTAGCGCCGGGGGGGGTGCGTCTTCGGGCAGGAGGGATTGGGCACCCTCCTGCCAGCGACCGATATTGTCGGGGGGGGATCGGTAATGTCGGGGGGGCGATCGGTAGTGTCGGGGGGGGCGCGGTCGGTAGTGTCGGGGAGGGGGGTGCGTCTTCGGGCAGGAGGGTTTGGGCACCCTCCTGCCAGTGATCGGTCAGGGGGCCACAGCCCGCTATACTTATAGCGGCAGAGAGATCCCTTGCCGAGATAAGTGTAGCGGGCCGTGTCTAATCTAACCCGATTCTCTAACCCGCGTCTGTAACATGGACGCCGGTTACAGAATCGGGGTTTAGTTTAGGCCGATTCTGAATAGGACGCCTCTCCAGGGCGTCCTATTCAGAATCAGGGCCTAGGTGTCTTGCGGGCCTCGCCTTCAATATAGGCGGCCTGCCTGGGGAGCATTTTTTTTTTTTAAAACGTGCATCCCGATTGGCTGATTAGACAGCTGTAGGACGCCTACAGCTGCCTACAATCGGGACGCACTTTTAGAGAATCTGGGCCTATGTGCAGTGGCAGATAGAACAGGAGCACCCATGCTATCTGCCACTGCATCTAATGCAACACTAAAAAATGCATGAGAGATGCTACTGCAGTGTACCTCCCTACCCCCATCTTCCCTCCTGAGCTGACCCTTGCCCCAGCTGTCACAATTTCATACCTTGATCCTCATCCCCATCTGATTCCCCACCACAGCTCAGATTCCCTCTGATTCTCTCCTGAACACAAAAACTATGGCATGACCCCTCCCTTGGTAGAAAAACCAACCCCTCTACATAACCCCCCCCCCCTTCTCAGTACCCTATCTTCCCCTGACACCCTGAAACAGCCTCCTGCCACTCAGCTGTTTGGGGCAGGAAGAGTAGGTTTGGTTTGTTTGTTTTTTTATGGGCACAGATGTGCATGTGTTATACACATCTGTGCCCATTTTAAAAAAAAGTCATGCTGGGACCGCTCTCCCAACGATGACCCACACCCATGAATTGTAAAAAAAAATGTAAAAAATTTGCAGGAGGGAAGTCCACTCCCTCCTTCTTTGACTACCTTGACCCCCTAGATCCCCGACCCCCCTACCTTTAAAGAGGCAGGAGCAATGCCCACTCCCTCCTGCCGCTGGAGCTACCGTGAACCCCTGACATCCCTCACCTTTAAAGAGCAGCAGGAGGAATGCCCACTCCTTCCTGCCACTGGGGCCCCTGTACCTTAAATAACAATCCGATAGGAGGGATGCCCACTTTCTCCTGCCAGCAGGCCCATCTCTTCAAAATGGGGCCTGCCCTTTCCCAGTGTATTCTGGGATGTACTGGGAGGGGCCTAAGGCTCTGCTTGACCTAGGTGGCTAAAGCCGCTCCCATAATTAAAACTAATTTAGGATCGTTAAAGGCACAGTAAGTTTTGTACATTCAGGCCTTTGAGGTTAAGATCAGAAAGGTGTAGTGAGCCTTAAAAAAATTAAAATAGTACGGTAACTTGTAGACACTGACCTCTGCTAAATTCAGCCTTGATTCTGCGCTCCCTGCGGAGACTTGGTAAGTGATTGGGCAGTGAAATGTCTGCTTAAGATGAGAGGTTTTTCGAAGAATCTTAAGATTTGTTAGTCTCAAATTATAAGGACGGAAGGCAGAAAGCCAAAAATTGGAAAAGTCAGATTACTGTATGTCGAAAAGCATGGACACATGTCCTTCAGCTGTGATGGAAAAGCATCCTGAGAGAACCAGTTTATCCCAACAGATGATGGATAGCAAACTCAATGCAGTGAAATATTGTCATGTAAATTATTAGATTTGTTGGGATAAACTGGCTTGTGGTTTTTCTATGAATATTTTTTATGTTTTATGAAATTTTGCTATAGCATCAACTTTCATGATAAAATTGCTATTTTGCACAGAATTTTCATATGATTTCATATAACTTTATTATCAATTTTTGACAATCAACTTTATTCACCATAAAATTACAATTTTTTTTTCATCAATTACAGCATTTAACGAATTATTGCACTTACATAAAAGGGATGGAGGCGGACCAATAATTGAAACCACAACATTGCATTTGTCAAATAGCCATTGGCTGTTATGAGACGCAACAGTATGGTCTGAGGTTTCGCCTTCTTCCACAAATGATCTCTCAGTGCAATTAAATTGATAAATTTAATTTTAGTTTTCATTCCACTTTTGTTGTGTATTGTTACAATTAAAAGCAATGGTATCTTTTGTGTGCACGTAATTTTTTAACCTACCAAAACAACTGGAAGGCATGAGCATAGGAATTTCCCCCTGGAATCTTAAGATGGACTGATGAAGTTGATGGAGTCCAGATCTAGGAGCGAGTAATAATAGCTGAAGCCTCAGCAATGGGATCAGGTTTTCTTGGTCCTTTGTTTGCTACTTAGATTGCAAACAAAAGGTTCTTCTCTCGGCTGTTTTCTTCTGTTCATGTGCTAATGTGCTGCTATTGTGTAACCTCCCAGTGCTCACAGACAGCCAAGGACATGACCTCTGGGTTTCCAAGGAGCAGAATGGCTTTTTTTTTTTTTTTTTTTTTGTAAAAGAATCGGGAGTAAATAGATCCGTTATTGTGCTAGAATAGATTAATGAATGACTGCTCTACCGTTCTTGTTTGAATGCAAAAAAGCACACGGACTAGGAAATTGTTAAGGAGCCCACAATTTCCTCAACCTGCAGATGTCCCAGTGCACTTCCCCTGATCTTGCTTCACATTGATTTTCTAAATTTTTTTATTTTATTTAATGCACTATAAATAGCAACATGAAAGCAGTAGCCATCAAGTAGTATGATGCAAGGGTGTCAGCTCTTCCCCTATTTGGGTTTTTCTTAGTGGAAGATTTTCAAAACTAAAATGTACCTGTAACGTGCTCACTAAACCGGTTCCATCCGGTTTAGCGCGCATGTATTTTAGCGGCAGATTATTAAAACGGCTTACCGTGGTCTTTTCAAGTTTCCGATACTGCCATGCAAATGTAGTACAACGAGGCCATTAATATTAAAATGAGCGCTCCGAGCAATTCTCTTTCATCCCCGTGTGATTCCCTAACTTCATTGTAGCCTAACTTTCTGATCAGTGCCTGAGCGCTAATTGGCTCAGGCACCGACAGGAAAATAAGGTTTGACAACTCAGATCCCCCTTCCCCCAAATTTTTATTTTAAAAACCCAACCCAAATCAAAGATCGGCAGGAGAGATGCCCACTCTCTCCCACTTGTCACACAATTCCCCAACGCTACTACTCCCATCTCACAGCGGGAGAGATTCTCACTCACTCCTGCCGTAGCCCAATTCCCCCTGTGCCCCCAACAAGCCCCCACCCCTCCCTACCTTATTCACAAAGTCCAAATGGAAGGATGCCTACCTGCTTTGGCTGGCAGGCTTGCCTTTCCCTTCCTAGTGCATCCTGGGATGTGCCGGGGAGGGGCCTAAGGCTCTGATTGGCCCAAGCACATAAGGCCCCTCCTAAGAAGATAAAAGGAGAGACAATACTCAAAAGTGAGGTTACACTATGGAGCGATACAGAGGCATTAGAACAATCTTAGTCTAATGGTTAGAGTGGCAGGCTGACAAATTACACGCTGGGAGCCTTGAGCCTGTTGAAATTAAAATTAAACATTGTCATGTCGGTGGAGGCGCTCCCTGATTGAAAAATATATAAGATAAGTTCACACTTTTAAGAATTTAGTGCACTAGTTATATTGCAAGATAAATTTTTACATTTATAAAACGAAAAAATTCCTATATAAGGAGCCAGTGAAGATAATGGCTCGTACTATGTTAGCATGAAAAGCATGAATATGGACTAAGGGCTAGATTCACAAAGCTTACCAATTGTGTACCGATCGGTTTGTGACCCCCAACCAGATTCACTAACCTCGTGACCAATCCGATTCCAATCCGTGCATGCAAAACAGGAAGGACGGGATTCACTAAATTTTTTCAGGAACACCGACTGGGCTGGCCAATCAAAAAAGAAGCGACTGGTGGGGACCAGTCGCTCCTGACTTTTCCTGCTCTCTGCTGACTTCTCCTGCCTTGCCGCCCCAACTCTCCTCTCACCGCCCTGCGCCCTGAATCTGTCTTGATGGCCTGACTCTCCTGCCCTTCCCCCGCAGTGCAAGCCTGTGATTTTAACCTGCATGTTTAAAGTGGATTAAAACCACAAGCTTATGAAGTATTAAAAAAGTTTTTTTAAAAAAGCAGCTCGCAGCTCTTTAAGCATGTGCAGACCATCTACAGACAAAGAAGATGGTATGTGCATGCTTCAGGATCACTCACTAGCGATCTGTGTGATCGGTGGGGAGGGGGGGGCGTTCCTCCGATCACTCCCATTTACAATGCTGAGCCTTGGTGAATTTGTTGGCCTGCCACGGATCGGCCATGATCAGGCAGGTTAGTGAATCTACCCTACTGAGGATCTATAATAATAGCACAAATTTATTTTGTTGTATACTGGGTGATTATAGTCATGACTGTCATTAGCATACAGCCATTTAAAAAAAAAAAAAAAAAGTGTGTGTACACTCATACCACCTATTTTGTAGGCTCACTGTGCTGAGTAGTGTAGACCACCACCACCCACCACCCCATCAAAACTTTTTAAATATTTTTTTAGTATGCACAGATTTGGAACTTACCACAGGACACCTGACTGCATCTTGTGGTAAGCCATTTTAAGCTGTGGTAAGTGTGTGCTAGCAGTTAACACAGCTTAGTACAAGGACCCCTTTAGCCCTCTATCACCTCGGGTACAAACTTTAGAAGCCCTCCAGTGACAGGAAAATGGCAAAACACCTGAAGACTTTTAAATTTCTATGGGCTTCGGGATAACTACTGCTAGTGCATCTTTGTAAATGGTGTACCTAAATGTAGTTTGCATTGGGCTAAATCCAAAATCTAATACTAGGCATGATCCCCCTATGAGCGTTGGAGTTATTACCACCCTGGCCAGTGCTAAAACCCACACTACAGTTTTGTAAAAAAAAAGGGGGGGATTGTGAAATAATCCAAAGCCTTTTTAAAAAAAAAACAGCCTTCAGGACCTATAAAGCAAATTTTGTGTACCCTAATAGAGATAGAGAGATAAGGCAATAGTGGAAGGGGGAGAAGAGATATAGAGAAGAGATACTGCATGAAGACAAGAGATGCTAAATGTTAGAGGAGAGAGAGAATTCTGCAAGGCAGGGATTGAGATTTAAATAGAGACGGAGATGCTGCATGACTGGCAGAGAGAGAGAGAGAGAGAGAGAGAGAAAAGTTAACGAAAGATTAGAAGAATAAGATGAAAGGGTCATGAAAGATATGGAAAGCAGTAGATAAGAACAGTATAAAAAGGGAGTCTGAAAAGTGGATAGTGCAATTGAATGAAATCTGAATGGAGAGAGGCAGAAAAAAAAGAAGAAAGTTGAGAGAAAAGATCAATATCAGAGATAGATTTAGTAGAGAAAAGAGAAAAAAAACAAATGGAGAGGAGACTAGAAAGAGCTAAGAAAAGACAGGAAAACAGTAACTAAAGACTGGAATGTTCCACAGTTAGCAAAATGATATGTCAAGAAAACAAATGTAAAAAAAATAATTTTATTTTTAATTTAGGATGAAGTAGTATCGTAATAACATTAATCACTGTAAATGTTAAAATAAGTGGAAAACCTTTATATTGGACAAAGTACATTTTTAAGAAAATAATGTGATCAGTGACAATAAGAAAAAAGAAAGATTCACTGCCATTACTGTTTTTTTAGAGAGGGAGACCTGGTAAGAAAAAATATTCAAAGTGTGAAAGCAAAAAGCATGAAAAATAATTCATGTATGAGTGAGGTGGCAATGCTTAAAGGAAGAACTTGAAATTCACCTAAGCACCTGTGATTTTCTATGAGTCAGAAGTAGTATTACTGGGAGTGTGGCAATAAGGAAGGAGCCATTGTCAAATCTGAAAATCTCTTATGACCAGACAAAAGAGGAAAAAATAAAATCATTTTTCTTACACTTGATTTTATTTTTTCCTCTTTTGTCTGGTCATAAGAGATTTTCAGATTTGACAATGGCTCCTTCCTTATTGCCACACTCCCAGTAATACTACTTCTGACTCATAGAAAATCACAGGTGCTTAGGTGAATTTCAAGTTCTTCCTTTAACCCTTTCAGGACCATAAGGATCGTAGGCCAATTTTTGTGGTTTTGACGACATTTTTATGGTAAAAAGGGCTTGCAGATGCCAAAAAATTGATTTTTTTTGTGAAATATCATTTTTTTAAAAAAAAAAAATCACACTTCTGGCTTATGGACAGTGTGGCAAGTGAATCTTCTCGTCAATCTGGCAACGATGCTAATGAATGAATGTCGGAACCAGTTTGTTTACATAAAGGCAGTATCATATGGAATCCGTACATATCAAATTTAGAACTGTAGACTATCCCAATCAAAATTTATAGGATTTTAAAGTTATGGGACAAATATGTCCCTTGGTCCTGAAAGGGTTAAGCATTGCCACCTCACTCATACATGAATTATTTTTCATGCTTTTTGCTTTCACACTTTGAATATTTTTTCTTACCAGGTCTCCCTCTCTAAAAAAACAGTAATGGCAGTGAATCTTTCTTTTTTCTTATTGTCACTGATCACATTATTTTCTTAAAAATGTACTTTGTCCAATATAAAGGTTTTCCACTTATTTTAACATTTACAGTGATTAATGTTATTACGATACTACTTCATCCTAAATTAAAAATAAAATTATTTTTTTTACATTTGTTTTCTTGACATATCATTTTGCTAACTGTGGAACATTCCAGTCTTTAGTTACTGTTTTCCTGTCTTTTCTTAGCTCTCTTTCTAGTCTCCTCTCCATTTGTTTTTTTTCTCTTTTCTCTACTAAATCTATCTCTGATATTGATCTTTTCTCTCAACTTTCTTCTTTTTTTTCTGCCTCTCTCCATTCAGATTTCATTCAATTGCACTATCCACTTTTCAGACTCCTTTTTTATACTGTTCTTATCTACTGCTTTCCATATCTTTCATGACCCTTTCATCTTATTCTTCTAATCTTTCGTTAACTTTTCTCTCTCTCTCTCTCTCTCTCTCTCTCTCTCTCTCTCTCTGCCAGTCATGCAGCATCTCCGTCTCTATTTAAATCTCAATCCCTGCCATGCAGAATTCTCTCTCTAATCATTACTTGCTAAAAAAGAACATCACCATGTTAATCGACAAGTGATACAGTACATGTGACAAGAAAAAGAAATGCTCAGGGAATAAAATCTGGTTCATTGCTATAAAAGAAAGACAGATGTGAGCTTGAGAAATAGTGAACACATGACTTTTTTTTTTTTCCCTTCTAAAAAATGTGCAACAGATGAAATCTGATTGTTGGCTAATATTCTCTCTTGAGTAAACAAGAAACCTCATCGATCTTTATAACCTAGTTCAGGGGAAGACAATTCTGGTCCTTGAGAGCCGGAGCCAGGTCAGGTTTTCAGGATATCCACAATGAATATGTATGAGATGGATTTGCATGCACTGCCTCCTTGAGATGCAAATCTCTCTCATGCATGTTCATTGTGGATATCCAGAAAACTTGGCCTGCCAGTAGATATCGAGAACCGGACTTGGGCAGCCCTGCCCTTGTGTATCAGGATACCTTAAGGCAGTGGTCCCCAACCCTGTCCTGGAGGACCATCAGGCCAATGAGGTTTTCAGGCTTGCCCTAATGAATATGCATGGAGCAGATTTGCATGCCTGTCACTTCCATTATATGTAAATTGCTCTCATGCATATTCATTAGGGCTAGCCTGAAAACCCAATTGGCCTAGTGATCCTCCAGGACAGGGTTGGGGACCACTGCCTTAAGGAACGTTCTTTCAACTAGGTCAGGGGTAGGCAATTCCAGTCCTCGAGAGCCGGAGCCAGGTCAGGTTTTCAAGATATCCACAATAAATATGTATGAGATATATTTGCATCTCAAGAAGGCAGTGCATGCAAATCCATCTCACTTTTTTTCACCTGCAGCTGAAGGCGAGTTTGTAAATGTGAATTTAGGCTCTAGTATCCATAAGTAAAGCAAGGGTTAATTTGTGAGCTAGAATTATTAGGAAAATAAAGACAATAAACTCAAGTCTAAAGTTAAAGGAGGGATCATAGAATGTGTGAGACAGTAAAAAAAAAAATGAACATGTGATAAAGAATGTGTCCTGAAGAGAATGGGAGGGGAGGGGTCGGTCCAGGGGTCCTTGCAGAGGGGGGTGGGGTTAGTGCGGGGGAGGCTTGCAATGACAGTGGGCATTGCTCCTGCTATTTTTTTATACTGGGGTCATTTGTCGGGGGGGGGGGGGTGCATGGGTTTTTTTTTTTTAATAATTTGTCGGGGAGGGGGGTGTCATCAAGGGGCTTTTATTCTTTTTTTTTTTATTGGGACAAATATTGTGCATGAGTAACACATGCACATCTGTGCCATTAAAAGAAGCAAGCCCCAACAGCTGAGTGCAAAGAGGCTGCTTTGGAGCTTCCCCTGCCACTCAGCTGTTCGGGCCTCCTCTGCGCATTTGAGAGCGACTGATTAAATTTCTTATCTAATCAGAAAATCAATGATGTTTCTTCATCTATAAACTGTATAAATATGCACACAGCTTGATGGAATGCTAAAAGCAATTTTGCAGTGCCATGCTTTGTGTGTACTGAATTACTTCCATTATTGCCAGCCTCCTAAACGAATAAAGATGGAAGCTTTCAGCTGGCAATGATATCCTTAAATTTATTTCTTATTGGCAAGGCATTTATTTATTTAAAAAACTTTGTATACCGCTGTGGTTTCCATATAAACGTACATAAGGCAAGTATTTTCCTGTCCTGGGAGGACTTTTTGTGAGACAATGAAAGGTGAAATGACTTCACCAATATCACATGTAGCTGCAGTGGGATTTGAACTGGCTCTAACCAACATTCTGCATGAACAGAGTATTTAAATTATTTTGAAAGAAGACATGAAATTTTGAGAACTTGTGGACTTCTGATTGGGGTTACCAGATGTCTGGATTTCCCCGAACAGCTTTTCAAAACCTAGCACTTTGTCCGGGTTTTGAAAAACTTTAGAACAAATCACTGTCAGGCAGAAGGGCATGCACGGATGCCACACAATGAGTTCACGTGCCGTATATGTGCCTGCCCTGCTGCCCGATGAGAGCAGGCAGTGGGGGAGGGGGGCAAACTTGGGCATAACAGGGCGGGGATGGGTGGAACTAGGTAGGCCTGGGGCGGGTGTAGGGATCCAGATTTTCCAAATGGAAAATCTGGTAACCCTACTTCTGATGATCATCTGGCACCAGTGGATTAGCAAGGGAAATTGGCACCTGGGGCAGAGGTGCCTGGCAATGCCACCCCATGTGCTCTTCCCTGGTGCCTGGCATCTCCATGCCCCCGCTGCACCAAAATTACTGCATCATGCCCCTCCCCTTTTATCTCTTTCCCATCCTCACTGACAGCGAGCAGGCTGAAACTTCCTTCTGATGTCAGTTCCTGGTCCTGTGCACAGGAAGTGATGTCAAAAGAGGGACAAGGCTGCCATGAGCAGCATGTAGGACAGCCTGCTTCCTGCTGACAAAGTTGTAAAGAGGTATGGGGCACAGTGATGTCAGGGCAATGAGGATAAGCAGGAGGGAGAATAGGTACCGGGGTGGTCCACATGCTCTTCCCCTTCTCCCCTTTACTATGCCACTGTCTGGCACCCAAGACTGATGTGAGAAGAGCTAAGTGGTACATGTGATTACAACCAATATAATGGTAGGATGTTGTATTAATAATCAACATGTAAACAAATATGAAAAAAAAAAATTTTAATTTTATTTTTTTTTAACTTTTACATAAATCTGTGAAGTGCTCAGACCCTCAACCAATGTGCTCCAACAAAGCAATTTAAGCAGATTTTTGCCTACGGGACCATCATAGCACTCTCGTGGTCCCCTGCTGTCATTCAGTCATCATAGTATTGATTCTACTTCATATGCTGAGAGATTGGAGAAACTGGGTCTCTTTTCCCTAGAGAAGAGGAGACTTAGAGGGGATATGATAGAGACTTACAAGATCATGAAGGGCATAGAGAGAGTAGAGAGGGACAGATTCTTCAAACTTTTGAATAATAAAAGAACAAGAGGGCATTCAGAAAAGTTGAAAGGGGACAGATTCAAAACAAATGCTAGGAAGTTCTTCTTTACCCTACGTGTGGTGGACACCTGGAATGCACTTCCAGAGAGTGTAATACGGCAGAGTACGGTACTGGGGTTCAAGAAAGGATTGGACAATTTCCTGCTGGAAAAGGGGATAGAGAGGTATAGATAGAGGATTACTGCACAGGTCCTGGACCTGTTGGGCCGCCACGTGAGTGGACTGCCGGGCACGATGGACCTCAGGTCTGACCCAGCAGAGGCATTGCTTATGTTCTTATGTTCACTGAGATTGCTATGATGGTCCCGTAGGCCAGTGATCAAAGGTGCCAAAATCCCAAGCCTCTGAGCTCACCTGGTCAAGATGTTAAGCCTTTCTCTCCTCTGGCCTTTCCCCTTCTTTCTTCCCCATTCCTGTGGGACCGGGCGCTGCACATCCTCTCTTCCCTCAGGGACCTGCAGGGAGGAAGGCATTGGAGGGGGAAAGAAAGCCTGGACGGGGAGGGGAGAGATGCTGAACCTGTAGGGGTTGGGTGCCACCAAAGCAAGTTGGCTCGGTTCCACTATCCCTTGAGCTAGATTTGTGGAGGGGCTGGAGACCCTCCACCAACCAAAGGCAGCAGACAATGTGACTACACTATTGTTTTGGAGGTGATTATCCTTGAATCAGCTTTTGTATGTAGTCGCCTTGGCTCTGTCTGTCAGCTTTCCTCTCACCAGTTCTTACATTTATTTTTTTAATTTTTTTTTTTTTTTCAACCTGCTCACGCTGGTCTTGTTGGATTACAGTTGCTTATAAATCAGTGTTGTGATCCCTGTATACCGCTTTGTTGTACATGTTTTGTTTTGTGTTCCCCCCCCCCCCCTGTGGCTTAATGCCTATTCAGTGTTATGTTTGAACACCACTTTGTTGCTTTGTGGCATTTGGCTTGTTTTTGTGGTTAATTTTAGCTGTTTGTATAACTTTCAGGTTTAATTTGATGGTACACCACTTTGTACGAAAGGTAGTTTATCAAATCTGGGCAAGGGGAAAGGGCAAGAATCTACCCTCTTAGGTTAATTATCAAAAAATCTTCTTTAAAACAATAAGGAACTCCCAGAGTGCAAAGTAACTGCAGCAGGAGAGAGAAATGAGGTTCCTGAAGAAGATTCACATTTCTCTGATAACCTCCCTAGCTCTCCTGTAGAGATGCTGCCTCAGCACCCTGAGATTGCGGCTTTGATCCCACGTGTCGCTCTGTTGACCCAGGCACTGCAGGCAGATTGTGAACCTGCTGTGACAGATAGGGAAAATGCCTGAATGTAGAAAAAACACCTTGATGGTATTGCGAAGGGAGATATATAAGTACCGTACTATAATGTAATGTAATCCAGAGGTTCTCAACCCGGTCGTCTGAACACCCGCAGCCATTCAAGTTTTCAGGTTATTCACAATGAATATCCATAAGATAGATTTGCATGCAGTGTCTCCATTGTATGCAAATCTCTCTCATGCATATTCATTGTAGTTTTTCTGAAAACCCAACTGGCTCGGTGTGTTCTGTGAACTGGCCCGAGAACCCCTACTTTAAGGGAAAGGAACTGGGACTTGTATGCTGCCTGTTTGTAGTTTTACAACCACATTCAAAGTGGTTTACATACTGGTACATATAGGACAGGGATGTCAAAGTCCCTCCTTGCGGGCCGCAATCCAGTCGGGTTTTCTGCAATGAATATGCATGAGATCTATTAGCGTACAATGAAAAGCAGTGCATGCAAATAGATCTCATGCATATTCATTGGGGAAATCCTGAAAACCCGACTGGATTGTGACCCTCGAGAAGGGACTTTGACACCCCTGATATAGGAGGAGCCTTAAGCACCTAGGCCAGAATTTCTCAACTTTGTCAAGCCAATTACTCCCTAAGTCTAACAAATATCAACCGAGTACCCCCACCCAAGCTCCGCCCCGACCTACCCAAGCTCCACCTCAGCCTCCACCCCCATAATACAATTTCTTCCATCTATTTTTCATATACACACAATATAATCTTATTAATACATAATGGTAACCACAAAATTTTTTTAAAAACACAAAGTACACTGTATGCAGAGAAAATGTTAATTATCATTTGCATTTGGGGTTGTTGTTTTTTTTTTTCAAAGAGGTCAAGACAGATGGCTTTAAATATGCAATGTCACCTCAGTAATAACTATAGAAAAACAGACAAATATAGTACAAAATATAGACAGCAGATATAAATTCTCAAAACGGACACATTTCGATCACTAAATTGAAAATAAAATCATTTTTTCTACCTTTGTTGGCTGGTGATTTCATGAGTCTCTAGTTGCATTTCTTTCTAACTGTACATCTAATATTTCTTTCTTTCTGCCTCCTGCACACTTCCTCTCCTCCGGACCTCATTCCCTTCCCCAACCAATATCTCTCTCTGTCCCTCCATGAGTCCAACTTTTCTTCCTCTCTCCTCCAACCCTATTGGCAACATGTCTCCTTCTCTCACTGTCCATCTGTCTTTCTCTCATTCTCTCCCTTGCTGCAAAGGAACTGGAGAAAGAGAGAGAGAGAGAGATCCAGGGTCAGTCTCTCCCACCCCCCTCTACTGCCATATCCAACATTTCTCCCTCTCTCATCCCCTGGATCATGTGCAGTATTTTTCACCACTGCCCACCAGCCCCATGCCCTTTCTACTTCTATCATTCCTCTCCAACACCATGCCACATCTCTCCCTCCATCACTATGTCCAACTTCCTCCCCCTTGCATCCACTTCAATCTGTCTCTCTGTTCTCTATCCACCATATCCAATATTTCTCTCATCCTTCTCTTCCCCATGAACTCTACCTCACTCCTCTCTCTCTCTATGCCCAAATTTTCTCTTTCTTCCTTTCCCCATGTGCACCATCTCTTTCCCTCTCACTCACACACCCATGGCCAACAATTCGTTCTATTTCATCCCTCCCTCCTATGTCCAAAGTTAGTGCCCCCTTCCTCCATCCCTTGTGTCCAATTCATGCCCCCTCCCCCCTCCCTGCCTTCCTGCCTTTGTTCAAGATCATATCCCCTCTCCCTTATTTGCTTGCTCCAGGACCGCACTCACTTCCTTCAGGGCCGTCCAGCTGGGCTGCTCCTTCCTGCCTTCAGTGACACTTGTTGCAGGGATATGGGCAGCGGCTCTTACAATGCTGCACATGGCTGACCTACAAGCCTTCCCTCTGATGTCAGCTCTGACATCGAAGAGAAGGCTTCCGGGTCAGCCACATGCAGAATGCATGAGCTGCTGCCTGCATTCCTGCAACAAGTGCCACTGAAGGCAGGAAGGAGCAGCCCACCTGAAAGGAGGTAACTGGGATCCCTCACTGACCCAGAAGGCTTCGGCGGAGGGGGGCAGGCAGGAAGAAGGTTAGTGGGTCCCTGGTGGCTTCTGGTGGCTGGAGACCAATGCAGTGCCACATACCCCCAAGTGGCTTGCGTACCCCTAAGGGTACGTGTACCGTGTGTTGAGAAATTCTGACCTAGGCCAGAGTCTTAGGCCCCTCCCCGATGCATCCCAGGATGCACCGGGGCAGGAAAGGTCTGCCATTTTGAAGAGGCAGGCCTGCCAGCCAGCCAGAGGGAATAGGCATCCCTCCAGCCAGCCATTGTCCAAAAGGTATGAGAGAAGTGGGGGAGCTCTTGAGGGTATGGGGAGATGTTGGGAGTGGGGGACCCTGGTGTTGGGAGAGTGTGGGCATCCCTCCTGCCCGAGGTGTTGGGAGTTTGTTAGGGGTATCAGGGACTAGATGACAGCAGTGGAGAAAGGATTGGGCATCCTCTTGGCGGGGGTGTCAGCAGGTCATCAGGGTGTGTATTGGGGAGGGGTGACAGCAGCAGAAGGAGGGAGTCAGCATCCCTTTTGCTGGGGTTGTTGGGATATCAGGAAGACCCCAGCTGCGGTGGTGGTGGGAGGGAGTGGGCATCCCTCCTTCCGATCTTCGATTTGAGGGGGTCTTTTTTTCTTTTTAATTTGTGTGTGTGTGTGGTGGGGGGGGGGGGGTGTCTGAGCTGTCAAGCCTTGCTTTCCTGTCAGTGCCTGAGCCAATCAGTGCTCAGGCACTGACTGAAAAGTAAGGCCATGACAGCTCAGACCCTACTGGAAAATGAGGCACAACAAGTTTAGGGAATCGCCCGGAGTGCTCCTTTAAATATTAATGAGCCTATTTTGCTACCATTTTAATATTAATGATCTCGTTGTACTACATTTGCATGACAGAGTTGGAGACTGCTAGGAAGCTCGGAAAAGAGCATAGTGAGCCGTTCTGATAATCGGCTGGTAAAATACTGCCCCTGCTAAACCAGCTGGAGCCGGTTTAGCGACCACCATTAAAGGCACGCTAAGTTTTGGAGTGTGATTGACAGGACTCAGTTTTGCGGTAGGCCAGGCTAAATTCTAGTACCTTCTCTTTTTCTTATCTCTATGTATATTCTGGTCTTCTGATATTTGTTAACTGAGTCGAGCTCTGATTGGAGATGACCTGGTATATAAACCGAAGATTAGATTAGTGATGTAACAAATTAGAGTTCTGTGATTGGGAGTGTCTCCCAATGACCTAGTCTGATGGAACAGAATGATCAGTGTTTCCAGTGTTTACCTCCAAGACAAATTTCCATTCTCTGTTCTATTATTATTACAACCCCTCCTTAACAATCCACACAACTTACAACAGTTCAAAAATACATTTTCCTAACAGTAGATTTTACAGAAATATATTTGAGCCCAGTACATTTCATTCATTCATTGCAAGATTGAATCCCCCTTCCCAGTCCCCTTTTAGAATTACCGTATTTTCACGTAGATAACGCGCACCCGTGTAAAACACGCACACGGGTATAGCGCGCGGGAAACCGAAACATATGTAAAAAAAATTTTGTATAACGCGCACACCCGTATACCACGCATGCTGCCCCGACTCTCCCGTTGCCGCCCGACTCTCCTTTCGCCCGCCCCGACTCTCCTCTCCCCCTTGAAGTCCTGTCCCCACCCTGAAAGCCTGATGCCCCCCCCGATGTCCGATTCACCCCCCCCCCCGCAGGACCGCTCGCACCCTCATCCCGAAGGACCGCTCGCACGCACCCGCACCCCCACCCTGAATGACCGCTTGCACCCCCACAGCCTCCCGACCCCCCCCCCATCATGTAGAAGCTCCTACCGGTGTCCTGCTGCTTCCTCTTGGCGGTCCCGGGCCTTCTGTGAGCCCTACGCCTGCTCTGCTTCCTCTTCCGGCGGTCCCGCCAGAGAAAGGGCGGGACCGCCGGAAGAGGAAGCAGCGCAGGGCTCACAGAAGGGCCGGGACCGCCAAGAGGAGGCAGCAGGACACCGGTAGGAGCTTCTACATGATGGGGGGGGGTCGGGAGGCTGTGGGGGTGCGAGCGGTCCTTCAAGGTAGGGGTGCGGGTGGGAGTGCGTGCGAGCGGTCCTTCGGGTTGGGGATGCGGGCGAGCGGTCCTTCAGGGTGGGGGTGCGAGCGGTTCTGCGGGGGGGTGAATTGGACGTCGGGGGGGAACTATGTAAAAAAAAAATTGTACAACGCGCAAGGTTATGCACGGTTTGTAAAATCGTGTATAACGTGCACGTTATATGCATGAAAATACGGTAATAATTTGTTAAAATTTAAATAGAAGGGACTGGTATTCAAAACAATTCATGTCACATAGTAAAGATGTGCAAAGAGAACCTTTGTTTTGTTTCTGTTTGTTTTTTTTCATATCGTTTAATTTTGTTTTGTCGGTATCATTTGTGCGCAGTAAATGAAATAATGTGCACCATTACAAAACATAAATGCATATTCAAGACAGTAAAGGGTCCTGGAGTTTACCCCACCGTCTTTCAGTGGGGTGGGTAAGCTCCGGGACTATTTACTATCTTGAACAATGTTCTTTTTCTTCTTTTCGATTTAAGCAGGGAAGGGGAACGGATTGGGGGGGGGGGAGGGTCATGTTTGGGTTATTTTGGCTACATATTTATAAGATTATTTTTGCTAAGGTTGAGCAATGTATATACAGTACTCCCCCGATTTTCTCTGGGGTTCCGTTACAGGAACCCCCGTGAATATCAAAAAAATCAAAAGTACGATTTTTCACCTTGGGAGGCAGGAGAGGGCAGCTGGAGCACTGGCGAGTGAAGGAAATCACTCGCGGTATGCTCCGACCACCTCTTCCTGTACTAAAGTCGGGCTATACCAGTCAGGAGCTGCTTTGACACGAATGAGTGAAACCACAAATTCACGGAGGAACACTAATTGTAATTTTCTTTTTGAAAATTCAATCAATATAAAAATTAACACAGTAAACACATATTCATAATGATAACACTATAACACCGGTGGCAGAGAAAGCACATAAGTGCTGACAGCTTTGATGCAACATGGAGAGTGTATTCCCCCGGCTGGCACACAGTGGAGATATTTGGGCTTTCCTGTTAGGCTTGCATGAGTTTTGTTGATCCTTTTATACACAATTCCCTTATTTTTTTTTAACTTATATAATACTATACGTATACAACCTAAGCCTTGTCTTAAATTTTGTAAGTGATACCTTGAATTCAACCATAAGGGCCTCTTTAAGATGGGTTTACGCTGCAAATACGGAAAAGCCCAAATGAAAGGTATTCCAGCAGGCAACAATGAGCCTCCTAAAAAATAAAAAAGGGGGAGGGGATTCTAAAGCAAAGCACAGCTGCCCATTATCATGTATCCTTTCCAGCTGTGTTAGCAGGAAAGCCTGAAGGCTGATCCGCTTCTTAAGTCCTCCCAGCTACTAAAGCTCGGAGCCCTGCAGGCAGGCTTCAGGGAACAGAAGCTCCTCTCTCACTCAGAGAGAGCTCAGGTGAGATTAGGGCTGGCAGGTTCAGCTCAACAGACATTTTCGGGCTTGGAATGTGCTGTTTTCAGTCTGATTTATGGCCTATGACCAAGAAAACACAAGTGGCAAAAGTAAGAATCTTTTCATCCCTGTCTCTCAAGCTCCTGCCAGAGCTTTGGGATGGCTTTAATCATAGGTGCCAGATCTATGGGTGCATGAACACCCCCAATGTTAAACAGATGCCTTCACTTTGTCCAGGGAAGGATAATTTATGATGGGGTTAGCACCCCAAATTATTCTGAAAAGTTGGCTCCTCGTGGTTTTAATTACTGCATAATGGTATATTATTCTGCATTATCTTCTGATTTTATAACTAATACTCAATGGCAGATGGAACAAGGTAAATAGTAGAGAATGACACGGGGACAAATTTTTCCCCACCCCACAGGAATTCATTTTTCCTTCCAGGCAAGTTCTTTTCCTGTCCTTGCCCCATTCTTGAATGCTCTGTCCTCAGCTGCACGAGCCTCAAACACTTTAAAATCCTAAGTAGCAACATTCTAGAGCTCAGCCTGTGATGTCATAATGCCTCATTCCATCAATGCCTAAGCTCCGTCCTCATCTGCATAAGCCTCAAACACTTTAAAATCCTAAGTAGCAACATTCTAGAGCTCAGCCTGTGATGTCATAATGCCTCATTCCACCAATGCCTAAGCTCCGTCCTCATCTGCACAAGCCTCAAACACTTTAAAATCCTAAGTAGCAACATTCTAGAGCTCAGATTGTGATGTCATAATGCTTCATTCCCCCAATGCCTAAGCTCTGTCCTCATCTGCACAAGCTTCAAACACTTTAAAATCATAAGTGTTCAAGCTTACAGGAATGGGACAGGGACAGCAACAAAAACTCACGGGGTCAGGATGGGGAAATTAAGTTCCTGCGAAGATGGGGACAAATGTGTTCCCGTGTCATTTACTAGTATGCAGAAGCCACAGGGAGCCGTCCTGATAGCTACTATTGGGTAGATTTTTAAAACTAGAGTTGCCATATGGTAACCCTATTTAAAACAATTTTACTTGCCCTATTGAATCACAGTAACTGGATTACACCCAGAAAGTGCCACTGAATATTCAGGCAGGCCACCATAGCACTCTCATTAGTGCTGGGGGCAGAGTCAGGTGGGCCCAGAAGTAGGGTTGCCAACTGGATTCAGATTCACCCAAGGTTGAGTCAGTCCTGGGTTTTCACCCCGATTGCATGCAGGACTTCTAGTCTTGATTTTCTTAGGAAATGCAATGGGGAAGTCAGAACTGCCATGTAAAGTAGTAGAGCGAATGATGCTCTAACATGGCTTCCCCATGCAAAAAAGTGATCCAAAAAATACGACTGGTCTTACCTAACCATAGTTTAGCCCTGTTTAAAAAAACGGGCCCCATTAAAAAAAAGAAAAAAGCACCCCCCTCCAAAACTGATGACGGCCTTCCCCGACGTCTTCCCAATGAACTGGCACCAACACTGGGAACCGACCCCCCTCCTTTCCCACCCCCACAACCACGGCACGGTCCCTCCAGCTTCAAGGTCCGCCAATCCAAAATGGCAGGCCTTCCTTCCTTGGGCAGGGGCCTTAGGCATCTGAGCCAATGAGGATTTGGGCTCCTCCCTCTGTATCCCATATGATACACGGGGAGGGGCCTAAGGTCCTGATTAGCTCAAACACCTAAGGCCTAGGCTCCTCCCTCTTGCAGTACCTGATTAGCATTATCATGCCCACTCTCCACCCCCCCCCCCATACACACCCCCTTGGAGAAAATTAGAAAAAATATTTTAATACACATGCAGACAGGCAAATTTATAATGGGTTATTACTCCTGGAGTAAATCTTCAACGAATACATTTTAAAACCAAAGAAATAGTCTACATATTTTGCCAGAGCACCATAAAGTCTCGCGAGTAAAAATTAAAACCAAACAGGAAAGATATTCTTACAATTTATTTTAAACATTTTTTGACATAATTTCTTCACAAATGTCAGTTTGCTGATGCAGGTAACACAGTTAACCACTCTCTCCCCTCCCATCTGAAAACAATCTTTGACATTTCAATGAATTAGTCAAAGTATGCCAGGTTCAGCTGTGTTGTGTGTGTGTGTGTGT
Source organism: Geotrypetes seraphini (assembly GCF_902459505.1). Taxonomy (NCBI): domain Eukaryota; kingdom Metazoa; phylum Chordata; class Amphibia; order Gymnophiona; family Dermophiidae; genus Geotrypetes; species Geotrypetes seraphini. Next base: position 37,144,317 of record NC_047092.1, on the reverse strand, counting down.
GTGTGTCTCCCTCTCCCTCCCACTCAGCCACAGTATCAGAAGGGAAGCCCCTACGCCTATTCCAGATCAATCCACTTCAATATTGTTAACTGTGAAATGAGTTTGACATCTCTGTGCCATACTGTTTATCAACTGAGATATTTGCATGACCTCTTTTGAACCGCTAGCAGGCTCATCATGGGATTGATTTATGTGCTAGGAGGCCATGGAATCAATAACACGACTTGTTGGTCTCTCATTCGGGAACTGTTGAGCGATTGCAGGAGGACTGGATGGCTTTAGGCGGTTGTGTGCAGTGCACAGGAACTTGCATTGCATTTGAACAGTGAATCGCCCACTAGTGTGCCACGGCGAGATTCCAAATGTGCCGCCAGAAATTGAAGGACACATGAAGGACACTGCCAGCGTTGGTGCTTCTCCACCCCCATGTGAACCTCATCTCATTTTCCCTGCGCTCGGGGGCCATGTCTGGAGGGCCTCTGCGCATGCACAGGCATCAACTTGACGACGTGTGCCCTGCACGCATGTTTGTTTGTTTTTTTTATCCCCGTCCTTATCTAGGGCGAGTTCCACGCGTCCATACAAAATATAAAGTTACGTATAACAAACACGTCGCAATAGCGACAGCCAACTCTACAAACATTAAAACGGTCCAGACCATAGAATATAACAGTGACCAGCACCCTGCAGTCAAAAGTCTCCACTATTCCTCATTTAAACAATCTCAGAACCTGTATTTCATCTGACAAAACAAGTGCCTATTGAGCAATTTCTTGAAACTCTGTATATTCTGCTGATGACGATTATACGCAGGGAGGATGTTCCATTCCCTGGGCCCAAGACAATGAAAGATACTATCCCTTGATGATGATAACCTCAAGTGCCATACAGATGGAATGTGCAGATCAAAATGGTCTGCAGACCGCAACAATCGAGTCGGATCACTTGGCGAGATACTCTGGTGCAGGTCTTTGGGAGCCAAGTTGTGTAAGCACATGAAAACGGTCACCAGTAACTTAATGCGTATCCTGTCCCTTATCTTCAACCATCATTGCGTCGATGTCCAAGCATGCTTGGAGGCCTTCCAGAGACAGCCCTGAGCTCAGGGAAAACAAGATGATGTTTGTATGGGGTGGAGCAAGCCAGGGTTGTGGGCGTGCCACAGAAAAACATTTGATCCGTTAGTGTGCCAGAGCAAAAAAAAAAACTGGGACACTGCGTTAGCATGATGGCAGTAGTATGACAGACTGTCCTACATATGAAAGATAGTGCAGCCAGCAATTGTGAGGAGAATCCCATCCCAACAAGCTAAAAACCGTATGGCTTAGTGCAGCGTTTCTCAACTCGGTCCTGGAGTACCCCCTTGCCAGTCAGGTTTTCAGGATGTCCACACTAAATTTGCATAAACTTCATTTGCATACACTGCCTCCATTATATGCAAATTTCTTTCATGCATATTCATTGTGGATATCTTGAAAACCTGACTTGCAAGGGGGTCCTCCGGGACTGGGTTGAGAAACACTTGCTTACGGCACCAATTTTATATTACCCCAAAGCAGGGGTGTCAAAGTGCCTCCTTGAGGGCCGCAATCTAGTCGAGTTTTCAGGATTTCCCCAATGAATATGCATGAGATCTTTGTGCATGCACTGCTTTCAATGCATAGTCATTGGGGAAATCCTGAAAACCTGACTGGATTGCGGCCCTCGAGGAGAGACTTTAAGATCCCTGCTCCAAAGCCTAAATTAAGGCCAAATGGAAGACCTCCCTATGCAGTATCTAACCACCCAGTGCAAAGACTCCAAGTGAAGCTGCAAAGCACTTTGCAACAAAGCAGGTACCACCCCACCCACTCCAACCAACTGTCTAGGATAGAGCTGCCTGAATAGAATTGTCCCTGGTCTCTGAATTTGGACCAACCAGGACCAGTATATGGGAGAAGGGGTCTGAAGTGCTGAAGGGCTTCCAGCTAGCCTCCGGATTTTGGTCCCTAAAATTCTAGGACTTCTCCCAAAGTCAGTCACCCTTTAGAGAGGGTGAAATTGCAGGTTGAAATTGCCACATCTGTGCAGGAGTTCTCAAGGAGGATGGTCGTACCTGTGGCTCTAGGTTGAAATAGCTCCATCAGGCCAATAGAGAAGATCCAACTATGAGTAACTCTGCTTAGGATTGTAGATAAAGCAGATAACAATAAATACAACTGAGCTCCCAGCCAGGTATGTCCTGAGCTAGTATCATGCTCTGTGCAACACACTCCTACCCAGCCCACCGCGCAGAGGCCACCACAGGGGAGACACGGGACAGGGGTCAATGTTTAGGCCATTTGCATTGCACCCTGTACAGCCCTTGGAATGGCCCTGTTACTCTCATGACTGGCTTCCATTGCGCAAGCCTCGTCCGTCATTAATCTGTCCAGGAATGTTGAGACCTTCTCCTCCGCATACTTAGAGGCAGGAAGGTCAAACCAAAATAGGATTCAAATCATGAAGCCACTACATCTAGGTGCCTGGAAAGATGCTACGGAAAACAGAAGAAGTATTTCTCCTATGGCGCTCCCTGAATGTTATGTGGGGAAAACCATAATTGCAGCAAAGCACAAGTCTCCTCCCTTCCCCCAGGTTACTCAACATGCTATATATCCTTCTCTTCATGCAGGGACACAGATTAAGGCAAGGAAGGGCTGAAAGTAGAACTTGAAGGTGTGCTGAAGCAGGAACGTCCGGGAAATGTTACTTTTTCCTTTTTAAAATTCATTCTCAGGCTGCAGCAATTTTTCATGCATCAAAAGCCTGATCTTCGCCCCTATCCCCTACTCTGTTTAATATCTACCTTTGCTTCCCTGGGAAACCTTTCGTATAATTTAAATCTTAGATTTTATATTTATGCGGATGATATTACCATAATCATTCCGTTAACTTGCTTGACAGTCGAGACCACAAATTTTTTAGCAACTATTCTGAATCAGATTGAACTTTGGATGATTGCTTTTAAATTGAAACTAAATTCAGAAAAAACTAAATTTTTTCTTGCAACTCCTAATGATAAAATCAAAGAAACATTGCTACATTTGAATGGACTCAACTATACTATAGAACAGCCTATAAAAATATTGGGAGTGACTATAGATAGACATCTTACTTTGGAACAGCATACTGATCTATTACTGAAGAAATGCTTTTCGGTGCTTTAGAAACTTCGCACAATTAAGAAATATTTTGATGAAGCTTCTTTCCGTCTGTTAGTGCAGTCATCTGTTTTAAGTATTTTTGACTATTGTAATATTATCTACCTGGGTGCCTATAAGAAATTTTTTAGAAAATTGAGAGTGGTTCATAACACTGCAGTTCGATTGATTTTTGGTTTGAAAAAATGGGAACATATTACGCCATATTATCAGAAACTTCATTGGTTGCCGATTGAGGCCAGAGTTTTGTTTAAGTTTGCTTGTATTTGTTATAAATCAATCTTTGGCTTGTCACCCGGCTACCTTCTTTCCCATTTTTCTTTGAACCACTCTAAGTCCACACGTAGAATTTGTTTACATTTCCTTTTGTTAAATTGTGTTGTTATGAGAACTCCCTCTTTTCAGGCTGCTAAATTGAATGGTTGGTTTGGAAAAATTATGCTAGGAGCTTCCTCCTATCTTGATTTTAGAAAATTATTGAAGACCCAATTATTTGATAAATTTGTATCCCAATTGTATTGTTGTCTTTTAAAAAATTGTATGCATTTCTTATGTTTTATTATCTGATGTATTTCTATTTTTAATTATATTCTTCGCTGTATGATCAGTTTTTATTTGTTGTGAACCGCCTAGAACCATTCCTGGTTAGGCGGTATATAAAAAATAAAATTATTATTAAAGGCACTCCAGGAGCTCCACTTGTAGAGTGGTAGACCAGTTCTACAGGCTGATCTCACCATTGCTCTCCTAGCTGGGAGGGAGAGAAAACTCTAACATGTACAAGGTCCCTTGCTGTAGAGAACTGAAGTTACACAGACTCTGCCATGCTTGAGGGCAGATTATGTAGCTTTACCCATTTGTCTTTTAGCAGGAAAGAGAGAGACAAAGGGCCGAACCTGCTCCATTTATAGTTTGTTTGTTTGTTTTTGCTGTAGATTTCATTAATGCAAGGTCATATAAAAAGCAGGAAGAATGAGAATAATGTAAATGATGCAGGGATATAAATACAGCTAAGGTCTGCTCTAGAAAAGAAAAACAAAAACTGTGGCTACAGATGTTCTGGAGATAATTTATTAAACACTGACATATAAAACCATGAAAATTCAATTTAAAAAGTACAATGCTAAAAAATATGGTGATAAAAATCCACCCAGACCCTACACGGTCCGTGTTTCGGCAAACACGCCTTCCTCAGGGGTCCAATGGTTTGCAAACTCACATATAAAGAATTGGACTGAGCATTTTTTTTGCTACTTCATCTGTCTGCGGTGTTCTTTGCTCACACGTTTAAAGACAACAGACTGTTTTCAGTCCAATTCTTTATATGTGAGTTTGCAAACCAATGGACCCCTGAGGAAGGCGTGTTCGCCGAAAATCGGACCGTGTAGGGTCCGGGTGGATGTTTATCACCATATTTTTTAGCATTGTACTTTTTAAATTGAATTTTCATGGTTTTATATGTCAGTGTTTAATAAATTATCTCCAGAACATCTGTATCCACAGTTTTTGTTTTTATCGGTGGATTGTTTTCACTGTGGATCATCGGATCTCCCCATTTTTCTTTGTTGTGCTAGAAAAGAAAAAGACAAATACAGCAGATGGATCATTTTGGTCTAGCTCTTGTCATCTCCTGTGCAAAGGTTAACAGACAAAAATAAATTTTATATATATATATACCCCCACCATACTTACTATTAGGATTTGAGTGCACCTTTTGTTTTCCCCATGTCCAGTTTCTATTGTAAATTCAGTATGAGCACTTACCATGCTTCTCACCAGTCATCAAAAGCGAGTGGCTCTCAGGTATGTCTGAACTAGGATTTAAGTCTTCTGGTCAGCAGCACACAAATGTTGGTTTCATGCATAGGATCACACTGCCATCATGTGGTGAAGCCTGTAACTTCAGAAGCTTCTCCATGGATCACAAGACCAGGCATAGAGTTAAATGTAGATATTTAATTAGAGAAGGACGCGGGGACAGTCAGTCCCCATCCCCACAGGCTCTGTGTCCCCTTCCCCGCCTCCATGGACTCTGTCCTCATTTGCACAAGCCTCAAACACTTTATTTATTTAAAATTTATTTTATTAAAGTATTAAAAGGAATAATATTCTGTACAACCGTCTATAAATCACAAAGAGAGCCTTCTATTTCTATCTGATTTTTGTACAGCTTTCAAAAGATTCAGTTCTCTATGTTTTTACATCACCTGGAAAGGTCATTGGATTGTCTTTCAGACATGGGTGTAGAAGAGAACCTAAACTGTGTAGTGGATGAACAGGAAAATAAGTGTCTATTAAATGTTAGAAATGTTCCTTGATGCCAGTAATGATGAATAAATCTGTTGCAGTAACAATAAGATGCTTGAGCAGCTGGGCACATGAAGGAAGTACGCTACAATAGTAGACAAGACACACATGATGTATTAAGATTTTACATATTGGTATTAGTCCCAAGATTTAAGAGCATGACAAAGAGACAAAGTTTGCCTCTGGTCCTGCAGGCTCTGTCCTTGTCTCCTTCACTGCCCCATCCCTGTGGGCTCTGTCCCCAGCCCTGCCTTGCGGGTACTAGACCCCATGTCATAACATCAGCTCAGAACTCCTGCACCATTTACTTCAAGCATTTTGATAACTTGTTGGGCTCTAATGTTCGTATATTTCCCAATATATCCTTCGCAGAGACACAGAAAGGATTTCTTGGCTCTTAAGGGAAAGTTTTACAACCAGACTCATACAGGTACTTCAAACATTTTCCTTATCTGTCACAATATATCTAATGTACCTGGGGCAGTGGAGGATTAAGTGACTTGCCCAGGTTCACAAGGAGCAGCGAGGGGTTTCAACCCACAACCTCAGGGTGCTGAGGCTGTAGCTCTAATCAATGTGCCACACTCCCCTTCAGAAACCAAGAGTCCTGCCTTGGAGCCAGTTTTATTTTGAAATTTCTCGCAAAGTGCTGTATATCATATTGTGACAAGATATTTTTTTGTCATTTGAGCCCAAACAACTCTTTGAATTTTAAGTGGCTTGAGAAGAGGCTGTTTTTAACAATCCCTTTCTGAGAAGCCTGTCTTAAGTTAGCACGCTCCGACAGTTAGGTAGAGCGAGATATGCTGCTACTCTTTGATTTTGATCATTGCTTCCTGATTTATTTCCGACTCTGTGACCTGTTAATATTGAGGTCTAAATCATTTTAATTTCTTTGTGGGGGGGATTTCCCCAGTTGTTTTTGTTTCCTTATTAGTTTTCTGAATCTTTAAGTCCAATGAGAACATTGCTTGATTTAATGTGTTAAAAATGTTTGCATAAATAAATCAAACTCCTGCACTAAAGCCAACGGCACACCCCCCCATTCCGCTGGAACCTGCTCCAGCCTTTGGGTTTGTCCAAGCACTATCACACTGGCCTCCCCTTGCTCCACATGTTCCATTTTACGCAAGTGGAAGAGGGAAGGAGGCGTTCTTGGTGCCAGAGGACCCATGGAGCTGGTGGGGTTTGAGGATCCCCAGCAGCTCAGGTAATTTTAATGCTTTGAGTTGACTCAGGGGTGGGTTGGGGGAGATGTGGAGACCACATATGCCCACCCAGTTTGCCCAGGGGCCCACCCAGATTTTGAGGTCTGGCTACGCCTTTGGCTGGAACAGCGCAGAAAACTAGCTCACCAAAGCTCAAAGGAAGCGAAAGCAAGGGGAAATGGGCTTGGCACATACAAACCCAGAAAGCATATAATCGACGCCATTCTTCTGTGTCTCCAACTTGGGAGGATTCTATTTAAGTGCAGAAAACAGGTGTCAATGTGTGCTTTCACTTTCAGGTTTGCTTAGTTATGCACACATTTCTCTCTCTCATTACTGGCAGTCACAGGCTTACAAGGGCTTTCATCTGCTTCCAAAAGAAATCAAAAGCAGCAAATTTTAAACTGAAAATCAAAAGAAATCCTCTCTTCAAATCCCCAAAGCCAGCCGATTGGGGGAGGGAATTCTGAGACTGGTTTGAGCAACACTGCTTTGGGGGGGCTATAAAATATTATTACAACGTAACAGGTATTGCTATTTTATATCCATTATTATGGTTAGCAGTCTGGAATTTACTTTTCTAGAGGACTGTCTGGGCACTGTGGGTGGAACATGGTGGGACTGGGGTCGTATACCCTTTTTTGGCTTAACAAATATGGTAACTCTATCCTTTATTAGCAAATATTGAGGTTACAGTAAGCATCTGCAGAAGAGTCCACACCTAATCAAAAGCAACCACTGCAAGCATTCAATGCGAGAGCAAAGGAGCTTCTTGGCAACATTAGAAATCCAATTCAGAACAGGAGAAAATCAGTATCTACAAAAAGAGATTAGGTTCTTACCTTGATAATATCTTTTCCAGTAGATAGGGATAGTATGCTGAACCATAGGGTTATCCATCTGTGCTTGTGAGCATACTGCAGAAGATGTCAATCACAGCTTTCCAACTCTTCCTCCTCCACGTTCTTTTCTGCCCCTTCAGTTCATACCAAAGCTGGCAACAGTCCTACAGAAGGCAGGAGGAGGAGGGGTACGGGGAATTCCTCAAAACTAGGTGTCTGATCTGTTCAGATGAAATTAAAACAATCACTGAAGAAACAGTAATGTAGTTGAAATATTAATAAACCTCCGAAAGAAACTGAATCTAAGAAAATACAAAGTTAAACAAGAAACAACCTGAACATTTATAGAGCTCAACCATTCTTCCATTGTAATCCTATATACAGCTTCTTCCTAATCCAATTGTCTGACAGTAAAATCATAGCTATGGACCTGACCATTAAGCTGGATTCTGAAAGCAAGTGCATTAGATAAATTCCTTTTTGTTCTTTGAAGTCACCATGAGGTTGAACATTGGATGACCCCATCATCTCACAATGGCTTGAATGCTTCCAGGGACAACAACCACTCTCCCGATGGCTGGAATGCTTCCAGGGACAACAACCACTCTTCCGGGTTTAATATCTGTCTGCTGAGATAATCGGCTTGAATATTGTCCACTCTGGCCTTATGTGCCGCAGAGACTGCCTGCAGGAGTGTTTCATCCCAACAGAATAATGCTTTCACCTCCTGCTGAAGTGGAGTGCTCCTGGTGCCTTTCTATCTGTTAACATAGTCCACTGCAGTGGCATTATTGGAGAAGACACTGACTGCTTTGCCCTCCAACAAACACCGCAGTTGGTGTAGCACCAGACTTACAACTCGTAGTTCCAGCCTGTTGATAGACCTCTTCCGCTGAGACAGCGTCCATTGTCCTTGAACTGGATGACCATTGCAATGAGCTCCCCTGCTGAATAAGCTGGCATCCTTCTTTAGGATGATATATGAATCGATCCAGAATGGGATTCCCTTCGATAGAGAATGTGGGCGGTGCCACCAGTTCATACTGTGTCTGGCTGCTACTATCCAGGGGCTTGGAACTTACAGGGAGTTTCTCTGGGGCAACCAGCAAGACAACAAGGCATCCTAGAAGGGATGCATGTGTGCCTTTGCCCTCTATCATGACCAATGACCCAAGGACTTGAAAGTAATGCCACACAGTAGGTGCTGGCTTGACCAACAAATCTGTAATTTGACCACGAAGCATCTGTTTGTGTGCTTCTGTAAGAAATACTCGACCCCCAGATATTCCAGGGACTGTGTCAGAACTAGGTGGCTATTTCAAAAGTTCACAATCCATCCCAGGCTCTGTATCGTCTCCACAATTGCCACTACTGCCTTTTCTCCTTCCATTCAAGATGGTGCTCTGATGAGCCACTCATCCAATTACGGGTGCATTTATCAACCCGCTCTGCAGAGATGAGTGGCCAACACCACCATGACCTTGGTGAAAGTATGGGGCACCACTGCCAGCCCAAAGGGAAGTGCTGAGAATTGATAGAACACATGGAATCTCAGGAACTTTCTGTGTTCTGAGAAGATTGGAATGTAAATGTAAATTTAAGCTTCTGTCAAACCTAGGGCAGCCAGAAACTCTCCCGCCTCCATCGCTGCGATGACAGACCGAATCGTCTCCATCCAGAACCGAGGAACTCTCAGGGCCGCATTGATGTGTTTGAGAAACAGGATGGTCCTCCACTCCTCTGAGCCTTCTTGGGCATAACAAAGTATATTGAGTATATGCCAGAGCCCGAGTCTTCTGAAAAGAATAGTTCTATGGCTTGAATATCTATCACTTTTCGTAATGTTGTCTGAATCTTTTCTATCTTCTCTGGCTGGTCTGCCAGCAAATCCATGAACCAGTTAGAGAGATGGCGTGCAAGCTCTATCTTGTAACCCTCTCTGATAATCTCCAGGACCTAGCGGTCGGACTTTATCTGTTCCCAGGCTTCCAGAAAGTCTGAGCGCTGACCTCCAATCTTCAGAGGAGCAGCTTGAGGTTTGCGAAAGGTCTATCTTCAGTTCTTGAATGGACTCTGTAATGATCTCAAGCAATGCAGAGGATTTAAAGTGTCGGTGAAGGGAGGGATACTCTCCCTGGTCTAAGGCGATATCACCTCCTGGTCCTTCATATGAGGCTGCCTTTTCCACCAGGGAAGTTTTACTTTGAGGCAATAAAGGAATCCAATCCCTCATCCTCCAAGTCCGTCTGAGGGATCATGAGTCCAGAACAGCCTCAGCTCTCAGGAAAAGCAAATTTAAAACATTTTTATTCACAGACGCCTTTAGTCTCTAACATTTTTCCCCCCTCAAATTTCTGCTTACAAGACAGGATCCCTCCCTATCGTTCAACTCCTTAATGGCTTCCTATCCTATTTGACTTGTATTTCTTACCCCTTATGCCTATCATTACCATATGTTTGTCATATTGTCTGTCACCCAAATTTATAGTTTTAAATATGTACACCGCTCAGAAATCTGATGAGCGGCATATCAAATTTTAATAAAACTTGAAACTTCTCACTACAAACGATGCTTAAAACGCAGAGTAAAAGAAGTGCAACATGTAGATGGAAAACACATATTTGCTATGGTCAGAAAATGGCACAAAAACAGGTTTTATTCCTGTAATTTTCTATACACAGGAGGATTGTGCAGTCATTCAAAACATTTCCTCTGTCGCTTCCTGTTTTCTAATGGAAACCACAGTAAAAGAAGAAAAACCATGACGTTTCATCACATTTTGTCCTTTAACAGTGGACACCCTTTGAAACAGCATGAATTGTTAATGACATTGTAAAAGAAATGGACATTTTTTTAATGTCAAAAACAAGAGTCCTCGCAGTGCTAATATCAATAAAGTGAACTTTGAACTTTACACCCGTTTCCTCACGACTCCTTTGTTGTGACCAGAAATGAACATTTTTTAAATGTCCAAAAACAAGAGTCCTAATAATGGCATAGGAAACTGAAAGGATGCTCTATTTATTTATTTGCTGGGATTTATTAACTGCCTTTCCATGAACTGATTCACCCAAAGCGATTTACAGTACTGTGCACACCATATAATAGGCAGTAATCATGCAAAAGGATATTTTAATCTTCATCACAAGGTCTTGCTTTGCAATGATTCTTAGTTTCTGATCTGGTCCTTCTTCCTGGGTTTCCTTTATTCTGATTTTTGTATTTTAACATGTTGTTTGTTTGTTTTTTTATCATACACACACCCCTGCCCTACAGTCACTCAGTGGTACATGACACTCAGCCAATGGCACATGGCACGGACTGCTCTCTGCCAAGGTTAGACCTTGGGAAGAGGAGTAATGACTCTCAGGATTATCAACAGCCACAACAACTGAATTTTCTAAAACTGTTTTTTGCTAGTACAGTAGAATGCCGATTATCCAGATTGCTTTGGGGGTCTCAGCTATATTTGAGTTCTTTCTGAAGTATCATTCCTATCACCCTCCCTCCCACTAGTGTTTTCTCTGCTTCTGCCGCCAATGCCATTAGTCCAATCCAATCCAGTCCCCCTCCCCCCCACCGGGAGACTTTCCTCCACCATCAGCACACCCCCTACAAGAGTATGTTCTCCCCTTCCCAAACGAACACCATCAACCCCCCTCCTGGACCCAGAGGAAGGATCCCAGGCCTATCTTGTTTCCCTGGTGGTCTAGCGGGACGCTAGGGTAGGAGCAAATTTCCACTCGCTCCTGCCCATGCTCTTTCAACGATGTAAATAGCTGCCAAGGCTTCCAGTGACAGTCTTGCGAGGCTACTCATAGCTTCACAAGGCTGCCCCTGGAAGTCTCAGCCACTAGACCACCAGGGAAACAAGGTAGAACTGCGGTCTTTCCTCTGGGTCCGGGAGAGAGTTGGTGGGGTCTGTTCGGGGAGAACGCTGCCTTTTTTTGGTGGGGGAGGGTGCGTTGATGGCATTTTAAAAACAATTATTAAAAACAAAAGAAAAAAAATGTCCAATCATCCGGATTTTTGTTTATCCTGACTGCTCTTTGCCAAGGTTAGACTGGATAATCAGCGTTCCACTAATTGCTTAAGACTGTGGCTTGGCAGATATCACTAAAACAATACACCTACCTTGATTAAATAAACATTTATTTTTTTAAAAAAATACAATATTATCTCTGTTTAAAATTAAAGAGATTTCAAATCAGGACAAAGCTTTGATTTCAACCTAATGACCAGTTTTACTCAAACTTTGCTCTAGAAAACAGTGCTGATTTTTTAGTGTAAAATCAGTATCTGCTTTCACAGTGTACATTTGTCGAAACTGCTCTGCTCAAATCTTCACACACTCTTCTCTCCTTGCCCTCTGAATCCCAGAGACCATATGTTAGAAAAAAAGAAAAAAAGAAAAACGGTCATTATACAGTTGACTCAGAGGTTGTGGTGGCCCCTGCAGGCTGCTCTCTCTTCTGACCCTGTTGTAAGGTGTACAGGGAGGGGCCCAGTCTCCTGATTTTCCCGCTGCCTAAGCATTCGCCACCCTTATAGAAGACAGCATACTGGAAAGGAAACAGAAGACAAGCATTATATCTAGCATCACGAACACTGCCTACAAGCCTCAGTGTTACATGTTCTTAGATGTATACATACTAACAACATTTTAGCTTAGCAGGGTTTAAAAAAATTCTAGCTCTTGCCCAGGCACTTGTGACCTGGATTACCCACTGTTGGAAACAGGATAATGGACTTGATGGACCTTTTGTCTGTCCCAATAGGGTAATGTTTATGTTACTAAAGGCTAAAACATGGCTTAGATGATCTTACAGCATGACTTCCCTGCTGTTCAGGACTGCATACAACTCTTTAATCTGGCAATATACAAAATCTGGGGTTCTCAATGCAGTTCTCATGATACATCCAGCCAGTCTAGTTTTCAAGATATCCACAATGAATATACATGAGATACATTTGCTTGCTCTACACCGTATACAAATCTCTTTCATGCATATTCATTGTGGACATATTGAAAATTTGACTGATGGTATATATCAACTGGATTGAGAACCCTTGCGCTAAATGAAAATGCTTCCTTGCAGTAATTTAGTGTATTAGTAAAAAACATAAGAACATAAGAAGTTGCCTCCGCTGGGGCAGACCAGAGGTCCATCCTGCCCAGCGGTCCGCTCCCGCGGCGGCCCATCAGGTCCACTGCCTGAACAGTGGTCTCTGACTAATTTTATAATTTACCTCTAATCCTGTCCCTATAACCTTATCTCTACTCCTATCTGTACCCCTCAATCCCTTTGTCCTCTAGGTACCTGTCCAGACCTTCTTTGAAGCCCTGTAGCGTACTTCTGCCTATCACATCCTCCGGCAGCGCGTTCCATGTATCCACCACCCTCTGGGTGAAAAAGAACTTCCTGGCATTTGTTCTAAACTTTTCCCCTTTCAATTTCTCCGAGTGCCCCCTTGTACTTGTGGTTCCCCTTAGTTTGAAAAATCTGCCCCTGTCCACTTTTTCTATGCCCTTCATGATCTTGAAGGTTTCTATCATGTCTCCCTGAGTCGTCGCTTTTCCAGGGAGAAAAGCCCCAGCTTTTTCAGTCTGTCAGTATATGAGAGGTCCCCCATACCCCTTATTAGCTTAGTTGTATGTATTCCACTAACAAACACAGGGTGGTGGCTAGAGGCCTCAAACTGCCAGGCTGGTACAGGGCCTTCCACTTCCAGGTCACAGGGGACAATAATCACCAATGGGTTCCATGTGATGGGAAGTCACAGACCTCTGTGAAAGCCTTTTTCCAATTCTCATGGACAGGATCAACACCACAGTTGGCTGTGTCAGTTCTAGCATGGCAAGTGAACTGGTCCCTTCAGGGAGACTCTGTTATATCGCCTTCAGCATCCACTCAGTGATCCCTGGAGCAGCAATGAACATCTTGTTCCAGCATTATGGAGCCACTACTTTCAAAGGCATGGAATTCATGAGAAAATGCACTTTATTCAGGTGGCAGAGAAGATAAGCAATACCAGGCTATAGCTCGGCTCCTGAATTTAGGCCCGCTATTCATGTCTCTAGATCAGTAGTTCCCTTCTCTCCAGATTTCCACCATAACTCATACCAAGTAATGGCAATCGGAACACTCACAGGTCCTTCCCCCTCTTCCTGTTGGACTTCTGTTAGATTGAAAACCTATATGGTTCAGTATGCACACCGACATAGGGGAAGAGTCTGGATTTAGCTTGAGTTATATTCAGTAGGTATTTGTCTCCCTGGAGTGTTTATGATCTACATTTGTTCCGAGGCAATGAAAGATTAATTGACTTTGCCAAAATTACAAGGAGCCACAGTGGGATTTGAACTTTGGCTTTGCTAGTCTAAGCCTGCTGTTTTAACCACTATGCTACAGGAATAAGCTGCAGGATGAGGAGGTGGATGGCAGTGGAGATCTAGTTTATTTTCATCATGTGAATTTTTGAGCATGACAATGGGGCAATTTGGGGTAAACGTTTAAGAAAGACAAGTTCTTGAAAATATACAGAACGCCTTTATGAAAATGTAGAATATAAAAAGATTAGGTTCTTTCCTCGATAATCTTTCTTGTACATGTGTCTAGTGGTCCTGAACGCTAGGGTTATGCATAAGAACCCACAAGTTGCTTGCAGAAGGCTGTCAATCATAGCTACTCACATGTCCTGCTATCAAGCAGAGGCTTAAAACCAGACTTAATGTTCTTAAGTATCTTCCCTTTGTTTTTATATGAGGGTCATGTCATAAATAATGCACACTATTTTTTTTTAATTTACATGGTTTTATTTTTTTTTTAAATATTTCTTTACAATCCTTCAATATAGTCTCCCTGCTTTGCAATGGCCGAGTCCCAAAGTCCGAGAAGCTTCATTATTCCAATCAAGACACCGTTTTTGTTCAGTTGCCGAATGGCTCGGGTACTGGCCGAAAAAATCTCTTCCAGAGATGCAAAACGATGTCCACACATAGGTTGTTTCAACTTTGGAAAAAGGTTGAAGTCTGGTGGACTCATATCTGGACTGTAGGGAGCATGAGGTAACCTTGCAGCCATATTCATGTAGTTTTTCAATGATGACATTCCCTATGTGCGGGCGAGTGTTGCCGTGACGAATGAGTGGCTCAGCCAAGAGCAACTGAGGTCGGGTTTTGCGCATTTTTTGGAAAAAATCATAATACACTGCTGTGACACTTCTTCCACATGGAACTTTGTTTGTAATGATGATGCCTTCATGATCATAAGCAAAAATCATCATTTGTTTGACTTTTGATTGAGCTTGTCAAAATTATTTTGGCCGTGGGGAAGATGGAGCTCTCCACTCGTCATTGAAAAACTACACAAATACGGCAGGGAGGTGTTACCTTATGCTCCCTACAGTCTAGACATGAGTCCACCAGACTTCAACCTTGTTCCAAAGTTGAAACAACCTATGTGTGGACATAGTTTTGCATCTCTGGAAGAGATTTTTTCGGACAGTACCCAAGCCATTCGGCAACTGAACAAAAACGGTGTCTTGGATGGAATAATGAAGCTTCTCGGACTTTGGGACTCGGTCATTGCAAAGTCAGGGAGACTATATTGAAGGATTGTAAAGAAATATTTTAAAAAATAAATTAATAAATGAAACCATTTAAATTAAAAAAAAATAGTGTGCATTATTTATGAAATGACCCTCGTATATACTGTATATCCTCTCAGTTCCTCTGAGAGAGAATTATCCAAATTCAGACTGATCTTAAGTCAGAAGGCAGGCAAAGCCTACTGACAAAGTGGGGCTTCAGGAATAGTAGACACATCTACAAGAAAGAAAATTATCAAAGTAAGAACCTAATCTTTCTTTCTAGTTTGTTTATTGGTCCTGAACGCTAGGGACATACCAAAGCAGTCCCCAGAATCTAGGGCAGGCCTTCTGAGCCTGCCTTCAAAATGGAGGACCTGGAAACAGGTAAATGTATGAAGGTATGGAACCTGATAAATGTGTGAAGAGTAGATTAAGTAGCTGCTCTACAGATTTCCTTGGGCAAAACCACCTAAGTCTCTGCCCATGAGGTAGAAACTCCTCTAGTGGAGTGCGCATTCAATGCAATTGGCAGCTGCTTACCACAGCCCACAAACATGGAGGAAATGGCCATTTGAATCCATCTGGAAAAATCAAGGCTTTAGACGCTAGCCTCCCTTTCTTGGCATGACAGCTGAGAGCAAAAAGGTGATCCAATATGCAAAACACATTGGTAATTTAAGCTTCAGTCTGTGTGGCTCTGGAAGGAAGACCTAGCCCAAGGCCAGGTCGAGCAAAACTCCCAGGTATTCCAAACGCTGGGTTGGCTCCAGCTGGCTCTTTTTGAAGTTGACGATTCATCCCAAATCCTGGAAGAGCTGAACCACTTTCAAAACCGCCTTCCTCCTTGGACAGGGCTCCAATTAACCAATCGTCCAAATATAGGTGCACCCAGATCCCTGCCTTGCGGAGGTGCGCTGCTACCACCACCATCAACAACAGAAGTCTTGTTATACCAATATATTAAGGCCCTTGACTGACTCAAACACCTAGAAAGATAAACTTTTGAAGACTGCCCTTCATGCATATTTATAGTCAAGATTTCTGATCTGAAGAAGCACCTCATAAAATGCATTGAGATAGTCCAATAAAAAAATGTATTACTGTATTTCCTTTGGTGTTTTTATTTCTATATTACCTTAGTCAAGAGCTGAAAACAAAATTATGTGGCTCAAATGTCATATTTTTCTGATCAGCGGAAGGGAAAAATTCTCAGCCTCGTAAAATAACACCTTCTATGCAGAACAGCGGCTCAATCATCTCACCTGTCCTACAGTCAGGGCTCTCAATGGATTCTCTAAGGTCACCCACACTGTGCCATCCTGGTTGAGGGTCAGCATACACGGCACTGTGGAAAAAGAAAGGCAGGTAGTATATTTACACTATCCTCTCTCATAGTCCTGCTCTGTACCAAGGCTTCAATCCCACCGAACTGAAAGTGACAACTTAAAGTTTTCCTACTGAAAAAACCCCAAAACAAATGACCTGGTTGTCAGAGTGGGTGTAAAGAGAACCATGAATGCAATTTGTGAAGTAAGCCAACCTTGTCCCTAGAAGTAGGGACAAACAACATCACATCAACATCATGAAAGAAAAACACACATGAAATTTGTCTCCCCACCGGCCAGAGGGTGCAAATATAAGAGACACCATCAACAACTGCTATCATATCAAGCAGCCATATGGGGTAAAGACCTAGGAAAACTAATCGCGCACACAAACAACTATGAAGAATTCAGGAAACACCTAAAAACCTACCTATTCCTGAAATACCTAAGTAACGAACCGGAACATCAACCCCCCTTGTAACAACACCACATACCTGAACTTGCAATCACTAAATATGAACACTCTTTACAACTTACGGAACATTTCTACTTCTGTTTAAACAACTTGGCACTTCCTGACCACACAACTCACAGACTGACGTTAACATAATTAATGTTATCAGATGTACACTGCAATACTCTTTAATTCGCTGTACGAGATATTCACTGTTATACTCTTCAATTCGCTGTATGTAAAGTTTCTCTTTATATTTATTGTATTCTCAGTTTCTTGTATTGTAAACAGCTTCTTTTATTGTAAACCGCCTAGAAGTCGCAAGATTGTTGGCGGTATATAAAAATAAAGTTATTATTATTATTATTATTATCTTTACAAAATCTCATACTCTCTCCAGTGTGCATACTGGCTCACCTAACGGCATCTGGTTCTGGAATCGGAAGCTGCAAGCCATCATCTTTTCCCTAACCAGCTGTGCGGGAGGCTCCTCTGCAATCCAGTGTACACGGTCTGTCCGCAGCAGCTCTCTATAGAGAGCCGGGTGATCCCTGCTAGGGGCCTGGAAAAGGAAAACACTACAATTAATGCTTCAGAAATGAATGTTTTCATACAAATCATCGCAAGCCAGAGAACACTTCTTGGCAGTTTACTTTATGCCTCCCTATCTTGCCCCCTTAACTATTCCATGCACACCCACCAGGACATTACGCTCAGTCGACACTCATCGGTTAGTTCTGCCTGGGCCAAGGTTACTATGTTATGAAAGTAATGTACAAGATGATCTGCCTTTTATTACTTAGCTCCAAAAAGTATGGAATGACTTAGCCCCGTACATGCATCTGGAACAGAGATGTATGGTGTGGGAATGGTTTGATGGACTAATTCACTTGCAGACCTGTTTGAACGTTGCCTATACTTCTAATATGGATACAGATACTCTTTCCTGGCTTTAGACAGATTTCCTTCTCTGTGTTTTATTGTTTTAGAATTATAAACTGTCAATACCTACTTGTCAGAATAGGCGGTCTAGCACGTTTATCACAAACAAACATATGATTCCATGAGTACCCAAATTAGAAAAAAAACCAACAACATTAGAAGAGTTTGACTACTAACAGATATAAAGGAACCCCCAAAAACTTGTTTTACCTTGCTTTGTTCTTCTGTAAAATTATCATGCAACATGACTATCAGGTTAGGTTATCCATCAGAGCCTGGCACCTTGCTGAAACCACTTAGCTAGTACCGTATTTTCTCGCATATAACGCACGCGTTATACGTGGTTTTTACAAACCGCGCATACCCTTGCGCGTTATACGCATGAGCGCGTTGTACAAAATTTTTTTTTACATAGTTTCCCCCCCCCCCGACGCCCGATTCATCACCTGGAAGGAGCGCTCACACTCCCATCCCGAAGGACCGCTCGCACCCCCACCCGAAGGACCGCTCGCACCCCCACAGCCTCCCCCCCTCCCCCATGGAGAAGCTGTCTACCTTGTTTCCGGATGCCAGCCCAGCTGCTTCCTCTGCCGGCGGTCCTGCCCCTTCTCAGAGCCCTGTGCTGCGCTGCTTCCTCTTCAGGCGGTCCCGCCTTTTCTCTGATGTCAGAGAAAGGGCGGGACCGCCGGAAGAAAAAGCAGCACAGCAGGGCTCAGAGAAGGGGTGGGACCGCCGGCAGAGGAAACAGCTGGGCTCGCTGGCATCCGGAAACAAGGTAGACAGCTTCTCCATGGGGGAGGGGGGTGAGGCTGTGGGGGTGCGAGCGGTTCTTCGGGTGGGGGTGCGAGCGGTCCTTCGGGATGGGAGTGCGAGCGCTCCTTCGGGGTGGGGGTGCGTGCGAGCGGTCCTTCGGGGTGGGGGTGCGAGCGGTCCTGCGGGAGGGTGAATCGGACGTCGAGGGGGGCATCAGGCTTTCAGGGTAGGGACAAGACTTCAAAGAGGAAAGGAGAGTCGGGGCGAGCGAAAACAGAGTCAGGGTCTCCAGAGGAGAGTCGGGGTGGGCGAAAGGAGAGTCGGGCAGCAAGCGCGGTATACGGGTGTGCACGGTATATAAAAATTTATGTACATAAATGTGTTTTTTGCGCGCTATACCCGTGTGCGCGTTTTACACGGATGCGCGTTATCTATGTGAAAATACGGTATTTTGAATGTTTTGCAACCTGCTCCCTGTTTGTCTGCAATATGCAGATAAGCATCACTGCTTAGAAAAACAATTAGATTTTAACCCCCTCACTTTATATAGTACATATGATGTTAGGTACCAATCAGTTGTGTAACTTCTGTGCTAAAATGGCAGTGACATGACAAAACTGTGGAAAAACAATAGTTACACATGTAACTGCACTTGAGGGCAAGTCTATATCTTCGTGCCACCATAGGTGGTGTGGAATGGTCAAATAAGGGATGGTTCTTTAACCTTGCAAACAATACAAAAGGACACTCCGTGACAATATCCAGTAGACTGAAAACAAAAGCTGTAGAAAGTATTTCTTTATGCAGAGTATAATTAAGCTGTGAAATGTGATGCCAGAGGATACGTCAAGAGAGCTATCACAATGAGGTTTGGACAAGTTCAGGGAGGAAAAAGTCCTTTTAAACTTATGACTGTTGAAAGCCTTACAATTGATGCAACAACTTACAAAACAGAAACAAGTCTGACAATTTTGTGAGTGATCACTGATGACTATCTTATGTTTCATTCCCAAGTCCAGTCTGTAATAACTAAGATTTTTAAATTTTGTGGAAATTGCAAAGAATTTGAGTTTAATTTTTATATTGAAATTTTGCACCTGATCGTTCAAATGTTAATTTTATCTTATATAGACTATTGTAATATTGTTTATGTTGGATGTAAAAATGAAGTGCTACACAAGCTTCAATCAGTTCAAAATACAGCAGTTTGACCGATTTATGGTCCACCTAAATATGATAAAATAAGGTTACATTGGTTACCAGTTGAACCCTGGTCTATTTGTAAATTGTGTGTTTTTGCTTTTCGTACATGATATAGCTTGTCACCTAATTATGACCTCCTTTTATCAAACCACGTAAGAGTTTTTTTTATCACAGATTGCTGCGGTAAAAGCTTCGATGTTCATAGAATTCCTATGAGTTTCAGAACTTTTATCGCAGTGACTCGCGATAAAAAAACCTTTATATGGCTTGATAAAAGGGGGCCTATATGCAAGGTCTGATTAAAATATTCACAGCATTCCATGCTGGTAAATTAATTATTGCATTATCCTTCTTGTAAGAAGATTATTTATAAAAAGTCTGTATATTTATTTGGTTTATCATATCAAGCAACAAATGGTGGAATTCTCTTTCAGTAGGGATTAGGAATCAAAGTAGCTTTTCTATTTTTTGCAAAAATTTAAAACATTACAATTTAGGAAATTTTTATTTTTGGACTGACTAGGTTGAAGTTAAGTTTCTTATTATATTTCTTTAAAAATATATTTTGTATAAGCCACATTGAACTCTTGAGGTATACGTGGGATACAGGTGTCCAGTAAAGTAAATAAAAATTAGCCAGATAAAAACTTTGGAGAGCCACTGCTAATTCCTAGATACGAGCTATTGAGGTATATGTGGGATACAGGTGTCCAGTAAAGTAAATAAAAATTAGCCAGATAAAAACTTTGGAGAGCCACTGCTAATTCCTAGATACGAGCTATTGAGGTATATGTGGGATACAGGTGTCCAGTAAAGTAAATAAAAATTAGCCAGATAAAAACTTTGGAAAGCCACTGCTAATTCCTAGATACGAGCTATTGAGGTATATGTGGGATACAGGTGTCCAGTAAAGTAAATAAAAATTAGCCAGATAAAAACTTTGGAAAGCCACTGCTAATTCCTAGATACGAGCTATTGAGGTATACGTGGGATACAGGTGTCCAGTAAAGTAAATAAAAATTAGCCAGATAAAAACTTTGGAAAGCCACTGCTAATTCCTAGATACGAGCTATTGAGGTATACGTGGGATACAGGTGTCCAGTAAAGTAAATAAAAATTAGCCAGATAAAAACTTTGGAGAGCCACTGCTAATTCCTAGATACGAGCTATTGAGGTATACGTGGGATACAGGTGTCCAGTAAAGTAAATAAAAATTAGCCAGATAAAAACTTTGGAAAGCCACTGCTAATTCCTAGATACGAGCTATAAGAAACTGATCTACCTTTGAGGATCTGCTAGGTAATTTTGACCTGGATTGGCCACTGTTAGACAAGATGCTAGGTTTGATGACCTTGGTTTTCCTTATGTTTTGAACTTATGACATGTTGTTCAGAAAAATATTCCTTCCCTAAAACACATAAATACTTTGCGATCCAATAATTTCACGGTTACCGCTCCCTCGCTCTGGATCTCTATACCAAATTATTTAAAACACCACAAAACCATTTTAAATCTAATTTTAAAACATTTCTCTTTATCGATGCTTTTGGACTATAACTGTTCTTATAAGAACAATACGCTGCACATTGCCCTCTTCTTGTCTTTCCCTTTTATGTTACTTTTCTCTATATATTGTAGTTCATTCACCCCTTCCCCTCTGTGGACGTTCATCTCGTTTGTTTCGTGTACTAATCTACCCTAGTAATGTTTTACTCACCAATTTAGTTATTTTATTTTAATTTTAATGTACCTTACATACTATTTTTATTGATGTACACCGCCTAGAAGTCTGATTAGACAGTATAAAAAATTTTTTTTAATAAACTTGAAAATGCAACAGCTTAAAAATTCTTATCTTCTATTTACGTGTTAAAACTTCCCCAGTTCATCACAATGTGCACAAGAAAAGCTCATTATAGTATTAGGGCAGTCCAGACACGTCTCCTCTAGCATCACACCAGGATGGTATTAAAGCAGCTTGCTCCCCCACCCCCAAGTGTCATGGGAATTCATTCCTTCCCCCCTTGATGGCAGTATCACTTGACCTCCTCCACCTCTCACACTGTATAAAGTCTGCTGTCTCCTCTCCCCAGACAGCTTCAGATCTGTTTGTCCCTATTCCAAGTGTAAGAGTTGGTTTTACCACAGATTACCTACCCAAACCCAGCTGAAATGCTCTTTATAGAAAAATATTTAAACTTATCCTCATTAGTAGCGTATCTGTATCATGTACATGAAAGAAAGGGCAGAATCTCCATCTGAGCCCAAGACTAGTGAGGGAAGGGGATACCAGAGCTACCTCCATACCCTAACAATCAAAGAGTTATAATAGGTTCCCCAGGCCCAGTCCTCAAGGGTCACAACCTGGTCTAGTTTTCAGGAGTTCCAAAATGAATATGTATGAAATCAACTACCTTCACTGTATACAAACAGATCTCATGCATACTCATTGTAGAAATCCTGAAAGGACTGTGGCCTTCAAGGGGTCTCAAGTGACAGGAACACCAATGTAATAGGCAACTATTGTATAAAGCAGAACTGGAAGGACTCATCAGGATTCACTTACCACAAAGAC